>NC_045796.1:33910460-34554222 GCF_009873245.2 Balaenoptera musculus
TATAAATCTAGAATATTGAGACGGCAATAAATATCTAAAACTTTAGGTGCTAAACAAATCAAAGACCTGTAGGAAATTTTCTAGATTAAGGTATTTCTTCCATATATTATGTTCTGGACATTTTAAAGATTGAGTCCTTCAGATGATTGTGATTTGGTTGTATTCTTAGGAATAAAGTAGAGAAAGAATGTGGTACGTAGGATTAAAAAATGTGGAAAGGGTGAAAAAGAAAAGAAATGGTGCTAAATTCCTCATAAGTACTCAGGTGGAAATGAAAGAGAAATATATTGAAATATTATTCCACCATAATTTATCCTATTTTATCAACAGATTAAATTGAAAACAAACACTTAAAAAAACATCAGATTTTTAGCTATATGTCATAAGGCAAAATATCTCTACAAGAAACCTGATCTCAAGATGGCATTATATGAGTAACACTATTTGAAAGTCATGACTTTTTCACAGACATTGGAGTTTCTTCTTTAACTAATAATACACTATCATTTGTGCAATCCTTGATGAAAAAACTAAGCTTATTTTAGAATAGTTTATGGAAAATAATGCTGAAGGAACTTAGAATGCACTGAAGCTATATTCTTGCAAACTTACTTCACAGGAGGAGCCAGTATACCCTGATGGACATTGACAAACTTCCACAGCTGCTGCAATGCTTCTGTCAGTAGGATAGGGGACAGCAGATTCAAGGCCAACAGAGCTCAGCCTGGAGCAGAAGGAAAAATAAATGGTAGATAAGCAACAAACTCCTAGGTGTTACATCTCTTGAGGAATAGTATAGAAACAATGATGTAAATATAAGCAAATTTTTATGTTGAAAAAGAAGGCAAATGAATATCCATAACTTGATGCTGTGGTCATTCATCATATTAGGCAAAGTCAGCCCAGTTAAAAGTGCTCACAACCAGTACCACAATCAAATGTTGAAAAGATATGACTATTCTTGCTCATTTCTTGGTTTTTGGCTATGTGTTTTGATTCCCCCCCACCTTTTTTTTTTTTGAGATACAGAGTTTAATATCATAGTTGAAGGGGCTTCCCTGGTGGTGAAGTGGTTAAGAATCCGCCTGCCAATGCAGGGGACATGGATTCGATCCCTGGTCCAGGAAGATTATACATGCCGCGGAGCAACTAAGGCCACATGCCACAACTACTGAGCCTGCGCTCTAGAGCCTGCGAGCCACAACTACTGAATCTGCGCACCCTAGAGCCCGTGCACGCTGCAACCACTGAGCCCGCGTGCTGCAACTACTGAAGCCCGCGCACCTAGAACCTGTGCTTCCCAACAAGAGAAGCCACCACAATGAGGAGCCCACACACCACAACAAAGAGTAGCCCCCCGCTCGCCGCAACTAGAGAAAGCCCGTGCACAGCAACGAAGATTCAACGCAGCCAAAAAAAAAAAAGAAAAAAAAACATAGTTGAAGGAATTTTTAAAACAGAAGACATTCATATGACTGACTTATTTTTAATATTTAAACTAGAAAAGCAGAAGGACATAATATTAATATTCAGTCCAACCTTTTAAATTTAAAGAAAAATGGAAGCAAAAGAAAGAAAAGAAAGATGGAAATTATTTTGGTTGCTTTTTCTCAGAGATAGATCTTCATGTTGGTAGGTAAAAGTGAAACTTTTTCAAATGCTCAGTTGAATTAGAACTATTTTCCTAAATTGTTTTGGGCCTAAATTAAATTCACTGTTTTCTGTACTTACGGGCTTCATTTTATTGATACTCCTGTACAATCTGGTGATTTTAGCACAGAGATTTGGTTTCATTCCTTATACCTAGGAAAAGCTGGCTTGGCCAAATTGAAAAATGCTGTTACATAAGTGGTATATATGTATAGTGTGTGTATGTATTTCTTTCCAAATATGCAACCAATATATATTCACAATTTAAATAAATGTCATTAGTGTCTTATTGGCTTTTTCCCATTAAAAAAAATAAAATGTAAAATCTTCATTGTTAAGAACACAAACTCAGAAGTCAGACAGATCAAGATTCATATCCTGTCTCTGACATTTACCAGTCCCGTAGCCTAGGAAAAATTACTTAACATCTCTCGGCCTCAATATCATCATCTATGTAATGGAGATAAAACAAGAGTCCATACATGATGAGATTGATTAAAGGATTAAATGAAATAATGAATGTAAAGTTCTTGATATAGTACATAACTCATATACGTGGTTATAAAATGTTAGGCATTTTATTAACATATATTTACTCTTGCAACAGGATCAAAATGACTACATGAGTAGTACAAGAAATACTATTTCCATCCCCAAAACTAGATTTTTGTCATTTTAATGTATTAAAATAAATTTTAAATAAACTCTAAGAGCACAAAATTAAATTACTGCTATTGATTCATAATAATTATTGTTTTTTTAAAATGATTGACAGACCTCCATAATACATAGTATGCCATTATTTAACCATAAAAAAGATGTAACTGATTCTTGCTAGGGTATGCATTTTTAGTTGCTTTCTTAAGAGTGGTGGTAGATGTTTTATTGTTTGGCGATTCACAATTACCAAAGAGCTTGCCAGTTTGAGAATCTATGTTGTAATCAAGCCAGAGAACAAAGTTAATCAGCTCATTAAATGTATCTTCAGAAGTGACAACCTTTAACCAAGTCCTAAGCTTTTCAGCAACAAGTTTCTAAAATCTTTATTGTTTTTACCCCGATTTTCTTAATCCTACAAGCATTAAAAATCACTGTTTTACAGTGTTCAGGTTACATAGAGATTGAAAAAAAATTTCAAACGGTAATTTTTTCCACCAAATAAACTTGTATATGAAGTGTCACTGGCAATATTTTTTAAATTGAGGTGAAATTCACAAAACATAAACTAACAACTTTAAAGTGTCATTTAATACATTCAGTGTTGTACAATCACCATCTCTATCTAGTTCCAAACACTTTCATTAGCCCCCTGCCCCCTCCACAATAAAACCCTGTATCTATCAAGCAGTCACACTCTAGTCCACTGTTCCCCCAACCTCTGGCAACTGAGAATCTGCTTCTGTTTCCATGGATTTACCTATTCTGGATATTTCATACAGATGGACATATATAATACATGACCTTTTGTGTCTGGCTTCTCTCTGTTAGCATAATGTTTTCAAGGTTCATCCATGTTATAACACATATCAGTATTTCATTCATTTTTATGGATGAGTAATATTCTATTGCATGAATATACCACATTTTCTTATTCCATTCATCTGTTCATGGATGGTTGGCTATTTCTACTCTTTGGCTATTGTAAATATATTGCTATAAACATTTGTATACAACTATTTTTGAGTGCCTGTTTTTAATTCTTTGGGGTATATAACTAGGAGTGAAATTCCTAGATCTGGCAATTTTTAACACAACAAATGGTTTGGAAGAGTTACTAAAATAAGGATAGTACTTGTTTATGCTAGCATGAGTTTATGAGTACTCCTTAAGAACAGAGACCCTGTTGTGTCATCTCTCTACCTAGCCTGATCACGTCCATACATGCTCAACACATTTTTGTTGGATGGATGAATCTCTGGATGGATAGAAGGATAGACAGATAGTGGGTAGATGAACAGATAGATGGATAAATGGATGGATACAAGACCAAATACATACATAAATGAATAAATAAATGGATAGATGAAAGGAATGTAGTTATATTACAAACAATGTGTAACATACTCCATAACAAATGATACACTGAAGTCAGGAGCCACATTTCAGATGAATAAAATCAGATAAGTAGAAGAAAACTTACTTGTTTTATCTAACAAAGAAAATAAATTGAAAACTGCTAGCATTAGGACTTGAGGCCAGAGGCCAGAACTCATCTGAATTTACTGTGACATCTAATTGCCAGCAATTAATGGACTGTCACATGATAAACTTGTATTTCTGATCACTTTAATTTCAGAATTAGAAGATTTCATGATTACTATACTAGTTGATTATCATACAAAAGACTATCACAACTTACTAAACAGCAGCCTGGTCAATTGTATATAGATATAATCCCAGGATTTTCAATATAAAATTAATGAGCAAAACATAAAGAAAGAGTACTGGAATGTTTTAAAATAGAAAAATGAGTAATTGACTGCTTTAAGAAACAATTTAAAATAGAACAAAACAAAAACAAAAATATTTTCAATGAACTGCCAACCTTCATTTGTCTTTTGAAACAACAGATGTTCCTCTCCTTAATCTATGTAACCATTTTGAGCTCTGAGAAATTTCAACACTCAAACATCTTTCCCAGCAATATTCCACATTAGTATTCACTGAGCAGTCCCAGTGTTCATTAGGTTCTATTTGTTAAATGGGATTTTAATGTGTTTAACAGTTTTTAGTGTTACTCATGAAGAAGGCTGCAGTTTATTCTTTTTCTCCCTTCAATATGGTCATTTTATTTTCTTGATACAGGCTGCATTCATTTAAATACATAATGCTGGTAGTAATAAAGTACTAAAGTTTGGAGATGCATGAACTGTCAAAGATTTGTCAACTAAATCAAATGTTTTAGCTGGCTATTTCTCTTTATTATTATGAGTGGGAAATACAGATAAGGTGATGGATGAAGAGAAAAGACATAATTATATAAGCTAGTATTGAAAATATTGGAATCATATAAGAAACACTGTCCTGGAACTGTCTTAAAGATTGTTCTTAATATTTTTGTTTTCCTATATTTTCCACCAGAGTTAGCTATGTCATGCTTCACACACAAAAAAGAATAAAACCCAAACTATTCTTTATTAAACAACAGGACATTTGATCTTAAAACTCGTTTAAATAATTATTTTTAATTCACCTTTTTTATATAGAAGATATCTATTTAATTCTACTTAAACAAATGTTACTTCAGGTTGGTCACCATAGATAAAGATTTTATCGCTGTTCAGGTGCTTTGTTCTATTTCATTTTTGACAAAACATAAGATGATGACTTAGAACTTCCTTTAGCCTCTGTCCTGTGGAAGTTCCACAAAGTACTACTCAATTAGTGAAGGCTGATCATTTTTACCTCATTCCTAAAAAGGCAACAGAATCATTCACTGGTTCATTCAATGTCTGAGTGGGCCATCTGGGAACGAGCTAGACATTTTCTCCAAACATTTTCAATCCCATACCAAGTAAGGAAAATAACTGACAGAATCTGCTATTGTTGCAGCCATTCATCAAAAATATATTAAATGCTAATATGAGAATTCATCTCTTCCTCCCTAGTTCCACCAGGATGCTCTATGCACACTTCCACTGCACTCTTTATTATACTACCATAAACGTTACTACATGTCTGCCTTTCATACTCGACTATGCCTTCTTTGAATTCAATGATCCTTTATCCATCTTTGTATCCTCTTTCCTTAGCCTAGAACTATCACATAATAATTACTGTGTACTGAGTGTCTTCTGTGCACTATCATGGGAACCTGAGACATAGCTCCTTTAAATATCAATGAAACTAATGTGGTAATCACGTTTTTGTCCACATTTACAAAGGCAGAACCTGAAGCTCAGAGAAGTAAAGTGCCTTGTCACTATAATACCATTAGCAAATGGTGCAGCACAGACTCAAACCCAAACCCAATGGTTAGCCTGTTACTTGACATTGTCTCCCAACATATACTAGATAGCAGGTAAGATGTTTTGGATACATCATTTTCTCACCTTAGCATTCAATCTTGAAAGCTAGGTATTCTTTTTGCCATTTTACAGAAGAGAGCTGCGACTCAAATACACAGGGAAGGCACTCAGTAAATGCTGGCAGACTGAATGAATCCAATGTTACAGAATAGATTTGGGAGGTAGTCAAAGATAATGGGGAGAAAACACATGTGGGCATAAACCCTGGCTGAACCTCTTCCCAAGAGCAAGTTACATACATCTTTTTAAGAGCCTGAGAGCCCTCGTCATAATAATTTCTTCAAAATGCGATTACCTGTATCATTAATTTCAAAAGGTAGAAGTATACTATCAACACTATTTCTACAAGCCTCAAAACACTCCCTTGTTTCTAAGGATTTTTCTAGATTATTTATTACATAAATTCTGCATAATATTTTTGATACCCATACCAAAAAATTTACTATTAAAAGTCATGTGAAAACATCTTGCCTTGAAGAAATTTCGTATTTCTTTTCAAGCAATAAAGACACATGGGTTGTATCACAATAAAGTCATAATGGGCTCAGTTATGCTGTGGTAACAGACAACTCCAAATTCTCAGTGGCTTAACAGAAAACAAAATTTACTCATGTGAAATCCTCTACAGGTCTGGGTAACTATTCTGGGTAGCTGACCTATGTGTGCTGTCAATATTTCAGGCTGTTTTGATCTTCTGGCAGCTAAGTAAGCTCCATAGAGTCTCAAACTGGCAATTCAGTGCTTTTCCAGGGTTTGGGGGGAGGAGGAGAGGAATAATACATCATTTCAGCTCACATTTCATTGGCCAAACCAAGTCCTATGACCACATCTACCCTCAAAGGAAATGCAATATTCCAAAAGGAGGAGATTAAAAATTTGATGAACTGTACTAATGTCTACTATAGGGTATAAGAAAAAATATCAAGTTAAATATCAAGGATGCTACTAAAAATAAGGTTTGGTGAATTTAAAGGAGAAAGATACACAGTTAGGTTAAGTTGATTTCTCTTACATTCTTAAAGGAAGAATGAAAAATTTTCCATTTTTATCTTCATCTTATCAATGAGGACAATGAGAAGGAAATCAATTAATTTTATCGTATGGGCCTCTCTGCATTGTCGAAAAGAATGACAGCAAAAATGGTCTCAATTTTAGAAATATCAGTCCATGCTTTTTTCCAGATGTCTCCAAGTCTTAACAGGACTTGGAAAAAATGGTATTCCCTGGAATGATGCAGGTCAGATAGAAATGCTTCAGATTTGTGTGCTGATTTGCCATTAGCAAAATGCTTTTGCAGTCCTCTAATTCCATTCTCATAATGACTTTCTGACGTTGGCAAGCAATTGTCCTCATCCTTATTTTACAGGTGAGGTGACTGAATCCAAAGAGGTCAAAATGACACTTATGTTTACAACTATTAAATAGCTAAGTTGAAAACAGAAGTCAAAATCCTGACCTGCAGCCCACTTCTCCCTCCACTATTCAATTCCAGTTCCTCCATAACGGGAGGAACGTAAGCCCATTTGCTGAGAGAACTACCCTGGAAATAAATCTTCCTTAAGTAATTCTAAACATGAATTTCTGTTGAGATAGCTTCAATTTACTTGTGCTTGCACACAAGCTGTATACCAAGTTGGAAGCCTACTGTGCAAGACAAGTTGAAATCAATTCAAATGATGTTTTACAAATATGACTCAATCTACTAGTAGATCAGAGATAAATAAAATATAACAAGCGTACTGACTCGGGATTCATGCTGACTTTCAGCTCACCTGAAGTGGGTAGGAGTTTCAAATATGATATGGCTTTCACTTCTTGAACCACAGTGCCTTACAAAATGTAGGCTGCAGAAAGCATCACCTACTTGGATTAGTTCCTGTGTCAGATCCCATAGCCACACTCTGTGAACACGTTGTTCGTGTATGGGAAAACCTCAGCAGGCTCCAATGAAACTAGTGATTTTAAGATGGGCGGACACTAAAATTATCTGACACGAATCAGGGGGAGTCATGTCTTTGGATTAACTAGTCTGAGAAACAATGCTGGCAAAAATAAATAAGTCCCCCAGCCACTTTTTGTCAATTTGTTTGTCATTTATTTTGAAATCCAGAGGACTCATCTCGTTGTACTCTTTAAACATCGTGGCAATCTCTATTTACTAAATGTGAAAAGACATAATTAATTCCTAAGTGCTGCTTCTCATCTTCATGGCATTTTAACCCAGCTTCTAGCAGAATTGACTATGCAGAAGAGGTACATTGTTTGGTAGTGGTTCTGTTTATGAATCTGCGATACTCTCCTTTGGGAGATGGTAATGATGATTACACTTAGTTAAAATACTACAAATGAAAGACAAACTAGGCCATGCAAGCAAATGAAGGAGGTAGGGGAGCATCAGTAATAAAAAAAAAAACCTTTTGCAGATAAATCAGTATTGGAGACATTGCTTTGATTATGGGTATGCCAAGTTGTCGGTTTGGGGTCACATTTGGTCATCTAACTTAACCTGATTTAGGACAAAATTGCCACGAGAGCTTGTGTTATTTACTATTAGAGTAGAAAAGGAGAAAGGAAAAGAGCTCATTCAGACACAAAGCTAAAATTCTGTCAGAAAAATACATCATTGTTTTAAAAATGGAAAGCACAGCAGCCTACAGTCAGCCCCTTATGGATGTTTGGTTCAAGTCAGGGAGCTCTCTCTTTAAGGAAAAAAAATGGAGAACAGAAAGGAATAATCCTTTGAAAGTGTTCTAGGTAAAGAGCACTTTACATAATCATCACATATAATTTTCACAACGACCCTGAAAGGTAGGCACTATTTTCTCCACTTCACATTTGAAGAAATCAAGTTTCCACAAGGACCAACCACTTGCCAAAGGTCACACATATAATAAGCAATAGAGCTAATTTAATTCCTAGTCAGGTTACCTCCAAAGCTCATACTTTCCTTTATATCAGGCAGCCATTACAGTATTACAGTATTTTTTTAAAAAAAACTTGTAGTTACTTAAATGAAGGTGCTTATATTTCTCATCATAAACTATATACTATTAAGTCAGAGACGACTGAATTAATTAATGGAAGAAAATATTCTACAAACCACTTTCTGAATACGGGTATCCTGGAATTGTATCACTTTAGTTTTCCACTATCTGAGTCATCATAAAGGAGACTCTTTTCCAGTACAGCATTTCTCATTATGGGAATCATTCTTATTGCATGCTCTGGCAGAATTGAGAAAGAATCATCAATACTAAAAAAGGACTAAGACAAATTCATCTTGGGTATGTAAAATTTTAAAACTTAATAGAAACACTTTTCAGAAAACCAGTGCTCCGTTCTTATCTACTATTTGAAGACAGCAAACCTTAGGGATCTTCAGTCACTCAGCACATGCGTGTTTGCCCCAAGGTAAATGTGTGAACACTGGGAGATGCAGTTCTTGAGTTTACCTGAAGATGGCATCCATCCCAAGGCTGTATGTGATTTGTATAAGGACTCTCTTTAAATTCGCAAGCACAGTCATAAACTCTTTCCTACTGACTGGGAAATTTGTGCCATGTATGGTAAATAAATCTTCTTTAAGTGACAACACATTAATATGTTCTTCAGATGGTTGCAGATATACCTCATCGTGGGCTGTGCTGATTCTCAAGTCATTTCCCTAAAGAGAAAAAGAAAGTATAAAAGGGTAAAACTGTGAAAAAAAGGGATTCTCTTCTCTGTGGATTATCCTCAGTAGATTTTTAATTTCAGGTTAGCTTCCCCTGTCAGTCAGCATATTTCTAGTATGTATAAAAGGCAGAGAAAACAATTTAAATATTAGCCTTAACCAGATGCATCACAAAGTATAAGCTTCCTGGTTATGCATGACTTTGCTTCCCCCATTAACTAAAATAATAAATACCTGGCAACTCATAGATATATGTGATTACAAATGTCTCAGTTTTACAGAAGTGTACAAAAGTTGCATATTTCAAATATACTGTTTTATGGTGAATGTGGGTTGTATAGGAAAATAGGGAAGAAAACTTAGAACAGTGTATGAAGCTATTGTTTTAAAGGACTCTTCTATCTGGGGAAAAAAACCCAAACAAACAAGAAAAAACCCTGCAGTTTAATGTTCACAATAGGATAATGGCATCATTACCATTTGGGTTAACATTTTATCTTGGTTCATTCGTATTAATAATATGTAACTTCTCAACATTTTACATTTAGAGAATCCCTTTTATCTCAAAGGAATTCCATGACATACTTCTAGTTTCATACACATACATATGTAATGATATATATCACCCAGATCACTTCATCGAATACTGGGAACATTCATTTTGGGGAAAGAATTTTTTTTACTGATTCTCATGCCTGAAAGTTTCAAGACAAAAAACAACAGAGCCTCGTGCTAAATCAACATAGATCCATTTGGACTCATAAATATGCATGAAATGTGTGCTTTTGTGTGAGTTGAGGGGAGGAGGGCATGTATTATGTGAAAGGAAGAGTATGAGAAAGGATGGAAGACAGCCTTTGTGATGACTTTAGGCTTCTAGCATTTGGGAACTGCCTATGGCCCTCCAAATCCCGAAAGCAGTTTCTCCTATATTTTTCTTACCTAAATTAGGAGTTTTGAATTCGATTTAACTGTACCTAAATAAATGTTTCCTTTTCCATTTACTTCTACCTAATATAAACAAAGAAATAAACAATAAAATCTACTTGGAAGCAAGGAGAGATGGAAAGAGTACAACTATGTAAATCAGCCATTTGCCTAAATACTTTCAGTATCCTGATATTCTTGGGAAAATGGTCATTAAGTTTTAAATTTAAATTCCAAATCTGCTCTAAAACTCCCATTTACCATTGGAACCCAATGCCTATGCTCAGTCTTCTTTTAGCTATGTCTCAGAGTGAAACATAAGACTGGCATAAGAAAATTCCCAAAATATGATATTTTTCTCTAGTAGTATGTAAATTAATGTTAAACTAGCCAAGTAAGGAATAACCTGAAGTAACATAAGAGTGTAAAGCAGTTAAATATAAATGACACTTTCCATACTCTACCTCTAAGATAATCATAAGCTGGAGTATGTGTTCTGTATCTTCCTCCTCTTCTTCGAGGTCGTATGATATAGTAAATGTCAATTGTCCTCCAACTGCTGTGAGCTACAAGAGAGGAGATGCGTAATCATTACAGGACTGGAGATGGGTCATTAAATCATGTTTTACTTATTATTTTAAAATTATTACATTGTTCTAGAGGGCAGGATTTGGAAGAAGCAGAAATCATGAGCGTGCAGAGTGAGAATGACAGACATTTCTTTAGGAGTAACCTTTATACGAACCTTACCCATCAACAGCAAGCCTGACACAAATATAAATTCATGTATTATTTTCCCTTGTATTGCAGGCTTGCTGAAATAGGTTAAGTTCCAGGGAACCAAACACAGCCCCTCTTGTCATTCTCCTAGTGTGTAGCTTGAGCTTTAAAATTCCCAAACAGAGAAGGATCTTTGTTAAAATTGGGAGATTTCTACCCATCCCTGAGGGTCACTCACTTTCTGTGTGTCTGAATGCTTTCAGCAAAGACATCACTCCATTTCACAGGCACTTTACCTAGACTATAAGCTAAGCTGGGAAATGTTGTTGGTCAAAGAAAAAGAAGGGTAGCAGCAAATTTTATATCATGATAAAATTCAATCAAAACTCCCAAAGAAGATACACTTTCCCCTGTGCAATCAAATATGCTTAGTTTGAATGAACGCTGTTATCCCTATTCGTTAAACAAACTTCTTTCCTTCCAACTCGCATGCTGAGCCCCATACAATGTATGCTTGAGGTTTACATCCTCTGACATTGACAGTAACCTTGTAGAAAGGATAAAAAAATAGGAAAGCAAGATCATTTACAGGACAGGAATCAACACTGGAGCTTGAGTGACAGACTCGATGCAAATGCTGCAGTGCTTTTTAAAAAATTCCACCCCAGCATTGTAAATAGACGCTCATAAAACAAAGCTGATGATTTGTATTCTGCAGTTTCCTCCATGCTGACAAACAGACCCAGCTTCGCAGCCCTAGGCTCTTTGTGGCCTCTCACAGCAGACCCTGACCACAAAGCAATTCCCGATGATGTTCTGGATTGAGGAGGAGGAACCCGGATTCCTCTCAGAGTTGTTCCACAGGGAATGGAACATAGCTCGCCATGGCTGATTAAACAGGGTTTTTAAATTGCAGCTCCTTAATGTCTTCTACGAGCTCATTACAGGGAGCTCTATAAGGAACTAAAATTCAGAAAACTTTTATTCCCCTGCTCCACTGAGAAATAGCCCTATTCTAATGTCTTTTCATATATAAAATAATAAATATCTCTCTGGACTATAGCCCTTGGCATTATTGTGAGTAATGAGGGGTGAATCTATGTAAAAGGTTTTTGGTTCTATTAAGATAAGCTTCCAAAATTTCACATAGCATGCTTGTTCAAAATCAGCCAGACATTTTCTCAATGACAGGAGTCTAGAAAGGCAGCAGAAAGAATGTTTCATATATTTCAAAGAGGACTTAACTATTCAGAATTTCCTAAATTAATAAAAATATTTAGTAGGAGGTAGGGATTGAGTTTGGGAAGGACATTGGGACATAGATCCATAATGTTGCAAACTTTTGAGCTTCCAAATGTATTTTGATTGTTTAAAATTTGGATTACATGTTATTATTCTTCTGGAATATGTTTCTCTAAAAAAAAAAAAGACCAATGTAAATTAATTCTTAATTTCTTAAATCAATTTGAGAAACTTAGAATTAAAGGTAATTCCCACTTTGCCAATAAAAAGAGCCAACGTGTGTGTAAATTGAGTATCCCACATGTTAAGACTTAAGATGAAATACAAAAATGTTTGATCTGTTACAATATTTGATTTGTCAATGTACTTTCCATACCTGCTTATAATCAAGTCATATAGTATATGAGATAATATAATATGGGAGAGTAATGAGGGTGGAAACAGGGAAAAAGGAACAAATAACTACATAGAAAAAGAGAGGGGCCTTTTGCGGGTCAATGATAATACAAAACATGAACTAAGGAGTAGAATTAATTCAACCTATTTTCCTGAGGGCTTATAACAATAGTAGTAATCATAATAATGAAAAATTGGTTTCTCATTCACATTTCATAAAACAACTTTTTTCCAAACTCTTTCATGCATATTTGATACCCATGCTTTGGCAACATTAGAACCAGTTTTTGAATCATCTAACAATTTTCATGAGTGAATCTATTTTGCTTCCACCTAAGTTGTGAAAAACAGGAAATTTTAAATAGATGCATGATACTGTTACCAGATGTTTTTTCCCCAAACCACAAGTGTTCATTTCTATAATATTAAAATCATTGTCTCCTTCATTCACCCTAAGGTGTGTATTTATGATCACCTCTATAAAACTACTTAGTCAAGTACTTAGGTAATTTTTTAAAAGACTGTTTAAGATATCATCCTTCAATTTAGAGATGTACTTCCTAGGAATAATTACTTATTCTCTGTTAAACTCCTTTGCCTCTATTTTTCCTTCAACTCCATAAAGTAATCTCTTCATAAGCAATAAGACCAAGCACTTCCTGGTGGTGTTTCCAGCTAATGTGTCTTCCCCAAAGAGTACATACCATTGTAGGGTCTTTGTAATGATTCAATTATAAGATAACACCTTCTTTTCTGAGGAACATTGCTTTTTGGGGGAAAAAGCTTTGCGAATACTCAGAATACAAGTTGTCCTTTCATATATGGCTTGGATGAAGAATTCTGTCTCTTCTCCGTCAATGTACTGCTCCATATTCCAAATGCCATTTTTACTTGGCTCCTCCACATGCTTGCTTCTCCACTCTCCTATAATTCCTTCAGTATCCCAATCTTCACTCTCTCCATCAAATCAAATGTGCACAGGGCTGCAAGTCATCAATTAACTTTGTTGTCTCCTCTAGCTATTATCTCTGGTTATTTGTTAGTTTTGCTGTCAAACTCTAAGATACGCGGTATTACACTCATTTTCTTTATTTCTACCCATCCACCCTTTTTTTATTTTATCAAGCTGCAGCCTGCTTTCCACCCTTAGTACTTCACTAACAGTGTTTCTTGAAAGGTCATTTATCAGCTTTATCTAGCAACCACTAATGGGTTTTTGTCCAGTTCTATGTGTCATGTGATAATTCTTAAGATTCTTGACTCCTTGGTCTTCTACTATATTAAACTTTTCTGATACTTCTTCCCCTGGAGTACGACAGAGGTCATACCTCTGTCTCTGTGATAGATACATTTTTCTTCTATTCTATACTCAGTGTATGGATGTCTCCAAGACTCTTACTCTCTTTTGGTTATCCTTTCTTATTGACTTTCCATTCCTCTCTCATGGATTGAACTATGTTCATACCTGGTTTCTCAATCCGTATCTTCTATCCTGTCCCATGTCCCTGTATTAATTTGCTCCTGGTGTCATAACAAAGGACCAGTGACTGGGTAAACAACAGAAATCTGAGATCAAGATGTCAGCAGGGTTGGTTGTTCTTAGGCCTCTCACCTTGGCTTGTATTATAGATGGTCATCTTTTTCCTGTGTTCTTCCATGGTCTTCCTTCAGTGTTTGTCTCTGTCCTAATTTCCTCTTCTTATAAGGACAACGGTCATAGTGGATTAGGGACCACACTAAGAGCCCCATTTTAACTTAATTAATTAATTGGAATAAAAGATCCTTTCTCCAAATACAGTCACATTTTGAGGTTCTGGGAGTTAGGACTTCAACATACAATTTTGGGGAACAATTCAGCCTGTAAAAGTTCTGTACTGAATGATTGTTCAGTAATGTATCACACACTCAACATACCCAAAGTTAATCTTATTATCTGGGTCGTCCCAGGAAACAACTATTTTCTTAACTTCCATGAAGCATAGGTCAAGCCAATTGCTTTGTTTCTCTACTGTAATTTGGAAACCATAGGTACAACATAATATTGTTTTCACTTTATTTTCTGTATCAGATTAGTGCCTCAATCCTATTCCTTGAAATGCTTCTTGTCTAACTTTCTCTTCCCATTGCTACATCACACTCACTAGGTCCTCATCAAGCATTTGAATTCAATTCCCTGACTTCAGTCTTCTTTTTAGGGGAAAGTGTTATCAACAATCAATTCTGTTGTTGCACTTACCTAATGAAGAACCTCTAGTGGCCCTGGGATCTATGATGTCATTCAAGTTTCTGTGCAGTTTCAATACTCTGTAGGATCTATCTAGCCCCCTGTTCACAAAATCTGTGCAGAGATGTCCCAGGGCACTTCAGTAAACTCACAAAGGCACTGGGGGATGTTGTAAATGTTTGAAGGAAATACAGCAATACTATATAATGGTTGGACTCCACACAAACAACTAGCTCTAGGTAGTTCACAATTTTAACCTCTAGAGGATGTTCTCAAAATTTTGAGCTATGTTTTTGTTTACTTGCATTTTCAGCCATGTCATATCTTTGTTAAGCAAAGTTTTCAGTGGATGCTGTGATAAAAACAAAAACAAAAACAAGCATTGTACAAAAATCAATGTGAAACAGAAAATAAAGGCAGCAATGTCTGATCTGATTCTCGGTTTTGAGAACTTGAATATTATTCAGCACGAAAGATCCCATTAGTAAGTGATTGTGGTAATTTATGAAGAAAAGAAATTATTATATTGTCTAAATTTATGTGCATTATTTTTTAATGACTGCTAAGTTGTTAAATTACAAATATTTATTAAGTTGTTTAGCCCTAACTACTGCAGCATATTTCAGTTGATCTAGAAGGCATTGTGAGAAAAATATGGAGACACTAAGAATACCACAAATAGAAAAAGTTTCAGAACTCCCAATCTAGCCTCCGTATCTATCCATTCTGCTACTTGTATGTGCTTAAAGTAATTTTCCTGCTGAAATTCTCATTCCTACAACTCTCTGACCATTCAAATGCTGCTTTTCTTTCTTTGCCTGGCTTATGTCCCGCTGGACAGAAGACTGAGGGAAAAAAGTTCTTTCAGTGATATTCTTAAAGTCTACTGAGAAGTCAGTGGCAACCACAACTAGTAAAAGAGCTAAAGGATTGAAGAACAGGTAGAGCTCTGTATAAACCAACTCATCCAATAACATTAAAGAATTCTAACCATACATCACATGACATTGGTAAGTTATGTGTACTGTGCATAACTTTAACTTTCCACAATTTTGGACTTTGTAGACTCTATTAATTTTATATTTGAGGTTTTCATATTAGTCCTTTTTGGGGACAATATTGATTTCTCTAATTTTACAGAGCACTGCATGTACAGCCAATAGAACATTTCATTTTCTCCTGCTATTTAGGAACTAAACGGTCATCGTTCTATGGGCTAGAGAAATATGCTTTTCCACAGGTAGAAGTAAGTGCAATTCCAGTTTGCTTTAGGGCCTTTCTTATATTTACTGGATGGATTAGACTATATCTACCAGAGATGAAAATTATATTCCTTTTCAATACAAAGAGAAAGTGAATTTAATGAAAATATTTCATTCCATAAGAGTCCCCAAAGACCTAGCCTTTTATCTTTCCCCTTGTCTATTAAGCAAAATTCTCTTTGGGGAGATTCAGATATCAAATTGCGAAGGCACTGCAAGACAAAGCACCCATCCATTCCTGGAGATGGTTCAGTGCTAAGCCCTTCACTCTCCTGATCCTCAAATTCACGCCATTAAGAAAAGAGCAATGCGAGTAGCTGTTTCCCATGAATACCTGTTTTAATTCTACCTTCAGGGGAAAGGAACAGCTTGATTGCAAGCAACATTATAGTTACTATGCAATATATAACCTAATGTCACACTTACTAATGTAGTGTGCATGCAGCACATTGCATTAAAGATCTAATGAGGCAGGAAAGTTTTTCCTCATGAGTGGAAAAGGCTAAAAAGTTAATTCATAAAACTAAGCTTTACAAAAGCATTTAGTATTAGGTTTTGCGTGTTCTAGCCTCTCTTTCCCCCCCCCCCCCCAATTTAAGAAGTATGGATTGAGAGATGAAGGGTGGATGATCTATGGAGGACAATATATCTGCAAGGAAATTTTTCTCAGAAAAATAAGCCTGGGATATTTGGTCCTCTGATGTCAGAACACCATCACTCTTACTCCACAAAATGGGGTGTGAAACCTAATATTTGCTTTTCTTACCAGAGCAAATATTTCAGAAGGGATATACTAAAATCAAATGAGGAAAAGGCTTTGTAATATTGAGCAGGATAAGTGAAACAGAGCTGTCAATTTCAATTTAGTATCACAAAGAGGGCAGGCGATTCATCCTTCTAGATTCCAAAGCCCCAGAGTATTAAACTCTGAAAAGGTATCCTCCCATTTAAGTGTTTATTAACGTGTCTATTCATGAAGCTCTTTTTCAAAACAGAAAAAGTATTCCACTACAGGTTTTGTTATGCTCTTTTGTACATTTATAACATTGAGATAAGTGCATGTTTCTCTCCTTTCAAAACTTGGTAATTAGAATAGAACCGATGCAAGGGGATGTTGAATTAGAGAACAGGCAGAATTTACACGGGCGACCTTAAAGTTACATCATCTTTAAAGCACAGAAAATGGACTTGGAGTTGTGGGTGTCAAACGGGGACAATACATTCTAGAAATGTTGCTTTGGAAGGCAAGAGGCTACTTTATGCAGTCCAGGAGATACAAAGAAAAAACTCGAGGAATTTTACTTTCTGCCTGCCTTACTCCCTTTCTTTTCTTCCTCTCTGCTTGCTTTTTCTGCCTTCTTTCCTTCCTTGTACACATCTCCCTCAAATCCTACCCCCACTCCCACCATCTCCTTCTCTCCTCTTTCTTCTGATTTTTTTTTCCTTTTAGACTTGGCCACTTCCAACCAGATAAGATAATTTTGCATCCCTCTGTACTTTGTATCATCTAAAGTTCATATGTATCTAAAGCAGTGATTAAAATCATGAATGCATCAGGGCCAAGCCCACCAGGGACACTCTCTCAGTGTAACACTCAGGAACTGATCAATCAATCAGTGTCCTTGCAGCCTAATCCTCCAATTGCTTATGGAACTACTCACGCATATTTATTCTTCCCAACTTTCACCATGTTTTTCCAAATTCTCACAACCTACCTCCTAGCTAGTATTCATATACAATGTTTCTTATTAATAATGCCAAGAGATATTCATTACAGGGTTTTGGTTGGCAGAGGGAAAACAAAGTAATTGTGAGAGATACATCTAGAGGAATTAAGAAGTCAGTATGAGATTCCCATATGAATTTCTGTTAAATTAGTTGTTTATTCACTTGAGTAATGCCTACATATCTCCAGCATAAGCTTTCTGTCTCCTGCGTAACAAAGTGAGGCCCAATTATACTTTCCCTATACTCAGTTATGATTCAAAGCAAATGGAATTATAAAGGTTTGATCAGGTAAGAATGTTTCTGGTTGCAACTGAAAACCAGACAATTAGCGGTTCTCGTATAACAAGAAGTCCAAAGGTAGACAGATCAAATTTTTAAAAATTACAATGAATGGGTTAATTTTTTTCTATTTCATGTATTTTCTACAAACACCTAGGTCCTTCTGGGGGCACTTAAAAATATAAACATCTCATGAATAGATTTGCTAAACTTTACATAGAAGACAAAGCACTTAGAAGTACAACATCCCATACATAAATTAGTATTTAGTGTTTTCTCTAAGTTCTCTGACTTAGAGAACTACTTGCTACCTTGTGACATGCACTGATCAAATATTGAGTTGAAATAGTACAGTCTCAACAGATGTGAGTAAATGGTAGCAGCCAAATTCTCCAAACTGTTTTTTGTTATCAAGCCCAGACTCAAAAATAGGATTTTTGCAACAGCTGTTTGTCTTCTGTTTACTTTTTATGTTTGGATGGAAGCTTCCATTAGTACTCTTTCTTTGGGTTGGATTAATTTATGAGTAAATATTCAGTACAAAAAATACATGTAGTATATTATTAAACATTGATCTAATCAAATAAACCATAAATTATGGTTTTATATATACATAAGTTTCGTACTGACTAGGGCTTAATTTTTTTCTTTAAGTTCTCTGCCAAGAAAACAGAAAACTATATCCTCATGATATACAACATTGATCTGATTAAAATAACAGGACCCATTTTAATCCAAGTTCCAGTAAGTTAAATAGAAACAGACTTACTATTTTCACATAAATGAGGAATGAAAACAAAATATACAACCCTTGTGGGAAATTTATGAAAACACTGTAAAAAAGAGTTATCAGCATTGCTATTTTCTACGTGAATGAGAATTTTAGTTAATCTTTCTCTTACTGCTTAAGTATTTTGTCTTATAAGTATATTCATTACTTTGGATAGTATATGGCTAGTGTATAGCCTTTTCCCCTCACATTGCAAAAGTAGCAACAAGAGTGTAATAAACAGAGCTTTCCTCTTGCCCATAGGCAATTCTAACAGTTTATATCTTTAGCAACACTAAATATGGTTGGAACTGCTGTATGTTTAAATAAGCTCAATTAATTTTAGGTTACATTATTTAAATAGAGGTTATTTTGAAACAGCAGTCAACTTATCTCCCTCAAAAGCAGAAGCCAGAACACATCTTGGAATACTATTCTGATTTGATGCTAAATTGATCTACCACTATTCTCTTTTCTTTCTTTCCTCATTTGTGAACTCTGCAGGTGACTCTTTATTACAGCAGTAGAAGCTGATTATGAATTTTAGAAGAAAACACTCCCAAATGTGCAATGGAAACTAAGTCACACCCTAGAGGAGAATCAACAGGCTAATAAAATACATTTAAGTATCTTCTTCCAGAATGAACAGATAAAGGGCTGTGTTAGTTATCTGATGTCTATTAATATAGGGGTCAGATATAAATCACACCAAAGATCAAACCCATTCCTGGAGATTTTCCGGACCTAATTTCGGATCCTGGTTCTGCCTTTAAATTGCTGTATGGCCCTTGGGAAAGTTATTTATGCCTTCAGAGTCTCAGTTAATTTTCACTAAAATGAGCTGAATTACACCTACCTCAGAATTTTGTTCTGAGGATGAAATGAGAAAATACAAGGTAAATTCCTCACCTGGCACCTAGCATACAGTATATAAGTAAAAAATATTGTAAGTTATACTGTTTTAATATATTTTCAAAATTAAATATATACATACTTCACACAAAAATCTAATCATAATAATTTTTATTTCATGATTCTAAATGCACTTTAAAATCTTAGGTTTTCTGGAAGAGTCACAGTGATGGCAGGATTCAGATCTTATTCATGTTTTAATGTTTCCCTCTGGTACTCTGCATAAGTATCTCACAGATAGTAGATGGTACATAAATATCTGCTGAATTTTAATCAAATTCAACACCATATATCATGTCAATATATGATACTGAATAGATGGAGAAGGCATTAAAAAAACTTGGAAAATTTGTACTACTCCATGAGATAACTTGCAGTTGTTATTAGAGTAGGTCTTTATTGGTCTCTCTATTATTATCTTTATCAGTCCTAAAAACAAACCAAACTAGACATGTCTATTTGAGCTTTTTGGTGATTTGAGCTTACCACAGGAACTTACTGTACTGCTGACTGGCAAACTATAAATGCATTTGTTTTAAAATAAGGAACCTTTAGCACTGGGAAGTTTGATCTGAAGTTGAAGGAAAAAAAATCAATATTTAAGTCATTTAGACATTTACACACATGAAGCAACTATATGCCATTACTTTTCACCAGCTTCTATATGCTAGGATAATAGCGCAATTTCCAGCACCCACTAATACATATTTTATAAGTCATATGCACATTTTCAATATGTTCTGATACATTGGCAAACAATGTACTCTCTGTATTAAGAAGATATCTAGCATACAGATTAAAGGAAGCAATAATCCAACTGCAATCACAGCCAGCAAGAGCACATTCTTGATATCACCGTTTAAGAGAGTAGTTGACAAATTAGAGTTCATTCAAAGAGGAATGACCAGGATGTTGATGGCTCTAAAAACTGAGCAAAAGGTTTAGAAAGGTAATGGGAATCTTTAATCATAAAAAAGAAAAAACTTAGGGAAAACATGATTGTTTTCTCGAATGTCTGAGGCTCTAGCATGTATAATAGGAAAAAAACGTGCTCTGTTTGTAGCACACAAATTGAGCCTATATAAGGAAGTGGGGAGAAGGAGTATTGTTTGGTCATGTGGAAAAATTAACTTCTAATATCTAGAACTGTTGAAAATGGAATGAACTACTTTGTAGGGTATCCATATCCCTGAAGATATATGAAGAGAGCTTCATCTGTCCAGGATGATGGAGGAGGAATGCCTATATCAGCTGAAAGGTTGGACTAGATCTGAAATCACTGGCCAACTTGAAATTCCACCATGCTAAGTTTTACAACTACTTTATTATAGTTGGTGACTAAATATCAGGGTAACCCTCTGCAATTTCTATTGTAGAGCCCCAGGATAGTATCAGTTTTATATACATCTGCTTTCTGCTCTGTGATTTTGGAGATAAAGAATTTATAGGAG
Source organism: Balaenoptera musculus (assembly GCF_009873245.2). NCBI lineage: Eukaryota > Metazoa > Chordata > Mammalia > Artiodactyla > Balaenopteridae > Balaenoptera > Balaenoptera musculus. Next base: position 33,931,722 of record NC_045796.1, read on the forward strand.
AGAGCAACACATTTTATTAAGAGAAAACTACTTGTATACACAAAGACAGAATGGCATAGTGGGAAAAAGAACATGTTCTGGAGCTAGACTTGTGGGGAAGAAATAGTCAGCTCTGCCACTTATTAATTGCTTATGACTAGAGTAAATTACTTAATATCTCTTTGTCTCAAATCTTCATCCGAAACATGGATATGATACAACAGTAAATGCTTTATAGGGTTGCTGTGAGAATTCAATTGAATAATCTAGAATAGTGCTTGACACTTTACAAGTGTTGAATAAAGGTTAGCTGCTATCATTGTTCTTGTTGCTATTATGTAAAACAATCTCCAAAAGTTTGTAACCATCCAGAGCAAGATTCTCTGATTACCACATCATTGTAACAAATCAGTATGATCTGGGTATTTTTAAGTTTGAAAACAAACATTGGTCACATTTTTAAGCAATATATGCATAACATAAAATTACAGTAGGTCTCAAAAATTAAGGGACTCAATTACTGAGCCTTATATAATCAAGCAAACATTTATATGAAACTTTAGAATTTCAATAGCACTTTTGGCATCATTTTATTTACTCTTGAAAAATCTTATAAGTATTATTATTATTAAATCATATCATATACAGGGGGAAATTAAGGTTCCAAAAGGTTAAATTGTTCAAGGTCACACTTTTGCTTTAGTGATATCGACATGCAGCCGTGATTTATGTTTACCTTTTTAAATTCAAGACTCTGTATCTCTCCCTCCTTCTCTCTCTCTCCCTCTCTCTCTCTCACACACACACAGTGTGAATGGTATCTATAATGCAAAGATCCTGTGCTCCAGAATAAGACTGACTCACTCTCCATTACATTTACTGTGTGACTTTGGACAAATTAATTTAATTCCATAGTATACATAGTGTTATGTCTAAAAGAGAATGAAAATACCTACCTTGAAGGGTCTTTGTAAAATAATTCATGAGAGAAACTATGTAAAACCTATTCTTCATGTTCTATACCAGGCGTATGGAATTTATTCAAACATAGTCTCATTTTCTTTTATAATTATTCTGGGAATTGAGCAAGTTTAAAATAAGTTTGTTAATTTGAGTCTAAGTGTTTGTGTAGAAAAGAAAATACTGTTGTTTCTTAAACATGAAAATATATTATCTTCATTAATAATGAGAAGAAAACAAAGTAAAACTTCGCTAAAATACCATTGCTCACTCATTGAATTGGTAAAGATCCAAAAGTTTGATAACATACTCTATTGATGAAGGGCTTAGGGAAACAAGCACTTTCATGCATTGGTGGTGTATGTATAAAATCTATGGGATCGATTTGGTAATATCTGAAGTACAAATGCATATACACTTTGATATGGCAATTTTACTTCTGGAAGTTTACCCAACAGTTATACTTGCACATGTAAGATATAGCTAAGCACGTGATTATTCATTGCAACAATGTTTGTACTAGAAAAGCATTGAAAATAGACCCATGTCCATCAATAGTGATCATTATTAGACATATTAATAATGATAATAATGGAGATGGCAAATATTCTGCAATGTGGCTGTACATATATTAAGTCATTTAACCCTCAAAATAATATTCATACAGCCTTATGAGATAGGCATATTGTTATCATTGTTACATTTATTTTAAAGATGAGAAAACTGAAGCATTGAGTGATTACATAACTTGCTCAAGGTTATAAAGTTGGTAGGTGGTGAAACCAGGACTTGAACCTCACGATCTAGCACTAGAGTCAAAGTTTAACCTCTTTTATGACTGCTGAATGAATTTGGGTGCATCTATTCAACAAAATAAAGTTAACCAAAAGTTATAAATATAAGTATATATATATATTTCTATACATGGAGGAGAAAAATCTTTATCCCTTAATATGGAATTATTTTCATCACATTAAATAAAAACTATAATGTGCTTTTATAATATGTATGTCATACTACCATTTACATGAAATGAGAAAAATTATATATATGCATATATAATATATATATACATAAAAAGTATGTAGAAATAGGGAAAATAAGAGTTAACCCCAAAATACATGGCAGTTACTATTTTGACATTATTTATTCTTAATTTATCAGATGAAATAGCTAATAGAATCAGCATCACTAGCTGGGATATCTGAGTAAGGTCAAATATTTGTGATTTAAGCACCTGCAAAATGGCCCTGGTAACCAGGGAGAAAGTGCATTTTATAAAGAATGCTTTGCAAATATATTTAGAGGGGTTTCTGGAATAGTGATACTGAGGAAATACAAAGAAAAGGGAGTCAGGAGACCTGAGTGTTAGCTAGCCCTGCTCAAACCAGATGTGTAATTTAAAAAATATCTGTTTCTGAAGAACAAAACCAAAACCAGACTCTGAATATGGAAGTGAAAAGAGCTGACATGATGCCTCAGCTCATGAGTATTTCACAGAAGTATGACTTCTGTCATACTTATATGACATATTTATCTGAAAAGAGCTTTAAAACCATCATCTTTACTGTGCAAATTTCAATGACTTTCCTGCTATTTTACTGTATTATTTTGAGATTTCTAAGAAGTAATATTAGTATATTTTGGAGACTACATATATGTACATTTTTATTATTTGATACCTTTAGTTCTAAAATTCTCTGACTAAATGACAATAGAAATCTGATACATCAGACTTCTTGCTTCAATAGTGAAACTCTAATATGCAGAAATGATTGCATTCAAGTAAATATATTACACAGTATTTTAGGTATGCCTTGCCCTCATTTCTTTTCATTTTAAGTAGATAAATCATTAAATTAAAATATCCCTACCTGAATCTACAAATTTCATCACTCATATATTAAAAGTACGTCAGACTATGGACTCCTTAACTCAAAACAAAAACAAAAAACAAAAACTCAGAAGTCAGGGAAGAACAATAGCCAAAATTTTAAGATAAAGCTTAGTATTGCTTGTAAGATATAGGAGAAAATTTGTGATTTTTCTACTAAGTCCCCCAATTCCCATAAACTGTAGGTACGCTTTTATAACAAAGGGAGTACAAATAGTGTTCCTTACTATTTTCTAAGAAAACAGAGTTTCTGCCATACAAAGGCAGACAGACCCTTAGGACACTCCATTTTGCTAAGAGTTCAAAAAGACGCGTAAAAGCAGCCCCATCAATCACAACATGAAACACACACTTTCTCACACTCTCACAGGGGTGCAAATATTTATGCAGCTTTGGACACTTATTTTCTTCATGCACTTTCACATCAGCATAGCAATTGTATACTTTTTTGCGGGGGGGGGAACATTTATGCAGTCTTTGAACTTTAGCATATTGCACTGAATTTTGTAGTACATACTTTATTTTATATACTATTTCTAAAGCTTTCAACATCTCTGTTATTTCTCTTTCTTCTCAGTCATAACTGAACATCCCTCCCACACAGACCAGCTGTTTCTCTATTTAAAAGAAGGCAAGTGATTTAACATCATAAATACCAAATTGCATCTCAAGGTCAGAGTCAAAGCTTTTATGTCTCATTAATTTTTAGGCTCCTCATCAGTTTTTCTCATTGAGCTACCATTTATATTTTGGTATGTGGAAAAGCATGGGACTTGTATTATCAGTTAAAACAGAAGGCTATCTCCAGCTACTAATGACTAATATAAAACATTTCCAATTAAATGTGTAGTACCTCATATACTTTGTAAATGGCAACAGCAAAACTTCATCAGCTTTCTGGTCCATTTAACAACAACTTCCCTTCCCACTGAGGGAGAAGAAGGAAAACACCTCTTTGAATTAATCCATCCCCTAAGTGCTGAGACATAAAAATATGGACCTTTATCTCTCTCCTAAATCAAATCAGTTAGGCCACTCGTAATTCTTGGAAGTGATAGATTTAATTTTAAAATATTAGATATTTCTTAGAAATTCACTAAAAGTAGGTAATAAAGAAAACCTATATGCATCACTGTCTGATTTTAGCACTCATTTATTCAATGATAAATAAGCAGAAGTGTGAGAACATGAAGAACCTCCCATCGTTTTAGAGTCTACAGCAGTATTTCTGAAAGTAATCATGTATGAAGAAGTTGATGACAAATCAACTGACTTCATTTATTTCCTCACCTATAAAAGGACCTTTTATGCTTTTTAGCCCCCAAACACTTATTTTATCATAAGGAAAACATCGTACCAGAGAAGATATGTGATCTGCCCAAAGCCAAAGTGTAAATAATCGCAGAGATTCTGGGACTTGGTTTCAGTTCTGCGTCTCTACATGTGTTCATAGATACTATTTGCTTAGGACAACATGTTTTCTGTTCTATTTTATTTTGTTATAATTGTTTTAAAATACTGTCACAAATTCTTTGACACCCATCCCAGTGAGAGTCAATGGGGATATCTGTCCTCTCTCTTGAATCTGAATGGGTTTGTGATGGCTTTGACCAATGGAATATCGTGTGTGATTTCTGAGGTAAGGTCATAAATCATCATTAAGCTTTTGCCTTATTTTCTGGGTACATATTCTATTGGAACTCTGAGCTGCCATGAAGGTTCCTACTACCCTAAGGCCACCATGCTTTGAGGAAGCCCAAACTACATATATTGGTCATGTGTGGGATGCCTGGTCTGTCTCAGGTGAGTTCAGCCTTTGAGCTATTGCATTCCAGGCAATAGCCATGTATGTGAAGAAGCTTCCAATGGTTCAATTCACTCACAACCATTCAAGTCTGCCCGCCTGAGCCCCAAGATATTATTGAGCAAAGAGTAGCCATCCCCACAATACTCTGTTCAAATTCCTTACCTGCAAAATTTGTGAACATATTAAAATAGCTGTCTTACACTACTAATTTTGAGGTGGTTTGTCACTCAGCAATAGATAACTGGAAAACTCTTAGATCTTAGTTTTCTCCCATATGGGTTAAGCACGCTGGCTAGTTTGATACATTTAGCTATTGCCAGTCAAAAGGTATAGTGTTCTATAGCTTAGCTTTTCTTAAATGACCTTTCTTTAGAGCTATAATTCTGCCATCCTTTTGCATATTATTTTTATAAGCATAGAATAGCATTTTTTTTGGTTAAATTTCTTTTTTAAATTTCATTCACTAAACATGTATTGAATATATAATCTATATTTTAAAAATTAATAGATTTCAAAGATACAGAGATGAGCAGAATAAAATAATTGTTCTCCAGAGAGTGTGGGGGGAGAGAGAGCTGCTGTTTGATTTTTTTTGTCTTTATTTTCCTCTTCCTCCTCTTTTTATTTTATAATGAAAGCATTTAGGACTTTAGATTTACCCTGAATACTGCTTTTGCATCATCTGAGTTTTTGCTTTATCATACACTGTTTTCTAGATTATATATAATTGCAATTTAAATTTCTTTTTGCAGGATAGTTATTTTATAGCATGTTTCAAGATTTTAATTAATTTATTACTTTTAATTTATATTTGACCACACCATGATCAGAGACTGAAAACTAAACATTTTCTGGTTTTAGAATTTCTGAAAAGTGTGTGTGTACTTGAGTATGCCTGTGTAGTCTGTCATGAGACTCATTTTTAAAATATTCCATCAGTATAGGCCCTGTTTATGAATATAAAATTAACAAAGTGCTATTATTTATTTTTTAATCTTCAGTAAGATTTATCAGTGTTTACATCCTCTCTCCTTACCTTTCAAAGATTGAGTCATGTATTAAAGTCTATCACTACGACAATTGTTTGCTTGCATATCAATAAAAAAATGTCAAGGAATATGCAGTGAGTGTTCTTCAAACATAAGAAGAAATTCATGATATACTGGCCCAGTTTTAATTCTAACAAAGAAAGCCGGGGGTAAACTAATGATATGTATAGTTTCATATCTATAAGACAACATTTGGAGCATTTCTAACTAGCAAGTAATTCTAGAAAATACACTAACCATATAATTTATTTATTTAAAATTGTAAATTAAGAATCAAATAATTAAACATAAAAAATAAATTTCACTATTTCTAAAAATGTTATCAAATCTGACAATATACTTTGAATGCATTAAGAAGTTCAAAAATGAGAGGAAAAAGAACATCCAGGCAAAATATTTTTTGTGCAAGGTAATTTGCATAATAAATTTTTAGCAAATTAATGCCATAATAGACATTTTTAGAGTTATATTATATTTAGCTAATGAGAATTGAAGAAATGTTAATGTGTATCATAATCATCAGGCAAGCACATTCATCATTTTATTAACTTTTTCTATCTTATTTTATACATCTGACATTCAAGAAAATTTGATCATTTTTCTGGACCAAATAAAATTGTTATAATTTTAGTTATTATTAGGTAATTCAATAAGCATATTTTTACATATGGCTTGGTATTAAGCTTGGCCTTATGCAAAAGTATGTATAAATCTAAGGATATAGCAAAAAGAATCATGCATTTCTATTTTGGTTCAATTTACAAAATGTGAATCTTTTTTAATATCAAGTTAGAAAGACAGAAAAGCCTGGTAGCTGTGTCAATGGATGAAAAAGGTGGGGTGAAGCAAAGTTTGCTCTTTTGGAGGAGTACTGATTATGCACAGCATGTGAGGGGAGAAAGCAAGAGCACCAGGGGTCTTTGAGTCATCTTGTTAAAGCTCATTGGTTCCTCACCATGGCTTGATAAGAGCAAAACAAAACAAATCCAAAGTGTGGATACTCTAGGAGCATAATAATTAAGAAGAACCCTTTTTTTTTGTCCACAAACTCTATACACTGAAATAAATAATGTTTGTTTTCTTCCAGTTCAATTGGTTCTAAGCTTCCTAGTCCCTGGAATTTTCTTGCTTGTCAATCATGCCAATGTGAGCATTCAATTCTGAGTATAAAACATGCTCAGATGAGTCAATACGCTCGTGTAAAGGCTGGAATTATGAAATAATCTTTTAAATATTTCAGAAATGTGTTTAAAATTTTACTTCCAGCTTTTAAATCATACATTTTGTCTAAAATAAACTAGAATAAGATAAGATTAACTTAATGTACTGCATTTCATTCCCTCAAGCACACAGGCCACAATTTGTAGTAGGTTAATGAGATGAACTCACTTGAGTCCATTGACAAATTTCTCTTTTTTTTAATATAGTTTCATAAAGACCTAGAGTCAATGATCAGTTTTATGCCTCCTAGTATTTGCCTAGGTTAACATTTGAATACTTAAAACACATTCCATGTAACTGATTTTCTAAATTGCATGAAAGTATATACACAATTAATAATGAGCATATTAACTGATTTATTCACATCAATATGGCTTAATTTTAATAATGCAGTTTTGATTTTTCAACTGTTCATAAGTGTACCCTCCCAAATAAACTTTTGCTTTAATAAAATTTACGCATTCAATTTAAACTATATTCATGTTAATGGATTTCTTATCACAAAAATAGCTCCAACTTCCCTGGTGGTGCAGGCGTTAAGAATCCACCTGCCGATGCAGGGGACATGGGTTCAAGCCTTGGTCCAGGAAGATCCCACATGCTGCGGAGCAACTAAGCCCATGTGCCACAACTACTGAGCCTGCGCTCTACAGCCCGCAAGCCACAACTACTGAGCCCACGTGCCGCAACTACTGAAGCCCGCGTGCCTTAAGCCCGTGCTCCACAACAAGAGAAGCCACCTCATTGAGAAGCCCACGCACCACGACAAAGAGTAGCCCCCGCTTGCCGCAACTAGAGAAAGCCCGTGCACAGCAACAAAGACCCAATGTGGCCATAAATAAATAAATTAATTAATTAAAAAAAATAGTTCCAGTACAACATGTGTATGGAGCAGAAATACCATTATTACATTCTTTCTTTAATTTACCTCCCATTTTTGTTATACTTTGAACCTCCTGACTCTGTGATATAAGTGAAAAACACAAATGTCAGCAATAGGTGAGCTCTGAGGAGCTTCTACGTAATAACAAACAGCTGGATTGGTAGAATTATTATGATAAATGATTCACTTTTGGGGTTTTAACCTAACTATGTGGCATTATACATCATTTAAAATGGCTGAATATTTGGACATTAATTACTTCAGGTTTTTCTAATGATAAATATAGTCTGTTTTACATGATGCCCATATTCCCAGACCTCACAAACGTATGGGTAGAAATGAGGTCTCACTGACATTGGTGTCCAATAAAGATAGTCTTAGACCCCTTTCATTTCCAAAGGAAATCTGTTCTAGTCACTCATCAAGACACCTCTTCCTTAGGTGGCTGCAGGTGCCCATAGCAGGAACCCAGATTCATGCAAAGCCGCTCTTAACTCTCAGGATATCAAATCTGCTCTTGGTTAGATGTGGGGAAAATGGGCTTTTCCTCTGCTGTGTTTCACAGTTGGTCTCACAAAATTTTCACAAAAATATCTTCCTCATTTTCAGTCCTCCACCTTTTTCTCTACTGTAATGAGGATTCAAATACCAGTTTCTCACGGCCCCCCAAGAAGATGAGAGGAGAAAAAGGGACAAAAACTGTGACATCTTCCCTATTGATTTTTTTCATCCCATTATTTCCTCCTGGTCTTTTGCACAAAATAACTCTCACCTCCTTCTGACCAAAGATACAAGCATCCATATATATTATATTAGTTTCCAATTGCTGTCAGAACAAACTTAGCAGCTGGAAGCAACACAAAATTATTATGTCACAGCTCTGTAGGTGAGAATTCCAACACGGGTCTCACTGGGCTAAAATGGCTAAATCATGGTGTCAGCAGGACTGTATTCATTTCCAGAGGTTCTAGGGGAGAATCCATGTGCTTGCTCATCAGAGTACTGGCAGAATTCAGTTCTGTGGTTATAGAACTAAGGTTCCCATTTCCTTACTGGCTGTCAGCCAATGCCCATTCTCAGCTTCTAGAGGTCATCCACGTTCCTTGGCTCATGGGCCCGTCCATCTTCAAAGCCAGCAATAATGGACAGAATCTCTTTCATGCTTAGAATCTCTCCTTCCTCTTCCTCCACTGTCACATCACTCTGACCTTCTTTTCTTCCGCTTCTAACTTTAAGGCCTCATGTGATTAGACTGAGCCCACCTAGATAATCCAGGATAATCTCCCCATCTCAAGGTCCTTAAATTTAAGCACATTTGCAAAGAACTTTTCTGTCATGTAAAGAAAATTTTATAGGTTCTGGGGATTAGGATGTGGACATATTTGGAGGGGTCATTATTCAACCTACCACATATATCAGTCAATATAAGGAAATTCTTGAGGGGTCACTAGTCACCAGCTCTGTAAACAGATCCAGAATTCCAATTTGGAATCAAGTGCTGTGATATTGAAATAGTAAAAATAAAACGTGGGGGAGGGGAAATATGGAGAAAGAAAAAGGGACTTGCAATTATAGATTTTGTTCTAAGATACAGAATGGCTGCACAATTTCCAGGGAGCAATAGGAGTTAACAGATTAAATCATAACACCAAGAAAAGGAAGGCTTACATTGAAAATTATGACAGGTTTCTAACAGGACTGCAGCCCTTGCAGACACAGCTATAATAAGACCATATACTTTCCCTATGTATCTAATGACATTTTGCTGAGTTTCAAGCAGGAAGAAGCTGAGATCTCCTTAGAATATAAATCATGTCAAAAGTAAGAGTTAAACTCCAAAATAAATTAAGTAAAACTTAAAGTGACTTTTCTAAGCCTAGCACATATAGACACAAATTAGGACCATATTGTACATAAACTGTGTGATGACAATATTCTGACAAACGTGAAAATGTCTTCTTTAAATAGACAGCTATATTTTTCAGGATATTGAGCTAAAAAGAAAGAACATTGTATAATGCAGTTTCAATCAAGGGCACCTTAGTGACCACTATTATTTCTATATCATTTTTCTGCAATGTATTTGGAAGTCTATATATATTGTGTTGATATAGCAATGGTAACTACATTGAGGCAGAGGACATGTATTCACTTACAAGTAAATGTCACTAATATCTAATGACATGCCACTCCAGATGCTGAACATTTTCTTTAAGCAGCTGAGTCATTTTATGCTTAAGATGCTCTAAACAATATTTTGGAGGGCATATGTTCCACTGGTTTCTTTTTGTTTAAAAAAATTTAAGCTCTCCATTTTAATCATCAGTGTAAAAAGAAAGAGGGAGGAAGTGCATGGGCAGTTTGAAGAACTAAAGGACAAAGAATAAAGTGTGTTTATGCCTAGAAGAATGGGTGTACTCTACAGTGCTGTCTTAGCAGCCTGGAACTATTCAGTGTCAACACATACAAATGAAAAGTGAACAACCATACATAATATTGCAAAACATTCCTCCGTTCCCCAAGTAATAAGCACATTTTTAAATTGTTTGCTATATAATAAGAATAATGATAATAGATACTTCAGAGCACTGTGTGAAGGTCAAATCAGATAATGTAGGTAAAACAATTGGCACTGTGTCATGTACACATGTGAACACAAAGTATTTCAGATATACACAAAATTACTCAATACATTTCAGTTATTGCTATTGTTAATATAATTATGAAATATGACAATTGGTTAAATAATTGGTAAACATTCTTGTGTGTATAGCAAAGTGTTATTTCAAGACATTAACCTCTATTTTCCTTGTTGCCATATTTTGTACTGGATATAACAAATAGATGATTGGCTTGTTTTTTGTCTTTGCATAAGTATTTTAATATTATATAAACTAGCTTTGTTTTGGGGGGCATGTAGAAAAAGGCCCATTTCAAACAAGAAGAAAAGGCACTGAGGTTAAAAAACTGTTCATGATTACTTACTGTTCCCTTAATTTTGGTGAAGTGCTACTGATATTTACTGTCTGGGGGGTCAAGGATATCAAATATTTTATAATGCCTTGAATAGTCCCATAAAACAAAGACTTATTTTACCTAAAATACCAATAGCATTTTAAATTCTTTTTTTAAAATTATTTATTTATTTTTGCTGTGTTGGGTCTTCATTGCTGTGCGCAGGCTTTCTCTAGTTGCAGCGAGCGGGGGCTACTCTTCGTTGCAGTGCACATGCTTCTCACTGCGGTGGCTTCTCTTGTTACAGAGCACGGGCTCTAGGTGCACGAGCTCAGTAGTTGTGGCTCTCGGGCTCTAGAGTGCGGGCTCAGTAGTAGTGGCACACAGGCTTAGTTGCTTCGCAGCATGTGGGATCTTCCCGGACCAGGGCTCGAACCCATGTCCCCTGCATTGGCAGGCGGATTCTTAACCACTGTGTCACCAGGGAAGCCCCCAATAGCATTTTAGAAGGAGGGGAAAATGAGAAAATGTTATGACCTGAGACTTTACCATCACCATCTTGAACTCTGTGGTAAAAAATTTTAATCTCTCCCTTCCATAAATCTCAATTCCCCTGCCCTTCTCTAGTTTCATTGTACTCCCTTGGCTAAACACACCCTAGTTAAATCCAACTCTTCACCTTCTTTGTATCTACAACTGTTGAGCTGGACGTATTTGAAGAAACACATAACACCTTGTTGACTGACCTCACTTCAAATTCATGATCACTAAACTCATGTGACTCCTTAGTACTCCCTGGTCCATTTTTCCTCCTATGTTCTTGGTTGCTATTTCATATTTTCTCCTTTCTTCTTAAAATTCCAAAATCCTCCTCCCATATCCTTATGCTCAACCATTTTCTATTTTTCTAAGAACATAAAAGCCAATAGAAGAAAACTTCAACCCTTCCCACCACTTCAATTCATGTCCAAGCATATGTGTCTGTATTTTTTTCCTAGAAAGAGAGGTCTATCATTGCTGTCTCCAAATCATTTCTCCTCATTCTCTCATAAATCCACTCCAGTCAAATTTTTATACCCATCACTCTACTGAAAGTGCACTTTCCAAGGTCACTAGTAGCACCCATTGCTAAATCCAATGGTCAATTCTCATTCTGTACCTTATTTGATCCATCAGTAGTATTTGACAGAGTTGTGCACTCTTGATTAACTCAATTGGCTTTCAATACCCTCCTCTCCTGATTTTCCTTCTATCTTTCTGGCTATTCCTTCTTAGTCTGCTTTCTGGTTTCTCCTCACTTTCTTAACGTCTAAGCGTTGGAGTGTCCCAGGACTCAATCCTCAGATTTCTTCTCTTACCTCTCTTTCTCTCTTTTCTCATCTTTGTGGTTATCATATCTAGTCTCCTAGCTTAACTGACATCTGTATTGAAGATTAAAACATTTTTTAGAAATTTAGTCTAGATGCCCTCCCTTCCCTACACAGACACACAGACACACAGACACACACACACACACACACACACACACTGAACTTCAGACTTGTATGAAAATTATCATCTTAACATCTCTCCTTGGATATCTAAAAGGCATTTCTAACTTAATAGAACCAGCTAGGCTGAGCTCCTCATCTTCCTCCCAAAATATGCTCTTCCCTGTCTTCCTCACTGAAGTAAACAGTAACTCTATTCTTTCAGGTGTTCAGATTCATAACTTTGAAGTCATCCTCAACTCTCCTCTTTCTCTAAAATGTTCCACAACCAAACTCTCAACACATCTTTTTGGCTTTACCTTCAAAATAATCTATAATCAAATCACTTTTCATTACCTCCACTGCTACCACTCTGGTCCAAGCCATCATATCTACTGATCCGATGATTACAAAGCCTCTGGTCTCCCTATTTCTGTCCTGTCCTCTTCATTCTATTCTCAATGTAACAATCATATTGACCCTATTAAAATAGTTCAGATAATTACACTTTTGTGCTCAAAGCGCTCCAAAGGCTTCCTATTTCATTGTGAGAAAAATCCAAAGACATTATAATGACCTAAAGGCCTACAACATTACCCCCATCCCCTTCTACATTCCCTCTCAGTCACCACATACTGAATGATTTTTTTTAACATTCCAGGCATATTCATGTTTTAGGGCATTTACAATTGCTTTACTCTTGCCTTAAGATCCTCTTGCCCAAGATATCCACATAGTTTGCCCCTATATCATCTTGAGTTCTTTGAATAAATATTCTATCTAAAATTATAGCATCATCAACCTACCATCACTCTTCCTATCCTCTTCCTTTATCTATTTCTCTCCTTAGCATTTTAAAAATTAATTTATTTTATTTTTATTTATTTTTGGCTGCATTGGGTCTTCATTGCTGTGCGCGGGCTTTCTCTAGTTGTGGTGAGCGGGGGCTACTCTTCGTTGCAGTACACAGGCTTCTCATGGCGGTGGTTTCTCTTGTTGCAGAGCACGGGCTCTAGGTGCATGGGCTCCAGTAGTTGTGGTGCGTGGGCTCAGTAGTTGTGGTGCATGGGCTTCATCGCTCCACAGCATGTGGGATCTTCCTGGACCAGGGCTCAAACCCGTGTCCCCTGCATTAGCAGGCAGATTCTTAACCACTGCACCACCAGGGAAGCCCTCTCCTTAGCATTTATAACCACCTAACATACTGTATTTTATGTACTTAATCAATTTTCTCTTTTCTAACTAGAAATAAGCTCTAGGAGGTCAGGGTTTTTTCTGTTGTATTCACTGCTCAGAGACTAGAAAGTTCCTGATAAATGAATATATACATCGGTCATCAAATGGTAATTTGCAATGATAATTCTCTTAAGTGTCTGTCTTGAGTACTTAGATCCAAGTAATAGTATAATTAAGAGGAATAGAAGAATCCTAGATAACCATCAGGAGAATGGGGGCCACAGTTGGAAAGAAATTAACTGTGTATGAAAGACAGACTTCATCTATTCCACAGATTTTTCTTAGGGCTGGATTTACTGCACTACTCAGTTACCTAGAGCAGGGGTCGCCAGAATTGGTTTTACAATTTTAGCAACAAAAATGCTTTTTAGGGTATATATACACATATATATGAGAGTACATATATACATGCATATGTACTGGGTTGGCCAAAAAGTTCTTTTCTGTTTTCCATAACATTTTACGAAAATCCCAAATGAACTTTTTTGACCAACGCAATACATACATGTATCTGTACACTCTCTTTTTATATGTCATGAACCCTATGGCAAAGAAAATTTGATGTTTCTAATATTTGAAAAAAAAAAAAACTATGAACGCTGGTGAATTTTGGTGATGTGAGCCAAGAGCTTTTGGCATTGGGATTGTGCTGGTTGGCATACAAGTGACAATTATCTATTCCTCTGTGCATTTCTAAGAAGTAAAGAGAGAAAGACACTTTTCACTTTACTAGGTTTACCACTTCTTGACTTTACTAGGTTTACACAGAGTCTTCTGGAACACAAACTACTGGTTACTGACCCAAATTTATTTTTCTCAAGGGATTTTTAGAAACATTTTTTGAAATGTAACAATATCTCTTTGCATCTGAGCTTCAGAACGAACTCTTCAAGTTATAGAGGCTGAACTGCACCAAGCCCATAAATAGGAAGCTGTCTTCGTCTGTGAATGACAGTCTAGAATAGTTTACTTCCTGGAGTTTTCAGAAACTCTGACATTTGTTTAAACTTGTCTTCATTTTTTTCTCTATGAAAAGGCTATCAACCAGATCTTTTTAACAATCTTATTTCAAAGTAGGAAACATCTCATGTTTTAATATGAACAGATTATTTTAAAAGAGGAAAGGTTTGAATTTATTCACAACTTGGTAACAGATGATCTCCATGGAAAACGCGATGGAAACGTTTACAGGAGAAAGACTGTTGAGTTATAGTTCTCCATATTACTATGGTAGTCTTACTGAAGGTAGTCTGTTAACATTCTTTTCTCTAGTTTAAAGGGAAGGCTGAATTCAACTCCAAGGAGAGTAGACAATTGCCAAAAAGATTTCTAAGATTGACCAAATGATTTGATATTCACGTGCATTCACATAATTACAAACCTAATAGACATAAACTGATTATAGAAACCAGATGTTGGGACTTATATATGAAAAGAAGTAACTAACTGATTTAAGATTCTAAAAATATGTATTTTTTATTCAAAACACACTCTTTGTATTTATCTACATTTTAAGAACATAATTATACAGCTTATTTTCCTGCTCCAAAATCTAATTTCAAAACAAAGGCCTTAACCCATGTTTAGGTACAATTTGTGTTTCCAATAAGTACAATCTACACAAAGTATTCTCAATAACTTTAAAGTATTTTAAAATTTTGTGACAAAAATCATGCATCATAAATAGAATATTAAGAATGGCACTTTATATTACTGTTCTTTCATTCTTTATTAAGTTAATACTCAGTGTATTAATAAAATGAAATAATAATTTCCATTAAGAGTGAAAATGGATCTCTTATATCCCTCCATAATTCAATACTAACTTGCATTTATCATGATAATACCTGTAGTTGTAATGTAGATTATTATATAATCTGAAGAAAATGTCTTTTGTATTTCAACCATTAATTAATACCTACTTGTAACATAGCATTATTCATTACACATTCCAGAGAAGCAAAAGTCTACTTATTGCAAAACTACCTCAAGGCTATTCAGATAACCATGTGTCTCCATCATCATTTCAAGGAACATCATTTTAATTACAGGGATTACTTAATATTTATATAATGTGCCAGAATATGCTCAAGGCAGCCCTAATGTATGAAAGGCATGTATTGCCCTAAAGGACATTCTCCTATCCTCAAACTGCCATGAAAACAAAGAAGAACAGTTTTCATAAATTATAAACAATAAAGTTTCTAGCTCTACAATGGTGTTTATTCCATAGAATGTAGCTGCAGGTTACTGTAGTTGTACAACTAGAGACTCCATTTGCTAGCTGATTTGTGGTTATCCATCATTTGTAAAACAGAATTTGCTTACTGATTTATGATTTCTGTCATATATTGAGCTCATTTTTGCTCTGCACAGTAGGGCATCGACAACCATTATTGTCCTTGTTCATCCTGAATCAGTAGGCAGCAATTTGTTTATGGTCACTGATTCTGTTTCTTCTCTAGATACTTTTTAAAAACCAAAGAGAAAAATAAGTGATAAGCCTCTTCCTCCAGATTCAGTTAGTCAACTGGAATCTATCATATAATTTTGCATATTAAATCAAATTACTTTTATGGGAATATCAAGGGAAACCAAAGGGATAAATAATAATCCAGTTCCTATTACATACCAGATGTTTTATGTATTATTAAATGAAATAATCATAATTCTATGAGGTAGCATTTACAATCTCCATTTTATAACTAAAGTGATGAAGGATATGAAGTGAAAGAATTTTTCTAAAATCTCACAGCTAGTAAATGTTAGGTTTAAAAAACAAAATCAGGTCTGTTTGAATCCATCATTTTTGCTATTATACAATACAACCTTGAGAAATATATATGCGCTGGGTACCCTAGCATTCTCCAGAAATGCATTATTGCGGCATGGAGTGGCAAAACGATATTTCTAGTTACTTCTTACTGAGGAAAAAAAAGACATGTATATGGGGGAGTGGTCTAAATCAGAAGCTTTGATATTGGGTTACATTTGCAGCTAGCATACTGTATATAACCCTTTATGAATCTATCGGGAATAAAAACCTCTAATTTGGATAATCCCTTGGGGTCCTATTCAGTCTTTTACCTCCTGGAAGATAACACAGGAGACAATCTAGATGATCTTAGGTTTGGTAATGGGTTTTTAAATACAATACTATAGTTATGAAAGAAAAATAAATAAGTGGGACTTTATTAAAATTAAAAATGATCTGGGCGATTGGGATTGACATGTATACAGTGGTGTGCATAAAATTGATGACTGATTAAAAAAAAAATGATCTGCTCTGCAAAAGACACTGTCAAGAGAATGAGAAGCAAGTCACAGTTTGGGAGAAAATATTTTCAAATGACGTATCTGATAGAGAACTTATTACAAAACATACAAAGAACGTTTACATCTCAGCAATAAAAATATCAACAATCCAGTTTAAAAAATGGGCAAAAATATGAACAGACTACTCACCAAAGATTTTATACAGATAGCAAGAAAGCATATGAAATGATACTCAGCATCATACATCGTTAGAGAATCAAGAATTAAAACAATGAGATACCACCACACACCAATTAGAATGCCTAATACCTATAACCTGACAACACCAAATACCAGCAACAATGTGGAACAACAGGAACTCTCTTTCATTGTTGGTGGGAATGCAAAACAATACAGCTAAATTGGAAAGACACTGGCAGTTACATATAAAAGTAAACATTCTCTTCCAATAACCTAAAGGGATTGAAAACTTAAACCCACAAAAAATTCTATATCCACAGTAAAACCTACCTGTGGATGACTGCAGCAGCTTTATTCATTTTTGCCAAAACGTGGAAGCAACCAAGATGTCCTTTAGTAAGTGAATAGATAAATAAATTGTAGTGTAGCCCCAAAATGGAGTATTTCTCAGCGCTAAAAAGCAATGAACTATCAATTCACCAAAAGAAATGAAGAAACCTTAAATGTATCTTATTAATTGAAAGAAACCCACCAGGAAAGGCTACATACTTATGATTCCAACTACATGACATTCTGAAAGACAAAACTATGGAGACAGTAAAGAAGAAAATGGCCTATGGCATCTTTGCCGCTTCTTCTAAAAAATACAGATTATGAAAGTAACGCGTATATTGTCAAATAGGTGCTGCCAAAGCAGTGTCATGTCTATTCAGGGGATGTAGAGAGAGAGAAAGACAGCCAGACCTAGGACATCATAATAAACATTAAAAATGCTTTAAAATGCGTACACCTCTCTCCACGAGAATATTTTGGAAATCAGCAGACTAAACAGCGCTAAGTCAAACATTTAAATTAAAAGCCACAGCTGACTAAATATTATTGTATCTGTTTATTTTATTATCTTGAAAGACAGCTGCTTCCTACGTGAAAGCAAATTAAACTTAGTCAACAAACTTCTTTAATTTGATGGCATGAACTCAAAACTGATGTTTCAAAACAAATGTCACAATTTTAACTTACCTTGACCATTATGTAAACAACCTGCCCTTTTTCACGTGTTGCATAGAAAAATGGAAAGAGACCTGCACGGAAGTCAGGGGGTCATAACTCTAACGTCAGCCTGGTCTCTGGAGAAGCTGTGTATCTTTGTTCAAGTGACTTCATCTCTCACAGCCTCAGCTTCCATTCCATGTACTCTCAACATGCAAAATAGATAAATACACCTGGTCTAAGAAGGAAAAGGGCTCCCTGTCTGCTCCATGCCTGCTGTCCCAGCACAGGAAGACCACACAGAACACAGTGTGAAAACCATTTAATAGAATATGGCTCAAATGATTTCCAGTTCTGAAATTCTTTGTTTCTGTGTAAATAGTCAAAACAGCATAACTCCCTCCTGATTCACAGAGAACAAGACTTTTACTCAAACAATGCTGCTCAGGCTCATACAATTTGAGGGCTGGAAAAGAATTTGGCAGACCATTCAGGTCATCTGCCTGGCTCTGAATGGATGTGGCCTTAAATGATCCCAGAATTATTTTTTACAATATTTAGAAAATCCAGACAGGCACTTCTGAAGAAATCCCAACCAAGTTCTTTTTCTACACTTCAAAACTTTTTTATTTAGGAGAATTCTACCTATGTTTCCTCTGTTCATCTTCTATGGAAACAGAAATAATAACTATTCACATAGAGCATCTATTTATTCACTCTACAGGGGATTATTAAGCTCCTAAACAACACTAAGCAATCTCCTAAGTCCTAGAAGTACAAAGGTGAACAGAACCCAGTTGCATCCAGGAACTCACAGTTTAGGGAGGAATATTTTTGTATGCTGGGTGGTGGGAAGTCTCAGGGAAAGGAAGGCCTAACTCAGCCTGTCCTGGGAGATGGGGTCAGAAAATTTTCCTATAGAAATCGATGCTCGAACTGCATTGTGAAGGATGAATACAAGTTAGTCACTCAGGAAAATGGTACAAGAGAATCTCAGACAAAAGGAAAATGTGAGATAGGAAAGAATGAGAGAGCATGGAACACATATGCGCATTTGAATGGCTGGACCACAGAGTTCCTTCCTGAGTACAAGACCAGAATTGTCTCAGAGACCTCACTGTATCGTTAAGACAGTGCGGTGGACTGAGGCAATCAAATTTGAGTTTTATCAAGATCTTCCTCCATCAGGTATGTGAATAAAGTATTAGAATGGGAAGGCTGGAGGTAGAAAGTTAGATGGCTTTTTCTGTAATTTAGGTAAGAAATGATGTGGGCTCAACACTGACTATTCAGTGTCTTAAATCATTTTAGCTGCTTTGCTCTGAAACCTCCCACATTTTCTATGGCTGGGTGTATGTATCACCAAGGCATCTGAGTATGGACAATAGTTCAGCTGAGAAACACTTGTTTTTTCAATTGGTATCAAGTAGCCTCTTTACCATACTTTGTAGAGTTATTATCTCATTGTTAGTAGTCGGCTGATTGTATTATTCTGTTTGGTGTTAGAATCATAAAATTTTAAATCTGCAAGAGACTTTCTAATTCATTTGGTCTGTTTGTTTCCATACCATGTTTCTCCAAAACCTAGTTTTCTTTTGGGGAAACCACAGATGAGGCTATAGAATAAAATGCAGACAGAGCTCCTGGCCTTGTCAACCAGTATAACCAGGACCGGCCCTGCCAGTCATCGTGACCAGCACCATTCCTGTCTCCCCTGGTAACCAGCACCAGTCCTGTCACCCACTTGAACAATTTTTCTTGATTTTGTGTATTCTAATTAAGATTTTGTTTGCAAAACAGGATCTGTTGCTAAAGTTATAACCTCTCCCTAACTTCACTAATAAAAAATTCAAACACAATGAAGTTAAGTGCCTTGTTTGTGTTTATACTTAGCTAGTGAGCAGCAGAGCTCAAGTAGCAAAACTGTTAACACATTCAGGAAGAGTTGGAACCTCTTCTAGAATCTGAACCTGCCCCTAATCCCCAAGTCATATTCTGATCTTGCCTAGTTTCCTCATTCCAGATATTAATGGCAGGGCATTTTAGAGTTCCTGTTAAAAAAGAACACAGCTTATTTCTAAGAGGCATTTTCTTCCCATGTGAATATGTATGTTTGTGCGTATTGTGTGTGGGTGTTTCTGTTTGTAATGAGATGGATATATAGATTTGGATTTACACATTTTGTGGTAGCTAAGAAAATATTATAATAGGGTTCCATTGCACAGGCTAAACTATTACTATTGGGTAAAAAAGTCAACCTCTGAATTCAGAGTAAAGCATGCGGCAGGATTTTTTTTTCTTTTTTAAGCTTTGGCAAGTTTCACTCTCTGGAATCATCTACAGATACTTAATTCATCAGCAGTAATTTTTAAAAGTAATCATAAAAGAGTGGCTCTCAAAATTTTATGCATAAAGAATCACTTGGGGAGGTTGTTTAAAAATGTAGATTTCCACACATTTCCCCCAGATCTCCTGACTGAGTGAATCTAAGATAGGGGTCAGTAATGTCCACTTTCAATAAAGACCCCAGGTGACTCTGATGTAGGCCTGAGCACCGCACTTGAGAGACTGATGTAGCTCTAACTAGATTTTAAAAAGGGGTTGATGTAAATGGTTTTGCTGAACCCCTTAACCTGGCTTGTCTCTTTTAAGTAAAATTATCGTACCACACGAGTCAGGGACATGGAACCAAACCCCATCCCTGCTAAGTCTTACAGGATCAAGTGGTCATAGGGTTCATTCCCAGCATAGTTTATATTTTCTTTAGCCTAAATAGCTTTCACCAGACACAAAGTTCATGTGTTTGGCACAACAGAAAGTTATTTCTTGTTCCAAACACTTACTCTATCCTTCATCCTCCAAATATCTGCTAGACAGTGAGATCCATTAAACTGCTGTGTTGTTTCCTGTGTAAAAGTTTCAAAAGAGTTTCTCATCAAGAGCAGAATTAAGATTAGATATTAACATAATCAAATTTTATCTCTACATGTGTTTTGAAAGAAAAGCAAAAGCATTTTGACTTTTATACAAAACCATCACATCTTAATTTAAAATAATTTGATATAAGACAATGCCCCTATTCATTTTTTTTCCCCGGTTATGATAAGTAAAAATAAGCTTAAGGCAGTAAATGGCCTCGGAGACCTTCAATGGCCTGCCAAGCTTTGTGCTTGTGGGTTATTTCCAGCTCCATTTCATTATAAAGGACTTATTTCAAGGACACTGGGGCTGATAATCATGTCAAACCCAGCCTCAGAAGAAAACTGGAAAAAAGGGTATTTACTCAAAGACCAAACCACCTCTTGATAGATTTGGACTAGAAGAGAGAGGTCCTAATAGATAGTTACTTTTTAAATCAAAACACCCTAAAAAATGAAATATATATGAGCAGATTCTTCTTTTCCTTTTCTGCTCTTTTTCTCCCTTCCTTCCTTCCTTCCTTCCTTCCCTTCCCTTCCCTTCCCTTCCCTTCCCTTCCCTTCCTTCCTTCCACCCTCCCTTCCTTCCTCCCTCCCTTCCTTTCCTCTCCTGTCCTTTCCTTTCCTTCTTTTCGTTATGGGTAGTTTTTCTAAAATTTCAATGAATAATGTCTGACCTCAAAATAGGCCCAGATGGAATTAATAATAATAATAGCTAATACTGAGTGCTTATTATTTATCAAGCAATGTCTTAAGTGCTGTATATGTATTAAATCCTCAAAATAACTCTGTTGAAATGTGTATTAGTATTATCTCCACTTTACACATGAGGAAGCAGTGGCACAAAAAAACTAAGTAACTGTATTATATGATCCCACAGCTACTGTCTGTAAGAACTAAAGTCAACATAATTCCCTATTCCTATGTTAAGTCTGGGAGCAAGCATAATTTCCAACCCCTGTTGGTGAAATATTTATGATAAGAGCTCTGGGACCTGCTTCAGTGTGGTGGAGGGAGGGAGGTGTAGGGGAATAGGTGTGATTATAGTTGAAATAAGATCGTCCATGAGTAGATAACTGTTGAAGCTGGATGGTAGGTTCATTATACTAGTCTCACTACCTTGTATATACTTGAAACATTTTATTATAAAAAGATTAAAATATATGGGAAACTAAATAAATACATAAATAATTCTGTAAACAAGCTCCAAGAAAACCTGGTTCCTGGATTGTGATCTGTCTCAACCAGCCTACTTATACACTAATAGCATACTCTTCAACACTTCAAGACTCTTGAGACAAATCCAAAGCTATGGTATCATAAATTCTGCCCACTTGCCTGCAATGCAAGATGCACCTTGAAGTCACCCAACCTTTCCCCTACTGGGATACTACCCACGAGGAACCTCCTCTGATATTTTCTTTCCTTCTGAGACACAACTAAGACTTTGTCAAGGTGGCTGGCGTTTTCCCTTACTGCAGTCACTTCATAAACTTCGTTTTGCTTGGTGAATAGGTTTTTTCAGGATATACTTGGGAGGTTGGCAACTGACAGCTGTCTAATAATTATTAGTAATTAGAAGACTGTATTTTGTTATAGACATAATAAATAACCTGTTCTCCACTAATTCTTCTCAAACCAGAGATATCACTACAGCAGAATAAGGATATTGATATCAACCTTCAGTAACTACTTAAAGAATTTTTGACATTTCCTTAAAATAGAAATCCAAAAACGAAAGTATTTATGCTTGTGTGATTCTTAAAGCAAAGAGCTTTACAAAAGTTCTCTACAAATAAAAAGAAGTCTCTGACTAGTTTCCCTAACTCACATCAAATATAAATTGTGAGATTTAAATTGTGAGGATTAAAATAATTAATTTTTTAAAAACAGTTGTTTGTATATTACAAACTTCTTTAATGTAAAAAAAATATTGTTATTCTGAAATTTTACTCAATCAGGAGACCAAGACTGGGCAATTTAAACACCGAAAACAACGAACAAAAACTAAGACAAAAAACAAAACCGGAAAAAAACCTAGTTATCTCAGAATGATGTAGCTTTCTTCCTGATAAAGGAAACGTCACATGGTAAATATTTCAGGTGTGAACACACAAGGCACAAGGAGGTCCCGTTTCTTTGGAAATAGCTGTAAATATATTCATCTGAGTAAAACAATCATCTGTGTCTAGTCATACATGCTCTCTGCTCCCGTGGCTGTCACTGCTGTCGATCTGAACTTGAGAGGTAATGGCCTCATGATTCAAGGAAACTGCTGAAGTGTGTACTCAGGCTTCAGTTGAAGAGATGGGTTCATTTATCATCATAATAAGCTATTACCATCGAGAGGCCACAACTCATTGAAGAGACAGTCAGTCTAATTGGCTCAATTCCGTCAGCTTTCGACGTGACTCAAGGAGATAAGCACTCTTTCACAGGTAATTTTCAATCACCCAACAAACTATCTGTTCAATAATTCATCACATTTCAGATTGGGATCTTATCACATAGCTCCTTTTTCCATGTGGCAAATGTTGAATTTTAACTACTTAGAATCTCCGACCTAGGTAACAGAGGGAGAGCTTCAGAAAAAGTAAGGTGAGAGAGTGTCTGCTTTACTCAACTACTACTGTTGGAAGTGACGAGAAGACAGTAATATAAATGTAAGCTTTATGCTTCCCCCATATGCCCTGCTGACAATAACAGAATTTCCTGAAACTACCTGGTAAGATAAGAGTGCTACTGGAATCCTTGTGATTAATTAAGCATGACAACCATTTTTAGCTTATAGAATTGAGGCACTTAAGTGATCATATCAAAGCAGTAATCTTTACAACAAAGTCTAGAATAGAAAATTATTATTTCTTCCTTTTTGATCTCTGTATCTTTTAATTTTTATCTTACTGCACTGTCCAAATCTTCTAGTACAATATTAAATAAAAGTGGTCAGAGTGAAAATTGTTTGCGATCTTAAAGAATTCTTTCAACATAGATGCTATTCATTTTTGTGTAGATACTCTTCATCAGATGAAGAAGTGCCTTTCCAATCCTAGTTTGCAAATTTTTTAAAACATCATGAATCATTATTTAATTTTAACTATTTCTTTTTCTACCTCTATCGAAATATTTTTTCCCTCTCCTTTAATCAGTCAATATTGTCAATTACTTACACTGATTTTTTGATATTAAACCAACATTGAACTCCTATGATAAAAGTAACCTGGCCAATTTAGTTTTACCATTTTTATTCATTATGGATTCTGATTGTTCATGCTTTGGTTAGGATGTTTGCATCTATTTTCATGAATGAGTTTGGACAGGGGTTTCCTTTTTCATACCTCCCTGATATCCAGCATACTAAGGCACATAAAATTGCTTGAGGAGTAGTCCTAACTGTTCTGTTCTCTGGAAACCTTGTAAGATTGAAAAAAATTTTTAAGGTTTGAAATGTGATTGAACAAAATAAACAGAAGTAAACAAACTACTTGTTTTCTTTATGGGAAGAACTTTTTGGCTACTGGTTCAATTGCTTGAATATTCATATCACTTTTCACATTTTTCCGCTTGAGTCAGTTTTATTAATTTTCATTATTCTAGAAATTTGACTTTGAGTCCTCATAGGTGGGCTAATTTTGCATAGTAGACATTACCAGAACTATGGGCAATAAATGAGTTCTTGAGTTCTTTTGTTTGCTTTTTAATAAATATGTTTCCTCATTTGCCCCTAACAATTCATTTGGTTTATTCTGGACAACAGATCTTCTTCTAGTACTACTCCATCACCAAATCATTTTTTATATGATCTCATTTATGGAATAAAAATTCAATCACAGTTGATTTATCCTATTTACTTTTATGGCCCTACCATTCACCACATACATAATACTTTCTTAATTAATCCATTTAATCTAAGACTTAAATTGGAGGATATTAAGGATGAGGGAGAGAGTTTGACCTTTACTTCTGAATAATTTTGAGGAATGTGGAACAAAGAAGTCAGAAATACAAATTATGCTAATAAAAGGAGAGTGGATCATGCTTATTAGTAAGTTTTTAGTTATTTTTAACCAAGATTGAAATCATCTTTCAATTCTAACTTAAATCCCAACTCAAGAGTCATTTCTGAGCAATCTAATGAAAACTATTCTGTTGCTGTTAAAAATGTAGCGTTGATCACAAAATATTTGTGAAGTTCCTTTTATGTAACAAGGACTATCCTGTCCTGTAAATCTCAAACATCAATCTCCTTCAAATCCACAGCTTTAATTAGGGATCTGAGGGGTAGAACTGAAAGTCAAGCAAACACAGCAAAGAAATACCAGAGATTACTTTTAGAACCAGATGTTATTTTGTCAGCAGACTCATAATGTGCATCTTAAGCTAAACTATAGGTATTCTTGGCAACTACATGAAACAATTTAAAAGTTTCTCTAAGCTAGAAACAGAAAAAGATAGTATAATGTTGTAGAAAATAAGCATTTTTTTGTAAAAACCCAATCACACAAGATTAATTTAATAACACTCAGAGAGAGATTTTCAAACCTTAATGGTAATGTGGGAACAGTAGATAGGCCAAGCCAGATTCTCAGGGAACTTTACGGATGGGAAGAGAATTGCTTTTGGAAGCTGCACTATCTATTTCAGACCACTAGGGTAACCTTAAGTAAATGACCATTTCAATGTTCCAATAGCATTTAGTTTACTAAAGCAGTAAATTATTCCAACTCTGAAATACCCAAACTGTTTCTCAATAGCTGTAGCCTGTAGCAAATCAGCAGGACTCTTTGTCCTCTAGCTCTTTCCATTCCTGCCTAGTTTCATGCTTAAACAACTGCCCTAAAACCAAGCATTAACATGGGCCAAGCATTTTGAAAATAAGCTGCTGCCTAGTAGAGCCCTGTGTGTGCCTGACTTAATTCTCTTTGAATATCTAGAATGGAGGGGGGCAGGAAATTAACACTCGATTGTGACAATTGTGCTAAATACTCACTCACATATGAGAAAAAAGACATTTTCAAGATTGCTGTTGAGGAACTAACTCATAGTTGAGACTGTAACCCAGCAAGACCCTCTGGGGCCTTCTCGGGACAGACCCCTTCCCATGTCCTCTGCTGGCCTCTTGTTTGTAGAAAACCTGTAGTCTCCCAGGCCTCCCCTGAGTCACAAAAGCCTGGCTCAAGAATTAATGATTGAAAGGATGTGAACATGTAGTGACAAAAATAGCAGCTGGGCCAGGAGAATTGGTAAGAATTTAAACAATAAATCAGCCATATGACAGTCACAGAATCTTTAGTTCCTCCCTGAAGCACCTAGATAACTGTATCTGATGCACATTTCCTGAGTTGTTTTACAGATGCTAAAACCCCCACCAAATGGAAGAAGTTAACTACTTAATGACCATAAGCACATAGCCCCCAGACCTATTGAACCTGAAGACTGATAATGTTAAGCCCTGTGACACTGCCCTGTTATCTCGCCATCAACCAATCAGAGAACTGTGCACAGGCTGATCACACACCAGGCAACTCCCCTCCATCACTTTGCCTTTAAAATCACTTCCAGGATTTTGGGTCTTTTAAGCATGAGCCACCCCATTCTCCTTGCTTGGCCCTGCAATAAACCTTTCTCAGCTCCAAACTCTGATGTTTTGGTTTGTTTGGCTCCACTGTGTGTTGGGCACAAAAACTTGCCATTGACAAAAAGATTATGGAAAATTTTTAAATGGGTAGTATAAAAATGTGCTACCTTTTTCTAGGCCTCATCCACTATCCACATACATAACTACATTCACTTATGTACTCCTCATTAGTCCAAAGAGGAACTGTAGTCAATAAAAATGTTTCTTAAGGTGAAAAGTATTCCTTTGCTAAATTGGCTAGTGCTCTTCAGTTTAATTATGATCAGGCAGGTTTCTATGTTAGCAAAGTGTATCCCAAGTGAGAGTAGTTTTATTATTTGGGGTTAGGTTACCAAAAAAAAGGAAGACTGGCATGTGGCACCTTCACTATAACAATATGTACAACACATCTCCCTTCTGTTATAAGTGGACTTATAACCAAGTAACTTGGAAAATGTTTGAAAATTGGTTATATAAATATTTAGGAAAAGCTAATAGCGTCTCATAAATATATACATTTTTTGACTTAGGAATTAACAATAAAAAGGCAGAGGAGGGATTATGTACCCACAGCCCCCTGGTCATGGATGTAAACGAAATTCAGTATCTAAGCAGATATACTAGTTTCTTGATATACTATTTCTGTCAGATTCTGGCAATGGCTCTGATTCCTACAGCAATTACTGGTAAAGAACTTAGCCTCAACTATTTAGAAAAGTGGCTTTACTGGATTTACAAACAAGGCCTTACAATTTTCCATTTCCTTAGCAAGATATTAAATCAACCAAGCTAAGCATGTCATCATGACTGTAATTTATGTGATATGACATGACAGTTAAGATGTACTGTGGTAATCTGTGAGAGCTGGCAGTATTATTGTAGTATCAAAAATTTATATGGTTCAGTTATTAAGGCAAATTGTTTCATTCATACTGAGATATCTGACCGTAAACCACAGAGGGATTTCACATTACATTAAAAAATGTCTTCCATATTCAAACAATTTGCACACCCTGTTACGATTATTTTGTTCACTGAATGGAAACTGAAGCACAGGCAAGCACAGCTTTTTGATGTGAAAATGATCTGTGGGGGACATGAAGTACTTCATTGTGGGTGGATATAAGAAGCAGTTCAGCCAGGATAAGCGAAGTTATCTTTGGGAACCAACAACTACGAACAGGATGTCCAAATCCTTTGCTCTGATGCTATTTAATATCGCATTTGCTTGCTTTCCTTCTGTCAGTTTGATTTTCAGCCAACAGAAAGAAAAAGCATATGACCAAAGAAGAAATGATGGAAAATATGGTAAAGAATATTCTATTTAAAAACTATCTGTAAGTAAATTTCCCCATTGTAAGAAAAGTAAGACCTCTGAAACTCATCCAATGGCTCTTCTCTAAACTCCTTAGAGCAGTTAGAAAAAAGACAGTTTATGTATGTATTTATTTTTTTTGGCAATTTTAAGCTATAGACATTCAAGTCATATGTGCTATTTTATTCTTGTCGGGGATTCAGGAAGTTCCTAAATAGAATAGGATAGAAGGACTTCTTGTTGGAAAGGGCTTTGAAGTATAAGTTTAATTGGATTTTACTACAGATAGAAAATTTTATGCAATATACACTGTCTCTTTAAAAATACATATTCAATGAAAATGTGTTTTATTCATTTACACATTTTTCATAATGGTATTCAGAAGCTTGTAAAGATAAGAAACAGGCCATGAATTAAAATGTTTTCAGTCAGCTAAAACCACTAGTTCCCATTCATATGAACTAGTAAGGTTTTCTATCTCAATACTCACACGCCACTATTAATAAATTTTTATATATTTAATCAATGAAGATTTCTTCAAAAGTAATGCTATATTCTTATAGGTGAAAACTAGGCTTAAATAGCATCAATTTGCAAACGAATTTTTCTTGAACTCTCACAATTTCTGGTGTGATTAGGTGACGTAACTATTAGCTGAAAAGGTATTAAGTTCCACAGACCAAGCAAATATTCCCACTTACAATTACTATATCAAATTTTGTTTCCAACAAATTGTTAAGCAAAATAAAATAAAATAAAATGATAAAAGCCAAGGAACCTATCTAGATAAAGTTAATCCACAACAGGCGGGGGGTGGGGGGGAAAGCACCTGCATTTCTGAGATTGCTACATTTGTTTATCTGTGTGTGTTTTTATATGTGTGTGAGTGGGCTTGGAAACAAACATGTGCTTTCAGTCTGGCACTTCTCTTAGGGTAGTTCTCTTCCTGAGCTCCAGGAAATATGGTGTTTATATAAGCTTCATGGCAAGCATTAAATTAGTTGTGTAATAAATTTCATTTCCAGTTAACATTCAGACAAGGTAGAAAAAGTAGCTCTCTTGAATATCAGTTTTGAAATGAAATAGAAACGGATGAGAAAAACATCAGTAAAAGTATTGCACCATCGACAACTCTAGAAAAACAGCTATTTCAGGTAAACATAACACCGTCTCTTCCAATATCTATAATTTGTTTTGAAAAAATATATCTTAGAGGTTTCATTAATTTATTTGTAGATTCAAAATGTTGACACAGAACAGCAACTACGTAGAGTTGTGAAGTAGGGATGCTGTGACCCACCGGGCAGGGCAGAAATGTCCAACTTAATCTGATTCAGCTGTTTCCAGCAATTCAATACAGTATATATTTGATTTTATCTTTCTTTAAAGAAAGACTAAATAAAACCTATTATTCTTATTGATCAGTTGAAGCAAAGTAGCAAGAAGCAAGCACTATCTGGACTTACTTTGTTTCCCAGATACAGAGCTGGCGCGCTCCAGTAGTAGCTCTGGGGCAGAGCTCGTCGGGCCTCCACGCTGCTGATGCTGATCTGCTGATGTGGATCTAAGTCATCCTGCTGCGGAGTCACTCGAATGTGGCCAGAGATGTCAGTCAGATACCAGCCACTCATGTCTTGTATCTTAAAGAAAACACACAACCATCGTTACTTAGGAAAAAAAAAAAAACCCACCCACTTCTTTTCTCTTTCATATTCCTGTAGTGTTCATTTTCTGAAAATTAAAGATGCAAAAACTATGAAAGTTTAGAAAAATATGAGAGTTGTGAATATCATTAAACTTATCAGATGTTCTCAACTTTAGGTACCAATTATTTTTTTGCTTGACGTTTCTAAGAGTTTGGATGGTACGATATAGTAACCTGCTTTTATTGATCCAATGTGCTTTTTTAAAATCATGATTACAAATACTTCTTTCTTAAAAACAGAAACTCATTCAAAATCACACGTAATGTTATATAAATTATCAAATAGTTGAACTTTGATTTTCATGTTTTTCACTCCACTAGTAATTTCCTGTTTCTTATAGAAAAAATTATTTCAAAAGGTGTTACGTATGTGTTTGTAAAGCAGAGGAAGAAAAAAGATATGAAAGGTAGCTTTTCATTTAATATTTCCTTCCTTTTCACATATTTAAATTTAAACTTTGAGGCTCAAGGGCATTTGAATCTACCAGCTCACAATACTGTACCTATTCCTTCCCATGAGGTTGGAAGTGTTGTAGGAACTCCTAGCCTAGATCCTTGGCCCAGAGAAGGAAGGAGCCTTTAAGGAGGAATTAGGGAATACATGATGATTTGCTTTTCCATGTTTATACTCCAGCCATGGGTGGGCACACAGCTACAATTCAAAACCATCCAACCTCGTCAGGACAAAACATTGGATACTGGGGTCTGTGGCTACCAGGGGCCCACTAGATGTGTGTGAGCTGCTTGGTGTTGTAGGTGATGGGGAGCAGAATGGTAATGGTGATAATATGTGGATGAAATATTTTTAAAATTTCTTCATGTAGAGGTCATTTGATTCTGCATCTCCCAAAGCTGTGGAATTGCTGGGACTGCCCTGGTCAAAGAAAGAGAGATTAAGTAAAAGCTTATGGGATAGCCACACTGCAAGATACATATTACTTCCTTCTCTTCCCTTTCCAACATCATCATCAGACATTCTAAGACAGCCCAGTGAGATTCAGAGAAAGTTCTTTCCAGAAGACCTACTGAAATGGAAATATCAATGGACCTAGTTTCTGAAGAACAAGGCTGAGTTCTACCTCTGTTCTTCTGCTAACCATAAAACTTTAGTACATTAATGGAACAGTCTAGAGGGTGAGGTGTGACTCTACAAACAAAAGAAAGAAGTTAGACCAGATGTTCACGTGTTGTTGGTTCTATATAATCTGCTCCAAAAGCTATGCATTTGATAAAGTATATATAGGTTCAAATTTAGGTATGAGAGTACAATCAGAAACTACTCATAATGTTTCAGACTTTAAAAGCAATACAGGCAGAGAAAATTTTCATAGTTGTGTTAAGGATTAGTTAGCTGACTGAAGTTGAAAGGCAAGAGTAGTGTTTGGAAGACAGTTTTATTAAAATAGTGATCTTTGTAAAACCCAACCCTAATCATAACAGTCTCCTGCTAAAATCCTCCAGTGACTCTCCAAGGCTAAGAACTCAACTTCTCAGTAAACTCAGCCCTATATGGTATAGTTTCGCATTCACTCTGTAGGTTTCTCTTTCTTTCCCCAGCCTGTTTCCTGTTACTGTGTACTCCTAAGTGCTGCCACATAGGCTATTTGAAATTCCCAAAGGTCCTCTTTTATAAGGAGACAATCGCTGTCTGTGAAGGGTTGAAAAGGCAATGGGAGTATGATGAACAATGAAGGTGGGAAGGGAAACATGTTTATGTTTATGGTAGAGGAAGAATATCCCAGTAACTACTAAACAGGTAATAATTTGAACTTTTTCAAATCAATTAAGAATGAAGGTATTGTTCAAATTCAGTGTCTCCTTTTAACGAAGAAAGGGCCCTGGCAACATCAAATCACAACTAAAGGCTGGTGGGTAATATGTACCATGTATATAGTTATTAAAGGAGTTTTTATTAATGGGTATACCAAAAATACTGGTGAGTGAAGTACATAATCCTTCATAGCACAATCTGATGTTTTCTCTGTTGAATCACCTGCCCTTGAGGCTAAAGCAACATTAATTCCGTTACTGCTTCACATAATGATCATGGACACCGGAAAGGCTAGTGTTGGCTTATTCTAAGAGGTTCCAGTCTACACATCGGTACAAATAAAATCTTAAAGCCTTTGGTCAAAGAGGCACAACTAGCATTTGAAAGAAAATTCCATCACTTCTTCATGATAAGTTTAAGTAGAAGCTCACTACAAGAAAAAAACTTAATTTCTTATAGAAGGAAAACAACAACAATAGCAAGAAGCCCCGTGGAGCAGCACATAGGATTCAAAGGCTGTTGCTTACATTGCCATAGGTCCAGTAGGAGCTCTGACATCTGTCTGAAACCCCTGAACAGAAACACTCATCACAACCTTTATGATTATCCTCTTGCAAATTGAAGAAGCCGAATTTGCAGCGACTACAGTCTCCTCCTTCGACATTTTCCTATAAATAGAGAGGTGAGTTAGCAACAGAGGTGCCCTTCAAAATGGAGCATTGTCTCTATTTCTGTTTAAGCAAAATGTAAGCTTTCTATTCTTCATTTTACCTCTTAGCCTTGTTTAAAGTATAATGATAATTTAAAAAAATCTTCTCAAAAGCTTCTTATTAAGTTATATGCTGTCCTAACCACACTGATGGGAAATAATTTGGATTCTAGTCTATTGCAGTAAGTTACAATTTGATCTTCATCTCTGTCAAGGGTATGGAGTAAATGTCATGATAAATACAGCAATAAGTTAGACATTTGGTTTACTATTTACCGTTCTATGTTGTTGAAGTACTTCCTCTTAGGAACACATGATATATGATAAAAATAAAAGACATTAAGCTAATACATGGATGTAGAATAGAACAATGAAATTATACAGATGGTAAAATACTTCTCACACCACATATTAAAAATACATATATTTGAAGCAAGCATAAGAATCTGACAAGTAGAGAAACTGGGGCAGATAGTTATACTATTTCCCTGATGAGATCCAGTAGGAAGGGAGGAAAATTTTCCCCAGTTAATTTTCAGTGTTTCCTTTAACACGTTGGTATAGCCAGTTAATCATATAGTAACATTATGGGAAAAAATAATTCTCATTCAGTGACTGCTCTCCAGATTGGTTTCATTAATCCTAGGCCCAGTACACTGAAAAATTATTTGTTTATAGGTGGGATTCAAGCCAGGGAAAGCTGACTATATGATGAAAAACTGGGAAGGGTGTAATCTCTCAATTTAAAGAATGGTTAATCTTGACAAATGTCTTCTCAATGAAAGTTCCCTGTTTTCCAGGAAACAGATTCTCAATATTCCCCACACATGAATTTGCTCCACATTTTCCCTCTTCCTTGAATTCCCTTATTACTTCAATTCTGAAGCTTTCCTTTTCCTTAGAGAACTAACTTCTCTCTCAAATGTGTTCCCAATGCCCTTTACGCATTGCTCTATTCTAACCACAAAAATGTACTGCTGTATCTTCTAAGATTATTCTCTCCAGCTACATGCCATAATCCGTTCAGAGGTAGAACCCTGTCTTACTTACCTCTATAGTACCAGAAAATGGCAATGTTCCTGGTACAACACTGAGCACTAGCTTAATAAAACTTTATTAAGTGTAAATAAGTCTCTCGGTGGTCATATTTTTCACCTAGTAGATGTTTCATAAAAACATTTTCGAATAAAGCGAGATTGGTCAGAAGATAGGATAATAAAATCTGAGAACATGGGGGAAAGACAGAAGAGGGAAGAACAATAGAGAGAAAAATAGACAAATTTATAAAAAATAAACAAAGAAGTTCTCCTTGTATCCAAGAGAATAATTTATTTGAAAGTAACTTTTGGGCTCAATTTCTATGAGCTATTTACCACCTCAACCATTTCTACATTGCCGGGAGCCTACACAAAGAGCTATCTCTAGGCCCGTTTCATGTGTCAAACTTTAGCTTCCCAATATGTACACAGATTTAATGACTGCACTGATATTCTTGCTAGTTTTTGTTTCTAAGGTAAATTTCAGATTTTTTGAGATGGTAGATGTCAACAAAACTAATCAAACTAATTTCAGACCTAAGGTGACAAATAAATCCCCAAAACCCTGAAGTTGAGAGCATCTTCAGAAGAGTACACAGGCAGGAAAGATGAAACATATCTATAATTATAATTTAGCTTATCCTGTTGAAGACACAGTACAGCTGTTCTGTACACTGTGTTCTTATGTGGTTGGTCTAATCTACTTTCATTTACTCTAATTTGAAAGCTTGGAATACCACTTTTCTGAGATTCAGACTGAGTTCAACAATTAGAAACTTTCAGACATTAGTTACATTTTCTGTACCTACATTTTCGCCTGGCAATATGACCTTGAAAAGTAATGATTAAATAATAGCAATATTCAATTTAATTTAATAAACCACAGCATCACATTAGGGTAGACATTCTAGGGACTATAAAGATGGGTGAGTCAAGGTCTCTGTTTTTACAAGCCAGCATCTAGAGTTGGGTAAAAAGATACATTTACAATCAACCTTAAGGCAAGGTGGAATATGAAAAAGGCATCTCAGAAATAAATTAAATTTTGGCAACACAGAGGAGGAGGGGTTAGTTTCTGCTATGAAGGCTTGAGGAGGATTTATGACAGGAGTGGAATTTGACTTAAACTTTGGAGCATGGTTTAAAAATTCAACCTGTTAGAGGGGACAGAATAGAGGCCTATGTTAGTAAAGATATTAGGAATAAGAAATAATTCAAAGCTTAGAAGATTCATTCAGTATTTACTCTGTAAAAAAATGTATCGAATATTTCTTATATGCTAGGAACTTAATTTGGTACTTGGGTTCCAGGGCCCCTGACTTCATGTAATAAACCTTTAAGGCTACCCTAAGAGATATGGGTCTTGTCTCACAGGAAGTGGTGAAAAGTCATTAAAAGTTATTCAGCAGGAGATAAACCAACAGAACTATACTTGAGGCACCTAAGTTGGCCATAGCAAGTAAAATGTCCATGAAATGTGAGACACTGGAACAAAGAAATCTTTCAATACCATATTGGTGCAGTGAAGGATTAATTCAATGGGCTTGGAGTACTCAAACCCTGCACTTTCTAAATTGAAAAGACTGTCCCTTGAATAGCTCCTGGGAGATAATTTATAAACTCTTAGAATATCTTGCCAGCTAAGAGTGTCCTTTTTTTTTTTTTTAAATAAACTTATTTATTTATTCATTTATTTATTTGGCTGTTTTGGGTCTTCGTTGCTGCTCACGGGCTTTCTCTAGTTGCAGTGAGCAGGGGCTACTCTTGGTTGCATTGTGCAGGCTTCTCATTGTGGTGGCTTTTCTTGTTGCGGAGTACGACCTCTAGGCCCACGGGCTTCAGTAGTTGTGGCGCACGGGCTTAGTTGCTCCGCGGCATGTGGGATCTTCCCGGCCCAGGGCTCAAACCCGTGTCCCCTGCATTGGCAGGCAGATTCTTTTTTTTTTTTTTTCAACATCTTTATTGGAGTATAATTGCTTTACAATGGTGTGTTAGTTTCTGCTTTATAACAAAGTGAATCAGCTATACATATACATATATCCCCATATCTCCTCCCTCTTGTGTCTCCCTCCCACCCCCTCCCTATCCCACCCCTCTAGGCGGTCACAAAGCACTGAGCTGATCTCCCTGTGCTATGCGGCTGCTTCCCACTAGCTATCTATTTTACATTTGGTAGTGTATATATGTCCATGCCACTCTCTCACTTCATCCCAGCTTACCCTTCCCCCTCCCCATGTCCTCAAGTTCATTCTCTACATCTGTGTCTTTATTCCTGTTGGCAGGTGGATTCTTAACCACTGCACCACCAGGGAAGTCCTAAGAATGTCTTTGTATACCTGAAACCAGGAGTCACACCAGATATTTTATGCTAATGATGTGATTTATGGTGAATGCCTAGTTTTGTTTACCTGGGACCCTGGCCTTGTTGTATCAGTTTGACTTCTGGGGATACTGGAGACTGAGTAAATAAGGCCAGTTATATGAGGACTCCATATCTACTTAATTGACCCCCAATAAAAACCCTGGACACCAAGACTTGGGTGAGTTCTCCTGGTTGGTAATACCTCATATGTGTTGTTACATGCTGTCGCTGGGAGAATTAACCACTCTTTGTATGATTTTACTGGGAGAGGATGACTGGAAGTTTGTGCTTGGTCTCTCCTTGATGCTTCCCTATGCACCTTTTGTCTTGCTGATTTTAATCTGTATCCTTCTCACTTTAATAAACCACAAGTATAACAGCTTTTCAGAGTCCTGAATCCTTCTAGTGAATCACTGAAAATGAGTGTTGTTTTGGGTCCCCCAACACACCATGGTAAAGATAATAGGATGTCTACACCTATAAAAACAGGTTAGCCAACTGGTAGTTTTACTTTGTTTATTGTGACAAATCTTTGAGGCAAAATATTTTAGATCCTGCTACAGGTCCTCAAGTTAATCCTATACTCAATTCACTTCAACCCTCTTCACAAGCAATGATCAACTCATAAATTTGCAAAATATTTTAGATATTTTATAATATCTTATATAATATTTAAGCATCCTTATATATCTTATATAAGATATATATATATATATATCTTATATACGATAACTTACCCAGGGGCTTCCCTGGTGGCGCAGTGGTTGAGAATCTGCCTGCTAATGCAGGGGACACGGGTTCAAGCTCTGGTCTGGGAAGACCCCACATGCCGCGGAGCAACTAGGCCCGTGAGCCACAACTACTGAGCCTGCGCGTCTAGAGCCTGTGCTCCCAACAAGAGAGGCCGTGATAGTGAGAGGCCTGTGCACCGTGATGAAGAGTGGCCCCCGCTTGCCGCAACTAGAGAAAGCCCTTGCACAGAAATGAAGACCCAACACAGCCATAAATAAATAAATAAATTTTAAAAATTAAAAAAAAAAGCAAAGTTGGAAAATATTAAAAAAAAGATAACATCCATAAAGCAATATTATAAAGTATATATATTTTATAATATTGTATGGCAAATTTATGAGTTGATAATTGCTTGTGAAGAGGCTTGAAGTGAATTGAGTATAGGATTAGCTTGAGGACCTGTAGCAGGATCTAAAATATTTTGCAAATTTATGAGTTGATAATTGCTTGTATAAAATATATAAAATATATATATCTAAATATATCTAAAATATTAAAAAATATCTAAATTATATAATATTGTAAAGCATCCCATCCTTATATATCTTATATAATATTATAGCATCCCCTTATATAATATTGCGTAGCACCCCAGCTTGAAGCCACCACTTTAAGATTCTAGACTTCTACTTTTTCAGTACTGAGTCTATACCATACTTTTTCTTTATTTCATACTTTCTCTAGCTCCTAATCAGATTGAGCTAGATTCATTTAATTGAGAAGTTCTTGGTTCTGATTTTTCTCTAGCTCTACTACAATTGAATATTAAGCCAACACTAAATAGTAAATATGGTGGATATAGTACCTACTTATATGTGTGTCCTTATGGACTGGTTAAAGAGCCTCTTGAAGCTGGTAGGAAAATGAAGAATCAGGGAGAACATCTGTTTAGCTCCCTAGCACTCTGCTTTCTGGACATGTATAGAATGAATTAGTTATATCAAGTTCTACTTCCTTTTTAGTTTTCTAATCTCCCTTGAGAGAGTATATATCTAAGTAATTTCTTATTTAAGGATTGTGTCTCCAGAGTTTTCTTTAAAAAGATACTAGTTTTAAAACAGTGATTACTACAGGACATTACAGTTTGATATTTAATAAATTTTAGATTTTTAGAGTAGCACAATTCAAACACAGAAGCATGGTGTTCCAGGACTTTTATTGCACCTTCATAGAGACAGAGGTTCCCCACTTTCTAGTAGTTTGCTAATACATGTGATCTTGGAAGCTTGGGTTCCAATTCTTTTTATGGGTTCCCAGGTGCATAACTGCTTTTTCAAAACTTCTTTATGACTCATCAACAACTGTCATCCATGAAGCAACCCCTTATGGTATTCCTAATTTATTTTCAGCTTGAGAATGAACCGTCTGCTTTATGGGTAAGTTCGTTAAGCATTTTAATTTCCTTTGCTATCAATATCAAATTATTAATAAATGCTCTGTATATCACTTTCACTGTTTCTTTATTCTCTGTTATTATTCATTCATCAAATCATAACTGAGCTACTACATATAAGGCATTATATGAAATGCCAGAGGGAATATAAAAAATGCCCTCAAGACAATTATAGCAAAGGAAGTAAGAACGTGGACAAATAAGTATAATATAAGGCACAAGGGAGTTACTGCCCTAAGAGGAGTATTGAGTACATGCTCTGGATCTGACACTGGATTTATGACCAAAGTCC
This sequence comes from Balaenoptera musculus, assembly GCF_009873245.2. Lineage (NCBI taxonomy): Eukaryota > Metazoa > Chordata > Mammalia > Artiodactyla > Balaenopteridae > Balaenoptera > Balaenoptera musculus. Next base: position 33,969,532 of record NC_045796.1, read on the forward strand.
TCCAACCCCCTGAAGGAAGAATAAGACAGAAAAGCCATAAGGCTGAAAGAAAAAGGTGTATCCCAAGGTTTGCATGATAGGAGTAAAATAGGCTACTGCAGCACTGTTCTCTTTAATTATAATGTTCACAGATGTAAGAATGTCTATTGTAGGTCTTTTAAATCAATCAATCAATCCAAACAGTAAAACCATCGTTTTTGTTCTTTTCTTGCCACTTATATTACTAAGATCTTCAAAGGCAAATACCTTATAATGTGTCACCATCCAACTCATTCGCTAAAGCACGGATGTGAAAACAATTGATCCTGAACACCTAATAATGATTGTGAGAGTCTGTGACTTCTAGCCCAAATACTATTTTAGTCATTATGAGACTTCTCTCTCCTTTAGCTATTATTCTATCACTTCTTTGTACTGATCAACTTTAAAAAGAATTGTTAACATGTAATTTAATACAAATTTTAAAAGTCGTTTTAACTGTTTATCTAAACAAAATGGGGTCTAATCTACTCTCTCTCTCAGCATTTCAAATGGGTAGCTCTTGTCAATCCAGTAAATTTATTTTAATATTTTATTTAGAGTTCAATAGTGATTCTTTCTAATTTGCAAATTTAATGGTTATTTTTATACCTAAACCTATAAAATAGGTAATTTCCAGAATGCTCCAGACTTAATTTCCAGAATGCTCAGACTTCCACTCTAGAGATTAACTTTCCCTTACATGACCATATTTTCCTAAAAACAAATATTCTAGTTTTTTTCATTTCTAAACCATTATTCCAGTTGGTTATATTAACAAAAATTAAACAGGAACTAATGAGAGTTAATTATTTTTTCATTGTCAAATATTAATCCACATAATAAATATTTTTATTCTCTTACGTATTGTGATAATAAAAAGTGTCACTTCAGACCAGTGGTTCTCAACCTAGTTTTTATTATCTTATCCCTAAGGAGCCTCTTTAGTCATTTTTTTCATAATCATCCCCACCATGAAATTTTAATTCTACAGATATACTGCATGTGCTGATGCACTGTGTTAATATGTTTGCCTTATACATAAAATGGATATGATATTTTTGCCCCTCAAGAACAAATTTTCATCCCGTTAGAGAGAAATATGGCTTTATATACATATTTCTGTTGAACATATTTAGCTGAGTATCTAATTAGATATTTTGTGGCCTATCCTACAAAAAATATATGTAATAACTGTCCTTTTTGTCTTTAGTACTTTTTTTTTTTTTTCCTAAAAACAAAGTTGAATTAGAAAAATCTGACTAGGTTCTTTTTTCTTGAAGTGAGATACTGTTGGGTTGACATCAATTTTCTTTTTGCTATAGTTTCCTTAGCACAGTTTCTCTCTTGAGAAATATAGTCACAATAGTTTCCCTGTATTCTTTCTCATGAAGCCACCTTCTTATAAATTAGGAACAACTTCAACAGTACATGTTTATCTGTGATTGTTAGCCAACTGTGAATTCTATTGACAAAGTTACCAGGAATATCTCCAGTGACATTTAAGTTACTTTCTGTGATAATTGCTTCAGAAAATTTGCAGTCATGCTTGTTTATTGGGGTGTTTGTAGTCAATTACAGATTTTCCTTTTATGGCCTTCATTCTAATGCACCCTAGTGTTAAAAGAAGTTAACAAAAGAAGGATAATTAGATAATTAGCATTATTTCTTGTGTGTTTACTCTTTACATATATTGTTCCAAGGCTAAATAATAAATACTTGGTGGGTTAGAAAGAGAGAGAGAAGAAAATAAATGAAAATTTAGTTCTCACTTTTTACAACCTTAACTTTTAATATTAGAAAAAACAATATTTTTGAACTGTAACTGTTGCAAGAGACAAATTCTGGCATGTACCTTTTATGCTAAAAATTTTACATCTGTAATTTAGATTTGGGATCAAATATATAAATCAAATGCCTCTTGTAAAAATGCCCTGGGTTCAAGCCTAACAGGTTAATGAGGTAATCATTCCTGTACATAAACGGAAAAGAGGAGGGAAACTTAAACTAATAAAAATATTAGCACACACCATAAAAATCCCATTGGGGAAAAGAATGGAAACTTATCTCTACTTGTAAAAAACAATATAAATAATCAAAAAATTAATCCAGCAGGTATTTATGATTATACTTTATATTTGCACAGGGCTTCAATGTTATAATTACACCTATTGAGAGTTGGGCAAGAAAGATTTAATATCATTTTATGAATTAAGAAATATGAATCAGAGAGTTTAAGCAATTGTCAAAGCTTCACACTTTTTTTAGTTTTTCTCCTTTCCTTCTTTTTTATGTATGAGCCACTGTGTTATCTTCTTATTCTTCAATGACGAAGAAAATATACAGACTTGATGTCATCACAGAGGTGCAATAGACATTAAATGGATTGCAAATTGTGAAAAGATCATAAAGGAAAAGAAAAAGGTGACAAGTGACTATGGCAGGAGAATGATTTATACCGGGGGATAAAGGATAGCTTTGCTGAGAAGTGGAACTGAGCCTTGAAAAATGCCTAGGTAAGCTAAGGGAAAGGTCAGAGTGAGGTTTTCCCAGCAGTCTGAATAGAATCTGTAAAATTCCAGAGTTAGACAGAGGTTGATGACTCAAGAAATTTAAGCAAGGCTGGAAGACAGCGGCTGAAGCTCAAGAATATTCTGGCGAGGTAAACCAAGGTCGGATCACATCATTTTGTGCGTCAGTAAGAACTTAATGTAAAGTGCAATAAAAAACCCAAAGCAAAACAAGATGAAAATGCAGATTTTGATTTCTAGTCTTTTACTTCACTATTTATCTTTCCATTATGACTTTGATAAAAATAAAAGCACATGTTCCTACCTAGATCAAGGTCTATTTCTATTATTTATCAGAGCCTGCAATCCAACTGACCTTGGATACATAATATGATACCAAACTTCAAAAGAGCCAATTTTTAGCATGTAGTACTTAAAATGAACAAATACCAAGAGTCAGAACAGCATTTACATTTACTTGATTTGTCATATATCTGAGATTGTCTTATCTCTTGTAATTTACCAGAAGAGAGAAGAATTTTTAAAATTTTAATAATGCATAACAATTAGTAAATATTTTTGTGTTGCATTGTTTTCATATTTTGAAATATAATTAGGATGGGGTGCTCAGTAATATCATTATCAGAAGAAGGATATAACAGAAAATCTTATGTGTAGAGGTAATAGTATTTGACAGTGTATTGAGAAATTTTGTTTACCTCTTTTTAAATCAGGAAATCCTTTTTTTCCCTTCAATTAGAGAAAGTTTAAATCTGGAATTATTTTAAAGCATTAGAAAAGTACATATAATATATAATTATCCACTACCCACAACCTAGAGGTAAAAAATATGAATATTTTCCCAAGTGTGCTTCAGCTATATTTTTAAAGAAATAAAACTTAAGCACATTTGAATCTCACTTCTCTCACTGCACTTCTATCCTATTCCTTTCCCTCTTTCTCTAGAGTTAACTATTATTCTGAAATTAGTACACATCATATCAATGTATTTAAATTTTTAAAATTTACATTTGTGTGCTCATAGAATGTTTTATGTTTTACAACTTTACCTAAATGATAACATAATGGCATTTTTTCCCTTCACTTCACCTGAAATTTATCAGTGTTCTTACACATAAGACCTATTTCACTCACTCGAGTTGTTTCTTATACCAGATTACATGAATATATTATAATTTATTTTTCTTCTTTAGGGATATTTAGATTTTTCCTAATTTTCATTGTAACAAGTAGGTCTATGTTGAACATCTTTTACATGCTTTTATATGCCCCTTTATACATGTTATATAAGATTCTTTTGGGGTAAACATCTAGATATTGAGTTGCTGGCTGACAGGTTTTTAATATCTTTAATGATACTAGATAATACCATATTGGCCTCCTAAGTAGTGGTACTAACTCATCCTAATAACAGCATTTCCATTTCTCCAGATTTTCACCAGCACTTGATATTAGCAGCTATCTCCCCATTTTAAATATTACTTTATGGTCTTCAATAATCTCTTAAAAAATACCTGTACTTGAGAACATTTATTTCTAAGCACCACATAGTTTTGTTACTATTCTAAATATTTTTATTACATTTCCTAATTGGTTATCACTAGTGTATAGAAATGCTACTGCTTTTTATAGACTGATTCTTGTATTCTGCAATCCAGTGAAACTCTTCTGGGTTCAAAATTCTTTGACTAAAGTAAATATATTCTGAGAAGTTTTTTCAGTGAAGTTGAACTATTAGTGGGAAACACAATAATGTGATATTTGTCTCTAGTTTTAATGTTTTTCTCTTTGTCTTGACTAGTGGGCAGGGTTTCTACTATAAGCCCTGCTGGTGGCCTTTTTTTTTTTTTAATCTTCTTCAAAGGATGTATAATTTCCTTTAATTCTACATAATTCTTTACTCCTTCATTACTTCTTGAATATTGTTTCTCCCCAATTTCATCTAATCTCTTCTTTGGCCAGTCCTGCTAAATTTTATGTTGTTTTTTAAATCATTCTAGCAGCCATGCCACTTAGCATCTCATATTTTTATTTCTTTACCTCCCTATGACAATTTATAAGTAATTTCCTCCATTCTGTATTTCTGATTCTCTATCCAGCAGTTTCTAATCTCTTGTTCAACCCATTCACTGAATTTTAAATTTCAGTGACTACATGTATTTTTATTTCTAGAAGTAAATTACAGTAACTTTTTTCCACACCTGCTTATTCTTTTAATATAGTGCCTTATTTTGTGTTGTTTTTTCCTATTTTTTCTTTCTTTGTTCTTTTATTTTCTAGTCATATTTTTATGACTGTACATTTTCTACATACTTTATTCTATTGTTTATATTATAAAATTATGATTACATATTTTATGTTTATATAATTTTTTTAGACTATCTTATTTTTTTTAGTTTTTAGTGTACAAATATTCTGAATTTTATGGCTTCTGATTCTCTTTTGTAGTTATCTTCCTTTTGTGCAGTATACTGCTTTCCAGTGAGCTCACTGTCAGTTAAGGCTATACTTTCTTTCCTGTGGGAATACCATTTGCTTGACTTGTTGAAGAATTCTAGCACAGAGAGGGAGAATAAAACTGACCCCATTCCCATGTGGCACACAGGTTTGAGGGTTTGACAATGCACTATTTTTACCCACCTAGAGCCCCAAAGGAAAGAGAATGTTTTCTAGTTGCCACTCCTAGCTTGCAGGTGCAATTTTCTCATGCCTGTTTGTTTCACTGCCAGGGGACATTTCTAGAGTCTAAGCTTAAGTGAATTCAGTTCCAATTTCCCTCAGTGAGTCCAAATCCTAGTGTCAAGTCTCAGAAAAGCCATTAAAACTCTAAACTTTAACCCCCATCTTAGGGCTATGACCAGTCTCCCACCCCCCACCACCCCCCATGACCTTAATTGCACAGTTTTGCTTGAGTTTATGCTTAACTTAGACTTCCCTCTTTGGTTTAACATCTAAGAAATTCCTTTTCTTTCCTGAATCTACGTGATTGCAAATTTATTTGCTCTGTTTTATCCAGAATACTTGTATTTGAAATGGCAGAAATGGGAAAAGCGGTGTCATCTTTTCTCAGTACTGCATTTTAATAGAACGTTAGTCATTTAAAATTTACAATAGAAATAAATTTAGGCCCAAGACTTGATGACAAAGTACTTTCTTAAAATGTTTACAAACTTCAGTAAATATTTTTTTCTAATGAAAATTATGGAAAACTGTTATATATTATAGTGAAAAAGAATAAATGTGCAAATATTTACTGGTTAATACACATTTTGGAGATGAACGCTTTTATAGATATCACTTTACCTGAATTTAAGTCTCTAGTATCTTAGCTTCTCAATAATGCTTTACTTGTTAAGTAGCATTTGATATATGTTGTTTTGAATAATCAGCTGACAATCCTATGTCAAATCATATTTTTGTTAAACATGCATATAATTCATGATTTTTAAAATTCTGTAGATATCTACTGAGACTTGCTTTCTGCAAGTTTTTATCCCGAAAAACATTTAGTTTATAAGAACTTATAGTCATCTATTTAAAATATCACATAGTTGAAGGGTAACTCTTTTCATGATGCTAGTTAATTTTTCATTCTCTTCTGTGATTTCTTAATTGCTACTTATTGTTGTGTTTTAATTGTCTATGTAGAGCTTCAAGTGACTTTGTAGAAGGCATTTTTCTTATTAGGATTATAATCACTCTCAGTGCAATATTGAGGCAGGCAGAGAGCAGGTGGTGGCTCGAGGAACTATCCCTCGGATCTCTGCTAATGGCGACAACTCTCCTGTTCTAGCCTCTCTCTCTATATTTTTCAAGGAAAATGAATGCGGTCTGCCTCCTTTATGTGTTTGTTACTCTTTCCTCCCAAATACTGGGTATCTCCCTTCTATAAATAGTATGTGTGTAACAATATTCCCTTTCTCTTTTTTCTTATAAATTTTTTTTTAAAATTCATTTTTGGCTTCTTTGGGTCTTCATTGCTGCGCGCAGGTTTCCTCTAGTTGGGGTGAGCGGGGGCTACTCTTTGTTGCGGTGTGCGGGCTTCTCATTGCAGTGGCTTCTCTTGTTGCGGAGCATGGGATCTAGGCGCGTGGGCTTCATTAGTTGTGGCACGTGGGCTCAGTAATTGTGGCTCGTAGGTTCTAGAGTGCAGGCTCAGTAGTTGTGGTGCACAGGCTTAGTTGCACCATGGCATGTGGGATCTTCGCGGACCAGGGCTCGAACCCGTGTCCCCTGCATTGGCAGGTGGATTTTTAACCACTGTGCCACCAGGGAAGCTCCCTTTCTTTTTTTTCCAGTTTGTTTTCCTATATTCTAGAGACTCAGGAGGTTTCTCTTCCATTTTAAGCACAGCTGTGTCTGTCCTTTATTTGAGCAAGTGATAAAGGTTAGAGATTTCTGTGGAGTTTTGGAAAAGGAATAAATCACACACAGGAAACATATTTGGTAAATATTAGAGAAGGTGCATTAAGAGCCTCTAGGATTGCCCCAAAAGACATACAGGATGAAGAAAGGTGGTGTCCTTTAAAAAGTGATCACCCACAGACCACCCCAGTCTTGATCTACAAGTGTAAGTCTTCATTTCTGATAATATTAGAATAAAAGGTACTAAGTCTAGTTAATTTACTATATTTCAGTACATGGCAACTCTTTACCATGGACTGTAGACTTTCTGCCTGTTTATATAGACAGGAGTTTTATTGTTTCAGTGGTCCAAGATAGGTACCTAAATTATCCTTGATAAAACATATACTTATTATATAACTATTATAGTATTTAGCTTCATATTTCAGACATTCCTGTCCCAATAAATGAACACTCAACATCAATACTAATATTTACTTCTTATTTTATGGTCTAATGTTTGTATACATATGCACACTCATATAACAACTATCAGCATATAATTTATAGCTGCCTAGATAAGACTAATGAATTAATAAAGGAAAGATTCTTAATAAGATTCCACTTATGTTTGAGAACAAAGAAAAAAAGAAGTAACATTTATTTTTACATCAGTATGGAATGCTAACTTTTTCAATGGAGCGTTTATTCTCTCAGCTAATATAGCTAACACTGTCTGATCTGAACGTTTTGGAACCGATTACTATAGCTAAAGGAAATCAGTTTTATCATTTTAGACTTGGGCTTGCCTCTATGTTTCCCCTATGTATATAAGCTGCAGGTGTAATATATCCCTTGGTGTTAACACGATGAGCTATTATCTGAGTGTATACAACAAATAAAGTTGCATTTCTGAAAGTACTCTTGGGAGGAAATATTGAGCATTTAATCAATTCCACTAGGGTTTCTCACATTATTTGGTAATTAAACAGAGGATTTTGAACATGGTATTTTCAGACCTATCTGGGTTCAAATTCAGAAGATTATTAAAAAATCTAGAATAAAACCCTTGACAGAATTATTTTCAGAATTAGATACAAAGCTAAAGTAGTTTTGAGTGTATGGTAGATTTAAAGGATTGCTAGTTTTAGTGTTGTGTATTTTAAAATTAACAGACTAGATAGGTAGTGGGGGAAACGTGTTTTTGTTATAAAATAACACATTCCTAAGGTGACTTATCTTCTGTATTTGTAGGTTTTTAGACAAATGGCATGTGTCTTGCTGCAGTGAACCTGGTTCTAAAGACACTTACAGGAATGCCACCAATAGAATAGAGAATGGAGATTTACAGAAGTTCCAATTGCTTAATGCCTGCAGATATACGAGAGAAACCAAGAAAAATGGCCTTTGCTCTAAACAACGGGACATTACTAGAATAAACAACGTACCTTGCAGTTACAGGATCCAAAACAAGGGTCCTCATTTGTGCTCCCTGCACCACTGCAGTTACAGGGTTTGCAGTCTGGGTAGCCAGTGTAGCCCCTGGCACACCGATCACAGCTCACCCCTCTGAAGCCAGGTTTGCAATGACAGGACCCAGGTGCCAGACCTAATGGTAGATGAGACACATATCAATATTTTTTAACTGACTCATAACCCCCCTCAGACTATCACAAGATGGGAAAGTGCCTTGGGCGTAAAAATAAACTACTTGAAAAAAAAACCTAACAACAATCATCTAAGTACAACATCACTAAGTACAACAAAGAAAAAGACTAAGGGTGTTCAACCTAAATGTCCATCGACAGATGAATGGATAAAGAAGATGTGGTACATATATACAATGGAATATTACTCAGCCATAAAAAAGAATGAAATAATGCCATTTGCAACAACATGGGTACAACTAGAGATTATCATACTAAGTGAAGTAAGTCAGAAAGAGAAAGACAAATACCATATGATATCACTTATATGTGGAATCTAAAATATGACATAAATGAACTTATCTACCAAACAGAAACAGACTCACAGACCTAGAGAACAGATTTGTGGTTGCCAAGCAACAGAGGGTTGGGGGAAGGATGGACTGGGAGTTTGGGATTAGCAGATGCAAATTATTTATATAGAGAATGGATAAACAACAAGGTCCTACTGTATAGCACAGGGAACTATATTTAATATCCTGTGATAAACCATAATATAAAGGAACATGAAAAGGAATGTATATATATCTATAACTGAATCACTTGGCTGTGATTTACACAACATTGTAAATCAACTATACTTCAATAAAGTAAATTTTTAAAAGAGATCGAGGGTGTTCATGGGAATACATATTTGGAGGATAAAAAGGAATAGAGGAGGGAAATAATAGCTGTTTAAATTTGCTTTTTCATTTTAAATAGAGAAATGCAAAAGACAATTTTTATTTTTGTCTTTGATTAGAAAAATAGAAAAAAACACATGAATGAATACAAGTTATTGACCTTCAAAATCTGGAAAAATATAAGAGCAAATCAGTAAAATATAGTCCACTCAAAAAACAAAAGAAGGGAGAAAAAAGCAAGGAAACCTTATGCTGAGAAAACATAAAACAATGACAGAAAGAGTGACAAACATACATACTAACAATACATAAGTGAGTTAGTCTTACTCTTTTGATTAAAAATATGTGCATGTAATGTTCACAAGAAATAGACAAAATGACAAGAAATATTAAAAATAAAAGAAGGTAAATATACATTAGGAAAGCATATAGAAAATTAAAAACAGTTGTCGTAATATTAATGAGGGCCAAAGTAGAATTCAATTAAAATAAACTCAATAGAACAAGCTCTCTGTTTACATTATTAAAGGTACAATAAAAACATAATTTAAGTTATTATATTTATGTTCCAAATAAGCACTAATTAGAAGTACAAAAAAATATAGACAATGAAAGATATTGGAAATCAAAGAAAAACTGCCCCAAAATCAATGGCTGAGAATGACATTAACCTACCAACTTTAAATATTTACACATGAATTAGTAAAAAGCAAAACACAAAAATTTGAATAATCTAATAATGTTGAATTATATATTAAATGGCATATAAATATTTATTGTAGCTTATCATTAACTAATCCACAAAAATGTTCAATTTCTCAAAGCAGAAATTAAGGCTTATTTTCTTAACATAAATTGCTACTTCTATATTTGTAACAAATGCCACATTAAATTAGGATTAAATTAATTATGAATATCAAACATGGACATAGAATTTTATGCAAAACTCAGCCACTCTAAAAATTAATAAATATTCCTTCCTAATAACTCTTAGGTTAAAAAGAAAATCAAGACTTCAAATGAAGATCAAATAGTTTTTTAAATAGAATATAACAGCAGTAAGAAAGGAACTTAGCAATGTTCGTTGGATGTTGAAAACCTGAAGCCAAAATTTTAGGCTTAGATATTCCATTATTTTAAAAAATGTAAATAAATTAAAAATTCATGTAATTATAAAAAAATTTTAAAAACCAAAATGAACACCCTGGGGAAGAAGGTAGATTTGAAACATAAACAAAAAGAAAAAGAAGCAAAAAAAGGAAACTTAGACAAAGCTAATTAAGGATATCAAAAGAGAACAAATGATGAAAGAATTCCCACAAAAATATTTCAGTACCAGTTAATTTTTACAGTGTTTTCAAAGTTTGAAACTCTTATGGAACATATAAAAAACAGAGAGGTATGTAATTCAGTTTATTAAGCTAGTGAATACATGATATAAAAATCTAACAAAGATAATCCAAAATAAAAATAACGACTAATATTTAAATAGCATTTATTTTATGCTAGGCATTACACTTTGCTTACACACTACACGTATGCTAATTGAGTTAACATTCAAAATAACAATATGAGGTCGACCCTATTATCTTCCCCGCTTTACAGATGAAGAAACTAAGACACAGAAATTTAGTGATTTGCCAAGGTAGCACAGCTGCCAGGTGTCAGAGCCAGGAACAAGTTAACATATGAATCCAGATGAGAAAATCTTAAATAAAATAATCACCAAGCTGAACCCTAAAGTACTGTAAATTAAAAGGACCTTCCATGATGACCTAGTAGAATTTATTTTGGTAATATAAATACCTCATTTTATTTCACTTTGTTTTATTGTGCTCTGCAGATATTTTGTTTTTTACACATTGATGGTTTGTGGCAACCCTGCATTGAGCACATTTATTGGCACCATTTTTCCCACAGCATCTGCTTACTTTGTGTCTCTGTGCCACATTTGGATCATCCTCCCAATATTTCAAACTTTTTCATTATTATTATATTTGTTATGGTGATCTGCGATCAGAGCTTTGATGTTACTATTATAATTGTTTTGGGGCACCACTAACCACACACACATAAAAGAGCAAACTTAATCTATAAATGTTGTGTGTGTTCTGACTGCTCACAGACTGGCCATTTCCCATCTCTCTCCCTCTCCTCAGGCCTCCCTGTTCCCTCAAACACAATATTTAAATTAGGCCAATTAATAACTCTACAATGGACTCTAAGTGCTCAAGTGAAAGGAAGAGTTGCATGTCTCTCACTTTAAATCAAAAGCTAGAAATAATTAAGCTTAGTGAGAAAGGCATGTCAAAAGCAGAAATAAGGTCTAAAGCTAGTCCTCTTTCACCAGTTAGCCAAGTTGTGAATGCAAAGGAAAAGTTTTGAAGGAAACTAGAAGTGCTACTCCAGTGAACACACAAATGTTAAGAAAGTGAAACAGCCTTATTGCTGATATGGAGAAAGTTTTATTGGTCTGGATAGATCAAACCAGCCACAACCTTCCCTTAAGCCAAAGCCTAATCCAAAGCTAGGCCCTAACTGTCTTCAATTCTATAAAGGCTGAGAGAGGTGAGGAAGCTACAGAGAAGTTTGAAGCTAGCAGAAGTTGTTTCATGAGGCTTAAGGAAAGAAGCCATCTCCATAACATAAGTGTGTCAGGTGAGGCAGCAAGTGCTGATGAAGCAGCTGCAGCAAGTTATCCAGAAGATCTAACTAAGATAATTCGCGAAGGTGAGGACACTAAACAACAGATTTTCAGTGTAGATGAAACAGGCATCTATTGGAAGAAGATGCCATCTAGGACTTTTATAGCTAGAGAGGAGAAGTCAACACCTGGTTTCAAATCTTCAAAGGACAGGCTGACTCTCTTATTAGGAGCTAACACAGCTGATGACTTTAAGTTGAAGTCAATGCTCATTTACCATTCCAAAAATCCCAGGGCCCTTAAGAATTATACTACATCTACTCTACTTGGATGATAGCACATCTGTTTACAAGATGGTTTACTGAATATTTTAAGCCCACTGTTGAGAACTATTGCTCAAAAAAAAAGACTCATTTCAAAATATTACTGATCATCTTGACAATGAACCTGGTCACCCAAGAGCTCTGATGGAGATGTATAACGAAATTCATGTTGTTTCCCGACCTGCTAACACAACATCTATTCTGTAGCCCATGGATCAAGAAGTAATTTTGACTTTCAAGTCTTATCGTTAAAAATATGTATTTCCTAAGGCTACAGCTGCCATAGACAGTGATTCTGCTGATGGATCTGGGCAAAGTCAACTGAAAACCTTCTGGAAAGGATTCACCATTCTAGATGCCATTAAGAACATTTGAGATTCATGGGAAGAGGCCAAAATATCAACATTAACAGGAGTTGGAAAGGAGTTGATTCCAACCCTCGAGGATAACTTTGAAGGGTTCAACACTTCAGTGCAGAAAGTCACTGCAGATGTGGTGGAAACAGCAAGAGAAATAGAATTAGAAGTGGAGCCTGAAGATGGAACTGGATTGCCACAATCTCATGTTATATTTTAATGAATGAGGAGTTGCCTCTTCTGGATGAGCAAAGAAAGTGATTCCTTGAGGTGGATTCTACTCCTGGTGAAGATGCTGTGAAGACTATTGAACTGACAACAAAGAATTTAAAATATTACATAAACTTAGTTGATAAAGCAGCCACAGGGTTTAAGAAGATTGACTCCAAGTTTGAAAGAAGTTCTACTGTGTGTAAAATACTATCAGATAGCATTACATGCTACAGAGAAATCGTTCATGAAAGGAAGAATCAATCGACGTGGCAAACTTCACTGGTGTCTTATATCAAGAAATTGCCGCAGCCATCCCAGCCCTCAGCAGCCACCACCCTGATCTGTCAGCCGCCATTGACATCAAGGCAAGACCCTCCACCAGCAAAAAATTGCAACTCACTACAGGCTCAGATGATGGTTAGCATTTTTTAGCAAGGAAGTATTTTTTTAATTAAGATACTGTGTTTTTAAACATAATGCTATTACACACTTAAGAGACTACAGTATAGTGTAAACATAACTTTTATATGCACTGGGTAACCAAAAATTAGTGTGAATTGCTTTATTACAGTGGTCTGGAACTGAACTTGCAATATCTCTGAGGTATGCCTGTATCGTTTAACATTAATATATTTATTTTTTTAAATCGTATGTATAAGTCAAATGGAAAAGCCGTTCAATAAAGGTTGCAGAAGCATTCCCCCAAATTAATATTTGTTTCTGATGTTAAAATCTCCAGACCTTGAGACCAAATGCAGAAATACTGCAAGTAATAAACAATGTCTATTAATGTTTGTTTCTGGAAATATTATGAAGTAAATGTCCATAAAGACTTCCTTGTTCAGAACACTTGACTATGCAGGATGAAATTAAAGATAGACAGTTAGCAGAGAGAGAGAGAGATATAAAATGGTTGTGCTGTTATGAAATAGAGAAACCCCTTGGAGATCAGAAACTAAAAAAATTACTTTCTAGAGTGGTAAGCCTGTCCTTAAACCAGTGTCTTTCCTGAAGTTGACTAATTCTGATTAACTAGTCTAGAGCATGGAGCATGGTTTTATGGAACAAAAGACAAATTCTAGGTACTACTCAAGTTAGGAGGACATATCAGAGAACTTTACATATAAACTCAAGACTTCTGAAAGGGTAAACTAGAAAATACACAGGTATGTGCACACACAGACACACAGACACACAGACACACACACACACACACAATCATGAAACACACAAGAAAACAAGGCCCTGATAAAGACTTAGCAGAAAACTCAAACTGCAGAATCAAATAGATAGCAGAGAATACTAGTAACAGATACAAATTATAAAATAAACATAGAGCTGTCCTATCTTATCTGCGGTTTCACTTTCTATGGTTTCAGTTAACCTGTGGTCAAACACAGTCGAAAAATATTAAATGGAAAATTCCAGAAAGAGACAATTCATTAGTTTAACATCAAGTACCATTCTGAGTACAGTGATGAAATCTTGCACCCTCCCACTCTATCCTGCCCAGGATGTGAATCATCCCTTTTTGCAGCATATCTCATCCCACTGGTCACTTAGTAGCCATATTGGTTTTCAGATTGACTGTCAAGGTTTTGCAGTGCCTGCGTTCAAGTAACCCTTATTTTACTTAATAATGGCCCCAAAATATGAGTAGTGATACTGGCAATTCAGATATGCCAAAGAGAAGCCATGAAATGCTTCCTTGAAGTGAAAAGGTGAAATTTTTCAACTTAAGAAAGACAAACTGTATGCTGAGGTTGTTAAGGTCTACCATAAGAACAAATCTTCTATCTATGAAATTGTGAAAAAGGAAAAAGAAATTTGTGAAAGTTTTGCTGTTGCACCTCAAATTGTAAAAGTTTTGACCACAGGACATGATAAGTGTTTGGTTAAGATGAAAATGGCATGGAATTTGTACAAAAAGATATTTTGAGAGAGAAAGACCACATTCACATAACTTTATTATAGTATATTGCTATAACTGTTTTATTTTATTATTAGTTGTTGTTACTCTTGCTGTGTCTAATTTATAAATTAAACTTTATCACAGGTGTGTCTGTATAGGAAAAAAACATGGTATATGCAGGGTTTGGTACCATCTGCAGTTTCAGGCATCCACTGGGAATCTTGAAACATACCCCCAGGGATAAGGGGGGACTGTATTTAATATGTTTACAGAAACAAAAATAATATTAAATATAGGTGAATTAAAAGAGACTATTAGAAAAACAAAATGCAGTTAGAAACTTTTCTTATAAAATATACCAAAATAAATTTCAGATGGATTAAAGAATTAAGTATCATAAAAAGAAATCAAGTGGTCAAGATGAAAGTGGTCAAAGGTACAAACTTCCAGTTATAAGATAAATAAGTACAAGGGATGTAATGTACAACATGATTAATATAATGAACTCTGCTGTATGTTATACATGAAAGTTGTTAACAGAGTAGATCCTAAGAGTTCTCATCACAAGGAAAAATTTTTTCCTTTTTCTTTTATTTTGTATCTATACGAGATGATGAACGTTCACTAAACTTATTGTGGTCATCATTTCATGAAGTATGAAAGTCAAATCATTATACTGAACACCTTAAACAGTGTTGTATGTCAATTATATTTCAATAAAACTGGAAGAATAAAAGGAAATAAAAACTAAAGAAATAAACAATTTATCTAAACTTGGAGTAGATAAGAATTTTAGGATTATAAAGGCATGTAAGAAATGCAATAGAAAAATATTACTATGCATAATAATCTTAGCATAATGTCATTATTATAGCTAAAGTGGGTTTTCTGAATTTTCATAGATTATATAAAAATTTTTAAATTATATACATTAAAAATTCTTATCTTTAATAATGAGACACAAAATCTAGAAACTGTTCATAAAAAATATGACATACTATTAGAGCTCTTACAAATCTATGGAGGAAAAAAACCCACCTTACACCAAAAAGAAAATTAAGGAAACAGAAAATTCACACACAAAATATTTGGTTTTCTCTAGTAATCAGGTTAATGCCAATGAGATAGTGAACATCATTTCTCACGATCTGGTTATTCATTCTGACTAAGAAATCCAAATCATTAGACTACATCTGAGACTGTTTCCTAAAGAGATCATCAGACTAAACAGGAAGAGAAAAATGTAGCATGGTTATATGTCTAATTATTCAACTCAAGCCCATATTGAATAAAATAGATCTAATTATAATATTACAAATATTGATTATTGCTTTCAATTTAAAATTAGAAAAATTAATTATTGGCCTGGAACCAAATATCTCTAAACAATTTTTGAAAAGGTGAAGATGCAATTGACAGACTTTGTCAAGTAGGTTGAAGATCAGGGGAGCATGTAAGGATGGTCTTTTTCTCAGTTTGTGTAGTATGACCTCAAGGGATAAAGTCCAACTTTAATAAATCAAAAAATAGGAATTTAAACTTTTTATTTAACATGCTAAAAATACCATAGAAGAAAAAAATGATAAAAAGATATGAATGGTAGAAAGAAGGAAGAAGGTGATATGAATGAAATGTTTGTGTTCCAAGATGGACAGTCAGTAGGCAATATTTAATGGTGATGAAAAATACTAAGAATATTATTCAGATATCGTTTGAAAGATAAGTTCTTCCAAAAGAACTTAATAGGAAGAAAGGATCAGTGTGATTAAATTTGGAAATGAGACTAGGGGTGAATAAGTTGAAGAGGACACTTTGCTGTTTATTTTATTCCCTTCCCTACTGTTAAAATTTTATTTGACCATGTGTTGTTTTTATAATAATTGAAAAATCACTATTTTGTACAACTGTAACTTATATAATATTGTACATCAACTATACCACAATTTGGAAAAAAGAATTTAGACAGAGCACAGAGGAAAAAAATAATTGAAAAATATTTATATCCAGAAATCTTCATTAAAGCATTGGTTAAAATATACAAAATTTAGAAACAATCTTAATATCTATTCAAAGTTGAGTACTGTATTCAGGAGCTAAAACCAGATTTCAGAGAAATGAATGGATATGGGGAAAAATTCATCATGTAAAGTTAACACACAAATGTTAATAATAGTACTATGCTGAATTACCACTGCATTGAATACTGATTTTTCTACTTTTCTATTTTTTCAATCACTTTTTTCAACAACAAAATACCTACCATTTTAAACTCAGGGGATAAAATTAAATTACATTGCTCAAAATAATGTGATTTAGTTGCTACCATAAAAAGATAAGGGACCATAAAATGAAAAGTGACATCAATAATTCACCATTTGAGTTTTTAAATAATCATTTTTTAATCTTTTAAGATTTAAGACTGTAAGGCTTAAACAGATAATCAAATAGTTTTGTAAAGAAAGCAGGTAAGCTAAACTGTGCCAAAGAAATATTGCCAGTCTTTTAAATAGAAGGTCTTTCGGGGAAAAAGCCTATAGCATAGCCATGATTTATTTTAGTCTTTCCACAGAAGAGAAGAATCCAGTCTTAGAAATATAAAGAAACAGTTCCAGATATATTCTATGAATTTTCTACTTTGGCAAGCAACTTTCCTGGAAGTAGCTCCTAAACATTTTACATCAAAGAGTTAATTTGGCATTTGATTCCTTAACATTTGGAGTTCATCATGAATTTCAATCCTCAAAGAAGGTTTTGTCTTAAATTAACGTCAGCCTCTTTCCCTTCATTAACTCATTCCTACTGCCTTTTACAGCCCTTTATGTAGACTTCTCGCTTTCTGTATTATTAACTACATCTCAGTCTGTGATCTCATCTATTTGCTCTTCCCATTGTAGCACACACATCCCTCAATGAACACTGTCATTTCACCCTAGAAATCATACATGCTACAAAGCAATATAATAAATAACAAGACATCAAAAAATTACATACACCACAGATTTATAAATGACTAGAAGATATATATAGATAGATATGTAAATATGTATATATGTGTATATGTATATACACATGTATACTAATGCAAAACAAATGATTCAACTCTTCTTGCTTTTAAAGTATAATTAAACATAAACATAATTATTGAGATGAATTAAAAACTACTTCCTGTAGGGGACATTGATAGCTATAAGAATAAATTTACACTGAGCCCACGTGCTCTGGGGCCCACGTGCCACAACTACTGAGCCTGGATGCTTCAACTACTGAAACCCGCGCACCTAGAGCCTGTGCTCCGCAACAGAAGCCACTGCAATGAGAAGCCTGTGCACCACAAAATAGCCCCACTCACTGCAACTAGAGAAAAAAGCCCGCACGCAGCAACAAAGACCCAACGTAGCCAAAAAAAAAAGAAAAAATTTATTACATGAATGAAATTTACTGCAACATGTTCTTCTGAAAATAATCACACTTGGCTTTAGTTGTCCTTTCATCAGAACAACGGCCTTCTACTATAGCTCTCACCTCGTTGAGCACGTTTTTCATCCTTGACACAGACTTCATTTAAGGAACCAACTGGGTCACAATGGCATGGCTGGCATGGTCTTGGATAATTTGGAGATATCTAACAAAAATATTAAAATTCTGTTTTAAAAACACTAAAATTTTCAATCAGCAAGCCTTTAAAGCAAACTTTAATAATAAATAATAATAAATTATATTTAGAAAATGATAATATAAGAAATTTTCTTTATTATATGTTTGCATTTTCTAAAATCCGTTTCATCTAAGTGGATACACAGAAATAAAGAGGATAGTATAATAAACTACTAAATATTTGTTACCTAGATTCAACAATTATCAAGATTTTGCTATATGATTCATCACGTTTTATTCTTTGCTGAAGTTTTTAAAGAAAATCCCAAATAAAGAGTCTTTTAATCCCTACACATTTCAGTATGCATCTCTTTCTTTTATAATCACAGTATCATTATTATTACAAACAAAAAGAACAATGTTTGCTTATATAGAGAACATTAGAATATTAGAGAAATATACATTCCATAATAAAATCTTCCTTACTATTTTATTACAACATAGTTCAAAATTAGTAATTTTTCCCCAAATTAATTTTTCAAAAAATTTTTACATTGATCGTGATATAGCTAATTAAATAGAAATTTATATTTGGTGCTTGAAAAAGATGTTAAATATTTACGTTAAAAATTTGACTTTCTGGGCTTCCCTGGTGGCGCAGTGGTTGAGAATCTGCCTGCTAATGCAGGGGACACGGGTTCGAGCCCTGGTCTGGGAAGATCCCACATGCCACGGAGTGGCTGGGCCCGTGAGCCACAAATACTGAGCCTGCGCATCTGGAGCCTGTGCCCCTCAACGGGAGGGGCCGCGATAGTGAAAGGCCCGCGCACCGCGATGAAGAGCGGTCCCCGCACCGCGATGAAGAGTGGCCCCCGCTTGCCGCAACTGGAGAAAGCCCTCGCATGAACCGAAGACCCAACACAGCCAAAAAATATAAATAAATAAATAAATAAATAAAGTAGCTATAAAACACAGCTTTCAAAAAAAAAAAAAAAATTTGACTTTCTCATGAGGCAGCATAATCTGGGGGGAAACAATGTAGGCTCTGTAATTAGGAAGGCTTGAGCTCATATCCCACTGTGTCCACTTACTGGCTATGTGGCCTCCTGCAATTTATTTACTTCCTGATAATATGAGGATAATAGTAGAAACTTTAGTGATGTTATTAAATTAAAATTAAGAGGAATAACATATAAAGCATCTCATAAGATTCCTCACATACATTAAATACACAATACAACTAGTAGTTTTTAATGTTAGAATATTTTAATTAAACACACCTAGACCGGGCTAATGTACCAAATATACAACATTTATTTTCAAGATGCAATAGGATAAGAACAACAACAAAAAAAAAAACAAATTCTTTGCCTAGGAAATACTAAAATACTCTGAATATATATAAAAAATTGTGTATATAAGTATATATATATGCTTCTCCCATAAAATACAGTTTTATATATGTATATATCTAGGTTTAATTGATAAATGAAAACCTGTTTGCTAATATAAGTCAAAGTTTCACAAGTAGAGAAATATTTACATGTCTGATAGAATTCAATCAACTATATCCACAGATCAGTTTCAAAATCATCATTTGTTTAAGACCCATTCATTCACTTCCTATTATGAAGTAAGGACTGTGCAAAGCACAGATAAGGCCTGATTTCTGCCTTAAAGAAGCTTACAGGAATAGCAGACGTGAAAGGTATTGATTAAATAGAATGTGCAAAGTGATAAAATAGACACACAAGCAGAGCGTTCTGGGGCAAAAGAAGAGAGAGTAATAACACAATGAAGTCAAGCAATGCTTCACAGAAAAAGGGACGTTTAGACTGGAGCTTGAAGTATGAGTAGCAATTTGAGAGTGGAATTGGGAGAAGGGCTTTCTAACCAAGAGATGAAAAAAAACAAAACAAAACTCTCTGTGTGCATACAGCAATAAATTTCCTTAGGATAAATTCTTAGCTCTTATAAATATGATTTATGATTCCAATGATTAGCCACATTTAGACACACATGGTCCAATTCTGAGATTGGAAAATTTTTTCTGTAAATAAAATTGTAGGCTTTGTAAGGCACATAAGGTTTGCTTCTTCTCTTCCTCCTCCTTCTCTCCTCCTCCTCTTTCACCTAGTTCTTGTTCATCTTGTTCTTCTTTTTCTTTTTCTTAATTTTTTTGTTGTTCTTTTCATTTTCGTTCCATCTCCTTTCCCTTCCTCTCCTTTTTCTCCTCCCCTCCTTCTCCTCCGCCTCTTTCATTTTTTTCTTTTAACAAACTTTTACAAATGTAAAACAAAAATTATTTGTTTGAAGGCCATATAGATATAGGCCATGGGCCAAATTTGATCTAGAGGTCATAGTTTGCCAATACATGTTTTGGCTGCTAAAAGGCAAATAAAAAGAGGATATTTTGAAACCAGTCAGAGAATTAAAGACACATTATATATAGAAGAAAAAAAATGCAAATGATGGCTGCCTTCTCATTAGAATAAGTGAAATCCAGAAAATACCGTAGCTTTATTTTTTTAATAAATTTATTTATTTATTTTATTTTTGTTTGTGTTGGGTCTCCATTGCTGCATGCAGGCTTTTCTCTAGTCGTGGTGAGCAGGGGCTACTCTTCCTTGTGGTGTGCAGGCTTCTCATTGCGGTGGCTTCTCTTGTTGCAGAGCACGGGCTCTAGGCATGTGGGCTTCAGTAGTTGTGGCTCACGGGCTTAGTAGCTCCGAGGCCTGTGGGATCTTCCCAGCCCAGGGCTCAAACCCGTGTCCCCTGCATTGGCAGGCAGATTCTTAACCACTGCGCCACCAGGGAAGCCCAAGAAAATACCATATCTTTAAAGTACTGAAAGAAAAACAAACATTGCTCTCCATGTAATAAAAATATACTTCAGTAATAAGGTAGAATAAAGACATTTTCAGATGAAATAAACCTGAGAGAAACTGTTCACCATCAATTCTTGCCCTATTAAAAAAAAAAGCTACAGGAAGTTCTTCAGGCAGAAGGAAATTATACAAAATTAACAAAAGACATGCAAGATCTCTACACTGAAAACACTTATATGAATAATTAAAGAAGATAGAAATAAGTGAAGAGACATACTATATTCATTGACTGGAAGACTCAGTATTGTTAAAGTGTTAGTTCTCTCCATATTTGCATTTAGATTCTATACAACAATCCCAACTAATATTTCTGTCATTGAGAAGTTGATTCTAAAATTTGTATGGAAATGTAAAGAAACTACTATAGCCAAAACAATCTTCAAAAGGAAGAATAAAGTTAGTGCACATATGTCTCTGAATTCTAGTTTTATTAAAGCTAAAGTCATCAAGATAGTGTGCCATTACCACAAAGATGGACAAATAAGTCCATGGAACAGAACTGGGGCTCCAGATGTTGACCCAAAAGATCAACTGATTTTCAAAAAATGCCTCAAAACAATTTAAAAGAGAAAAAGAAAGTATTTTTCCAAAAATGGTGCTGGAACAACAGATGAACCACATAGATCTCAATCATTATTTCATACCCTACACAAAGATTAACTTGAGATGGGCCATAGCCCTAAAAGTTAAAATTATAACATTTCTAGAATAAAAAAGAACAATT
The DNA here is from genome assembly GCF_009873245.2 of Balaenoptera musculus. Taxonomy (NCBI): domain Eukaryota; kingdom Metazoa; phylum Chordata; class Mammalia; order Artiodactyla; family Balaenopteridae; genus Balaenoptera; species Balaenoptera musculus. Next base: position 33,991,408 of record NC_045796.1, read on the forward strand.
TCTTGACTTGAAGAAATACTTCACAAGAGAAAATATAGGAATAGCCAATAAACACTTAAAATAAGAATTTAATCCATGGGATCTGCTGTAAATTCATAATAGAAGATCTGCTGTAGCACTAAGCATTGATGGGAACGACTTAGTGATTGCCTAGTACCCACTTGCCATACCTACTACACCCACATCCACTAGAATGGCTAATTCAAAAAGATAGTCAAGACCAAATAATAGAGATAATATGGAAGAACTAGAATTTACATACATTTCTGATGAACATGTAAAACAGTATTACTAACTTGACAAAATGTTGGCAGTATCTTATAAAGTCAAACATGTATCTATCCTATGAAACAAGTACTCTACTCCTAGGTATTTACACAAGGTTAATAACACATGCCCACAAAAAGACTCATATAAAATTGTTTTATAGGAGCTAACCAAAAACTGGAAATGACCCAAATATCCACCAACAGGAGAATGGATTAAAAATTAAGATATGTTCATGCAAAGGACTACTCCTTAGCAATATTTTTTTAAAAAGAAATAACTACTGATGTGTACAACATGAATAAATCTTAACATGTTAAATTGAGTGAAAGGAAGACCAAAAATTTTATGTACTTTATGATTTCATTTTTAGGAAATTCACTAAGAGGCAAAACTAATTTATGCTCTAAAAATCAGAACAGAGTTTGCCTAGGGGTGGTGATTGACTGGAATGAGGCACAATGGGACTTTCTGGAGAGATGGAAATATTTTATATCACATCCTGAAAGATTTATACAGTTTCTACTATGAAATATTTCTAGTCACCTTTGAGAATTTGAAGTCCAGCTATTTAGAGAAGCTATCAAAATTATTTTTCCCTATAATACATCTCTGTCTGAAAAAGCCAAAATAACACTTAATGAAAGAAAAAGCATACTTTACCCCTTTGGGTCTGAAGAAACCATCAATGCATGTCTCACAATTTATACCAGCAGTGTTTCGAGTACAATTAATGCACACACCCCCTCCAATGTACTTTCCATGTATATTTAAACTCAGATTTCTTCTGGCAACATTTTCATCATAATAGCATTCTTCAGCTTTCCCATGACAATTGCAGGCTGCATTAGGGAAAAATAAATTTATAAACATTAATTTCAGATTTCAGATATATTTAAAAGTAATATTTTGTTACATAAGAGATTTTTATACCATATGGAAAATTATATTACATTATATATATATATATATATAATCAATACAAAGGTATCTAGAAAGTACTTGGATTTATTAGAGATATTAATAAATTTGCATGTTTTAATGGAACTTGAAATAGTTAAAACATAAATTAAGCTGAAGCATATGAAATTGCCAATATTTGACTGATTTTATCTTATAAAACTGATATTTCATATAATTCACCCTACAATTTCCTATTATGACAAACAAATTACTGAAGTATGGTACTGAATGATTAACATCCATGTAATCTGTAATGAATAATTATTCTATGTGAACCTCTGTGTTAGATACTACAGGTAAAAAGGATGCTTAGTATATACATTTGACCCTTGAATAATGCAGGAGTTAAGGGCACCAATCCTCTGCACAATGGAAAATTAGAGTATAACTTTGCAGTCAGCCCTCTCCGTCCTTGGTTTCTCATCCCCCAATTCAACCAACCACGGATTGTGTAGTACTGTAGCACTATTGTCTGCATTTAGTGAAAGAAATCCGCCTATAAGTGGACCCCTGCAGTTCAAATCCATGTTGTTCAAGAGTCAAATGTTATTCCTTTCTTTTACTACTAATCATAACTAAAACTTATGGATTTTTTTTATATGCCACATTCTGTTCTAAATGTTTTATATTTATTACCACTGATTTTAATTCTCAAATAGGTTTGTGACTTACGGACTCCATTAACCTCTTTTCATATATTAGGAACCTCAAGCAAAGAGAAGTGAAGTAACTAGTAAAAGTTCACCAAATCAGTATTGTAAGCCAAACTCTGAAGTCAGGCTCCAGAGTCTGCAGGGCTAACCACTACCACAATCCCTTCAAGTTATCTGATAAGAAAAAGCTGTACAATAAGTGCCAAGTTATCAGGACAAGATGAGAGCTGGTTTGCGCAGTGGTGAGATCACGCTGTTTTGTGCCAGTCTTGGATTTGGGTGTCCTCTTCACTCCTTAGTAGTCCTGTGAGGTAGGGAACTTCATTTCACTAAGGCTCAGTTTCCATATAAAACATGAAGCGGTCAGTAGTAATTACTAGGTAGGAATATTTAAAATGTATGTAAAATCATTAGCATAATGCATTATAAATAAGTTCCCAATTGATTTTCCCTGTTCCACTTCCTCTCATCTTCATCCTCTATGTTTTCGTAGCCCCCTTCTCCTCTTCTCCTCCTTTTCTTTTTCATATCACATTACAGGAGTTCAGAGGAATAAAAAATTACTTCCCCAGGAAGAATTGGGTAAGGCTTTGAAAAATGGGTAGAATTTATTTTAGGATGGGAACTAGGCAAAAAATATACTGTGCAGTGTCCTTCCTCAGATGTTGAGTTTCTTAGGTGTCCTTGCACTGATTTCCACATCTATATGTGTGTGCGTATGCGTACATGTGTATGCACGTGCACGGGCCTGTGTGCGGCACACAGCTCAATCTTTTTTTTAATTCCACAAAAGGGGACATTTATATACTGTTCTGAACTATCTTTTTTACTAACAGTAAATAGCATGGCTCCTTCTCTATTAGTATTATGTTTTCCCTAAGGTTACACTGGGTACTTCTTGATTAATTAGATGCCTAATAGTGGGCAGTTACATTGTTTCCAGATTCCTCCTTTATAACACTGAGTACCTACCAGGAGGACAATGGAGGTGGGGGTAGGAGTGGGGGTCTGGTGTTAGACGGCTCCCCACTTGCCAGCTGAGTGGCTTTGAGGAGACAGTTCAAGCCTTAGCGTCATTTTAGTACTTAACTCTTAGGTTGTGGTGAGAATGCAGATCATCTAGCAGAACGCCTGAGACAGTAAATACTCAGCCCTGTAAATGTCAGTAGCAGTGGTATTAGCAACTGGGTACTAAAGACAAGGATCATAAAATGTCCTGTACAGCTATCCAAGTCCATCTACAGATTAAATTCCTGCAAGTGCAATTTCTAGTCAAGGGGCATGGGAAATTCTAATTTTAATTAACTTGAAAAAATTCCCTCTGCAAATGCTATGTCAGATTACTCTCCCTCCGATAGATAGCATAAAACTGTTTCCCCACGGCCTCACCAAAACTGTGTATTACCGACATTTTCCATTCGGTGAGCATTCAAACATACGTTGAGTGAATGAATGAACACTTTGGTAAGTTAAAAAAAAAGTACTTTTATTGTTTTAATGGATACTTCCTTAATTATAAATAAGTGGGATAATTTCTTTATATGGTTATGTCATATTTTTTTCCTGAGAAATGTCTGTTTTGATCTTTGCTCATTTTTAACAGGTTTTTAAAATTTTTTTCTTATTGCTATGGAAGATCTCTTCATACAGTAAGGATATTATCTCCTTTTCTTGTTTGTTGCAAATATCTTCTTCAGCTTCTTGGCTTTTGATTTAAGATATAGTACTCTTGCTATATTAATGGAGAGTTTTCAAAATGTATTCTAGGGGACATGTAGTCACAAATATAAATCACTAGGGATCATAAGCAGTTTTATATCTTTAGGACAATGTGCAAGAATTCTCAAAAATCTTGTAAAAATATATTGCAAAAAATAGTCAAGATTTCTGCTACAAGTACAACTAGAGGGAAATACAGAGGAATACAAATTTATTCTCACATTATTTAGAACTAGTATTGCTGACTGCACTTATAACCATGAGCTAATGCAGGTAAAGACTGATGCCTGAGGAGCAGTCCTTTTCACACTCCATGTATGAGGGCCCTTTCCTACAGCCTTGGCTGCTGTTTAAAGGTCCTGGGCCTGCACAGCTTTCATCTATAGCCTTAGAGGACATGGATAGTACCTACTTACAAAGAGCCATTTTTCACTCTGTCATCAGCAGTTTGTTATTTCACAGAATGTTCAAGACACATGATAGAAACTGTCTGTTAGTACAGGCTTAGCAATGGAATACATATCCTTTGCACTTTAGAGATATAATCTGCCTCAAACAAGCTAGATTGATAAAAGTCGAAATTAAATTCAAATGAATTAGAAGGCAGTTGTTCATTATATAAAGGGATTTGCCATGTTGCAGAAGGATTCTTCTAAATATTAAGAGGTGATTGGAACATAATTCAACTTGGAAAATAAAATTTTCATATAAGCTTTTACGAATGTATACATTGCCAAAAGCACAATATTTATACAAGGTTTTATGGTTAAGACCCTTATATTTAATTTGTGGATTTCAAAAAAAAAAATTATTTTTTCAGTTTGGAAATACAACCTCCCATCTCTTCCACAAAGAAAGATAAAACTGTTTTATAATAACACTATTTTATAAAAATGTATATAGCAGCAAGTGGAAATTTCCTTCTGTGTTGCTTTGTCCATCCCTGTTGCTAATAAGTCTGATCCATCCTTTCTGTTTCCTTGTTTAAACACATATACACAAGTGGAGAGCGGTAAAGGATTCTGCAGATCCACTTAACGTTACATCATGATAACTTTGTGATAGAATGTCAGAGACAACAGGAAGAATCCCTACCCTCAAATGCTCAAAAGTTCCACGTGTGACTGCTGATATTCCACAAGCAGAAGAGAAATTAATCAAATTTAAGGAAGTTTGAGAAGAGATATTCATGGTGTCATTTAACTTAAATTCAGTCTTAGGAATGAATGTCTGCTCTTGTTGGGAGAAGCTGTGGAGATCCTGAGGGATCGTCAGGAATGGGGTTGGGAGTAGATGACAAAAAACAAGGGCTGGGCATCTGATACCCCCCCTTACAACACTGGGTAGTGGTGGCCCATTCCCTCAGATACATCTCAGTCACAATGAGTGATTTCTAAACCAAAATATCTTCACAAGCACGCAGATACAAATCAAAAAGCAAAAGAGATATGTGCAGAAAATGAAGGGACACAAGACATTGATAGGATAGGCAGAATCTTAAACTGAAAAGAAAATGTATTTTATGTTTGGGGAATATTTTATGATTAAAGTCTGTTACAATTCAATAATTTTAAGGACCTATCTTGTCTGACACATGATACATGATAAATATTGTTATTCAATAAATATATAAGGTTGGTATTGGTTTAAAATGTCTACCAAGCTTGTTTTGGTGACCACATACACCTATTGAACCGAAAAAATGTGATCAGGACTGATTCACTAAAATACTGATATTTGAATTCAGTTGAATTGGGCTTTCTGGCTAGTTCAGATTTATAGTTCAGCAGAAGTCTTTGTTTTTAGGTCTCGTCTTGGCCTGAACAGATCTCCAGAAACAGAAGTTTCTCTAGCTTCCCTGTCACTGTGTTGGGACAGTAGGCAATATTAGGCTACAAAGCCATCTGCTACCTTTCTTGGGTATTTCCCTTCAGGAGAAACTTCAAAAGGGATAATATTAAAGTATAAATGAGTATTTGTTGGCAAATGTTTGCATAGCCAGTTGTTTTACGATTTTTCATTACTGGCTTTTTCTTGGTTGTCACTGCCCAATAATTACTATAGCGTAGTTTATGCTACTGATTGTCACTGATACCATTTCTAATAGTAGCATTTTATACTGTTATTAATGTGAAACCACACATTTAAAATATTAATGCTTATTAAAATAAATATTCTTTCTGCACAAATTTGATTTTCTGCCTTCTCTGTGTTACGTTTTACTCTATTCTTCCCAGCTACTGCCCCCAAACACTACCCTTTAATAAGTATAACTAATGAATCAGAGTCCTTTCTTTCCCAGATAATAAACTGACTCTAACCTGTAGGGTATGATCTCTCCCCTCTGGTTTTTCTCCATTTATTAGATGATGGGTATTCAAAAGCTATTTACTATTTACCTAAGCTATTTAGGGGAGGAACTACAAAGGGAACAGGCTGAAGGATCTGGAGCTATACTGATTTCAGAACCATTTTATAAACATACGTGTTTAGAAGGGTAATCTCTATACCCTGTAGGTTTTACTGAATGTTTACTTACATTTCTATATATATATTATGCTATAAGCTTCAGATTCACCCCTGATGACAGTAAGTATATACTATGCTTTTATCTATTTTTCATTATTTTCACACAGTGGTAAATTCGTGGGTGCTTGGTAAATATTTGTCAAATTAAAAAAAAAAAAACTTGAAAACTCTAAAACAGGAGGGTAAAAGAGCTTACCAGCTACTGTCTTGGATAAAATATATGGACTGGAAATAGGCGCTCACCTGCAATCAGCACATGTTTATATCACCTGTGCCCCAGGAAAGGAAGAATTACCCATGGTGCTGGCTTGTCAGGAACATACCTTCACATTCAGTTTTGGTCAGAAAAGTGCCTGCTCTCCACGGTTTCTGATGAAATCCAGGACAGCACTGATCACAGCTATCACCACACGTGTTATGCTCACATTCACAGCGGGATTTCTAGTCAAAAAAATGGGGAAAAAGCATACTTTCAGCATTCTTTGGAACCATAAATGAGGGACTTCCCCTGAAAGGTAGAATGAAGAGAAAAGAAAACATCAAGACGATGTACCAAAATCTAAAACTCCCATCAGTCTGGGAAGGAAGAGGTGCCAGCCTTGGGAGTGGGTATATTTGATCGACACCAGCTTAGGGAGGGAGATCCAGGCTGGCTCTGGAATCACTGGGCTCAGACACAGAAGAGAGAAGAGGCCCAGCTGGGAGTAGTCTAGAAGACTAGAATCCCTTCTCTGATTCCTGAGATCCACAGGTCTTCTGGGTGGGATGTATCCATTTTAAGGATTCCCTCAAAGTACAATCAACATTTGGTGTAGGAAGAGGGGAAAGAGTAGATTCCTAGGCATGGAGGGGCATGGATAGAATAGAAATCTAATACCCCAAGCCTGAATCTCCTGTCTGTGTGTGTTCTGAGTACAGTCTTATTTCATCACATGGAACTGGCCCTCCAAAGCTGCTGTGTGGGCTCTCAAAGCTTGGGAAATACTGCTCATCAATACCCCTGATAGACAGTGCCCACACCCTGAAGAAAGCAGGACCACAGCCTTGCCCAGAAAAATATGCCAGGGGTTTGAATCTTCCCGAGGAGGTAATACTATGATGCATTAGTCAGAAAACTAATACTATTTGAGAAATACCATTTGCATTACAGTTTTAGTAGGAAAAAAATCTTTACATAGGTAGCTACATTCACTGATCTTACTATTGAATATATTTCTTCCATACACTATAAAGTGGATGATTTTCTATTTCACCAGTTTATCTATGACTGAGAAAAACAGATGTTCATTCATCTTCTTTTTTAGGTTATGTTCATTTAGTCCATTGTCATTAATGAAAAATTCAACCCAAAACCATTCCAGCATTTTCTGACCTGGCGGTTTCAAGCTCTATTGAATACTCTCTTCCACCCTACTCCTTACTGCCCCTGTCCTACCTCAGCCTCCGGTTCCATGGCCATTTAGATTTACTTCCATGTACATTTTTCATTGGTTTGCATTAATTTTTTTGATGAAAATTCTTAAAAGAAACGGTCAGGTTGATTAATGACAGGCATTCTCTAAAGCTAAATCATACAGCAGGCTGTCATAGCTAGAAAGGTTTCAAAATATATAGACCAGTTTGGAGCCTTTTGGAAGAAAACTAATCTGTTTTCTGATACTGTGATGGTTGCCTTCAAAGTCTATCATCTTACCTGCCAGCTCTATTTCACCCTGGCATGGCTTTCTGTTAAGTGGGGACCTGGTACCCATTCACAGCGTCCCTGTCAGCAAAGCTTCTCATGAAGCATTTTACAGTTCAGAGCTTCATTTTACCTAAGCATCCTATAAATATACATACATTTGTCACTGGATCAAGTGGACAAGCCCTGGCATGACCATAGCAGATGCACATCCCTCCAACCGAAATATCCTTGACCGAGTAGTAATACTGCAAAAAAGCAATCCAGAGAGAAATCCTATTAAGACTACTGCAAGGTGAAAGCAACAAAAGGGAACATTCAGTTAAAAACTTGGCCTTCTGCTTGTATCCTTAGTTTGAAGCACTAGAGAACAACAGAAGGTTCACAAAAATATCCAGTAACTCCTCACATTGAAATCATAGCCCAGGGACAGAATGCCTCTAATTTACGTTAGGTGGGCATTTTAGAAATTTCTTTCTTACAGACAGTACAAAGGACTGCATAGTACAAATACTCCATGCTGGAGTATTTATTATTGAGAGCAAATTGTTATGGGGCGGGGGAGCAAGGGCACTAATTCTTCATAAAAGTTGAAAGAAAGAAAACCTCTTTTATTATCATTATAGGAACATCGGTGTTCATGAATCATACGCAGACTGTTTTACTTGATGGATTTGAAAAGAATCAACAAATTTAGGGAAATAGTGCTCATAACAACACATTTCTTAACCATATCAAGAAGAAAATGAAAATTAATTATAAGATTGATTTAACATAATGTGAGAAGTAAACTAGATGTGCAGAACACTTTTTTTTCATTATTATGTTAAAATGTCCATGCAATTACTTTCCTATCTGAGTTAACAGGACTGTTTCTAATTATTTTCATCTACTCAGCTATTTTTAAAAGATTATTTGTAATTACAGAACAGGACTATTTTAAAATTTTACTTAATTTGTATATAGCATTTTATAGTTGTGAGAGTACTTCATATTACCTACGGAATCCAAATAACCAACTTATGGTAGATAGTTCTATTATTCCAGTTATTTACAAAAAAAAAAAAAAAAACCCACACATTTAGTGAGAATAAGTAGGTGGACACAAAGTTCCCTGACTACAAATTCCCTTTTCCAATTTACTTCTTTTCTTTACTTCTTTTTAAAATTCTTTTTGTTTGTTTTTGCTATTTACGTATAGTATCTTTTATAATATTTTTGTTACTTTATCTTACTTGATACACTTAGACCTCACACTATTGTAACTTGCAAGGAAGTTTAGGTTTAGTTTAGACATAAAAAAGTCTGCTTTTCACTAACTTCATCACCTTATAATACAGATACAAACAGGAATAGTTGCTCAGAAAGCTGATACAGTAGTTTTGTAGATGTTTTTAAAATTGGGAAATTTGCTTTAAATATAAATGTGCAATGCTTCATTTCTGCGTCATGAAGAGGAGCTAAAATTCAATATACTATTTTTATATATTTAAATTTATATGTAGTGTTTACAGAACTTGAGTACTTTCAAAAAACATATTTATATGTTGAATTTTACTGCACTATTTTAAAGGCTCATGTACAATGAAGTTATAAATAATAGATGTGCACCCTAACCCCCTCTCTACCTTCTGCAAAAGATGATAAAAGGAACACATTTATTTCCATTGATTTTTTTTCTTTGATAGATATACTGTCAGGAAAGATTAAATTTCACTTCAAAATTATTCAGTCTTCCTTGGTGTGTATTTTTAAGTCATGCCAAAATTATAATTAAAAATCTTTTTTTTAACAAGTGAAGAATCTAAACATTGGTGAAAAATAATGATTACTTTTGCATAAGACAAGTTACAGTATACTGAAATATAAGACAAGGTAAAATTATATCAGGTTTGGAAATACAGGGCACTAAAACATCCAACATGTGTTGCATAGGGACAATAAAACTTTAAAAGTTATTTTGTAATGATGGAGAGGTTAGGTGTGAGTAAGTTAAGTAATGAGAAGAGAAAATATGTGAGGGGTACTCAGGAATTGTAAAAAGTACCACCCTTCAATATTCAGCCTGACGGTTCAGCAATTTGGTAATTGGTGGCAACTGTCTAACCTTAGTAGGGTCATTCTAGAGCAATGCTTTTTCTCACAATCCCTACAATCCTCTTTTCTCCTCCGCTGTTAGCATATATTTGTTCTATGGATTTACTGCCGAATTGACTCTCTTGGTAATAGTGCCTTGGCTATGTAGCAGCATATAAAGGAGATGAGTAAACCAGTGAATACAGTGAGGCGTGGATAGGAGAAAGAACAGTTATCACTCATAGCAACTTGGGCTGATCGTCTATGTCATAATCTCTCAAATTCCTGTTTAACACTGGAAAACAACACTTGTTAGCTCCTACTTTCAATGATCTGTTGAAAGGATGCTATGACCATTTTTGCCTGATATTCAATTCATAAAGGAAAATAAAATAGTATATATAATCACTTTTTTCCTATAGCAGCACTCTTTTGAACTAGCAGTGCCTTGTGATTCATTAATGAAGCATAAAACTAAATTATTTAATTAGACAAAATGGTCCAAAGAACAGTGGCATCCATATCACCTGGGAATTTATTAGAATTGTAGTTTCTCAGTTCTGCCCTAGACCTACTGAATCCGAATCTGCATTTCCACATCACCAGCTGATCTATGCAGATTAAAGGTTATCAAGATGTCATGTGATGTGTGTGTGTGTGTGTACTAAATCATGATATAAAATGTATTTCTTAGTGTGGGTTGCAACCAAAAATGTTTCAAAGCCCATTCCCTTCCTGTAGTAACCCCCCACAAAAGCCAATTATAATAGTAGTATGGATTACCCAAAGTGTCGAAAAACTAACTTAGGCCTCAAAATTAAGATAATGATCTAGGCATTATGATCTCCATTGTACCAAAGAGCAAATTGAAGTTTAGAAATGTTAAAAAGTTTGATGAATGTTACACATCTAATAAGTGGCAGAGCTTAGATTTAAACAAAGGAAGGTCTGTGGAATTTCGAAGTCTTTCACTCCTTCACTGAAAAATATCTTTTAAAACTATTTAACAGACAATTAAAACGATGGGTGCAATATCATTCACAAGTTCCAGTATGATTCATTGTAACTTACTCTTCGTGTGACAATGGGGTCAATTTCTCTTGGGTCTTTGTGAGCAAACATCATCAAATCGGCATTCAAGGTGCGGATCCTCTGAAATCTCAGGCGAATGTAGCGGGCGGAGGTAAATTCTAGCAGTTCAGGAGACGGATCATCAGCACTCGGTCTCCCATTGATCAAAGAGATGTGAATCTACACAATGTGGGAAATCATTTGACAATTAAAGTTACCAAAAATTAAATATCTGGTTTTGTTTAATTTTTCTTAGAAAAATAAAGTTAAGCTCCCTTTCTCCCAGTTAGTCAGGCACATACAGGTTCATATTTATTTACTGGAATGCAGTGAAGTAATTGAGGAATTTTATGAATGCTTTAGTACATATACATGCAATTTATTTGCTTATATTTCAGGTGTGTTGTATATACTGCAATTACCCATATTTCTCTGTTCCAAGGCAGTGCATCTACTTGACTTTCCTAGGATTTCTATAAATTCTTAAGTCATTCTTTTTCTGAAAATTATTGTGCCCTAACATTATTTAAGACTGTAGTATATAGTGGGAAACCAGAAAACTTGGTATAAAAAAGTTACAAAATATCAGACAAAAATGAGAAACCATCAGGAGCTTAATTTTTTTAATTCTGAACTTGAAAGTGTCTAATTATATGGCCTTAAAATATAGAGAGCAAAAATGGACACATTACAAGAAAAACTACACAAATCTCCAAGCACAGTGAGAAATTTCAATAAGCTGGGGTTTTTTTGTTGTTGTTGTTATTGTTGTTTGTTTTTTAGTAATTGATAGATCAAGAAGGCAAAAAATTTACCAAGGATATAACACATTCTATGAAAAATACACTCTATGAAAATATATTAAAACCTGGACAGGATGGCAATTTTTTCAGGAAAATAATTTAGCACAACTGACACCAGAAGAAATCAAATCTAACCATGCCATTTTCCAGGTAAAAAATGGAGAAATGGTCAAGAAATTACCCTCCAAAGGTAATTTGGAGGCATGAGGCTCACATATTCTAACAGGGATTTCATGAGAGCAGAGAATTCTAATGGGGAATAAACCATTTGATAAAATAAGAAGTACTTCTATCACAGATAAAGCAGTTATTTTTCTAATGCCTAAAGAACTCCTATAAATCAACAAGAAAAAATACCAACAACACAAAAACAGACAAAAGATGTAAGAGGACTATTCAAAGAAAGGGAAATATAAATGGCTATTAAACTTTTGATAAGATAGTGAACCTCACTCATAACAGAACCGTTAATTAAAACCACTCTAAAAACCTTTTCCATTTTTTCAGGTTGTTAGAATCCTAAAATATTGATAATACTCCCTGATGGCAAGACAAAAGAGGTACAGCAATTCTCACATACTTACAGGTGTGAGTGTAAAATGGCACAGGCCCTTATGAAGGTGAATTTAGCAATAAGTGTCAAAATTACAAATGCACAGAATATTTTACTTAGAAATTCCACTTCTGGGAAATTACCCTATATATATATATATATATATATATATATATATATATATATATATATATATATATATATATATATATATATATCTCACTAATTAACATGTAATTAATGAAATGTAAAACTATACTGAATTCCCACCACATTTTTTGGTAATAGCAGAAGACTGGAAACAATCTAATATCCATCAATGTGAAACTGGTTAAATAAATTATACATCTATACAGTGAATTATATGTACCTTACAAAAGAATAAGGAAACTCTCAATAAAATGATAGGAAGAACTACTTTCACTTTTTTGTACTTTGTAAATGCATTATTACCTATGCAATAAATCAAATGAGATTAAAATTGTTAAAGGAATTGAAATTGAGTGGTAAGTTTTGGACTGAACACACACACACACACACACACACACACACACACACACACAGCATGTGCATGCACACACAGGAGGCTAAAGAGTAAAGGAAACCATAAACAAGATGAAAGACAACCCCCAGAATGGGAGAAAATATTTGCAAATGAATCAACAGACAAAGGATTAATCTCCAAAATATAAAAACAGCTTATGCAGCTCAATATTAAAAAATGGGTGGAAGACCTAAATAGACATTTCTCCAAAGAAGACATACAGAAGGCCAAGAGGCACATGAAAAGATGCTCAACATCACTAATTATTAGAGAAATGCAAATCAAAACTACAATGAGGTATCATCTCACACCTGTCAGAATGGCCATCAAAAAAATCTACAAACAATAAATTCTGGAGAGGGTGTGGAGAAAAGGGAACCCTCTTGCACTGTTGGTAGGAATGTAAATTGATACAGCCACTATGGAGAACAGTATGGAGGTTCCTTAAAAAACTAAAAATAGAATTCCCATATGACCCAGCTACCCCACTACTGGGCATATACTCAGAGAAAACCATAATTCAAAAAGACACATGCACCTCAATGTTCATTGTAGCACTATTTACAATAGCCAGGTCATGGAAGCAAACTAAATGCCCACTGACAGACAAATGGATAAAGGTGTGGTACATATAATATATACAATGGAATAATAGCCATAAAAAGGAATGAAATTGGATCATTTGTAGAGACATGGATGGACCTAGAGACTGTCGCACAGAGTGAAGTAAGTCGGGAAGAGAAAAATAAATATCGTATATTAATGCATACATGTGGGATCTAGACAAATGGTACAGATGAACCTGTTTGCAAGGCAGAAATACAGACAGAGACATAGAGAACAAATGTATGGACCCCAAGGGGGAAAGGGGGTGTGGGATGAATTGGGAGATTGGGATTGACATATATACACTAATATATATAAAATACATAACTAATGAGAACCTGCTGTATAGCACAGGAAACTTTACTTCACTTCATTGTACAGTAGAAACTAACACCATACTGTAAAACAACTATACCCGAATTTAAAAAAAGATACAAAATACTATGTATAAAATAAATAAGCTACAAGGATATATTGTACTGCACAGGGGAAATATGGTCATTATTTTGTAAAAACTTTAAATGGAATATAATCTATAAAAATACTGAATCACTATGATGTACCCTTGAAACTAATATAATACTGTAAATCAATTATACTTCAGGAAAAATATAAATTAAAAAAAAAAGGAGAGACTTTCAAGATGACAGAAGAGTAAGACGTGGAGATCACCTTCCTCCCCACAAATACATCAAAAATACATCTACATGTGGAACAACTCCTATAGAACACCTACTGAATGCTGGCAGAAGACCTCAGACTTTCCAAAAGATGCCCCCAGGCTACCTACACGCATAGGCGGAGCCAAATCCAAAGCTGAACACCAGGAGCTATGTGAACAAAGAAGAGAAAGGGAAATCTCTCCCAGCAGCCTCAGGAGCAGCAGATTAAATGGCCACGATCAACTTGATGTACCCTGCATCTCTGGAATACCTGAATAGACAACGAATCATCCAAAAATTGAGGCAGTGGACTTTGGGAGCAACTGTAGACTTGGGGTTTGCTTTCTGTATCTAATTTGTTTTTGGTTTTCTGTTTATCTTAGTTTAGTATTTAGAGTTTATTTTCATTGGTAGATTTGTTTATTGATTTGGTTGCTCTCTTCCTTCTTTTTTTTAATATATAGATATATATATATTTTTCCTTTTTCTCTTTTGGTGACTGTGTATGTGTATGCTTCTTTGTGTCATTTTGTCTGTACAGCTTTGCTTTTACCATTTGTCTTATGGTTCTGTCTGTTTTGTTTTGTTTTTTTGTATAGTTTTTAGTGCTGATTATCATTGGTGGATTTGTTTTTTAGTTTGGTTGCCTCTATTCCTTTCTTTTCTTTTTTTATTACTTTTTAATTTTTAAAATTTTAATAATACTTTTATTTTTTATTTTAATAAATTTTTTATTTTTTTTCTTTCTTTCTTTCTCTCTTTCTTTCTTCCTTTTTTCCTCCCTTTTCTTCTGAGCTGTGTGGCTGACAGGGTCTTGCTGCTCTGGTCAGGTGTCAGGCCTGTGCCTCTGAGGTGGGAGAGCCGAGTTCAGGACATTGGTCCACCAGAGACCTCCCGGCTCCACATAATATCAAATGGCAAAAGCTCTCCGAGAGAGCTCCAACTCAGCATGAAGACCCAGCTCCACTCAAAAACCAGCAAGCTACAGTGCTGGACACCCTATGCCAAACAACTAGCAAGACAGGAACACAATCCCACCCATAGCAGAGATGCTGCTTAAAATCATACTAAGTTCACAGACACCCCAAAACAAACCACGGATGCAGTCCTGCCCACCAGAAAGACAAGATCCAGCCTCATCTACCAGAACACAGGCACCAGTCCCCTCCACCAGGAAGCCTACACAACCGACTGAACCAACCTTAGCCACTGGGGGCAGACACCAAAAACAACAGGAACTACGAACCTGCAGCCTGCGAAAAGGACATCCCAAACATAGTATGTTAAGCAAAATAAGAAGACAGAGAAACACACAGCAGATGAAGGAGCAAGGTAAAAACCCACCAGACCAAACAAATGAAGAGGAAATAGGCAGTCTACTTGAAAAAGAATTCAGAGTAATGATTGTAAACATGATCCAAAATCTTGGAAATAGAATGGAGAAAATACAAGAAACATTTAACAAGGACATAAAAGAACTAAAGAGCAAACAAACAATGATGAACAACAAAATAAATGAACTTAAAAATTCTCTAGAAGGAAACAATAGCAGAATAACTGAGGCAGAAGAACGGATAAGTGACCTGGAAGATAAAATAGTGGAAATAACTACCACAAAACAGAATAAAGAAAAAAGAATGAAAAGAATTGAGGACAGTCTCAGAGGCCTCTGGGATAAAATTAAATGCACCAACATTCAAATTATAGGGGTCCCACAAGAAGAAGAGAAAAAGAAAGGGACTGAGAAAATATTCGAAGAGATTATAGTTGAAAACTTCCCCAATATGGGAAAGAAAATAGTCAATCAAGTCTAGGAAGTTCAGAGAGTCCCATACAGGATAAATCCAAGGAGAAACACGACAAGACACATATTAAACAAACTATCAAAAATTAAATACAAAGAACAAATATTAAAAGCAGCAAGGGAAAAACAACAAATAACATACAAGGGAATCCCCATAAGGTTAACAGCTGATTTTTCAGCAGAAACTCTGCAAGCCAGAGGGAGTGGCAGGACATATTTAGTGATGAAAGGGAAAAACCTACAACCAAGATTACTCTACCCAGCAAGGATCTCATTCAGATTCGACAGAGAAATTAAAACCTTTACAGACAAGCAAAAGCTAAGAGAATTCAGCACCACCAAACCAGCTTTACAACAAATGCTAAGGGAACTTCCCTAGGCAGGAAACTCAAGAGAAGGAAAAGACCTACAATAACATTACCCAAAATGGTAATAGGAACATACATATCAATAACTACCTTAAATGTAAATGGATTAAATGTTCCAACCAGAAGACACAGACTGGCTGAATGGATAAAAAACAAGATCCGTACATATGCTATCTACAAGAGACCCACTTCAGACATAGGGACACATACAGACTGAAAGTGAGGGGATGGAAAAAGACCTTCCATGCAAATGGAAATCAAAAGAAAGCTGGAGTAGCAATTCTCACATCAGACAAAATAGACTTTAAAATAAAGACTATTACAAGAGACAAAGAAGGACACTACATAATGACAAAGGGATCAATCCAAGAAGAAGATTTAACAATTGTAAATATTTATGCACCCAACATAGGAGCACCTCAATATATAAGGCAAATGCTAACAGCCATAAAAGGGGAAATTGACAGTAACATAATCATAGTACGGGACTTTAACACCCCACTTACACCAATGGACAGATCATCCCAAATGAAAATAAATAAGAAAACACAAGATTTAAATGACACTTAAACAAGATGGACTTAATTGATATTTATAGGACATTCCATCAAAAAACAAGAGAATACACTTTCTTCTCAAGTGCTCATGGAACTTTCTCCAGGGTAGACCATATCTTGGGTCACAAATCAAGCCTTGGTAAATTTAAGAAAATTGAAATTGTATCACATATCTTTTCTGACCACAACGCTATGAGACTAGATATCAATTGCAAGAAAAAAACTGTAAAAAATACAAACACATGGAGGCTAAACAATACGCTACTAAATAACCAAGAGATCACTGAAGAAATCAAAGAGGAAATCAAAAAATACCTAGAAACAAATGACAATGAAAACATGATGACCCAAAACCTATGGGATGCAGCAGTTCTAACAGGGAAGTTTATAGAAATACAATCCTACCTCAAGAAACAAGAAACATCTCAAATAAACAACCTAACCTTACACCTAAAGCAATTAGAGAAAGAAGAAAAAAACCCCAAAGTTAGCAGAAGGAAAGAAATCATAAAGATCAGATCAAAAATAAATAAAAAAGAAATGAAGGAAACAATAGCAAAGATCAATAAAACTAAAAGCTGGTTCTTTGAGAAGATAAACAAAAATTGATAAACCATTAGCCAGACTCATCAAGAAAAAAAGGGAAAAGACTCAAATCTACAGACTTCGAAAGGAAAAAGGAGAAGTAACAATTGACACTGCAGAAATACAAAGGATCATGAGAGATTACTACAAGCAACTATATGTCAATAAAATGGATAACGTGGAAGAAGTGGACAAATTCTTAGAAAAGCACAACATTCCGAGACTGAACCAGGAAGAAATAGAAAATATCAACAGAGCAATCACAAGCACTGAAATTGAGACTGTGATTAAAAATCTTCCAACAAACAAAAGCCCTGGACCAGATGGCTTCCCAGGTGAATTCTATCAAACATTCAGAGAAGGGCTAACACCTATCTTTCTCAAACTCTTCCAAAATATAGCAGAGGGAGGAACACTCTCAAACTCATTCTATGAGGCCACCATCACCCTGATACCAAAACCAGACAAAGATGTCACAAAAAAAGGAAACTACAGGCCAGTATCACTGATGAACATAGATGCAAAAATTCTCAACAAAATTCTAGCAAACAGACTCCAACAGCATATTAAAAGGATCATACACCATGATCAAGTGGGGTTTATCCCAGAAATGCAAGGATTCTTCAATATACACAAATCAATCTATGTGATACACCATATTAACAAATGGAAGGACAGAAACGATATGATCATCTCAATAGATGCAGAAAAAGCTTTTGACAAAATTCAAAAGCCATTTATGATAAAAACCCTCCAGAATGTAGGCATAGAGGGAACTTACCTCCTCATAATAAAGGCCATATATGACATACCCACAGCCAACATCGTTCTCAATGGTGAAAAATTGAAACCATTTCCTTTAAGATCATGAACCAGACAAGGTTGCCCACTCTCACCACTATTATTCAACATAGTTTTGGAAGTTTAGCCACTGCAATCAGAGAAGAAAAAGAAATAAAAGGAATCCAAATCGGAAAAGAAGTAAAGCTGTCACTGTTTGCAGATGACATGATACTATACATAGAGAAACCTAAAGATGCTACCAGAAAACTACTAGAGCTGATCAATGAATTTGGTAAAGTAGCAGGATACAAAAGTAATGCACAGAAATCTCTTGCATTCCTATACACTAATGATGAAAAATCTGAAAGAGAAATTAAGGAAAGACTCCCATTTACCCCTGCAACAAAAAGAATAAAATACCTAGGAATAAAGCTACCTAAGGAGACAAAAGACCTGTGTGCAGAAAACTATAAGACACTGACGGAAGAAATTAAAGATGATACAAACAGATGGACAGATATACCATGTTCTTGGATTGGAAGAATCAACACTGTGAAAATGACTATATTATCCAAAGCAATCTACAGATTCAATTCAATCCCTACCAATCTACCAATGGCATTTTTCACAGAATTAGAACAAAAAATTTCACAATTTGTATGGAAACACGAAAGAGCCCGAATAGACAAAGCAATCTTGAGAAAGAAAAATGGAGCTGGAGGAATCAGGCTCCTGGACTTCAGACTATACTACAAAGCTACATTAATCAAGACAACATGGCACTGGCACAAAAACAGAAATATAGGTCAATGGAACAGGATAGAAAGCCCAGAGATAAACCCAGGCATATGTCGTAACCTTATCTTTGATAAGAGAGGCAAGAATATACAATGGAGAAAAGACAGCCTCTTCAATAAGTGGTGCTGGGAAAACTGGACAACTACATGTAAAAGAATGAAATTAGAACACTTCCTAACACCATACACAAAAACAAACTCAAAATGGATTAAAGACCTAAATGTAAGGCCAGACACTATCAAACTCTTAGAGGAAAACATAGGCAGAACACTCTATGACATAAATCACGGCAAGATCCTTTTTGACCCTCCTTCTAGAGAAATGGAAATAAAAACCAAAATAAACAAATGGGACCTAATGAAACTTAAAAGCTTTTGCACAGCAAAGCCATAAAAAAGACGAAAAGACACCCCTCAGAATGGGAGAAAATATATGCAAACGGAGCAACTGACAAAGGATTAATTTCCAAGACATACAAGCAGCTCACACAGCTCAACATCAAAAAAACAAACAACCCAATCCAAAAATGGGCAGAAGACCTAAATAGACATTTCTCCAAAGAAGATATACAGATTGCCAACAAACACATGAAAGGATGCTCAATATCACTAATCATTAGAGAAATGCAAATCAAAACTACAATGAGGTATCACCTCATACCAGTCAGAATGGCCATCATCAAAAATTCTACAAATGATAAATGCTGGAGAGGGTGTGGAGAAAAGGGAACCTTCTTGCACTGTTGGTGGTAATGTAATTTGATACAGCCACTATGGAGAACAGTATGGAGGTTTTTTAAAAACCTAAAAATAGAACTACCATATGACCCAGCAATCCCACTACTGGGCATATATCCTGAGAAAACCATACTTCAAAAAGAGTCATGTACCACAATGTTCACTGCAGCTCTATTTACAATAGCCAGGACATGGAAGCAACCTAAGTGTCCATTGACAGATAAATGGATAAAGAAGATGTGGCACATATATACAATGGAATATTACTCAGCCATAAAAAGAAACGAAATTGAGTTATTTGTAGAGACGTGGATGGACCTAGAGTCTGTCATACAGAGTGAAGTAAGTCAGAAAGAGAAAAACAAATACAGTATGGAACACCTATATATGGAATCTGAAAAAAAAAAAAAAGGTTCTGAAAAACCTAGGGGTAGGACAGGAATAAAGATGCAGACATAAAGAATGGACTTGAGGACACGGGGAGGGGGAAGGGCAAGCTGGGTCGAAGTGAGAGAGTGGCATGGACATATATACACTAGCAAATGTAAAACAGATAGCTAGTGGGAAGCAGCCACATAGCACAGGGAGATCAGCTCGGTGTTTTGTGACCACCTCGAGGGGTGGGATAGGAAGGGTGGGAGGGAGATACAAGAGGGAGGGGATATGGGGATATATGTCTATGTATAGCTGATTCACTTTGTTATAAAGCAGAAACTAACACACCATTGTAAAGCAATTATCTTCCAATAAAGATGTTAAAAATAAAATAAGAAAAAGAAGAAAGGAGTCCTGTGCTGGGCTGGGAGCTATTAAGGAACACAACAGTCTTTAAGTGCACTGGGAACTGTGACTTGAGGTCACCCACTGGAATTTTCATCCACTTTTGCAAGACAATATATCATTTGTGTTAATTACATTTTTTGACAGGAGAGGCAATATGTGTCTCCATTCCTAACATTCTGCATTTAGATAATCCCTGAGAGAATTTTACAAACTGACTGCCAATAAACTACTGAGTCACTAGAGGAATAAATACAGCAGACTCTGAGATGAGAAACTAATTCTGATGTCACAAAGAATAGACTCAAAATGCATCATGATAAAAATATGAAATGTCCCAGCTAATTGAACCTACCTTGGATACTTAGTAAAGAATAAATTCACTTAAATCAACTTTTGAGGATGATAAAATACAAGGTCTCCTAAAATAATAAATCTCCAAATACTGAATATCCTCCCCCTCTGATGTAGAAAATTTTAAGAGTAAGACAGATCTTGTATATTCCACCGTTCTGGCATCTAGCAGGTGAGCCAGAAATGTGTTTAAAATCAAGTCGTCTCTATTACTTAAGAAGGTATCCATTAAACGGTAAAGAATGAATAAATAGACGTATGAAGCAATTAAAATGAATTCCCCTTACAGATTAATTTTGACATCCAAAAATTCACCAGTGTCCTTGAATTCATGCTTAAATTTCTGTCTTATCAAGCTCTTACTTGACTGCTCCTAAAAATGCTATTTGAAGGGAGAGAATCAGACCATGTCTAGAATTAAGTTTTCCAAAAATTATTAAGGTTTATTTGGTGTTAATACTATGGTGAACTGTATTTGTGCTGTACATGGAATCACTAAGTCCCTCACTTAAACATACAGGAACTTTAAAAAATGGTACACATGTTCTCATTTACGTTAATAAACCATGATAGCTAAAGAAAGCCTTCAGCAAAAGAACACTTCTCCTCACAGCTTTCGTATTTTCATCAAGCTACTCCGCCAAGAGATCTTGTGAGTATAGTTAGTCCCAAGCTGTTTCTGAGATAGAAAACCAGACAGCTGTTTGGCCATGTTTTGTGCAGCTTATTTCCGTCATTTTTTTTTCCTTTTTTAAAAAACTCTCCTTCAAAATAAATCATAATATTGGATAGGATATTTCCACTGGAACCTCGCTGTGTAATTCCAACTCCACTGGATAGTTTAGCATACTTCCTGATTTCCTGTGGGGTGACAACTGGAGGGTGTCTATCTTCAAAAAGATGAAAAGTATCATTCCTCAAGACCACCACTGTCTTGCCGCGAGGCTGTGGGAAGTCTGTGGCAGTCTAGTGTCTTCTGAAATGATTTCCATTACAGACATGTTTGTGGATACATGTTCATGCTGTCAAAGGAATTTATTCCAACTGAAAATATCAGCCTGATTAACCACTGGTTTTTTAGATTTTAAAATTACACTCTTCTTTGAAATTAGCTTTCACAGATAAAGAGGAAAAAAAAAAAAAAAAACTCATGAGAGGTCATCTCTTTTTACGACCAAACGACTAAATCAATATTACACTCTACCCATCCAAATAAATTATTTTTATTAGTGTAAGGGTACTATATAAATCATGTTTCCCTTGCAGATGGATAAGATTTGAGGGCCTCTATGGCATTTTTACTTTGATAATTAGAATAAAATTTAAAGACGTTTTATGCAGCAAATAATCAAAATTCTAGTATGGATAATGGCCCCTTATTATTATGTTTTTCTATTTATATTACTACATCTGCTTTAGATTACTGGAAAAGCTATATTCCTAACAACCTCCCCAATGATAGAAGTTTATTGAGTGTATGGATGGGATGGATGGGAGAATGAAGGCTAATTAAGGATCATTAATAAGGATAAGAAACTTTGAAATGAGTAGTGGAAGTGGATGGAGTTGACAACTTGATGAACATTTTAAAATCCCTTTTATCAATCTCTAAGTGTGTCAATGAAATTGGTATAACATTTGAAAGTAAGGTGACACCAGGAGATAGAACAATAATTTTCATATGTGTAGGATGAGATCAGCTATCTATAGGTGTGGTCAAAGAGCATGTATGTAAATGAGTGGTTGAGACTTGTGGAACCTCTTAAATCTAATCATGATTAATGTGATACTAATTCAGAGAGGGAGAATAAGATCACAAAGATAACTTTGAAAAATGAACCTAATCACTTGTATTTTACCCAGCATGGGAAAAAAAAAGAAAGAAAGCATACGTTTGGAGAAAGGGGGTGATCTGTATGAAGCTTAGGAAAATGTGACAGTGCAACAATTTGCCACTGTGTTTCTAGCACAGCGCAAACAAAGGCTCTGACTCTGGCTCTGGGTGGTCAACAGGAGCCTCTAAATGATCAATTTTCAGTCTCCACCATACTTGATCTATTAACAACATTTGAAACAACTGATTACTCCATTGATTTCCAGGACACCACACTGTCTTTGTTTGCCTCCAGCTACCCATTCCCAATCTCCCTCTCTACTTATTACCTTCTCTCCTCCCTGATTTTCTAATATTGGAGTACCATGGTGCCCAGTCCTTGGCCTTGTCTTCTGTTCTATCCATGCTCACTTAGCGATCCCACCAAAGCTCACAGATTTAAATACCCTCTATATTGACGCCTCCCACACTTATATCTCCAGGCTTGATCTCTCCTAAGGTCCACATGCAGAATCCAACTGCCTTCTTGATCCATTTATGTGACTGTCTAATAGGTACCTCAAACTTATATCTCAAACTGAGTTCCCTTTCTTCATCCCCAGTGTTCCCAATCTCATTAAATAATTTTATCCTTTCAATTACCCAGGACCAACAACTTGGAGTCATGCTTGCCTGCTTTTGTTTTCCTTCTTCCTACATCCAATTTTTCTGCAAATCTTGTTGGCTTTACCTTCAAAATATATCCAGCATCCAAACACTTCTCACCACCTCTACTAAAACCATCTTGGTCCAAGAGCTTTCATCATCTTGCACCTGTGCACTGCAATAAGGATCTGAACAGGTCTTCCTGCTACAACTCTCACCTCCTTAGGGTCTATTTGCAACATAGCAGCTGTTTTTTTGTTTTTGTTTTTTAAGTTTTTAGTAAATGTTTCCATCAATTTATTCTCTGTATTCCTTAAAAACAAAAATTATAACTTTAATATTAATAATTTAAAATATTATGGACCAAACAAAGCCAACTCTCACTCATGCTGCAAGTTGGTCGGTGTTTTCTTTACTTCTGTTCGCCAGATAATCTTCAATAATTTCTGCCAAGAGATTCCTCTTCAATAGGTTACACGCAAGAGGTAAAAGCTGGCCATCAACTTTATGAAAATAGTGTAAACCATAGCAAAAGAGGTCCAGTCCCATCTCAAACCCCATACCATAATCACATTCAGCATTAGAAAACTATACAAAAGTCATTATTTCCTGAAGGTGAGCAAAAGCTTTTATTCTATCCTCATAATTTGGTGCCTCAAAAACTGGCTTGCAAATTTTGTCAAGGATAGCATGTTTCAGGGAGCTCTCTAAATATTCCGTGAAAAATATAACTCTGGTCATGTCATGCTTTTCCTTAAGACCTTCCAATGCTTCTCTATTGCACTACCAATAGAAGCCAAAATTTTTACAATGAATTATGAGATCCTATACTATCTGCAATGTCACCGCCCCACTCCTACCCCTTAATACTGTCAAAGGAGAAAACAATGACTTTTTGGAGCTCTTTTCCTACTTTCTCCCTCATCCACACTGCTCCAGCCAGGCTGCCATCTTTGTTTGGGCATGTGAGATAGGATCTTACCTCAAGGCTTTTAAACTTGGGATCCCTTGCCTGGAATGTTATTCTCCCAGATATTACAATGCTCACTTTCTCATTTCTTTCAAACCTTGCGTAGACAAGGCCTTCTCAGTGAGTCCTTCCATGACTATCTAATTACAGTGAGAACTTCATCCTGGCACTCACAATTTCCTCTATTTGCTTCATTTTTCTCCACAGTACTTTTCTTCTAACATACCATGAATATGATTTATTTGCTTTGTTGATTATTCCTCTCCACTCTCTAGAACCTAAGTCCCAAGGGTTCAGGGATTTTTTTAATCTTTTTTGTTAACTGACATAATCCCCAGAACACAGGATAATATCTAAAAATAACGGAGTGCTAAGTAAAAATTTTTGAATAAAGAAACTTATGTAAATGCTAAATATTTAGCATATTCAACTAGCTTCCTACTTGTAAAGCAATTTCATAGAATAATTAATCAGATTTTTCTGTTATTATATGAGTAAATCTTTGAGTATGGTATTTCCACAGAATGAAATTAAAGTCAGTAATCCTTCATATCACTTTCTACCCAAGCATTTTGGGTTAAGTTGATTTACAGAAAATTAGGCATTAACAGCTTTGATCCACAATTTCCTTATATCTAGGTCTCCTACATTTGTTAATATTAGTTAAACATTAGTTAACTTTAAGTTTCATTTTGACAGGCTATTTTCAGCTGATAAGGACATAGAAATGTCATAAGACATTGTGTTTCAACTTAAGAACTATTCAACTTAATTTCAACCGGAGAAAAGTGGACCTTACCTATGGGTTAGTTCCTTCAATCATATTCTGACTATTTCATAATCCAACCAATAAATTGGATGCGCTATTAGTCACACAAGAGTCCATGAAAACACAATAGAGTATATTTAAATTATAGAGTATATTCCTTAAACACTATGGGCATGCAATAACTATCGATAAAGTTAATTAACAATTACGGAGTACCTTGCTTCTACAAGAAAAGTTTTTATTAAATGTATTATCATCTTTATGGATTGTCATTAGTTTTATTATATGTAACTGAATAATTATTGAAAAATAACCTTTCTTACCTTATCAGAAAAGTTTAACTGCAGCTTTTAAAACCTTTCCAAATCAATGCAATATTTTTAAAGTCTTAAAAATATGAAAATACATGAATATATGAAAATTAGTTTATGGGTAATAAAAATACACTTGATAAATAATAAAACTTACCTAATATGTCATTTATAATACAAGTTAATAAAATATTTAAACATTTCAGACTAGAGAATTCCCTATCAAGAAACTTTAGGTTCTTAATGAGAAAGTGGGGTATTATAAAATGAATCTTTTTCTAGTCCATTATTTCCAGTTATATCAGGCACAGTTTATTGAAGTCCTCTTTTCATTTTCCTTTTCCTCACATTTGGTTATTTCCTCCAACTAATGACTGTTGTTTTATGATTATTTTTATTAATTCAAATACTGTTCATTTGTACATCCAGAAAATGAAATACTCTGAGGGCTTAAAACACATGCTTACAAAGCTTTATCTCTAGATCACCTCTTCATGCTTCAATATTTCTCATTCATTCATTTAGTCAGTCAGTCTCTCATTCATTCAAAAATATTTATTGGATGCTTACTACATGCCAGGTCACTGAATCATTTTCACTTTCACTTCTGTGTCATGATCTATCTCACCTTTGGGCCTTTTGTCAAACATGTTTTATGTCTCCCTACTGCTCCCATTAGCACAGATATACTTTATACCTTTCAGGTCTCAGCTAAGATGTCAATTCCTTCCTTCCATGAACACTTCCATGTCCTGTCTAGGAGCTCTTCCTATGAATTCTCTGAGCTCCACTGTGATCACTGCCTATTTACTTGCTTGTATCTGCTACTAGACTGTAAGCTCAATGAGAGTAGGAACTTTGTCTTATTTACAATATAGTCTTAGTGATTAATACAGTGAGTAGCATAGAGTAGATTCAATAATTATTTGTTGAATGAGTAAATCATTAACAGTGCCCAAATATTATAGACCATGATAGAATTTCCAATGAATTAACTCTTTCTTCATTCACAATTTTTGAATTGTGTATGTCATTTACGTTTTGACTTTGTATGTATTTCACCTATATTTTTAATTGCATTTATTGGATGTACATCAAGAATTTTAGCATAAATTTTATTTGCCATAATTCAATAAATCTCACTAGAGGTGTAATAATTCAAGTACCTAAAAAACATTACAGGCGGATTCCTGTAGCCCCAACATTTGGATAAATCATCCAAAAATTATTTAAGTCACTAATAGAGCCATTTTTGAATATAAAAGTAATACAATACACTTGTATATCCTTAGGTGCCTCAGTATTCCTACTTAACAGAACTGGAAAGATTTTCTTTTCATGCAGAGTGTAGTGTACTGAATTATCTTGGAAGGTCCTTAATAAACATCACACTATCATCAGAAGTTTATAAGCCCAACCAAAACAACTACTATACTTCCATGGTTGATGACTACTGTGCTGCTGGAAAAGTAATATTTTAACATATAAAATGTCAAAGACTGTGAATGACATTAACTTCCTTAACAAATCTATTCCAAGAATATAAGGAAATGTCAGCTTAATGAACTATTTAACAAATATGACTGTATCACTGACACCTGTACCCTGAGCTTAGTCTTAACAGGTCTTTCAGACTCCTGTAAGATATCTCCTTTCTGACACCTACTTGGCTCCAATTGCCCCTGAAACTTAGATTGCTTTCCTCCTGTTCTTTAGAATTACAATTCTTGACTTTGTTATTCCTGGATGAAAGCTTTTCCTTCCATGAAATATTTACACAGATTCATCACTGCCAAAGCAATGGTCATTAATAAACTGCAGTAGAATAAGAAAATCAGTTTTCTTCAATGAGTATCTGTCATCTTATGTTTTTATTTTTCTCCTCTCTTAGTGAAACTAGTTAAAATATTGTGCTCCAAAGGTTGCGTAGCTTCTCTCTTGGTCAAAGAAGAGAACCTCTCTCTCTCTCTCTCTGTCTCTAACTCTCCGTATCAGAGTTATTCAGAGTTATTTATTTTTTTGTACGAATACCAGATTTCATGTGGCAGTGCTTTCTAAATCCTATGGAATTAACATACAGAAAGGCTAAATGGTTTGGAAAGATTAAAAATAGAAGCAAAGTCTTAGCTGCTTTAGGAGTTCCAATTTTCTCAAAGTTTCAAAATTGATATGGTCCTTCTTTCAAAAAGCTTCTGCTGGTGTTCTTGCTTTGTACAAGTCAAAGCAATCCAGCAAAGCATTTAATTCTAAGCCCTTTGATCTTAGATTAGTTTCATCTGAAACATGTCCAGTTGAGTGACATGTAATCCATCATAATTGAATAGAAGAGCCCACTGGTCATGATGTATGAAAGAAACAATGACAATTAAGCTCCTGAAATTTTCAAAAAAAGGAAATAATTACTAAATGTAAATATCTTTTTTCCCTCAAAAAGGACCTTGACACATGACCTCATTTTACAGCTATCTAAAAATTTATAATTATTTTCAAATAATAATTTTTAAAAGTACTCCAAGTTCTGAATTTTTCATTTACCATTTGTGTTTTTCTTCCTCCCATTAAAGTATACAATATTTGCATGGATAAAAGAAGGGTTGTCAAAATAGGTTTTCTCAATCTCTTTTGGGAGTGTATCATTTAAATTTTATCAAATGCAGGTGTCATTACTAAATCTTTGTGCTGTCCAGCTAAGACTATATAGGGATATAGATATCATCTGAAATTCACAGCAAGAAAAGAATCTAAGAGGAGTCGCTTCAGAGCAGACCATGAGGGAAAAATCACCAGAAGAAAAATTATTTCAACTCTCCTCAAACATTTGCATTGCTCCAAATTTTGTTCTGGGTGTGTCTCAACCAAAGATAGATTAAGAGAATAAATCATTAGTTACCTATTCCAACCTCATAGCTATTTTAGAAATTTCTCTGCAATATACAGGAGCTTACTCATAAAAACAATAGTGATTATGATTCCGTACTTACTGGATACCAGACATTCTTGCATATAATCTGTATGTACTAACTCAAATAGTATTAACTCACTTAATGCTTACAACCACCTCATGAAATTGGTGCAATTATTATCTCCTTTTTAAAGAAGAGAAAATAGACGTTGAAATTTTAACAAGGATGGCTAAGTTCATATAGTCAAGATGTGTTCTGATTCTAGTCTGACTTCTTTGGCTGAGTTCCTCAGCTCACCATTTCACTACCTCAAAGAATAGGGGTTTAGTAAGCATTTGTTGAGTGAATAATAGCTGGTCATCTAGGCTCTATTTGAAGACTTCTAGCAACATTAAGCTCACCACTGGTGAGACAATCTTCTCCATACACGCTCTCCATTATTTATTTGCCTTACTTCCATTCCAAACCTGTCTGTGACTGACACCAGTATTTTAACCTCATTTTCTCTCTATTATCCTGCTCTTGCTCCTCTGGAATTAACTAGCTTGTTCAATTTCCCCACCTCTTGGCTTTTCTTCATGAATTTGTGTCAGGTTTATCCCACTAGTTTTATCTGTTCTAGACTTCCTTGGGTAAACTGTTTACCATGCCCCAGGTCACCACTCAGGACCCACCCCCAGGTCAGATGGTGTCCAGGCCTCCTGCAAAGGGGCAAGAATGAAATATATTAAAGCACAGAGGATCACCAAGGCAAGGGATAGCCACAGACCTCATCAGCATCTCCTGGCATTGATCCATATCAGTAGAGAACCTCCTGGTAAATGGAAGCAAAGCTCTACATTAATCAAAATCAGAACCAGAACCTGTCCAAGAATCGAAGGCTAAAGCACCAATCGTTCTGAAAAGAACCAACCCCTAAGGTCTTACTAACATCATAATAAATGAAATTAGTTATGACAGGTTTAGTACTTAAGCATTTTAGTAAGTGAAAACCACGCGCTGGTATACAAAAAATTAATTTAAACTTTATGGCAAATTCTACTAAGTAGAAAGTAGTAAAATCTCAAGTTATAGAGAGAAGGGGAAAATAATGTGCTAATACCAAAAATAAATATCTGTGAAACTAACATGTTCTTCCTTATGTGGAGAGCTGTTAGAGACAGTTCCGAATAGAAAAAAAGCAACTGAGGGTACAATGACCTACATTAGTAGGATAGAACAATCAGTACACTTAAAGGACATTTAATAACAACACAAAGGAAAACTTAAGCAACATTTTCCTGTTTTGTTTTCAGTCCCTGTGTGGGAACACTTGTTTAAAATTAAAATAAAATCTTGGAGCAAGAGGTCTAAATACAGTGCCAGATCCTGTGTCATTAGATTGGAACAAAACCTAGATGTGTACTAGAAAAAGAAATGCAGTCTCTCATTCTCATTCTCTGACTCAAGAGTTCCTCAGAGAGAAGGGTGTGTGTGTGTGTGTGTGTGTGTGTGTGTGTGTGTGTGTGTGTGTGCATGCTGCAAGTATTTAAATGAAAGCTGTAAAAACACATTAATTTGATTTTTCTCATTTATATAGAATAGCGTTTGGGGATGGTCATTGGCAATCTCAACTAATCTAACATTCAGAAAGGTTCAACTTAAAACGACATGTCAGATATTTTAAATGATCGAGACATACTGATATATACTTAGAGAGGGGTCTGAACATAGCACAAGGTCCTCAAGATTGAGCATGCCCTCTAGGCTCGGCGTATTTCCGATATCCCTGACCTATGTGTGTGCAAGCTGACTGCCGCGTTCCCCCACCCTCTGATATGTGTCCCCCGACCACCCTCTTGCACCAATACAAGGACAGGCTCATTCTTTGAATGTTCCCTTCCTTTGCCACCTTTCTCTCTCTTCTTTTTTTGCTTTCACATTATTAATTTTTTGGTGTCTTCTTCATATCTTTGCTTATTCTCCACTCACCTCTTATGGTTTTTATTCTTGCCCTGCTTCATTTTATTTCATCTTTAGAGTGAAACTGTCCATCCACAGTTGATCAAGTTTCTATGCTTTCAAGTGAAAACATGTGTTCAATTACTTTAAATATGGCCTCTAGCCTAGCTTTGTACGAAGAAACTACAGGTTTTACCTCTTTAATCCTAAGATTTTTCATTGCGCAGAGTAAAAAAATTAATAAAATAAGTTGGTTTTTTTGTGGAACAAAATTTTATACTTAGATAACTGAGGGCTTTTTATTTCAGTGGGCTTGTAAATCTGAGTACCAATGAGTCTGTATGTAAGACTAAAAAGTGTTTGTACATATATGCTTTTCTAATTTGGGCTAATACCGTTTCTGGTGCTTTGTATGATAGTATGTGTGGATGTGTGTTGTGTGTGTTCAGATAGTTAATGACAGTTGAAGACCATATATGTTGAAGCAGACTTCCTGGGATCAAAGTCTGGCTCTGCCACTTACTACTTGTGTGAATTTAGGCAACTGACTTAATATCTCTGTGCCTCAGTTTCCTCTGTAAAAGGCAAGTAATAATAATAATACCTACTTATTGTGCTGCTGCTAGATTAAAAAAGATAATTCATGCAACCTGAATAGAAAATGCCTGGCATACAGGAAAAACTATTAAGTGTTAATTGTTGTTACTCTTGAAAGAGTAAGAAAAATAACACAAACAGTTGTGTGTCTCTTTGCTAAGCAGAATATGCTGCCCTCTTTACCTATCAGCAACCTGGACAGCCTCAGAACAATGGAAGTAGTAGTGACAAAGTTCCCACCCACAATGGAGAGGTGAATCTGGAAATACTAAGAATGTTGGACTTTAACAGGAGATTATGTGTCAAGAAGAAAGAGCAGGACCTCTTCCTGCATTTGGCCTCCTTGTTCATATTCAATTTCACACAAGCAATTAAGAGAAAGAATGATCAGAGGACTTTCTAGCGCAAACACCCTCCAGCTCCATGCTGGGACTGTTGCTTTGAGGATGGCTTATATTCCCACCCCCTGACATGACAACCTTTGGGCCTGAGGACAGAGTAGGAGACCAAGTGCCAACACAAGGACTGCAGGAAGAGGAGGCTGTAGAATTACCAACATCTGGGCAGTAGTTTGTGAGAAGAGAAAGATGAAAAGGGAAAGGATATGTCACAGGAAGGGACTCTCTATAAATGTGCAGTCATACTTAAAATTTCGTTGGGAGTCACCAGGTTTGCAACACAGCACTGTGATGTGCACAGATGACTAGATATCATTTGAAAATATCAAGGTTTTAAGGAAGTTTTTCATTTAAGAGGTTAGGTGTTAATTTTACATGCTTTATTGAACAACAAGAACAAATACGATCCATGTCAACAGTAGCCTAAGTGCAGGTTCTTACCATTATTCTGTACAGAACTGGATCATAATCATCTATTTACTAGGTTTATAAGATGTTGGCTCCTCGCACCCCTGACATCTGTACAGCACCAACAGATCTCTAGTCCCTTCAAAGAAACAGAATGCACCAAGGGACCTCTCCTCCCACACAAACAGAAGATGAAGTTTTCTGTAGATTCACCGAGTACACAGTGTTCTTGTTCCTTTGCTGGACTCATGCTAATAACTGACCACAGGAAGCCACAGGGCCGTGCCCTCAAAGAAGCTCAAATACAGCTCGTGTTGCGGTTAGCTGGCGGGGGTGGGGGTGTGCTGAAATTCAGGGTCTCATTTTCTGCAGGAACCCATGCAGAATAGCGAATATTCAGAAACATTCAAACTTGAGAAAAATGAATAAAGGGCTGCTTCGAGGTCACTGATCATTATCCTGTTATTTGTTTAAAGTGGATTTTGTTTTGCAACACTCCCTTTTCTCTCTCCTCTGACAAACATGGCGTGAATGAAAGGTAAAGGGAATAAAAAATTTAATCAATCATCTAGGGGCCAGGGCTGAATTGCTTTCTGTTACACATTTGCTGCCAAGTTCACAGAATCAAGTTTGTTTTCAATTATTTGTAATACGCTTTCCTAGAAGAATTTATAATAGGCTGTTTAGGCACTGCCCCCCTTTCTATTAATGAGAAAAATACAACTGTTCCTCCTTAGCAAAAAAGAAAAGGAGTTAAATTAAGAAAATTGTTATGAATGTCACTGTTGGGCTTAAGAATTTTTTGTTTGTTTCTCCAATGAGAAATGGCAACCAGACTGTTTCATTTCTTTTTTCCTCTATGTTTATTTCCAAAATAAAAAGCTACCATTAATCTTTTCTCAGATAGTTTATAATAATGATACCTATAAAATATTAAAAATAAGCATAGTCATGATTATCTATTGATATGTTGCTTTTGTAGTTCTAACAGCTGTGAACTTCATTCCTTGAAATAAAAGTACACTCTAAGTCCAGTGAATATTCACTGACCAGAATGCAATGCTTCCAGTCTCTCCATTTCCAAAATTACCTTTTCTCTCTCATCACAGACTTCCCTGTATCTTTTCTCTAGGCCTCACGTATCCTGACACTATCAGCATCCCTGCCATCTTCTGTCTGATCAAGTGCTTATTAAAGACATAGACTCATTAATAGGAGATGTCATTCCTTATTAGTTGCCTAGGTATGGCAGTCTTTTGAGAGACACCAGTAAGAATCTCTGAAATCCTATTTATAGGCATCCCCGTTGGGCTGATTACCTATGTGGAAAGATGACGTACAGACTTTTCCTATCCCAGTCATCTCACTCCATTGCCCAGGCCCAGGGACCACAACGGCCATGCTCCAAAGCCCACCTTTATTCACAATGCACTAGAGCTGGTTTTGAAAAAATATGGGGCCTATGACTGCATTAGTATGGACTGGGGTTTATTTGTAGATTTTTCTGAAAATCTGATCAATATTCATTCCCTTCTCTCCTGATAATCTACCTTCTTTTCTGTTTCTCTTTCTTCTCTATCATAATTAAGCTCTTTCACTGGTTTATCTCATGACCTTTCCATCCTCCAGTAATTGACTTTAGGAGAAATAGTCCTTCCTCTTAACTGCTGCATCTATACCCCAGCTTCTTTGAAGTCTCTTTACTGTGTCTCAAAAGTATGTCATATTTTAAATAAAATTGAACTAATTTTCAATTTTAATTTACCACCTTGCTTTTACCTGAATCTCTTCCTGCACAATTATAAATCCCTATTTTCCTACCAGTAGTATACTTAAGAAATGATGGCACTGACAAAGAGAAAAGAAAACATTCTCTTATAAATATCATTATCAATTTATACAATGTCTACAGAAGTGCACATATACCACCAGCAATACCATTTCTTCTTCAAATAAAAATACAGTAGGTATGTAGGTCAACAAACTAGTGAATAATTTTAAAATAAGTATTACAGAGTTCATACATTCAAATGAATGCTGCTCTTTCAAAATACCTATTTTGGAGTGTTCTATTTACAACAATAGTGCCTTCTCCTTAATCATTTTAATAGTCCTTGTGTTTTTCTTTATTCCTGAAGTTTTTCTTTAAGTGGTAGGAGGAAAACTATTTCAAAAACAAAGGTTATTGAGGAAAAGAAAAATAAGTCACAAAAATTAAAGGTCAGGATAGAAATTAAAAAATTAAAATTTGAAATAGAGAAAGGTACAGCTAGCAAAGCCTATCCACATTTTTCCTCCACCACCCAGAATTACAGCACTCCTTACAGCTCTAGCATTCCTGAAGACTTAACAACAAAGGCTGTTGGGAAATATTAAACATTTAAGAAAGAAACTGGCAACCAAAGATAGTTTACTTGAGAAATCTTTTCACTTGTCAAATCAAATACTTGTAGCCCATTGAAGACAAATAATCATTCATGATGGAAAGGATTTTACTATGTCAATGACACTTATTAAAAAAAAAAAAAACTTATAGAGTTAAAAGAAGAAAACCTGACAAAAATATACACTATGCTTGAACCTTAAATGTAATTTATAATTCTGCCTGCTGCTGTTTTCAGTCATTAATATCATTAAAACACAACAGGTTAAATTAATTTCAACACATTATCTTTTTAGTGTAAATTCTTTTATAAAATAATATACCTTATCTTTATACATCATTGGATGGATTATGTTAATAGTGTTTTTCTCTTTAATTCTGAGAAGAAAACGAACAATTATGGGTCATCTAAAATGTCCTTCCAGCTTGTAGAATGAGGTGTGTTTGTATTTCAATGAACATCTGTTTGACAAATTGTAATGCTAATTATGATTTATCATTTCCATGACACCAAATATCAAGGTTGTAATAAACATTGATGACTAACAATATTTTTCCGTTTCACCCAGATGTCCGGCATCACCAAACTTAGTATTACAAAAAAAAAATAATTTCTTGAATTCTGGCACATTATGGTGGAGGGGAACTAATATGAATGACGTGGCAGGTGCTTTTTTTTTTTTTTTCTCAATATGTAAAATTTGACTGGCAAGGCTTGTAAGATACAGAAATGAAACTGTACTTAAAAATAAATGTCTTGGGGCTTCCCTGATGGCGTAGTGGTTAAGAACCCGCCTGCCAACGCAGGGGACATGGGTTCGAGACCTGGTCTGGGAAGATCTCACATGCAGTGGAGCAACTAAGCCCGTGCGCCACAACTACTGAACCTGAGCTCTAGAGCCCGCGAGCCACAACTGATGAGCCCATGCGCCACAACTACTGAAGCCCGCATGCCTAGAGCCCGTGCTCCACAACAAGAGAAGCCACCGCAATGAGAAGCCTGCGCACCTCAACGAAGAATAGCCCCGGCTCGACGCAACTAGAGAAAGCCCGTGCACAGCAATGAAGACCCAACACAGCCAAAAATAAATAAATGTCTTTCAAAGTTTTACCAATGCAGCCAAAAGCCAGAATGAAAAAATAATTAAATAATTTATATCATAAAATTTTTTCAAAGCAAGTCTCTAAATTCAGAGTTTATCCTTTAGATCTTATTTCAAGAATGTACCATTGTGAGACATCTTTGAATATATGGTATATAAGATCTGATATGACAATTTGGAATGTGGAGCTTGAAGGACATAAAACAGTATACACTAGTTTGTTTGCTTTTGTTTAATGTATAGCAACGCTTGGGCTTTTCCACACCTTTCCTGGAAAACCCTAATCAAGTTCTGCTTTATGAGCCTGGAGCCCCTTCCCCTGATATTGTTTTTTTAATAACAAATAACATTTTAGTTTTAATAGTAATCAAATGGAATTAGCAAATAGTCCATTGTTTATTATATAAATCACACCAAGGTCTGAGTGCACATTTCCCAAAAGATTATTTTTACATCCTGCAACAAAGAGAAAATGTAATGCTTGCAATATTCCTGGGAGAAAACTCTCTGTCCAAAACTGTGTGTTTGCTCTTTGATTCTGCTGGTTCTACCTCATCTCTCTGACCTCTAAAGGTGGAAATGCCTCAGGGCTCAGTTCTACAGCTGTTTCTCTTCTTGGTCTTCATGTACTTCCTGGGTGATCTCGTGCAGTCTCACAGCTTTAAATCCTCAAATTCAGACATTTCAGCAGTATTTCTCATCTGAACTCTAGAATACTATTGAATATATACTGCCTATTCAACCTTGCCATAATGTCTAATAGACATTTCAAGTTTAACATACTCAAAACTGAACGCCTGTTCCTCCTCATCAAAACCTGATATACCCACGGTCCTCCCTAACTCGCTTAACTGCAACTCAGCCCTTCCAGTCGCTCATGCCAAAAACTGTAGACTCATCCTTTACTCATCTCATTCTCTCACACCTAATGGAAAATCCATCAGCAAATCCTCCTTGGCATATCCAATTGGTCAGGAAATCCTGTTGGCACTACTTTAAAAATGTATCTTCTATTCAGACAATTTTCACCACCTTCGCTGCTGCCAGCATGCTCTAAGCCACTATCATTTATCCCCTGGAGTACCGCAAAAGTCTCTTAACTGCTCTCCTGCTTCCACCCTCCCCCTCACGTGTTAACCAACCCAACACAGCCGGGGAGAGGGGGAGAAGGACAGGAACGGGGAACGACTGTTGATGTGTGTTAGGTTTCTTTTTGAGGTGTTGAGAATGTTCTACAATTAGATTCTCATGATGGTTGCACAACTCTGTGAAGATACTAAACACAACTGACGTGTACATTTTAAATTTTTGAATTTTGTGGTATGTGAATTATATCTTAATAAAGCTGTTAGTATAAACCGTGAAGGATCTGAGATTTTCGATTTTTACCTTATTGGCAAGGTAACAAGTTAGACTGACACAGTTTCCTGGATGCTGGTGGAACATATGAGACTCCAACAACAGGAAAAAGGGCCTTTATCGCTCCGAGTACAGGAGGCAGCATGAGCATCAGCATATTTGATGCCAGTCCCTGAGCCTCACTTTGCCACACAAAGACATACAATGAGGACCAGCTGATACTGGCGCTCCAGTGGGCTGTGTTACAGATGGAGAACTCTGAGGGTAAGGAACCCAAATCTTTTACTCTGGGGGGAGATACCACCCATATCTTTCAAGGCTATAAGCAAACCTGTCCTTGGATTCACAGGGAGACACTATCACTACTTTCCAAGGCTGTTCAGTCTATAAATAGCCTTGAAAAGATAGCCCGGAACAAAAATGATCAATGCTGCCGGTTTCAAAATTTATAACCAATTTATCAAGGTGTGTCATCTGAATTTAGGCATAAGCTTTTAAATCTCAACTATTAACCAAAATATAACTATTATTTCAAGAAGACACCACATGAATTGGAAGGTTTTACGTTGCAATAATTTAAAAATGGGCATTTATATGCTGATTTTATCATTTAAGTTTATCTCTTTTAATTCTCAGGGTTAGGAAGGAATTACTATGTTCCTCATTTTTGCAGGTGAGGAAACAGGCTCAGAGAGGTTAAAGAACTTGCCCAAGGGCAAAGAGGTTGGAAGTGACAGAGCTGGGACAGTCTGACAGTGAATGTGTGTGGTGGGGCTGTGTGGGTGAGCTGGAGCAGGTAACCCAAGCTGAATGCACCTGCCACAGACAACTCCTCTGCACAACTCCTGTCCTGCAAATCCAGAGATCGTTCAACACCCACAAAAACACAAGTTACAAATGTTCACATAAGCACCACTTGGAAAAATCAGGTTGTAAACCTCATATATAATTTTGCTTTCCAACGTTCTGTCTAGTGCTATTGGGCCTCCCAAAGATTTCCAAAGGCATGAAGCAAAGTATAGCATGAAGGCATTCTGAGTCCCATTTTCTTGAATTTTCACTTTGGACCACAAGTATTAATAAGGATGTGTTTGCAATAATGAGCACGTTTTCCCACTGACGCACCAGGGAATGAAATCCCGTTGCCTAGGGGAAACACAGAAGTCTGTATTGGTACGACCTCAGGAAGGAACATCTGACAAATAGGGAAGCAATTCTGATATAAGATTTTTTCAAAACCACATTATAAATGTTGATTGTATACATGTGATTAGGAGAAAAATAACATTTCCTTCAATATTCTGTTAATCATATATAAATTATCAGTTGATATGATGAAAGTATTGCATAGAGTTAAGCCTAAATTTTCATAGGGCATTTAGCTGCATATTCAAGTAGAGATTAACTGGTTTAGGAAACTTGTAAGTTATGTTTATGTGTTGAGGAGAGACCAAAACAATGTTTAGTAATGTTTAGTAACAATGTTGAGTTAACCATAATTTTGCAATAAACATAGGAATCAGTAATAATCACAAATTTGATTTTTTTCATGCTAGTCTAAGCAGTGAAGCAGCAAATAAAATATCTTTCCTTTATCTCAACTGAAGCGATTACCTCAGAAAGATTTGAGATTTTAGGTAACTTATAAATCTTCAATGGCTCAAGGCCTCAGAAAATTGACCCTGGTTAATTTTAATTATAATTTCAAAATATATTATTTACAATTTGCTACTGCCTTCTAATTTCTTTGATCCACAGCTTTTTCCATAGTTTTCAGAGGCTCCAGATATAATTTTCTTAAAACTGATTTATAATGGTTTTTAGAAGATTTAATCTAGAGCTTCACTAACAAGATGGTTTTATTTTTCTAAAGCATACAATTTCCGGATTTGAGGATATTTGTTAGCACCTCCTTCCAGAGCTTTCAGCTTTTACTCCAGGTGTCATGAGGCTCTGCCAGGTCTAATGTGTAAAGTTCAGGGAGATCTTTGGAATAGCAGACACACCATTGAAAACACATAGAAGATACTGCTAGATAGAGCTAGGATGGAAAGTTGTTACTCTACAGGAATGACTCAGGCTAAATTAAAATATCCAAAGTAAGTAAAAATATATGGAAAACAACAGTATTAAGGAGGTTTGTAATAAAAAATTGAAAGTATATTTGCAGAAGACTCTGAGGTCTTCAAAAAGATAGCAAATATTTTTATTAAATTGGCAAATCTCCCAATTTAACAGCCTGGTAGACAAATTTCCCAAAATGGAACAAGCACTGTGAAGAGGTTGAGTCATTTGGTTTTATAAGTGCTCTGTAAGTAATTATTTCTGAAATCCAAGGCCCACCATTGGTGAGGGACAATGGGGAAGGAGGTTTTCATCTTGCACTCAGCAGGGGCCTCTAGACTAATATGTATACACACCCATGATTACCACAGCACAGTTTGTGCAATTTCACTTCAGATATTGTTAATCATTTCAGCATTCAAAAAGTCTCCTTGAAAAGTCCAGCTAAAGGAGCATACTGATTCACATGGCTGAAAAATATCCTTGCAATTCAGAAGCTATTTTTTATTAAAGGCAATAAGGCAGCAGCATGAGAAGATGTTAGGTGCATTTGGATTCTTCTAGAGTGCTCACTTCTACATTTCCCTGTATGTTTTGCCTTTATTCTAAGTCACAGCAAATGCAATAGCCAAAGACTGTGGAGACACTTGAGAATACTAATTTCCTTGAAGAAGATTTCTCAACCAATTGGAAAAGACATGCTGAAAGCCTTAGAAAGATCACTTGATGGAGGATAATTAAGCCTTTAAATAAAATAGCACTAGAGACAAAAGTAAAGTCATCTGTGGAGAAAGGTCTGACTTTGAAGGTCATATAAATATCTAAAATCCAGATGTTATCTTTCACTATCTTTTAGTAAACACTGTAAAACTGTTTCACTTTTCCTGATTTTTGAATCTGAAATCCCATAATTGGTTTTATTTACAAAATAATTATACGTTTTTACTCAGTATGATTCTCATAAAATCTTGTCAGTTCAAAATTTTATTAGTCTAATCATATCAGTTTTTATGTGTGATGATGTTTCATGGCACAAAGCTTATTGTTTTAGATCATTTGAGATTTTTTTCTCCTTTTTTGGATAATAAACTTTTAAAACTTTAAAAATGGTCATCCATTTATGGATTTTCACTAATTGGGTTCAGAAATCCCAAAACATTTAAAACTCAATTTTTAGCTTTACATTACTGTGTCAATGTTGACTCTCTTAAGAGAGAAGGAGAAAGGGAGAGAATGGAATTTTGGATATTTAAATAATTTCTTTTGATTTTTTTGAATGTACAAAAATATGTATCTGAGAGACTCAGGCTGAGACATGCTGAAATCTTCTCTGACAACTTTAAAAAGGCTCTTGACATATTTGACTTTCCTGTGGCCCTAGAAGTTTCTGGTTATAAATAGAACTTCTTTATGACATTAATATACGAGTACTGGAAATTATATTTTAAAGTTTCTTAAGTTGGTCATATCACAGATATAATTAGAGCTAATATAAATGATAATAATACTATTAATAATAATAATTAGCTAATATAACTTCTATATCCCCTAGAAATATCTTTTTATTGGTTATTCACTCAATTCTGTGCCAGTGCATATCAAAATAAAATGTGTATATCCTTTGACTAGTGATTCATCTTACTAGATTTATTTACAGAAATATTTGTGGATGAATATAAACATCTTTGTACAAGATGTCCACTACAGCATTGTTTATAATCATTAAAAGTTGGAAATAAAGAACCATCAGTGAGGATATGATTAAATAGATTGTAGGGTACCTACTTTCCAATGAAGTACTGCATCACAATTAAAATAAACAAACAATGTAAATCTACCAGTACTGAAATGGAAAAAAAATGTCTACAACATCATAAGTGAAAAAGCAAATCACAAATACCATGCAGAGGATAATTCCACTTGTGAAAAAAGCAAGAACACATAATATATTTTACACATGTTTTCATATATGCATTAAAAATAATGTCTAGGAAGGATACATACCAAACCATTAATAGTTGTTAGCAGAGGAAAGAACCGTGGGGGAAGCGAGGACTCTCTCCTACATGTTGGCCTATTGATCACAGTGCAATTCTCCTCATATAATTACATTATATAATTTTGTACTGTTTATTTTTAAATTGGCATTTAAAAAGCATTAAAACAAAACTTTATGTATGCTATAAAACTTTTTGACCCCTTAAGGAATTTTTAGGCTGGATCCCTCAGTCTTACGCATCACCCATAAGGAACACACCAGCACCACTACTAGTCCTGGCTTCACTTCTTCCATTCTTGGGGGAAGTAGTGCAAAACAATAACATGCTTTTCACAGTTCTGGGAAGTCTCTCGTCAGCTTTTGATTCTTAGAGAGATTCTGACTCTATGTACTTTTGGCATATATTCCAGTCTATTAAAGTTTCCTCAAAGACAGAAGCAGAGTAGTTAAGAACAAATTTACAACAGATGAAATTCCAACTTTAAATGCCATGAAATTGGCCTATAGATAAGCGGCTTGTCTTTTTAATTGAACTAAAATAACTTGGTACAGCTGAACATTACTTGGATGCATTCCTCTCACCTATGGCAAGTACGTTTGAATGTTGTACACTTGTAGATTGCTTTAGAATCCACAGAGGTATGCATATACAGTATTTTATTTGGTATCATAACAAAGCTGGAAAGTAGAGGGAGGAGGAATCTTTATCCAATTTACGGATAAGAAAATTGCGCTTCTAAGAAGGCACATCAAAGGCCCCAGGAAAAGTAAAGACTAGGAGATTACAGAGACCATGAGTGGTAGAACTGGAAATTAAACTCTTTATTTTTGGTTTCCACTTCAAATCCAGTGGAGTGCCCATTAGACCACAACCATTTCCATAAGATGGGCACTCTTTCTGAGCCTGAGGCCATGCAATAGGTTGGTCCATTCATTTGGCTACTTCAGGGTACGTTTCTTACTTTCTTCATCTCAGCCTGCTGATAAAAATGCAATTCTCTTCATAATCAGATACTGGACAGGGAGTCACAATGATGTTCTTTCATGGCTCAGGCAAGAAAATTTTAGTTATTACTCCCTTTATCACTCACTGATCGTGTCAATATTCCTTCTATATTACATGAAAGAATCTAAAATATCCCTTCTGTCCAGTCCGCATGCTAACATAACTTCATAAGTAGGTTGACGTTAAGTTCATGACTGTGGTTAAGCACACAGGCTGTAATATCATCCTGGGTTCAAATCCTGGCTCTGCCCTTTATTAGCTGTATAACCTAGGACAAGGTGATACTGCCATCAATTTCCTCATTCATAAAGTGGTAGCAATGACAATATCGACGGCACTGGCATGAGGTTACTGTGGAAGCTTGAGGAGTTAAAGGATGCAAAGCACTTAGAATGGTATCTGGCATGTGTCAAGTAATAAATAAATGTTAGCTACTCTCACTCAAAATGTATGTTTGGTAAAATATATTGGTTCTAACCACAGGCCACCTGACAATGCACTTCTGTGGGGCACTGAGCTGGCTCTCCATTGTGCTAGGAGTACATTCTTTATGTTAACCACCCAGAAGACTAGCCAGCAACAAAGAACATTGATGCCTAAGTCTCTGCCAAATATTTCAACTCTGTAGATATGCCTGTGCATTTGACATTTGAGACTGACATCAAGATGGATACAGCACCCAACCATCCCCTGCGATCCTTCCTGGGTTAAGTTAGACTGTCAGAAAGTTATGAAATTGATCATATTAACTTAATTCTTCAGAGACATTTCATTTTTTAAATTTCTTTTAACATCTTTATTCGAATATAATTGCTTTACAATGTTTTCTTAGTTTTTGCTGTAAAACAAAGTGAATCTGCTATATGCATACATATATCCCCATATCCCCTCGCTCTTGTGCCTCCCTCCCACCCTCCCTACCCCACCCCTCTAGGTGGTCACAAAGCACTGAGGTGATTTCCCTGTGCTGTGCAGCTGCTTCCTACTAGCTATCTATTTAACATTTGGTAGTGTATATATGTCAGTGCTACTCTCCCACTTCATCCCAGCTTACACTTCCCACTCCCTGTGCCCTCAAGTCCATTCTCTACGTCTGCATCTTTATTCCTGTCCTGCTGCTAGGTTCTTCAGAACCTTTTTTTTTTTTTAATTCCATATATAGATGTTAGCATACGGTATTTGTTTTTGTCTTTCTGACTTAACTCACTCTGTATGACAGTCTCTAGCACCATCCACCTCACTACAAATAATTCAATTTTGTTTCTTTTTATGGCTAAGTAATATTCCATTGTGTATACGTGCCAATCTTCTTTATCCATTCATCTGTCAATGGACACTTAGGTTGCTTCCAGGTCCTGGCTAATGTAAATAGTGCTGCAATGAACATTGTGGTACATGACTCTTTTTGAAATACGGTTTTCTCAGGGTATATGCCCAGTAGTGGGATTGCTGGGTCATATGGTAGTTCTATTTTTAGTTTTTTAAAGACCCTCCATACTGTTCTCCATAGTGGCTGTATCAAATTACATTTCCACCAACAGTGTAAGAGGGTTCCCTTTTCTCCACACCCTCTCCAGCATTATTGTTTGTAGATATTTTGATGATGGCCATTCTGACCAGTGTGAGGTGATACTTCATTGTAGTTTTGATTTGCCTTTCTCTAATGATTAGTGATGTTGAGCATTCTTTCATGTGTTTGTTGGCAATCTGTATATCTTCTTTGGAGAAATGTCTGTTTAGGTCCTCTGCCCATTTTTGGATTGGGCTGTTTGTTTTTTTGATGTTGCGCTTCATGAGCTGCTTGTATATTCTGGAGATTAATCCTTTGTCAGTTGCTTCGTTTGCAAATATTTTCTCCCATTCTGAGGGTTGTCTTGTCATCTTGCTTATGGTTTCCTTTGCTGTGAAAAAGCTTTTAAGTTTCATTAAGTCCCATTTGTTTATTTTTGTTTTTATTTCCATTTCTCTAGGAGGTGAGTCAAAAAGGATCTTGCTGTGATTTATGTCACAGAGATCTGCCTAGGTTTTCCTCTAAGAGTTTTATAGTGTCTGGCCTTACATTTAGGTCTTTAATCCATTTTGAGTTTATTTTTGTGTATGGTGTTAGGAGGTGTTCTAATTTCATTCTTTTACATGTAGCTGTCCAGTTTTCCCAGCACCACTTATTGAAGAGGCTGTCTTTTCTCCATTGTATATTCTTGCCTCCTTTATCAAAAATGAGGTGACCATAAGTGCGTGGGTTTATCTCTGGCCTTTATCCTGTTCCATTGATCTATATTTCTGTTTTTGCTCCAGTACCATACTGTCTTGATTACTGTAGCTTTGTAGTATAGTCTGAAGTCAGAGAGCCTGATTCCTCCAGCTC
This sequence comes from Balaenoptera musculus, assembly GCF_009873245.2. Taxonomy (NCBI): domain Eukaryota; kingdom Metazoa; phylum Chordata; class Mammalia; order Artiodactyla; family Balaenopteridae; genus Balaenoptera; species Balaenoptera musculus. The sequence goes on from NC_045796.1 coordinate 34,035,356, forward strand.
CGTTTTTCTTTTTCAAGATTGTTTTGGCTATTCGGGGTCTTTTGTGTTTCCATACAAATTGTGAAATTTTTTGTTCTAGCTCTGTGAAAAATGCCATTGGTAGTTTGAAAGGGATTGCATTGAATCTGTAGATTGCTTTGGGTAGTATAGTCATTTTTACAATGTTGATTCTTCCAATCCAAGAACATGGTATATCTCTCCATCTGTTTCTATCATCTTTAATTTCTTTCATCAGTGTCTTATAGTTTTCTGCATACAGGTCTTTTGTGTCCTTAGGTAGGTTTATTCCTAGATATTTTATTCTTTTTGTTGCCATGGTAAATGGGATTGTTGCCTTAATTTCACTTTCAGATTTTTCATCATTAGTGTATAGGAATGCAAGAGATTTCTGTGCATTAATTTTGTGTCCGGCTACTTTACCAAATTCATTGATCAGCTCAAGTAGTTTTCTGGTAACATCTTTAGGATTTTCTATGTATAGTATCATGTCATCTGCAAACAGTGACAACTTTATTTCTTCTTTTCCTATTTGGATTCCTTTTATTTCTTTTTGTTCTCTGTTTCCTGTGGCTAAAACTTACAAAACTATGTTGAATAATAGTGGTGAGAGTGGACAACCTTGTCTTGTGCCTGATCTTAGTGGAAATGGTTTCAGTTTTTCAGCATTGAGAACGACGTTGGCTGTGGGTATGTCATATATGGCCTTTATTATGTTGAGGTAAATTCCCTCTATGCCTACTTTCTGGAGGATTTTTATCATAAATGGGTGTTGAATTTTGTCAAAAGCTTTTTCTGCATCTATTGAGATGATCATAACGGTTCTTCTCCTTTAATTTGTTAAAATGGTATATCACATTGATTGATTTGCATATGTTGAAGAATCCTTGCATTCCTGGGATAAACGCCACTTGATTATGGTGTATGATCCTTTTAATGTGCTGTTGCAGTCTGTTTGCTAGTATTTTGTTGAGGATTTTTGTATCTATGTTCATCAGTGATATTGGCCTGTAGTTTCCTTTTCTTGTGACATCTTTGTCTGGTTTTGGTATCAGGGTGATGGTGGCCTTGTAGAAGGAGTTTGGGAGTGTTCCTCCCTCTGCTATATTTTGGAAGAGTTTGAGAAGGACAGGTGTTAGCTCTTCCTAAATGTTTGATAGAACTCATTTGTGAAGCTATCTAGTCCTGGGCTTTAGTTTGTTGGAAGATTTTTAATCACAGTTTGAATTTCAGTGCTTGTGATTGGTCTGTTGATATTTTCTATTTCTTCCTGGTTCAGTCTCGGAAGGTTGTGCTTTTCTAAGAATTTGTCCACTTCTTCCAGGTTGTCCATTTTATTGGCATATAGTTTCTTGTAGTAATCTCTCATGATCGTTTGTTTTTCTGCAGTGTTGTTACTTCTTTTTTATCTCGAAGTCTGTTCATTTCAGTCTTTTTCCTTTTTTTCTTGATGAGTCTGGCCAGTGGGTTATTAATTTTGTTTATCTTCTCAATGAACCAGCTTTTAGTTTTATTGATCTTTGCTATTATTTCCTTCATTTCTTTTTCATTTATTTCTGATATGATCTTTATGATTTCTTTCCTTCTGCTAACTTTGGGGATTTTTTGTTCTTCTTTCTCTAATTGCTTTAGGTGTAAGGTTAGGTTGTTTATTTGAGATGTTCCTTGTTTGTTGAGGTAGGATTGTATTGCTATAAACTTCCCTGTTAGAACTGCTTTTGCTGCATCCCATAGGTTTTGGGCCACTGTGTTTTCATTGTCATTTGTTTCTAGGTATTTTTTGATTTCCTCTTTGATTTCTTCAGTGCTCTCTTGGTTATTCAGCAGTGTATTGTTTACCCTCCATGTGTTCATATTTTTTACAGTTTTTTTCCTGTAATTTATATCTAGTCTCATAGCATTGTGGTTGGAAAAGATATTTGATACCATTTCAATTTTCTTAAATTTACCAAGGCTTGATTTGTGACCCAAGATATGATCTATCCTGGAGAATGTTCCATGAGCACTTGAGAAGAAAGTGTACTCTGTTGTTGTTGGATGGAATGTCCTCTAAATATCAATTACATCCATCTTGTTTATTGTGTCATTTAAAGCTTGTGTTTCGGGGGCTTCCCTGATGGTGCAGTGGTTGAGCATCCGCCTGCAAATGCAGGGGACACGGGTTCGAGCCCTGGTCCGGGAAGATCCCACATGCCGTGGAGTAACTAAGTCCGTGCGCCACAACTACTGAGCCTGCAGTCTAGAGCCCGCGAGCCAAAACTACTGAGGCCCGCATGCCTAGAGTCCGTGCTCTGCAACAAGAGAAGCCACCACAATGAGACGCCTGCACACCGCAATGAAGAGTAGCCCCCGCTTGTCACAACTAGAGATAGCCCATGAGCAGCAACAAAAAGACCCAATGCAGCCAAAAATTAAATAAATAAAAGTATTAAATTAAAAGGAAAAAAAAAGCTTGTGTTTCCTTATTTATTTTCATTTTGGATGATCTGTCCGTTGGAGAAAGTGGGGTGTTAAAGTACCCTACTATGATTGTGTTACTGTCAATTTCCCCTTTCATGGCTGTTAGCATTTGCCTTATGTGTTGATGTGCTCCTATGTTGGGTGCATAAATATTTACAATTGTTATATATTCTTGGATTGATCCCTTGATCAATATGTAGTGTCCTTCTTTGTGTCTTATAATAGTCTTTATTTTAAAGTCTATTTTGTCTGATGTAAGAATTGCTACTCCAGCTTTCTTTTGATTTCCATTTGCATGGAATTTCTTTTTCCATACCTTCACTTTCAATCTGTATGTGTCCCTAGGTCTGAAGTGCGTCTCTTGTAGACAACATATATATGGGTCTTGTTTTTGTATCCATTCAGCCAGTCTGTGTCTTTTGGTTGGAGCATTTAATCCATTTACATTTAAGGTAATTATTGATATGTGTGTTCCTATTACCATTTTCTGAATTGTTTTGGGTTTGTTATTGTAGGTGTTTTCCTTCTCTTGTGTTTCCTGCCTAGAAAAGTTCCTTTAGCATTTGCTGTAAAGCTGGTTTGGTGGTGCTGAATTCTCTTAACTTTTGCTTGTCTGTAAAGGTTTTAATTTCTCCATCTAATCTAAATGACATCCTTGCTGGGTAGAGTAATCTTGGTTTTATGTTTTCCCCTTTCATCACTTTAAATATGTTGTGCCACTCTCTTCTGGCTTGCAGAGTTTCTGCTGAAAGATCAGTTGTTAATCTTATGGGGATTCCCTTGAATGCTATTTGTTGCTTTTCCCTTGCTGCTTTTAATATTTTTTCTTTGTATTTAATTTTTGATAGTTTGATTAATATGTGTCTTGGCATGTTTCTCCTTGGATTTATCCTGTATAGACTATCTGCATTTCCTGGACTTGATTGACTATATCCTTTCCCATGTTAAGGAAGTTTTCAACTGTAATCTCTTCAAATATTTCCTTAGACACTTTCTTTGTCTCTTCTTCTTCTGGGACCCCTGTAATTCGAATGTTGGTCTGTTTAATGTTGTCCCTGAGGTCTGTGAGACTGTCCTCAATTCTTTGCATTCTTTTTCTTTATTCTGTTCTGTAGTAGTTATTTCCACTATTTTATCTTCCAGGTCACTTATCCATTCTTCTGCCTCAGTTATTCTGCTACTGATTCCTTCTGAAGGTTTTTAAATTTCATTTATTGTGTTGTTCATCATTGTTTGCTCTTTAGTTCTTCTAGGTCCTTGTTAAACGTTTCTTGTATTTTCTCCATTGTATTTCCAAGATTTTGGATCATCTTTACTATCATTACTCTGAATTCTTTTTCAGGTAGGTTGCCTATTTCCTCTTCATTTGTTTGGTCTGATGGGTTTTTATCTTGCTCCTTCATCTGCTGCATATTTCTCTGTCTTCTCATTTTGTTTAACTTACTGTTTTGGGGTCTCCTTTTTGTAGGCTGCAGTTTCGTAGCTCCCGTTGTTTTTGGTGTCTGCCCCCAGTGGCTAAGGTTGGTTCAGTGGCTTGTGTAGGCTTCCCGGTGGAGGGGACTGGTGCCTGTGTTCTGGTGGGTGGGACTGTATCTTGCCTTTCTGGTGGGCAAGCCTGCGTCCGGTGGTGTGTTTTGGGGTGTCTGTGAACTTAGTATGATTTTAGGCAGCCTCTCTGCTAATGGGTGGGGTTGTGTTCCTGTCTTGCTAGTTGTTTGGCATGTGGCATCCAGCACTGGAGCTTGCTGGCCGCTGGGTGGAGCTGTGTCTTAGCGTTGAGACAGAGATCTCTGCGAGAGCTCTTGCCAGTTGATACTACGTGGAGCCAGGAGGTCTCTGGTGGTCCAGTGTCCTGGACTCAGCTCTCCCACCTCGGAGGCTCAAGCTTGACACCCAGCTGGAGCACCAAGACCCTGTCAGCCTCACGGTTGTCTGTGCACTGCTCCCCTGCTGGAAGTGTCACAATATGGGGACCAATTCAGTCTCCAAGTTCCCTTCCTCAGGATGGGGATCTTCCAGGAGCTCCATCATCTCAGCAGCACAGCCCTCACACCTGTCTTCACTCATGCCTGTGCACTCACTCCTCCACATATCATTATTGAGTGAAAATTTTAAGTCTGTATCCTTAATGTGGAAGAAATAAACAAGTAATAGTACTAGTTATGCTTGCAGATCTTACACTTTCTGCTATCTGAAGTCTTTACATAAGGATTGCATTAAAATGTTCTCTGAGAATTCACTGCCACGAAAACGTTTGTCTTGAAAATTTGGAAGCTGCCCTTTGTTAGACAAGGAAACTGTATAATTTAACATATTCTCTTTTTTTTTTGCCCTAATTATCTGAAAATTCTGAATTAAGTGTTCAACTGCAATAACTAACTCATTCCAGATGAACAATAAATGTGCACTTTAATATTTTTCTGGTTCAGTTAAATTTTCTCTTTTTTTGTCAGTTTAAAATTGTGTTTTGTTATGTATGTCACCTTGACACTTTTCTTGGAAGTAAGTGGAGGTACAAAAAGGAATATGTCTTTAAAAACGATGGTAATATATTCATTTATTTTATCATCTGTTCATTCATTTGCTCATCTAGTATTATCTAGTATTATTGAGCACCAACCCTGCCAAGTATCTAGGAAAGAATGAAAAATTAGTCTGTAAACCTGTAGCATAAAAGCATGAGGAAGGAAATATTTAAGAAAATTATTGGGTTTTCAGATCAATGTGTGAAACCCATGTTATTAAAATCATTTCTCTGAACCTCTGTTAACTCATGCTCCTTTGAAACCTGCCTTCTAATCTGTGAATGTAAAATGAAGCTGCTAATTTTTTAACAAAGAGATCAAAAAATCTTACAACTAAATGAATGAAAAACACTTTACATTAATTGCCTTGGTTCTACACATATCCCAACAACACTCAAGAGATTTTTTGAACTCTTCAGAGCTGTGTTCAGAACCTTCAGTACATTCCTTTGACTAACTTGATATTACAAAATTTTATCTTTGAAGGTGAATAATGGGGGGGTGGGCATGAAGAAATGTCATTTAGAGTCAAGAGTGGTTAATGAAGTCATCAATATAAAAATAATAGACTCCAAGAAGAGTTCCAAAACATTTTGAATAACATTTCACTCACGATTATGAATGTAAAACTATTTTTACCTCTTACCATAATAGTTTGGACTTAATAGATTTTATTTTGGTATGTGAATTCCAAAGCATTGCTTAAAAATTCAAGTTACTTTGGAAGCACACATCATAGCCTGTGCTACAGAAGCTCAGAAAGGAAGTGTTCTCTGGTTTCCTCAATAATGCCTTTAGCTAGCTTGATTCTGTCCTTTTCTTTCCACTCAAAAGAGCAACTTGAAAAGATTTCGTCACAGTTCTCAAAAGCCTGTACAAATTGCCAAACTGCTGATTATATACATAAAAGCCCTAGGAGGTCAGAAAAAGAAGAAATTCTAACTTGCATTCTGTAATACACACAAATAAATGGTAATAACAGCTCCCATTTATTGAGTCCCCAGCTTGGGCCAGATAATCTATATAAATTGTCTCATTTAATACAACCAGTATTAGAAGACATGTATTTATACTTCTCCATTTTGAGATAAGGAAAAGGAACTTCAAAGAGTTGCCCAAGGATACATAGCTCTTGGCTGCCAGACCAAGATTCCAAACCAGGCCTGATTTCAAATCCCATGTGCTCAAGGACACCACCTGTTACCATTCAAAACTCTTCCTTCTATACAGATCTCAACCATTTCTCCCATGGGAAAAGCTGGTAGGAGAGACAGTCAACTGTCAGGACTTTGTATTAAACATGCTTTGTGTTTCCTCAGGAATTTCAGAGGCTGTTACACTCACTTAACCATGTCTTTCTGGAATGAATAAACAGCAGCTGGGAAAATACATTTCTTACAGAAGTATTCTATATGCATCAGACAAGTAAAGAAAAAAAAAAAGACCCTCAATCCCAGATGTTAACATAAATTTATCCAGATGCTACAAAATGATCATCCAGAACACCAGAGGCAAAAGAAAACCGAAGTGGAAATTAATTTCAAAATAGAAATCAAAGTGGAGACACCAATTTGGTTTTGTGCTAAGTTACAGGAGACTGGTTATTTCTCTGCTTTTTAGAAATTACTCTCTTAAATGATGGAATAGGGTTGCAAAATTAAGTTTACTGACTTGAGTAATTAATGCACAGTCTTCGAGATAACATTCTGGGGCCTCTGTAGCATTTTGCTTATGTGTTACTTTTGGATTGAAAACGTATAGCTCTCTTAGGTACCCCCAAGAGATACGATACACAAAATAAAAACTGTCATACAAGTATATTTTACCTATTAATATTCCTATGTGAATGTTTAAATTTGAATCAAGAATAATTGATTATCTTTTTGTTCTTGATTTTCCTGGGAGTTCGGTGTTGCTCTAGCACATAAAAGAATGACACATGCAAATACTACACAATTCTAAGGTGTTACTTTCCTGCCACACTTTTGAAAGTTATGTGGTTCACTGGTCAAGACAGTCAAACTAGATAAGTCAAGTCCCACTTTCTACTCCCAGGCAAGAATGATCCGATTTGGCTGTTGGTATGGAAGACCTTACACATATGTCTACATGATGTAAACTGTGGAGTGGGAAAATGCAAAAAGGGATAAGTCATATTCCTCTCTCTCATGGAATTCAATAGCTTTTAGCAATGCTTGGAAAACAGCAGTATCTTTGAACTACTTAATGATCTATGACAGTAGGAAAAGATTTTATGTTAAATGATCAGATATAAACTACAGAGATACTTTTTAAAAGCAAATACAGAAAACATTTTTTACCTCATCTTCATTCTTGTTATCTGACTTAAAAACAAACAGATGAGCAAATGATATTTGTATTCCTATCTCTAGAAACATCCTTTTGTAGTTTTCCTTTAGGGAATTGTATACGAGGTAACCATATCACTGAGAACTAAGACGAATTTTGTTGAGTTTTGAGTCTTTGGTTGTTCTTTAACCTTCCAGTCTTCTAATAGGATGACTTGTTTACTTCTGTTTCTGCAGCTGTGAGTTCTGGACAGAGTTGTAGTGACATTTTTTTCAAAATAACCCCAAATCCTCATTCCAGACCAGAATATCAAAGTATTGTTTGGTTGGCATATATTTTACTGATTGCTCTTGACCTAATTATTTTATATCTTTTCAACCTTGATTTGCATTTATCTTATGCTTTACAAGTCCCCTCTTTTTAATGGATGAATATCCTATTTGTCATTATTTGATCTGCTTCCAATTTTAGAGTCTAAAGTACCTGGAGATACTGTTTCTTTTATTATTGTAAAACAAATATTTGTATATTCTAAGCTGATATCAGCTTCTCTCCACATTCTGCCTTTGTTTCCTCTTTTGATAAAAATCTCATTTGGCTGAAAAGTCACCTGTGCTATTTTCAGAAATGAAAGTTAGGCACCAGCTGTGCTGTTTTTCCAGTGATAGAGATAAAATGCCCCAAACCATCTCTCCTCTCAGTACTAATGCGGAGCCTTAACCAGGGCAAGGCTGAGGGTGACTGATATCCTGGACTCCCCTCCCTGGGGAGCCTTGAAGACACTAGAGAGCCTTGGCAAACTTCAGCAGAGTGGCTCTGAGGGTAAGAAGATGGGTATAAACACGTTACATGCCCTGGATACCATTTCCCCTCATTTTGCTACTGCCCTAATGATTTGGTTTCCTGAGAACACCGTTTGCAAATCCTCAGTCCAAGCTTCGATACTCTTTTTATGGTCACAGAGAGTTGTGACCATATAAAGAGGTGTGTTTTTGTTTGTTTGTTTGCCTACATTTAACATCATCTGTGTTAGTATTCAGTAAACATCAGAGGCCTAATGGAATTAACTAGGAGATACTATGTCACAGCACCCAAACAACACAATGTAAGATGTAAGTGCTGACAAAATGTGTTACAGTGGTCCCTCATGTCTGCAGGGCACTGGTTCCAGGACCACCCCCATCCCCGATACCAAAATCAGCAGATGCTCACCTCCCTTTTATAAAATGGCACAGCACAGTCAGAACCCATGGATATGGAGTGCCAATTATAGTACATTGCTTTTGGCTTTTTTCCCTACAGTTCTATTAGTTCTATCTTTCTATCAGTTCTATGATGCTTTCAGCTAGCCATTGTCTCAAGAAACATGTAGACACTTTCCTTAGTGTGGAGCCCTGCTAACGATGAGTACATCCATATTCTATCAACTGGCCTGCTTCATCTGTGACAGTAAGTTAGAGGTTAAACATTACTCTGTGCTTGTTTCAGGAAATTATTAAAAAGTTACCTCCCGATGGAAAGGCTGATCAGAGCACTGAGAAAAAATGAAGGACTAAAACATTGCAACTCTAGTAAAAGGTCCCTCATGCTAAAGGGCGAACCCCACATTACATAAGCCTTACTGGAAAAGAATTACAAAACAGGATACATTTTATAAACTAAAGCAAAAAAGTCAAATGCTTTCATTCCTTAGGCTGATAACATCCTTATTTTTTTGGAATTTAGCAAGCACTTAGCCATAATTATTGTACAGGGAAGAATTCTGCTCCCCTAAAATCCGTTTCTGTGATATGTTTCGGCAAGGCGGGTGTTTGGTTTTTTTCTGGGTGTGGGTTTAAAATCTAATTTTTTCATTCTGAAACTGTTTTACAGCTCAATACAGGCAGCCTTTCTATTCAATTTATTCAGATATGCAGTAGCTGAAATAATCACAGTGCGTCAAAGCAACTGCTATGAGCACAGCCTGTTTCCCATTATCCCCTCCCACATTTTCTATGTGGCACCATTCAGTTCCCTAGACAGGTCACTGCTATTCATTCTCTCTCTCTCTCTCTCTCTCTCTCTCTGTAACCAAGACTTTTCTGTGCTACGTATGCCTTTACCACCTTGTCCAAGCCTCCAAGGTGTTTTCCCTGATTTATTGAATCTGTTATCTTACCCTCACCCAAAATATAATGTCCTTTATCCCCTGCACCTAAGAGAGTGTTTGCAACATAGATGGTGATCAGTATTTGTTAATGGAAAAAAATAGCTAAATGTTGAGGACTACTCACTGGCTATATAAACCCATAACATTTATTCATAATATCAAATCATTTGGTGGTTGAACTGAAACTGTATCTTGGCCATATTTATTATGTCCTATCTTTTTTGGTAATGCGTTGGCTTTGTAGTGAATAATGTGTGAGCTGCTCTACTGCAGCTAATTCAACACCAAATTTTATCTTGTTATAAGATTAATGGATGCAACATAACAAATTATAAAAAGGAAGAACAAAATGTTTTTTCATCTGCTGATAAAAAGAACAAGTGTAGAGATAAGAAAGAAAGCAAAACGGAAACATTGCTATGATTTTTTTCCCTTTAAAAACAATAAAGTGTTTCTTTTCCCTTTAACATAATCTTCAAGAATTTTCACCAATAATCTTACAATAAGGTAATTCACACTGGAGAGAAGAGTGGATAACTGCTATAAGATGGATGCCAGTTTTTAAAATATTTGAAATGCCTCTAAGAAGGTGGCAGCCGTCACTCCTGATACAACTAACATCTATTTACATGATTATGCTGCACGTATATGGGCACTGGAATGTGTGTGTGTAAAAACACAGATATGCTTTACATTCTATGAACCAAAACTACTCAGCTCCCAAACTTATTCCCAGTAACCAATACACCTTCAACTCCCACGTGGTTCTCCATGGTACCCGGTGTAATGCCTGATTATTCATATGAAAGTGCTATTTGCTATTCTCCCATCCACCAAAAATTAAGAAACAAATGCAATACAACTCATTTTAGCTTAATATTTACCATATAACTAACACAGTAAAAAAAAAAAAAAACTTCACAAACTATTATAAATTATTATACTTATAAATTATCGTTTCAGTGAAGGGACTTGATTTCCTTTTAATGCTTTTGCTAAAATAATGTGTACAAGTGAGGTTATGCTGAGGACAATTTAAATTTCTGCAAATGTTTCTATTCATGCTTTGGCGTATATTAGTTAAAACCATATGAAACTGCATATTTATTGTCTAAAACTAGTCAAATATTGGCAATTTCATATGGCTCAATCTAAGAGTAAGCTTGGTTTTAGAAGGCACTTATCTGCCGAGTAAGAAAATAAATAATTCTTATTACTGAATGAACCTGAAGAACAAATTTACCCAAGGGCAATATAATTTTCTTCTAACTTGTAATCCTGCCAGGTTGTCATTCTCCTTTGCAAAATGAGTATCATGGGATTTTTGCTACCCATGATTAGAATTTATATTGTATGTCTGATATGATTCCCAGGTAGCAGAATTCAGCAGTTACTCATTTAGGTATTTTCAATGAAAATATCTGGCTGCAGTCAGTCTGCCACAGTGCAAAATAGTACACATCCTCAGGCTAGAACGCTTTGTAGTAGATTTTTCTCCAGTTTTTATTTCATAGCAGGAGACCTGGTAAAGCAGCTCCTGATATCTTTTTAAGTTTGCCTGTAAAGTGTAATCATAACTATTCCACTCCTGAGTTACTTGTCTCAAGGACTTTTGATGATAGCTCTAGTATTGAAATAGTTTCCCCAAGGATCAGAAGCTTATTTTAATAGTTTCAAGATCCTTTGTTGTATTTTCAAGTATACTTCTGCAATACAGATAATAGTATATTATCTTTCCTCTGTGAGACTGATTAACTGACACACTCTCAGGTCCTCAGGTTTTTCCCAGTAGAGATGGAGGATAGCATTTAAATACCACACAGTGTCACACAGCCCTTGTGACCAATGGTAAATGCACATTTAGAAGATGGCTGATTGGACCTAAGGGTTCAGTTTATGAAGTAGAAAGATTATGAGATTTGCCATCAGAAGATTTGAACTGGACCTGGACCAGAGATTAAGGTTGAAAATTTACCATTATGTGACCACAAACAAGTTATTTAACCTCCATCAGTAAAATGAGAATGATAAATATTTTGGCTTCAAGTGTCTCCAAGGTTTTGATAAAGATCAGATGGAAGAGTGTATGACAAGTGATTTGTAATCAATGAAGCACTATATCCAAAATGGTCATTGCCAACATTATTGATAACAATAACAACAGTACCCATGAATCCTCTTCCTTCCCATGGGATTTACATTTTAACTGAAGACTTAGTCCCTACTTTGGTAACGTGAAAAAAAATGCTGACACCATTAAGTATAGTATGACCTGCCATTCTCTCATGGAATGTTTGCTCAGGACTTCAGACTTGATTTTAAAAGCCACAGGTGAGTTTCAATGGTCTCAAATGCTTCTTATAATGTCCAGTGCATTTAATAGTTCTTTTTTTCCTCTTTCTGTACACAACAAATACAATTCCTGTTTCATAATTTTGTAATTTCAATACGCTTTAGAGTTGGGTCTCAAAATACTGACAACACTTTCAGAGAATTTTAACATAAGTTTTTCTATTACAAGTTGCAATGAGTACAACAAATGGAACTTGGTTCACCCAGCTTTCTTGAAATTCCTCTACAAGGTGCTCGCATAACTTAAAGCTTGTGTACTTGTCTCTACAATATTTATATGGAAAAATAGCATTATTGGATGTATAAGCTAAAGACTGCATATATAATATTAAATCATATTTCATCCTTTGCAAATTTCCTTATATAATAGTGAGGTTAGCACTGACCAGTCATCTCACATTTAGAGGGGAGCTTAAGCCAATGTTACCTACTAAACTAGAGTATTTACTATCCTATTATATAGGTTACAAGGAGGCATTACCATAAATGACTTAATTTGATCTTTATTATATTTATGTGAACTGGCTGGGGCATGAATTGGGTTGTTGACTCATCCGTCCAAGCCCCATGGTTAATCAGTGACAGAGCTATATCTGAGAGCCATATCTAGCGAACACCCTAAAAGAGAGTAAGCTGTGCCTTTGTGCCTTCTACCACAACCCTGCACTTCCCTTCCCAGCTTAACAGAAGCCTACTCTTCTGTTCCATTTTAGTGAATACTGAAAGATCCTATTCTACAATGCTGAGAAAACCAGGTCTTAAAAATTGCTTATCTCCTCAAGATTCCATTCTAGTTCAGTTTCTGTGGCCTTCATGATTTTTCAACAACACTGTATTAATTTAACAAGGATTTACTGATATTTTCTAGGCACCATATTGTTGGGAGGAGTCTATAAAATGACGAACGGAACAGAGGAATATAATATTCTTAATTTTATCTTTAATTTCACAGGCATGTTTTTAAAATACAATGCAAATACCTTAAATGTATTATGGATTTTGGGGGGTGGAGTCAAGATGGCATACTAGGAGGATGTGGAATTTGCATCTCCTCACAACTAGGGCACCTACCAGGCACTGGTGGGGGACCACGGACACCCAAGGAGACAGGAGGAACCCCCAGCGATGGGTAGGACGTGGGGCTTGGGGGAGTGAAGGGAGAGAAGTGGAGGAGGGCCTGGACTGGCGTCCCGGAGGGGCGGCTGGGGGAGGGGAAGGGATCCCATGCCCGCAGGGGGAAATTGGGGAACCGATGAGAGGGCAGAGGATCAAAAGGGAGCGTGGCCAGGTTTCCCCTGCTCACTTGGACCCTCAGGAACCTGTTGAGATCCCAGGTCTGATCCTCTGCCCACAGAGGCCCCCTCCAGCCTCGGGGGTCCTGATGGAGTGGGAGGTAGGGAAGGGGGAGCAAAAGTAAAGGCCGGACTTCCCGGACAGCACCCTGAGGGGTGGCTGGGGGAGGGAAAGAGTTCCTACACCCAGCGGGACCCACCCACTAGGGGTCCAGCGGGGGCAGGGGAGACCCTGGGGGAGATGGTGGGAGAGGGGTGCGAAGGAACACAAGGGAACGGGGCCAGTGCTTTCCCTGTCCACTTAGGCACCAGGGAGACTGCTGGGTTCCCAGGCCTAATCCTCTACCCTCGGAGCCTCCCTCCTGCTCCGAAGAACCCAAGCCCCGCCCCTACACCCCCACCCAGGGCCCCACCTCTACATTCGAAGACCCCCTCCCACCGGGCTGGGCCTAAACCCCACCCACACACCCTCACTCAGGGCCCTACCTCCAAACTCCAGAACTCCACACTCCAAAGGCCCACCTTTTGACATGCTCCCTCTCCCCTTCTGTGCACGTCCTAAGCAGACGCCCTGCTCCATGCTTGAACGTTGCCCTGCCTAGGCCCCGCCCCATGCTCAAAAGTCCCCCCCCCAGGTCCCGCCCCACCCAAAAACCCACCCCTGCCGAAGTTCCACCCCCTACCTAAATTCTGCTACCATAGCCAAGGCTTTTTTTTTTTTTTTTTTCTTTTCTTTTTTCCTCTTTTAGATTGGGGTTCTGTTTTACCTTGTTGATTCATTGTTATTGAATCCTTTATATTTTTATTTTTTCTAATAAATCTTTTATTTTTCTAATTTTATTTTATTCTTTATACTCTTTAGTGATCTCTCCTTTTGGCTTGCTCCCAACCCCCCCTTTCTTTTTCTTTTCTTTTTTCTGTTGTGGTTTTATTTTACCTAGTTGTAGTTGTTTCACTTATAGTTTAATTTTTTCTAATATATTTTTTATCTTTCTAATTTTTTTTGTTTTTTGTTCTTTGATATTGTACTGCTCCTTTTTTTCTTTCTTTCTTCCTTTTTTTTTTTAAACTGCGCCACGAAGGTTACAGGATCTTGGTTCCCAGGCCAGAGATTGGGCCCAAGCTTCTGAGGTGGGAGCTCCGAGTCCAAACTGCTGGACTAACAGACAACCTCAGACCCCAGGGAATATCAGAGTGAGGCTTCCCGGAGGTCCTCATCTTAGCACCAAGACCCAGCTCTATCCAGCTGCCTGAAAACTCCAGTGCTGGACGTCTCAGGCCAGACAGGAATACAGCACCACCCTTCAAAAAAAAAAAAAAAAAAATGAAACGACAAAAAAACTTCATAGAGATGAAGGAGAAAGGTAAAACCTACAAGACCAAATAAATGAAGGCAAAATAGGCAACCTACGTGAAAAAGGAGTCAGAATAATGATAGTAAAGATAACCCAAAATCTTGGAAACAGAATGGAGAAAATACAAGCAACATTTAATAAGGATCTAGAAGAACTAAAGAGCAAACAAACAGTGATGAACAACACAATTACTGAAATTAAAAATGCTCTAGAAGGAGTCAATAACAATAACTGAGGCAGAAGAACAGATAAATGAGCTGGAAGATAAAATGGTGGAAATAACTACCAGGAGCAGAATAAAGAAAAAAGAATGCAAAGAATTGAGGACAGTTTCAGAGAGCTCTGGGACAACATTAAATGCACCAACATTAGAATTATAGGGGTCCCAGAAGAAGAAGAGAAAAAGAAAGGGTCTGAGAAAATACTTGAAGAGATTATAGTCTAAAACTTCCCCAACATGGGAAAGGAAATAGTCAATCAAGTCCAGGAAGCACAGAGAGCACCATACAGGATAAACCCAAAGAGAAACACGCCAAGACATATTAATCAAACTATCAAAAATTAAATACAAAGAAAAAGTATTGAAAGCAGAAAGGGAAAAGCAACAAACAACATACAACAGAATCTCCATAAGGTTAACAGCTGATCTTTCAGCAGAAATTCTGCAAGCAAGAAGGGAGTGGCAAGACATTTTTAAAGAGATAAAAGGGAAAAACCTACAACCAAGTTACTCTACCCGGCAAGGATCTCATTCACATTCGACAGAGAAATTAAAACCTTTACAGATAAGCAGAAGTTAAGAGATTTCGACACCACCAAACCAGCTTTACAACAAATGCTAAAGGAACTTCTCTAGGCAGAAAACACAAGAGAAGGAAAAGACCTACAATAACAAACACAAAACAATTCAGAAAATGGTAATAGGAACACACATATTGATAATTACCTTAAATGTAAATGGATTAAATGCTCCAACCAAAAGACACAGACTGGCTGAATGGATACAAAAACAAGACCCATACATATGTTGTCTACAGAGACCCACTTCAGACCTAGGGGCACATACAGATTGAAAGTGAGGGTATGGAAAAAGAAATTCCATGCAAATGGAAATCAAAAGAAAGCTGGAGTAGCAATTCTTATATCAGACAAAATAGACTTTAAAATAAAGACTATTATAAGACACAAAGAAGGACACTACATAATGATCAAGGGGTCAATCCAATAAGAAGATATAACAATTGTAAATATTTATGCACCCAACATAGGAGCACGTCAACACATAAGGCAAATGCTAACAGCCGTAAAAGGGGAAATCAACAGTAACACAATAATAGTAGGGGACTTTAACACCCCACTTTCACCAATGGACAGATCAACCAAGATGAAAATAAATAAGAAAGCACAAGCATTAAATGACACATGAAACAAGATGGATGTAATTGATATTTATAGGACATTCCATCCAGAAACAACATAATACACTTTCTTCTCAAGTGCTCATGGAACATTCTCTAGGATAGACAATATCTTGGGTCACAAATCAAGCCTCGGTATTTAAGAAAATTGAAATCATATCAAGTATCTTTTCCAACCACAATGCTATGAGACTAGATATCAATTACAGGAAAAAAACTGTAAAAACTATGAACACATGGAAGCTAAACAATACACTACTGAATAACCAAGAGATCATGGAAGAAATCAAAGAGGAAATCAAAAAATACCTAGAAACAAAAGACAATGAAAACACGATGGCCCAAAACCTATAGGAGGCAGCAAAAGCAGTTCTAACAGGGAAGTTTATAGCAATATAATCCTACCTCAAGAAACAAGGAACATCTCAAATAAACAACCTAACCTTACACCTAAAGCAATTAGAGAAAGAAGAACAAAAAACCCCCAAAGTTAGCAGAAGGAAAGAAATCATAAAGATCATATCAGAAATAAATGGGGAAAAAAAAGAAGGAAATAACAGCAAAGATCAACAAAACTAAAAGCTGGTTCTTTGAGAAGATAAACAAAATTGATAAACCATTAGCCAGACTCATCAAGAAAAAAGGGAAAAGACTCAAATCAACAGACTTCGAAAGGAAAAAGAAGTAACAACTGACACTGCAGAAATACAAAGGAACATGACAGATTACTACAAGCAACTATGTGCCAATAAAATGGACAATGTGGAAGAAATGGACAAATTCTTAGAAAAGCACAACCTTCTGTGACTGAACCAGGAAGAAATAGAAAATATCAACAGACCAATCACAAGCACTGAAATTGAAACAGTGATTAAAAATCTTCCCACAAACAAAAGTCCAGGACCAGATGGCTTCACAGGTGAATTCTATCAAACATTTAGAGAAGAGCTAACACCTTTCCTTCTCAAACTCTTCCAAAATATAGCAGAGGGAGGAACACTCCCAAACTCATTCTACGAGGCCACCATCACCCTGATACCAAAACCAGGCAAAGATGTCACAAAAAAGAAAACTACAGGCCAATATCACTGATGAACATAGATGCAAAAATCCTCAACAAAATACTAGCAAACAGACTGCAACAGCACATTAAAAGGATCATACACCATAATCAAGTGGCGTTTATCCCAGGAATGCAAGGATTCTTCAACATATGCAAATCAATCAATGTGATACACTATATTAACAAACTGAAGGAGAAAAACCATATGATCATCTCAATAGATGCAGAAAAATCTTTCGACAAAATCCAACACCCATTTATGATAAAAACCCTCCAGAAAGTAGGCATAGAGGGAACTTACCTAAACATAATAAAGGCCATATATGACATACCCACAGCCAACATCGTTCTCAATGCTTAAAAACTGAAACCATTTCCTTTAAGATCAGGCACAAGACAAGGTTGTCCACTCTCAGCACTATTATTCAACATAGTTTTGGAAGTTTTAGCCACAGCAATCAGAGAAGAATAAGAAATAAAAGGAATCCAAATCAGAAAAGAAGAGGTAAAGCTGTCACTGTTTGCAGATGACATGATACTATACATAGAGAATCCTAAAGATGCTACCAGAAAACTACTTGAGCTAATCAACGAATTTGGTAAAGTAGCAGGATACAAAATTAATGCACAGAAATCTCTTGCATTCCTATACACTAATGACAAAAAATCTGAAAGAGAAATTAAGGAAACACTCCATTTTACCATTGCAACACAGAGAATAAAATACCTAGGAATAAACCTACCTAAGGAGACAAAAGACCTGTATGCAGAAAACTGTAAGACACCGATGAAATAAATTAAAGATGATAGAAACAGATGGAGAGATATACCATGTTCTTGGATTGGAAGAATCAACATTGTAAAAATGACTATACTACCCAAAGCCATATACAGATTCAATGCAATCCCTATCAAACTACCACTGGCATTTTTCACAGAACTGGAACAAAAATTTTACAATTCGTATGGAAACACAAAAGACCCTGAATAGCCAAAGCAATCTTGAGAACGAAAAATGGAGCTGGAGGAATCAGGCTCCCTGACTTCAGACTATATGACAAAGCTACAGTAATCAAGACAGTTTGGTACTGGCACAAAAACAGAAATATAGATCAATGGAACAGGATAGAAAGCCCAGAGATAAACCCACGCACATATGGTCACCTTACCTTTGATAAAGGAGGCAAGCATATACAGTGGAGAAAAGACAGCCTCTTCAATAAGTGGTGCTGGGAAAATTGGACAGGTACATGTAAAAGTATGAAATTAGAACACTCCCTGACACCATACACAAAAATAAACTCAAAATGGATTAAAGACCTAAATGTAAGGCCAGACACTATCAAACTCTTAGAGGAAAACATAGGCAGAACACTCTATGACATAAATCACAGCAAGATCCTTTTTGATCCAGCTCCTAGAGAAATGGAAATAAAAACAAAAATAAACAAATGGGACCTAATGGAACCTAAAAGCTTTTGCACAGCAAAGGAAACCATAAACAAGACGAAAAGACAACCCTCAGAATGGGAGAAAATATTTGCAAATGGAGCAACTGTCAAAGGATTAATCTCCAAAACATACAAGCAGCTCATGCAGCTCAACATCAAAAAAACAAACAACCCAATCCAGAAATTGGTGGTAGACCTAAATAGACATTTCTCCAAAGAAGATACACAGATTGCCAACAAACACATGAAAGGATGCTCAACATCACTAATCATTAGAGAAATGCAAATCAAAACTACAATGAGGTATCACCTCACACCAATCAGAATGGCCATCATCAAAAAATCTACAAACAATAAACGCTGGAGAGGGTGTGGAGAAAAGGGAACCCTCTTGCACTGTTGCTGGGAATGTAATTTGATACAGCCACTATGGAGAACAGTATGGAGGTTCTTTAAAAAACTAAAAATAGAACTACCATATGACCCAGCAATCCCACTACTGGGCATATACCCTGAGACAACCATAATTCAAAAAGAGTCATGTACCACAATGTTCATTGCAGCACTATTTACAATAGCCAGGACATGGAAGCAACCTACGTGTCCATCGATAGATGAATGGATAAAGAAGATGTGGCACATGTATACAATGGAATATTACTCAACCATAAAATGAAAAGAAACTGAGTTATCTGTAGTGAGGTGGATGGACCTAGAGTCTGTCATTCAGAGTGAAGTAAGTCAGAAAGAGAAAAACAAATACTGTACGCTAACACATATATATGGAATCTAAAAAAGAAAAAACAAGGTTCTGATGAACCTAGGAGCAGGACAGGAATAAAGACATAGATGTAGAGAATGGATTTGAGGATGCGGGGAGGGGCAAGGGTAAGCTGGGACGAAGTAAGAGAGTAGCACTGAGATGTATACACTGCCAAATTTAAAATAGATAGCTAGTGGGAAGCGGTTGCATGGCACAGGGAGATCAGCTCGGTGCTTTGTGACCACCTAGAGGGGTAGGATAGAGAGGGTGGGAGGGAGACGCAAGAGGGAGGAGATATGGGGATATATGTATATGTATAGCTGATTCACTTTGTTATAAAGCAGAAACTAACACACCATTGTAAAACAATTATACTCCAATAAAGATGTTAAAAAAAAGTGATCCAAATAAGGAAAAAAAAGAATTATGGATTTTATGTGTGTGTAATTCCAATATATTTCAAGTGCTCTGTATATTCCAACTGGAGTTGAAATAAGCTGGGGATTTTTTGGAGGAAGCCACATAAACCTCATTGTATTGAGGCACGTTCACCTTGTTGCTCCAGGTACTAACTGGCTCCATGTTGGTCAATGCAAGAACTATTTTTAGAGGAAGGAAATCTGAAACCCCCATAAATTATTTCCCTAAATCTCTATTCAAAACCAATACAAATTAGTGATACCCTGATGCTTCTCCTTAAGGGAGCAACTCCAAGGGTAATTGAGAAAGGCTCGTTCCTCATTTCCATCCCTGCATTTCCACACAAACTCACAGATGCAATCATGCCATACTGTGAACAATATCACATCAAAGAAGGTTCTCAGAAACAGTTTTTTTACACAGTGTTGGGTTTGTTTCTTCATTCTCCGGTATTTGCAATTCTAAGGATCACCATAATGTCAGGTGATATAAAGAGGGAGAAAAAATTCTGTCTGTATATATAAAATTCTGTCACGTAGGAAATGAAAATAATGTCAAAGCTCTACACACAGTTTAAAGGAAAAAAGTTGTCTTCAAGAATTAATGATGGCTGCTCCAGGGAATTTATACAAGCCTGCCATGTTTCAAAAGCAGAATCAAAGTGAACCTAAGTTCCAACTGAGTTGCAGTCCTGAAGAGCTGGGAAGCGTTGTAGTAAAAAAAAAGAGGAAATCATATGTGAATAACTTAAACGTCTCTGTATGAGGAAACTGAAGCAAAAATTACTATGGTAACTATGAATATTATTTAGCAGTCTAGTGACAATCCAAAGAAATTAAAAGCAATAATTCCAGTCACAGAAAGGGGAGAGTCTCATATAACAGAAACACATTTACTACAATTTTAATTCTAGGAACCCTAAAGCAGTGCCATCTATACAGCCCCATTCTTGTCAATATTATCAATGTGATTCTCCTCTCCCAGCTGCTCCTTTAACCATCTATAATTTAGTGACAGCTCAAAGTTTATTTGCTAAACTCAAACTCACCCACAGATTCGGTCCACCAAAGTCAATCATGTTTCCTGTCAGAAAAGTAAGTCTCTTTCTTCAGTTAGAAGGAGTTAGAATGTCTGATACGCTTTCCCTAAATAACTAATGATCTGTTCTTCTCCAGGGTTTGGGACAGCTGGAAATATCTGAACAATGAGCCAAAAGGAGGGTCATCAAAATCACCAGGAGTACTTGTTTAACATATACATAGAGTTTCCTGAGCCTTTCCCAAACCTACTGAATTAAAAACCCTGGTCCCAGAAATAGCTATCTTTCAAATGTCCCCAGTGATTTGCAAGTAAAGCCAAGTTTGGGAGGAGCCATGGTTGCAATCATAGTTCACAGTGGTGCCTCCAAGTGGCGGTTCTTGTTAGCAGTTCTAAATAGCATCCAGGGGCAAGTGCTTTCAGCAGAGGCAGCATTTGGGCTGATAGCAACTCTGGTTGGAGTTGGCTCCCTGTGGCACTGCTGGAGAGGTACATGTATGCAGCCGTACCCACCAAAGTTTTTGTCTTTGGCTGCCCTCAAAGTAATGGAGGCCCCCTGTGGTCTGTTACTTCATACTACACAACTAGTCTGGAGCTTAGGATCATTCTCTCAAGGCAAGGCAAGCAGGGTTCCTGCTGAGCCCTCTCTTGGCACTGCTGACACAAAATCGACTTTCTAAAATGACACTCTTGGAAAGTTTTGCTCAAAGTCTCCTTCTGTTTACACCCTGGATAACAACATACTAGGCCATACTATTATGACCATTGCCTCCATTGCCCTCTATTATTTTTCCTCTGCCAGTCCTGAGACTTGATTATCTCATAGCTCAGTAAATTTCTCTTCTCCCTTTGGGTGCAAGCCCAGGATGCTAGCCTGCAAGACTACTCTCCTTCTTGGATGCAGTTGAACCCAGTCATCTGGGGGACTGGGTATGTGCCCTATACTACCCTTCTGGTGAATCCACATGAGTAACATTTGTTGATCTCTTGCAGGCAATGTGAGGTGGAGGACAGAGAATGGACCAAGCTAGAGGGTGGAGGTCAAAAAGTGGGGGTGGCTGTAGCAACAAATAAAACTGAAGAAATAAGCAGAGATGATGCTGTTAAGACTCAAGAGGTCAGAAGGAAAGGCTAAATGGTCTCCAGTGATAATATGGACAGAGGAGAGTGCTGAAGTTTGGATATAGATGCCAAAGTCAAGGCTATGATATCCTTGAATTCCTAAGGTATTCACCTAAGGTATCTTTCAGCTCTAAAATGATGTACTTTTCACCTGAAATATGATATTTTGGAATGTTCCAAAAGTTATGGCACATGTCTCCAAAACTCTACAGACAAGTGACAATGTAATAAACCTTAGACTCAATAGATTTGATGTTAGTCACAGAAGACTATTTTCTATTAAAGTTCTATACCTATAACATAAACATTATTACTTAATTAGTGTGTTATAATTGAGACATGTTTATTTCATAATGCCTTGCTGCACAGGTGAGTCTTGAAAATACTCTGCTCTTATTTTTCTTATTCTCTGACTTAAATTTATATTTAAAGGGTATTGTGAAGATCTGGAAGCAAATGATCATTCAATGCTTAGTCAAAAATATACGTTCCAAATCATGGTGAATATTTAGATACTGTTGTCTAAAATAAAATCCTATCTAGAAGACAGTAAAACTTATAAACCAATAAAGAGGAAATAGACAGGAGATGTGCATATAAAAATAAATGAGTGATGCAGTAAGAAAGTTGTTTCACCTCTGTGGTATTCTTCCCCTAAACCCAGTAGCCCAGTCTAATCATGACTCAAAATGACTAACATGTTACAAAAAACTTGACCAGTACTCTTAAAAGTGATCAAGGCCAAGGAAAACAAGAGAAGATTAAGAAATTGTCATGGATTAGAAGAGACTAAGGGGACACAATGATGCAATAAATGCAATGTAGTATCCCAACTTGGATCCCAGAAGAGAGAAAAAAAGACATTAATGATAACATTAATGAAATCTGAATAAATCTGTGGTTTAGGTAATAGAGTATCAATGTTAATTTCTTATCTTGACAAATGAATGGTAATTATGTAAGATATTATCCTTAGTGGGAGCTGGGTAAAAGGGACATGTGGATTCTCTGTCCTCTTCTTACATTTATGTAAATTTAAAATGATTCCAGAATAAAAAGGTTTTAAACAGTGCATATGAGACTATGCTTCTGTTTATAGCAAATTATATAATTAGTGCTAACACTGTCAATGATAACAACTAGACCAACTGGACAAAATATATAAAAACATTTATGTAAAGCCATATGACAGCTATCAAGAAGATAAAGAATCAACTTCTCAATATCAAGGAGAAGACTGATGTCTATAGAGATAATTAGTGTATTGTGACAGCTTTTGTCCTGTGGGCATTTCCCTGTTCAGAAGACATGGCTCAGAGACTGAGCAGTGCTTTGACAGTCTTGCTGTACTAAGAGGACAAAAGTTGGATTCCGGAACTTGTATGGGTGAGACTTAGGTAAATTCCACACACTTTAGTTTGGACTTCAAAGACAGGAAGCCTAGAATGGAGATAAACTAGAATTAAATCAGCTGTCATGGGAGTTCAGCACAGCTCTGAGGCATCTAAGTATCCCAGAAATTGGATTAAGATGATCCATATTGCCATTGCCTGGCAGAAGTATCAGAAAATCCTCATAAGGTAAAGATAATTTTTTAGGCCTAAATTATGTCTACACACACTTTTTTCAAATACAACTTCTGATATGCAAAAATAATCAAGAATGTGAGGATATAAGACAGCATAAGAAAGAATCAGCAAATGAAACAGAAATAAAATATATTCACAAAGGCCAGATATTAGAATTATAAAATAAGAACTCAAATAATTGTTACTTTATGCTCAAGGAGATAAAAATAGAATATTGAAATTGAATATAATTTTATTATTAAAAATTCAATAGATATATAAAATTTTGATATAAAACTAGATACTAAACTATTTTAAATGAACCAAAGAGAAATTCTAGAACTGAAAAATATAATACATGAAATTAAGAATCTTATGATTGGTTTCAACAGTAGTTTTTACATAGCTGAAGAGAGACATCATGAACTGGAAGTAAGTAAGAAGAAAATATCTAGAATGAAGGACAGAAAGCCAAAAGGATGACTACAAATAAAAGAGAGTGTAAGATGCATAGTGTATACTGTGAGAAGTTCTAAATTATTCTAAATCGTATTTATAGAAGAGAGATAATGGGGAAGGAGCAATATTTGGAGAGTTAATGGCTGAATTAGTTCTTGAACTGATGAAAGACATCACTCTGCAGATATACCAACCAAATAAATCCCAATCCAGAAAATAGAAAGCTATCACCTATAGCAGCACTGCCCAATAGAACTTTAGGCAATGACAGAAATGATCTGTTCTGTGCAATCCAGTGTGGTAGCTGCTAGTCACATGTGGCTATTGAGCACTTGAAGTGTGGCTGTGCAACTGAGAAACTGAATTTTAATTTCATTTGAATTAATTGAAATATAAATTTAATAACCATATATGTCTAATAAAGATTGTATTGGGCAGTGCAGATCTGGAGCATCATAGTAAAACTAGTGAAAAACAAAGATAAAAATCTTTAAAGAAATAAAAGACTTTACAAAGGACAATTATTAAATAGTTACCTTTTCCACATAAACAATGGAAACCAGAAGACAATAAAATATGCCAAAAAACAATAAGAAACCTACAATTCTATACCCAATAAAAATATCCTTCAACAATGGAGGTGAACTCTTGTTATATGCCTAGTTTAACTCATAGGGCATATTGGAGATGAATTTGCATATTGCCTTTGAAACTTTTGAGATATTAAGAAACTTTTGTTTCTGTTTCCCTGTACTCTGAGAATTCATCTTCTCAATGTGGCTCCTTTGGCTCACCCAGAGGGACGTTACCACTTTCTATACACACTTCTGCTGTGGCATTTATACTATCATTTTGCATTTACTGGTTTACACGTTTGGTTTTCTTACTTGAATGTCACTTCTCTGGGAAGTTTTGAACATAAGCACCTAGTAATTAGATTTCAGATGGTACTCAAAAGTGAATCATTTTAAAACAAAAATTTAATGATAGTAAGATTTATTTCATAGTCACTTGTCTGGGAAATATTGGAGACAAGCATCCAAAAATTTAAAATATTCCCACATGCTATATTGTAGTTGATATCCAAAACTATTACTTTAGAACTGAAAGATACCTTAGGACAATTTATATATAAAACTAATTCATGTATTAAAGAAATTCAAACTCAGAGATTAAGTGACCTGCCCAACATCCCACAAAAACTAGAGCCAGAAGCAGACCCAGTCTTCCAGTCCCATGTACATTCTTCTATATCATGATATCTCAGGATTAAGAATCTTTCTACTTTTATGGATCCAGCATATCTATCTTATATCTCTTCTAAACCATTTTTTGAGTTTAGCTATTACCAACTTTTAAAAAAAATCGACTTCCAGTCTTCAGTCTGAAAGAAACACTAACCTAGGAGTCAGGGGACCTGGATTCTTATCTCAGCTTTGTCACCAGTGGATCTGGGAGTCTTGGGAGAGTATCACCTACCTTTGCTGGACCTGTTCATTCCAAAAAGTAATATGTTTCACAGCATGAAATATAAAATGAAGCAGATATTCTAGGAGAGGTCTGAATTTAATTCATATCCTTAAATACTATCATTCTGCATCAAATATTTTGAATTTACTTTCTGTTCCTCACCTCATCCACTTTCCAATGAGAGAAAAATAGACTTAAAAAAGCATGTCGCAGTGAAAGTTGTATAAGTTGTTCTTAAAAGTCACCATCAATGATTAGTTTTTAGTGAATGTCTAATACAGCATAGCCAGTTAAACACAAACAAATAGAATGTCTGTTTGTTCCATTTTGGCAAGTTGACACGGTCTAAAGGATGGAGAACCACCATCATTGTAGGGAGAGCATGCTTCGGGGATATACATGTAACTTGTATGTTACATATCTATCTGGGTACATTTTACATTGTTCAACAAATTTCTGAATTAGACCATTTTTTTAAAGGTAAAGAATAGCTTTATAAATATTAGATAATTATTGGTTCTGGGTAAACACTGGATCCAGGAGAAAAATAATACAAATTCAACTCGAATATAGTCTCTCTGCACTCCTCCCTACTCCCATATCCTCAGGCCAATCTGGCCAGGAATTTGGATGCCTCTGGGCACAAAGCAGGTTGAACAGCTGTTTGACTCACTGCTTTTGACTCCTTGTCGTTTGGCAGATTGGAATCACTGCTGAGAGCACCATTTGGAATTTTTTTCACCCAAAACTGATATTTTTGAACATGAAATTGAAATATAGCGAGGCACTGGTACACGTTCATAGAATAATAGTGCCAAAAGAGAGTGTGATAGATTTATGTCAAAACTCTAACTTGCCCCAAAAGTGTTTAAAGAGATAACCCTAGATTGGTTGAGGTGGGCATGATAGTGCATGAATATGGATTTTCTGAAACTGTGAATATAAAAAATGATACCAGCTTCAGGTGTGTGAACTGGTGAGGAGAGAATATCAGACATGAATATAAATGGAGATGTATACAAACAGGTAGGAAAAAAAGAGCTAGGCCATATATACTGAAGGGAGACTGATTAGGGAAATATAACTAGAGAATCCAAAAGAGTCACTAAGTCTAGGTTTGGGTATTTGAGAGGAGGCTACTACTACTACGACTACGACTACCAACAAAAACAACAGTCTCAACAGTTGTTGTTGTTATTATTATAACAACAGCAACAAAAATAGTTTATGTTTACAAAGCAATAGTGTATACATCTGTCAGCACTGTTCTAATGTTTTAAACATAATAATTCATTTAATCTTCTTGACAATCATAAGAAATAAGAACTATTGTTATTGTTTCCAATTTATGGGAGATGAAACTAAGGCACAGAGAATTTAAGTCACTGATTCAAGATCACACAGCTGGTAGAGGTGAAGTCATGGTTTGACTCTGTGGCTGAAAAGCAATGAATCAATCTAAAATCTTACCCATAGGAAAAAAATGCTATGGAGAAATTGAACACTTTTGTATTAAGCATATAATAAGCAAAGCCTGAACAAAGGAAAGAAACCCCACTGCAGCACTATGTGATGACAGCAAAAAAACATACAAAAACTGACAAAATTTCCTTCTCTTTAGGTCCTTCAGGTGAATTATATTTCTTCCCAAATTTACCTCTTTTGTCCCCATCTTCAGACCAGAGTACACACAGATCTAAGCCTTCTTTTAAGGTCTCAATCCTCCTCCAATAATTAGCAAACCACAGTGTTAGAAAAGTCTCTTTATATTTAAAATTAATCACTGACTTTCCAACTTAAGCCCATTTCCTCTTCTCTGATCTTTATTGGAAACGGGAGATAACAAACTAGAGGAAGGCAGTTAAAATTCTAATCACTTTCAGTTTTTCCTTTTTATTTAATAAGTTATTTAAAATGTACTTCTGCTAAATCCTATTTTAAAATCTCCCTGACATTAATGACTGATATATTCAAGTTTTTCTGACAGGCCTATTTGGCCACCTTAAATGTACTGAGGGTGAGTTTTCTCATCTTACCTCTCCGTTTTCTAAGGGGTGTATCTTGGAATAAAATGAAG
This sequence comes from Balaenoptera musculus, assembly GCF_009873245.2. NCBI lineage: Eukaryota > Metazoa > Chordata > Mammalia > Artiodactyla > Balaenopteridae > Balaenoptera > Balaenoptera musculus. The sequence goes on from NC_045796.1 coordinate 34,062,645, forward strand.
TGCAGATGACCTCATCGTCTTTGGCGTATGATGGTGGTCCAGTGCGGGGATAAATATTGTAGAGGGTTAGGCACTCTGTGTCCGTCACAGCATGATACTGCCAGGGCTTATAATCAACATCATCAAGTGAGCGTTCCAAAATCCAGTTTCCAGGCCGAGGGGAATTAGCTGCTTTCACAATCACATACGCAATCTGGAACACCTGGGGAAGAGTGACAACAACAACATGTAACTCTGAATTCCAAAGGGTTCTCACTATTACATATCAAATATAAGGCCTACCTAAGGTTACAATAGATTTTATTCAGATATTATTTTCCATAACCCTATTTTATTCTCTAAAAATATTTTTACTGTTACATATCCGTATTTCATACCTTTTGGCTAAGATGAGATGTTCTATTTTGTGGATTTTAGTTCTCTAATAACTCATTAACATCATTTCACGTAATTTTTGAAGTTCTATTATAATCACAATCAGTTAAAGCATTTATTACATCCAATTTACTCACCTTACTCTGTTGGAAATTATAATATATGAGTTAGAAATTCCATGTGTGGATAGTGCTTGATAGATTAGAAAACAGTTACTTATGTCACCTAATCCTCAGACAAGTACCATCCATTACTGTGGTACAGCAAAAACAACATAGTGATTCAGAGGCACAATCCTGTGTTCAAATTGTGGACCCAGCATTTCTGTGACTTTGGGCAGATTATTTTACTTTGTCAACTCCTAGCTCCCTTTTCTGCAAATTAGGGTCAATAATAAGTACATTAAGTACATTACTGAGAGACAGTTTAGATTAAATGAGATAACATATGCAAAATACCTAGCAAAAGGCTTGGCTATAAATACTCAATAAATGTCATTTCCTTTACATCCCCAAATAGAAAATAACAGAGAGGAAATTCTAGTACATGCAGACAACTGTTTGAAACTGGAACATATTCAATGAAGGGCTTCTGTACCTTCTGTATAAGAGGTAAACATGTGTTAAAGAAAAGGAAAATAAAGGCATCAAGTGACTGTAAGTCAACAGAGTGACAACTGAGGGGAATATGGCAATCCTCTATGTTCAAATCTACATAATATTTGAAGAGGTAAAAAATAAATATTCTGGATATTTTGTGATGGTCCATGTGTGTCTTTACCAATTCAATCCAAAAGTCCAAAAGAACAATGCACAAACATTACCAAATGACATTTATTTGCAATGTCCTGGATAGAAAGGTAGATACAAGCTAGTTTAAGTTATTGTCCCACCGTCTATGAATTGATAATATATTGTAATAATGATATATATAATGAGTACACTAATAATAAAGCAGTGGTATATGTTCTTTTTTTTTTTTTTTTGGTATATGTTCTTTTTAGTAAATTCAGTGAGGTACAGGGAGCTTGTCAACCCTAAGCTCTGGGTGATTGGGGTCATTGAAAGGATACAACTGGAGGACAAATCTGCTAAAATGTGATTAAAGGGTCTGCTTAGAAGGGAGCTTGAAAGGAATGTTCTGAAAATAAACCTTATTTGCTACATAGTTTTGACATGAGTCTTTCAGGAATACATCTACACTGTCTATGGTAAACTTTAAGGGACTGAATTTAAAAATACGAAAGGTTGATATATAAGATGTAAAACAGGAGACCTTCAAGATGGCGGAGGAGTAAGACGTGGAGATCACCTTCCTCCCCACAAATACATCAGAAATACATCTACATGTGGAACAACTCCTACAGAACACCTACTGAACGCTGGCAGAAGACCTCAGACTTCCCAAAAGCCAAGAAGCTCCCCACGTACCTGGGTAGGGCAAAAGAAAAAAGAAAAAAAAGAGACAAAAGAATAGGGATGGGGGCTTCCCTGGTGGTGCAGTGGTTGAGAGTCTGCCTGCCAATGCAGGGGACACGGGTTCGAGCCCTGGTCTGGGAAGATCCCACATGCTGCGGAGTGGCTGGGCCCGTGAGCCACAATTACTGAGCCTGCGCGTCTGGAGCCTGTGCTCCGCAACAAGAGAGGCTGCGATAGTGAGAGGCCCATGCACCACGATGAAGAGTGACCCCCGCTTGCCACAACTAGAGAAAGCCCTTGCACAGAAACGAAGACCCAACACAGCCATAAATAAATAAATAAAAACAAATTCTTAAAAAAAAAAAAAAAGAATAGGGATGGGACCTGAACCTCGGGGAGGGAGCTGTGAAGGAGGAAAAGTTTCCACACGCTAGGAAACCCCTTCACTGGCAGAGACGGGGGGTGGCAGGGCAGGGTGGGTAACTTTGGAGCCACGAAGGAGAGCACAGCTACAGGGGTGCAGAGGGCAAAGTGGAGAGATTCCCGCGCAGAGGACTGGTGCCGACCAGCACTCACCAGCCTGAGAGGCTTGTCTGCTCACCCGCCGGGGCAGGTGGGGGCTGGGAGCTGAGGCTCGGGCTTCAGAGGTCAGATCCCAGGGAGAGGACTCGGGTTGGCTGTGTGAACACAGCCTGAAGGGGGCTAGTGTGCCACAGCTAGCTGGGAGAGAGTCCACGAAAAAGTCTGGAACTGCCTAAGAGACAAGAGACCATTGTTTTGGGGTGCGCGAGGAGAGTGGATTGAGAGCACCACTTAAACGAGCTCGAGACGGGCACAAGCCGCGGCTATCAGCATGGACACCAGAGCCGGGAATGAAACGCTAAGGCTGCTGCTGCAGCCACGAAGAAGCCTGTGTGCAAGCACAGGTCACTATCCACACCTCCCCTCCTGGGAGGCTGTGCAGCCCGCCACTGGCAGGGTCCCATGATCCAGGGACAACTTCCCTGGGAGAACACACGGCACACTTCACGCTGTTGCAACATCATGCCGGCATCTGCCACTGTAGGCTCGCCCTGCACTCCGTACCCTTCCCTCCCCCTGGCCTGAGTGAGCCAGAGCCCCCTAATCAGCTGCTCTTTTAACCCCGTCCTGTCTGGGTGGAAACAGAGGCCCTCAGGAGACCTACACACAGAAGCAGGGCCAAATCCAAAGCTGAAGCCAGGAGATGTGCGAACAAAGAAGAGAAAGGGAAATTTCTCCCAGCAGCCTCAGGAGCAGCGGATTAAATATCCACAATCAACTTGATGTACCCTGCATCTCTGGAATACCTGAACAGACAACAAATCATCCCAAAATTGAGGCGGTTGCCTTTGGAGCAACTGTAGACTTGGGGTTTGCTATATGCGACAGACTGGTTTCTGGTTTTATGTTTATCTTAGTGTAGTGTTTAGAGTTTATTATCATTAGTAGATTTGTTTATTGAATTGGTTGCTCTCTTCCTTTTTTTTTTAATGTATAGATATATATATGTTTTTCCTTTTTCTCTTTATGTGAATGTGTATGTGTATGCTTCTTTGTGTGATTTTGTCTGTATAATTTGCTTTTATCATTTGTCCTAGGGTTCTGCCTGTCCTTTTTCTTGTTTTGTTTTGTTTTGTTTAGTATAGTTTTTAGTGCTTGTTATCATTGGTGGATTTGTTTTTTGGTTTGGTTGCTTTCTTTCTTTTTTCTTTTTTTTAAATTACGTTTTAATTTTTTTAATTTTTAATAATTAAAAAAATTCTTTTATTTCATAACTTTATTTCTTTTTCTTTTATTTTCTCCCTCCCTCCCTCTCCTCTCTCTCTCTCTTTCTCTCTCTCTTTCTCTCTCTCTTTCTTTCCTTCTTTCTTCTCCCTTTTCTTCTGAGCTGTGTGGCTGACAGGGTCCTGGTGCTCTGGCTGGGTGTCAGGCATGTGCCTCTGAGGTGGAAGAGCTGAGTTCAGGACATGGGTCCACCAGAGACCTCCCAGCTCCACGTAATATCAAACAGCAAAAGCACTCCCAGAGATCTCCATATCAACACTAAGACCCAGCTCCGGAATTCCCTGGTGGTGCAGTGGTTAAGAATCCGCCTGCCGATGCAGGGGACACAGGTTCGAGATCTGGTCTGGGAAGATCCCACATGCTGAGGAGCAACTAAGCTGATGTGCCACAACTAATGAGCCTGTGCTCTAGAGCCCGCAAGCCACAACTACTGAGCCTGCATACCACAACTACTGAAGCCCGTGTGCCTAGAGCCCATGCTCTGCAACAAGAGAAGCCACCACAATGAGAAGAACGTGCACCACAATGAAGAGTAGCCCCCACTCTCCACAACTAGAGAAAGCCTGAGCACAGCAATGAAGACCCAGTGTAGCCAAAAATAAATTAAAAAAAAAAAAAAAAGACCCAGCTCCAATCAACGACCAGCAAGTGACAGTTCTGGACACCCTATGCCAAACAACTAGAAAGACAGGAACACAACCCCACCCATTGGCAGAAAGGCTGCCTAAAATCATAATAAGATCACAAACACCCCAAAACACACCACTGGACACAGTCCTGCCCACCACAAAGACAAGACCCAGCTGCATCCACCAGAACAAAGGCACTAGGCCCCTCTACTAGGAAGCCTACAAACCCACTGAAACAACCTTAGCCACTGGGGGCAGACACCAAAAACAACAGGAACTACGAACCTGCAGCCTGCAAAAAGGAGACATCAAACATAGTAAGTTAAGCAAAATGAGAAGACAGAGAAACACACAGCAGATGAAGGAGTAAGGTAAAAACCCACCAGACCAAACTAATGAAGAGGAAATAGGCAGTCTACCTGAAAAAGAAATCAGAGTAATGATAGTAAAGATGATCCAAAATCTTGGAAATAAAATGGAGAAAATACAAGAAACGTTTAACAAGGATCTAGAAGAACTAAAGAGCAAACAAACAATGATGAACAACACAATAAATGAAATGAAAAATTCTCTAGAAGGAATCAATAGCAGAATAACTGAGGCAGAAGAACAGATAACTGACCTGGAAGATAAAATAGTGCAAATAACTACTGCAGAGCAGAATAAAGAAAAAAGAATGAAAAGAATTGGGGACAGTCGTAGAGACCTCTGGGACAACACTAAACCCACCAACATTCGAATTATAGGGGTCCCAGAAGAAGAAGAGAAAAAGAAAGGGACTGAGAAAATATCTGAAGAGATTTTACTTGAAAACTTCCCTAATATGGGAAAGGAAATAGTCAATCAAGTCCAAGAAGCACAGAGATCCCATACAGGATAAATCCAAGGAGAAACACGTCAATACACATAGTAATCAACCTATTAAAAATAAATACAAAGAAAAAATATTAAAACCAGCAAGGGAAAAGCAACAAATAACATACAAGAGAATCCCCATAAGGTTAACAGCTGATCTTTCAGCAGAAACTCTGCAAGCCAGAAGAGTGACAGGACATATTTAAAGTGATGAAAGGGAAAAACCTACAACCAAGATTATTCTACCCAGCAACGATCTCATTCAGATTCGATGGAGAAATTAAAACCTTTACAGACAAGAAAAAGCTAAGAGAATTCAGCACCAGCAAACCAGCTTTATAACAAATGCTAAAGGAACTTCTCTAGGCAGGAAACACAAGAGAAGGAAAAGACCTACAAAAACAAACCTAAAACAATAGAATTCAAGACTCAAATCAATAGAATTAGAAATAAAAAAGGAGAAGTAACAACTGACACTGCAGAAATACAAAGGATCATGAGAAATTACTACAAGCAACTATATGCCAATAAAATGGACAACCTGGAAGAAATGGACAAATTCTTAGAAAAGCACAACCTTCCAAAAGTGAACCAGGAAGAAATAGAAAATACCAACAGACCAATCACAAGCACTGAAATTGAAACTGGGATTAAAAATCTTCCAACAAACAAAAGCCCAGGACCAGATGGCTTCACAGGTGAATTCTATCAAACATTTAGAGAGGAGCTAACACCTATCTTTCTGAAACACTTCCAAAATATAGCAGAGGGAAGAACACTCCCAAACTCATTCTACAAGGCCGCCATCACCCTGATACCAAAACCAGGCAAAGATGTCACAAAGAAAGAAAACTACAGGCCAATATCACTGATGAATATAGATGCAAAAATCCTCAACAAAATACTAGCAAACAGACTCCAACAGCACATTAAAAGGATCAAACACCACGATCAATTGGGGTTTATCCCAGGAAAGGAATGCAAGGATTCTTCAATATACGCAAATCAAACAATGTGATACACCATATTAACAAATTAAAGGAGAAAACCCGTATGATCATCTCAATAGATGCAGAAAAAGCTTTCGACAAAATTCAACACCCATTTATGATAAAAACCCTCCAGAAAGTAGGCACGGAGGGAAGTTCCCTCAACATAATAAAGGCCATATATGACAAACCCACAGCCAACATCGTTCTCAATGGTGAAAAACTGAAACCATTTCCTCAAAGATCAAGAATAAAACAAGGTTGTCCACTCTCACCACTATTATTCAACAGAGTTTTGGTAATTTTAGCCACAGCAATCAGAGAAGAAAAATAAATAAAAGGAATTCAAATCAGAAAAGAAGAAGTAAAGCTGTCACTGTTTGCAGTTGACATGATACTATACATAGAGAATCCTAAAGATGCTACAAGAAAACTACTAGAGCTAATCAATGAATTTGGTAAAGTAGCAGGATACAAAATTAATGCACAGAAATCTCTTGCATTCCTATACACTAATGATGAAAAATCTGAAAGAGAAATTAAGGAAACACTCCATTTTACCACTGTAACACAAAGAATAAAATACCTAGGAATAAACCTACCTAAGGAGACAAAAGACCTGTATGCAGAAAACTATAAGACACTGATGAAAGAAATTAAAGATGATACAAACAGGTGGAGAGATAGACCATGTTCTTGGATTGGAAGAATCAACATTGTGAAAATGACTATACTACCCAAAGCAATCTACAGACTTAATGCAATCCCTATCAAACTACCAATGGCATTTTTCACAGAACCAGAACAAAAAATTTCACAATTTGTGTGGAAACACAAAAGCCCCTAATAGCCAAAGCAATCTTGAGAAAAGAAATGGAGCTGGAGGAATCAAGTTCCTGGACTTCAGACTATACTACAAAGCTACAGTAATCAAGACAGTATGGTACTGGCACAAAAACAGAAATATCGATCAATGGAACAGGATAGAAATCACAGAGATAAACCCACGCACATATGGTCACCTTATTTTCGATAAAGGAGGTAAGAAGATACAGTGGAGAAAAGACAGCCTCTTCAATAAGTGGTGCTAGGAAAACTGGACAGCTACATGTAAAAGAATGAAATTAGAACACTTCTTAACACCATACACAAAAGCAAACTCAAAATGGATTAAAGACCTAAATGTAAGGCCAGACACTATAAAACTCTTAGAGGAAAACATAGGTAGACTATTCTATGACATAAACCATGGCAAGATCCTTTTTTACCCACCTCCTAGAGAAATGGAAATAAACAAAAATAAACAAATGGGACCTAATGAAACTTAAAAGCTTTTGCACAGCAAAGGATACCATAAACAAGACAAAAAGACAACCCTCAGAATGGGAGAAAATATTTTCAATGAAGCAACTGACAAAGGATTAATCTCTAAAATTTACAAGCAGCTCATGCAGCTCAATATCAAAAAAACAAACAACCCAATCCAAAAATGGGCAGAAGACCTAAATAGACATTTCTCCAAAGAAGATATACAGATTGAGAACAAACACATGAAAGGACGCTCAACATCACTAATCATTAGAGAAATGCAAATCAAAACTACAATGAGGTATCACCTCACACCAGTCAGAAAGGCCATCATCAAAAAATCTACAAACAATAAATGCTGGAGAGGGTGTGGAGAAAAGGGAACCCTCTTGCACTGTTGGTGGGAATGTAAATTGATACAGCCACTATGGAGAACAGTATGGAGGTTCCTTAAAAAACTAAAAATAGAACTACCATACGACCCAGTAATCCCACTACTGGGCATATACCCTGAGAAAACCATAATTCAAAAAGAGTCATGTATCACAATGTTCATTGCAGCTGTATTTACAATAGCCAGGACATGGAAGCAACCTACATGTCCATCGACAGATGAATGGATAAAGAAGATGTGGCACATATATACAATGGAATATTACTCAGCCATAAAAAGAAACGAAACTGAGTTATTTGTAGTGAGGTGGATGGAGCTAGAGACTGTCATACAGAGTGAAGTAAGTCAGAAAGAGAAAAATAAATACCATATGGAATCTAAAAAAAAAAAAAATGGTTATGAAGAACCTAGTGGCAGAACAGAAATAAAGATGCAGGTGTAGAGAATGGACTTGAGAACACAGGGAGGGGGAAGGGTAAGCTGGGATGAAGTGAGAGAGTGGCATGGACATATATATACCACCAAATGTAAAATAGATAGCTAGTGGGAAGTAGCCACCTAGCACATGGAGATCAGGTTGGTGCTTTGTGACCACCTAGAGGGGTGAGATAGGGAGAGTGGGAGGGAGATACAAGAGGGAGGAGAGATGGGGATATATGTATATGTATAGCTGATTCACTTTGTTATAAAGCAGAAACTAACATACTATTGTAAGGCAATTATATTCCAATAAAGATGTTAAAAAAAACATAAGACAGGTGGCTCTGATGCTGGTCTTTTGAGATCTTTACTAGGATCTGAGCATTTCTGTGTGCACTAAGGGGAGAATCACGAGCCATCATATGACTGAAAGTAGGGATGGTATTTGCATCTTAGGCACAGTTGTGTAAATACTGGTAATTAAAATACTGAAATACTTCTGTAGTTGGTAAATCACTGCTGCCCAAGCCTACCAAATGCCTCCTCTCTCCTGAGATCATCTGGTTAACCCTGGGATAGCAAGGAACAGCCAAGACGTCGTCTCTGATTAGTCTGGGCTTTGACTAATTCTACTTTATTGACTATCACTCCAGATGGGAAATATTATGAATTTATATTTACAAAGGTATATAGATAAGTGTAATTGCAGATATACACACATATATGCATTTGTGTCTATAATTATTGGAATACACTTAGACATTTTGGGGAAGTGTAGATATGGACATCTTAAAGCTGTGACCTATGGGGTTTGGCAATCAGGAGTCAAAGAGATAAGAAGAGCTTTTAAATTTCATCTAATAACCTGCTATATTAATTGCATTAACATAAATGTCTTGGTTTTTAATAAAATTATTTTTAAAATAAAGAAATATTTTTAAAAGTATTGAAGAAAGGACAAGAGTAGGAGTAAAATGGAATATACTCTAGCAATCATAATCTAAAGTATTTGCTACTTCTGCATTTTTTTAGGTGTTATTCATAAGAAATTATTTCTCTTAGACTCTGTACTCAATAACTCATACACATGGAACCTCTTTTAAAAGGAATTCACTGAAGGACAAACCTATTGATTAATCTGATAGAACAGAGAGATATTTGATTCTATTAAAAATCTGAAATACCCTGGTCCTAATTTCTGGTAATCCTAAATTATTTGTGACAAAGTCTATAAAATGATAAAGAATATGAATAAATAAATTGTGAGCTCCTAAAGGGCAGAGATGCTACAATCCTTATTATAATTCTTTTGAAATAGTGTGCATTCAATATTTATTAGTTTTAACTGAATAACCAAAATCATTGTAACATGCTTCCATGTTACTTCTACTAGCTTAACACTTTCTTTTCTGTTTGTTAGAGCTTGAATTTCAGTCAACCAGCATATTTTGGCACTTGTAGGAACTAAGACATACATTGCTTGTATGTTCGTCCTATTACATCTCTGAGTTGAAAAAATTTCTTAAACTCTTTTACCCTCTGTTTCCCAGTGTTTCTTTTCCAAAGTCAAAACCATGGAAAGATAATGAATATAAAATACTGTGTGGTCTTTGGAAAAAAGAATCTATATAAATATTTTAAATTAGCAAATTTCTATCCAGAAAAAAGAATGCACAGATATTTTCTTAGTGGAAAACCAAAAGAGAAATATCAAAGCATAATTAGAGATCACAGGTACAAATGAGAAAAATAAAGATACACTGATGCATGGATAAAGTACTTTGTTTAGAAACAACTCAGCAAGCAAATATAGGAAAAGGCCAAATTGTCTTGGAGCTACAACATGGATTTATGACTTAGGAGCTTCTGTGCTGGCTTTGGAATAATAGATGAAATCCATGAAAAGAAGTTATACTAGAAACCACACAGACTCTTTCTATAATTCAACATAACAGCCTACATTAAGTGACATGGAAAAGCAGTCATTGCCTTCGAGAATATGTCACCCCATTTCAAAACAATATCCTTCTTTCATTTATTTTCTATGGATTCTTTCACATTTCATGCAAAATTAATTAAATTAGTTAGCATGTAGTATTTTGAATAAACTTTTAAAAATGTGGTAGACAGCATTATTGGAAAACACAATGAATAGAAGTATTCTTTGAAGGCGTCAGGCAAAGACTGTGAAAATTCTAATAGTGATTTTCTAAGTATGCCAAAATTTTAATGACTTGAATAGAATAATTCTCTAACGTACTCATGCTACTTTTATTAACTCTGTCTTTTGTTTTCAGTATAAAGGCTCTTCAAAATCAGTAGTTATAAAACCTTATTTCCAGATGGAAAAAACCCCAATCTGTATGGGGTGCAACAAGGAAAGCAAACACCTCATTATAAGTACAAAAATGCTATGATGGCTAGGCTTCTATAAACCGTAGATCTCAATACACAATACCCAAATTTTTGGAGGGCACGTTTTACAAAGTTGGTGGCTAAAAAAAAAAAATCCCAAATAATTTTTGAAATAATACCAAATGTTTGACATTTTACTGTAACAAAGAGAACTTTCTATTACATATTCCATTTGTGCATCACCTAATAAAATATCATGTAATTATAATCATATGTCACTGATGTAGCATTAAATTAGATGTTCCTAGAGTATTAAGAACCTGATCTCAGTTAGGGTGGAAATGAAGAATACAGTCTTTCTGAAGAATCCTTCAGTCTCAAAGTAACAAGTAACATGCAATGACCATCATATGCACTGATGCTTTCCCATCTTTTTCACATTATAGGAGGAGACCTCACAGCCTGAAGTGAACAGCCTAGGAACTTTGGCCACTCTAGATACTGTCCTAGGACAGGATATACATTAGCTCACCTGTAATCCATGTGGGTAAGTCTGACCTCCAGAACTAATTTCTAGCACATGCATTGCTGGGTCTGAATTTTTGAAAAATATTCTCTGCTATGACTCTCAGGAACCTACTTTATCCCAGTTCTTTTGTCCTCAGAAGAATCATGGATCTAGGAAAATGCTACCAAAGAGTATTGTGTTTTGGAGATTTTAGTGATACTTTTGAGTGTCACTGGCACACAGTTAAGAGAGCCAGGCCAAAGAAGGACTCCTTAATGATGTAACAAGGACAGAGGACCTCCATTTCCTATAGGCTGATCCCCCAAGAAAGCCATAAAACTATTAATGAAGGCCACTCTCTGTGGAAGATGGTACTTCATCTTTCTCATAGAACTTGACCTGAATTACTCTTTTCCATTTCTTGTTTCCTAATTTGTCAAGAAAAAAACACATGGCCATCTAACTTCTGCCCACTGATAAGCTCTGCCTCCCTCCCCCTGTTGCTATCTGTCTGTGAACTTCCTATAGCAAATAGTTGTCCACATAACAAAATTGCTTAATTGTGAAAGAGGCTTTGCAATATTCTACTACCTGCTCTTGCCAATGTTATGGATTTAAACATTTCCACAAGCTGTGATGTCATCTCTAATATGTTTTGAACACTCCTGTGTATTCTTAGTTCTAGTATATGTTTGTCAAATACTCTTATTTATTCATATAGGTATGTTGGCTTTCAGAAAGCAATGAGAGTTATACAATATCAGAACCTGAAAGGATCCTTGGAATCATGAGTTTCAAGCTTAGTACCCATTAGAATAATCGGGGAAGCCTTATAGAAATGTGTGCATGTCTCTGTGTTGGAGTTGATAGATGGAGTTCATGTGGTTACCTGATCTTTCACCTGAGACCTAAAAAGAGGTTAAATAAATAAATAAGAAACCAATAACAACAAAGATAAGAGGATGAGGAGGGTTCAGTATTTTTCTGGAAGGTCCATGAGAGTCAGTTGAGGAGGGAGAGGAGAGATCATGGCCTAAAGTACTCAGTACTTGCCCTGGGTCAAGTCCAGCAGAAACTCACAAAGGCAGGTCTGACCAGAAGCAGGGATGAGAAGCAGGGCTGAATGTAGGAAATTCATGGAAATTCTGAGTTTAATAGAGGCTTCACTCAAAGATGCGCCCCACCCAAGCACATGTAACCAAATTCTTACTCCCCAGCAAAAACTTCTGAGCAATCACAGAAAACAAGTGGCTCATTATAATCTTAAAAATTATCTGAAGAGATTATTATACAGATTTTGAAAATATTATTACTGGACTTATTGGATCAAATTCCAACAATAGAAGCTTTTAAATGATGCTTTAAACTTAAAAAAATTAACCTACAAATAACTCTAATTATTACTTTTTGAGTGAGTTTTATGTCCCTTGTAAATTTACACTTACTTCAATAAACCTAGAATAATGTGGTGGGGAGTCCAGAAGGATAGCTCCTTGCCTGCCTGTGCTTTCAGACAAATTCATTTACAATGATTTCAAAGATGGAAGTGATTTGTGATTGTCACTCAGTTATAATGTGCAGCCCATTTATTCCCCTCCCCCCAAGTGTATACTATAATTGCTGAGTGTGAATTTAGCAAGTTGCAGGGAGGCAAATGTGCCATTTCACCTCAGGGTAAGTGGCTCCCGAGTCGCCAGAGGAACAGAAACACTCTGCCCACAATTAAAACAGATTTTTTATACTCACATTAAACTCATGTAAAGTTTATACATTTGAAAATGAATTACTCTACCACTCCAGAATTTCTAAGAAATAATAATCTATCTGGATGACCAATGATAATCCTTTGAAGATAAAATGTTCAATTGTTTGTTGAAAAAATTTTTAAAGGGTTTTAATCAATGTCGAACTACTTATGGGAAAGTATTTGAAGGACTGCTCCACCTCACTATGCAAGGAAGAAAATCTCAACTTCTAGTTCCGAAAAGTAACAAGAGTTACTTTTTCTGCTCTCTCTAAGTTAATACATAAATCTAAAGCAATTTAATTTCTTATTAAAATATTAGGTTTATTTTCCCCCTAAAGCTGGACAAGTTGATTATAAAGTTGATTTGGAAAAATTAACAAGAAAGAATAGCCAAGAGAACCTGAAATGAAAGAACAACAGATGCAGGGATGTATTATTAAATGAAAAATAATCAACGTAGAGAATATTCAGTTATACTGGATGCTGCTGTTTACTAAGAGGGCCTTTTTTGAAATGATGCATCTGTGGTGGGACTAATGGTCATCATGGCCACTAACGTCCCCAAAAGAGAGAACACAGCACCATCTATAAAGTAATCGTGCCAGAAAAGTGAACCCAAATCAGAGTGGGTCTCTACATTTTTAACTATCAGTTTACAGGAAATGAGGTATCCAAGGAGCATGAAAACAGCACCACAGGAATACAATTAGCAAAATCCAGAATGGGAGAACCTTTACTAGACAAACCATATGGCTTATTCCAAAAATAAATGGCAAGAAAATAAAAAATAATGAGGTTATAGATTAAGAAAGCTTAAGAGATATCAAATAAATACAGTATGTAACTTCAGGTGCATCCTGATTCAATCAGCTGTTTAAAAAATTTGGAGGCAAATGTGATGAATTTTAATACTGACTGAATATTTGCTAGTATTAAAGAAGTAGTAGTAACAGTATTAATTTTTAGGTGTGACAATGCTTTTGTTTACAAAAGAGCTGTATCCTTCAGAGATACATACTGAATTATAGAGGAAGTAATATGTGTGGAATTTGCCTCCAAATAATCTGGGGGGTGGGGTGGGGTATGATAAATGTAGAATTGAAACAAGAAGGGCCACAAGTTAATTCTTACAGGTGGGTGTTGGTTACATGTGGGTCTAGGATATTCTTCTCCACACTTTTGTGTATGTTGGGAAATTTTCATAATCAGAATTTTAAAAAAGATTACTAATGCATCTCATTTTAATAAACAAATGATTCTCTTTTACATAATGATTTTAACACTATTGGTAATTCAGTGCTTGCTCTTAAAAAGCAAATATTTAATGCATTTTCTTTATTATCTTGATAAATGGTTAACTCTGCTTCATGCTGCGAAGACATTGCATTCTGAGCTCAAGAAATATATCTTAATTCTTTCAAATTAATTATCAACTCTAAAGGGCATTGCTGGTCCAAAATGTTAGTCCCATCTTAAGAAAACTAGGAACATGAATAAATGGAATCCAAATGGCAATGAGTAAGGTCCTCCCTCAGCTTACTAATGCATTTAGTACTCTATGCTTCATTAAGTTGCTATCATTTTTAACAATGTTAGCTGCAGGTAAAATTCAGACAAGCATTTTCCTTCTCTTTAGCACTGCCCTTGACATCTGTTCTCTCCTCACATATTTCTCTCTTATCTGAAACAATCTATGGTTTCAAAACATTGACCTGCCTCCTGTGAATGAGCCATTGGCACAGCATGGCTTTCACAACAGCTACTGGTAAAAGAGCAGGTAGGCTGAGTCCCCCATAGAACATGACAGTCCTTTCAATGAAGCCATCACAGAGGACAATATTGGTGTGAATCACAGACAATCAGAAATGTGACAGTTTAAAGTTTGCCTTCTAAAAATTATCCACCCTGGAGAAATACCCAGGATTGCCTTTGTTTTTGTGCTTCTATAGTTATCAGGGTAAGAAGAACCTATACCTTCTCAAATTTATGACATTGCAGACATGAATGAATCACTCTAGTTCAAAGCATTTGGGGAATAATAGCAAAGATTTGTAGTGATGAGAAGAGTTAGAAATATCATGTTAACAGTGGAGAATAACAAATCAAAGACAGATGAAACTTTCTGATCTTGGTTCATGGATTCTTTCAACAGATCAGAGCCACTTAACACATTCAATTTTAGCCATTACAAATGAAATAGCATCAGCTATTTTCATGCTTATATATTGCCCCACTTCCTTGTCCTTCTCTAGGGACTTTCTTAAGAGTAGTTTGTACCCTCTTTTGTTTATTACCTTAACACCTCCTCTCTATTTAACCCTCTGCAGTCCATGCAACACTCACCACCCTACCTGAATCAATTTCAGAAGAGTTACAGCAACCCATTTGGAAAATTCATGGTTTTTTCCTCCATCCTCATCTTCTTTGAGTTCTCTACAGCTTTTGACTATACTGTTCCCCCCGCCCCCATCTGAAACTCTCTTTATCTTTGGAAAAATGATATTTATTTATAATTTAGGGATTTCTTTAAAAAAAGAAAAACATGGTTTCCTAATATGGCTTTTTACCTAAAATGGAAGGTAAACAATAGGAGAGAAGGGAGTGAAGACAAAAGGAATACTCAGAAGAGAGCACTGTGTGGGGTACGCCTGCTGTGGGTATTTTTTAATTCGAATTTCTTTAACAAAGGTGTGTCCCAATGTTCTATGTCCTAATAATCTTTTCTTGGGGAAAGTAGCATTTTATTTAGTGCTTAGTTTTTGCCAGGCACTTCAGCATGCAGAAGTTTGTTTCTGTTAACAAGAACCCTATGAGATAGGTAGGAACTGATTAGAAATTGAAATGAGAGTGTTACCCTAATTTGTGTGGTAGAAATAATAATGGCTCCTCAAAGATGTCTATATCTTAACCCTTGGAACCTTTGAATACATTCTCTTATATGTCAAAAGGGGTTTTGCAGATATGATTTAGTTAAAGACCTTGAGATGGAATGATAATTCTGGATTATATGAATGGGTCCAATATAATCAAAAGGATCCTTAAAAGTAGAAGAGGGAAGCAAAAGAGGAGGTCAGAGTGATGGAACATGAGAAAGCTTCAACCCATTTCTGGCTTTGAAGATGGAAGAAAAGACCACAAGCCAAGGAACATAGGTAATCTCCAGAAGCTGGAAAAATCAAGGAAATGAATTCCCCTCAAGAACCTTCAGAAGGGAATGCAACCTTGCCCACACCTGGATTTAGGCCAGTGAGGCTCATGTCAGACTTCTAACCTATTAAAATGTAAGATAATAAATTTGTGTTGTTTTAAGCCACTAAATCTGTGGTAATCTGTTACGACAGCAATGGAAAACTAGTACAGTAGGTAACTTGTTCCACTTCACATGACTAGTAAATTATGGAGCAAGTCTATAGATCCAGTTTTGTTTAATTTTGCTTTCTGCATAATACCTTCCATGTCTATGACTATTTCAACTAACTCCTTTATACAGATATGTCCCATATCTCAATTTCTAACCTAACCACATTCTCATGTCCCATTTTATATTTAAAACTAACAACTGAATATCTCTATGACAATTTAATTTTGCTTTGTAAAAAATTAATTTTGCCCTCGTTTTACCACCAAAACTGATATAAGTTACTAGCAGTAGAAACTGTAGAATACTCTATAGATGTTTTTTAATGCCTTACACATAATTATCAATTATTTTTTAAAATTCAATGGAATAGGTGATCAAAACTGGAATGCCACCTCTGAAACAATTTAAGGAACCTCAGAAGTAATTTCTACAAGCACCTAAAGTGTGAACCTACCTAGCCACCATTCAACATTAATAAGTACAGGTGACACATCCCTCATCATTTCTAATTTCCTTGGGAATTTTTACCAAGATAACAATCTTAAATATGGTCTAAATCACATAGTCTTCCTCTGAAATGAAAGTCTGCAAAAAAGAGAATTCTGACAAGGTTTGTAAAGCTGGCCTTTACCCCAAATTTTAAAGAGGTGACTTCACTTGCCAGTGAAGTGTGAAGAGTGTAAATGAAATGAAAAATGAGAAAACTGCAGAGCCTGCTATCATTCTGGCTAAGATTTTAAAATAAGGATAGGAGATGGCACTCATATAACTGTATAGACATTTTCTAAAGACTGAGTGCCAACAGTTATGACAAATATGCCTGAAAGGTGACCATTTCAAGAGGACATAGGATAAAGTTCTTACAAAACCACCCTGCAAATTCTTTGCTCTTTGTATTCTGCCTAGATTTCTCCTGATTTTTTTTATGAGTTCAAAACACACCAAATCATCATAGAACTTTGGTGACGTCAAGTCAAAATGATTTATGAAGTGCTGAGCTGGATTTCTGAAGCTCCAAAAGGATCCATGGCACACAGATAACACTTAGGGAATTTTACTGTCTCCTCTATGCTGCCTTCACAAAATTGTGTTTTACTCTGTCAGCAAGTTTGACTGCTCGTGGATTTTCCAAACCTCTCCATGCAGGACTAATTAATTGGTTGCACCAAAGCAAAAGTTTTTTTTTAAACCCTCACCCTTAGAGGAAAATCAAGGCTAATCAAATTAGGACTCAGCACAGGAAGGGGGAAAAAAAGCTTAAAAAGTGACTTCGTAAACAATTATCTGACACTGAAATTCATCCAGTTAAGCAGGTTATGAACGTCACAAAAAGTCATGGTTATAGTTGTCCTGAAAAAGAGCAAATGTTTTTGGACATTTTCTGTAGTATTACATGTCCTGCTGTGAACATTCTATCAGCCCTGAACATAATTAATTTATGTAAAAGCCTTCACTAGAAAAACCCTTCACACATTTCCATTTAAATTATGACAAAATGTCATTGTACTCTGATTCTGAAATTGCTATCCAATAGAACATTTGATCACAATGTCTAGAAACAAATTGCAAAGAACAATATATCTTTGGGAAACATAAGTAGTATTTCATCAATATGGAATCAAGCTCTATCTCATTTATGATACCCAAGGCATAAAACAGAATCCATAGGGCTTCTTGAACAGTTTGATTGACTACAATTACTCAACATCAAATAATAAAGCTGCAAAATCATCAAGAGTAAAATCCGACACTATAAATTGAATCTGTCTAAACAGCAGAGAATGCATGACAGCAGAACATCCACACAACTCTACCATAAGCATATATGGAGGGATAGTTGTGAATAGAAACACTATAAACAACACTTTAATGAAGTGCTTCATTACTAAGCCAAGATTCTGTTAAACCTAAACATACTGTGGATTGTTGCAAAATAACTGCAGCTATTAGTAAAGTGTTATGAGAGGTATGAAGGATGAAAGCTTAACTTTTTCTTGTTCCAGGCTTCATGTCTGCAGTGGGTATAAATATAGTATTACAAATAGTGACCATGAAAAGCAAGTAGTAAATAAAGTCACTTATTGAAAGCAGACTTTACCACATTTTGTGTGAAGGAGACCTTTTTGCCATTGCTTACCTGTTCAGCGTAATACATTACCAAGTATCATCACAGACAGAAGAATAGCCGTATGACTATTAACATTTTTTAGTCTAATCCTTTTTGTGTCTATGTCACTTTAAAATTATAGTACAAACCAAAAGAAGGTCATGATTTGAATTGTAGATATTCTTGACACGAACAACATTTTAGACATACATCAAGTGCTTAAAGAAGACAACATACTGGAATAACTTCAGATTAATTTTTCCAGACTAAACATAAATGAAATTATTTAAATATGAACAGAATAAATTTAAATGTCTATATTCTCAGTAATCTATTTAGGGAGGTTTAAAAGAATATATTCAAATGGGAATTGGAACAACTCCTTGATTAAGAAGGATGGGAAAGACAGTTACACCTGCAGTCAAATTCGCTTGAGCTAGTGTTACTCTCACCTTTTTGTTCCAGGATTCCTATTATGGATTCTAAAATTCTGTACTTCCATACATATTTTAAAGGCTCACATAGTAATATATTAATTAGTTCATTTATTCATTTATTCTTCAAATATTATTGAACAACAGATTATTTATTGTGCCAGCCCTTAACCTAAGTGTTGAAATACAGCAGTGAGGATAATAAAATTGCTCTTTCACGGAGATTATATTCTAGAAAAACAGACAACACACCAGTAGTCTGTAGGAGCCAGCTTGCACTGACTTTCAAAAGCCAATTTTGGCAAGGATGTGGAGAAAAGAGAATACTTGTACTCTGTTGGTGGAAATGTAAATTGGCACAGCCATTAAGAAAAACAACATGGAGGTTCCTCAAAAAATTAAAAATAGATCTAGCATATGATCTAGCAATTCCACTTCTGGGTATACACCCAAAGGAACTGAAAATAGGATATTGAAGAGATATATACACTCCCATGTTTATTGCAGAATTATTCACAATAGTCAAGATATAGAAACAACCTAAGTGCCCATCAATGGATAAATGCATAAAAAAGAGGTTTTATATATATATATATATATATATATATATAAATAATACATACAATGGAATATTATTTCACCATGAGAAAGAAGGACGTCCTGCCATTTGCAACAACATGGATGACCTTGAACACATATATTATGCTAAGTTAGAAAAGTCATACAGAGAAAGACAAGTACTGTATGATATCACTTATATGTAGAATCTAAAAAAGCCAAACTGGTGAAAACAGAGAGTACAATGGTGGTTACTAGGGGATGGGGAGGAAGGGAATAGGACAGATGTGGTTTAAGGGTACAAAATTGCAACGAGTGGCAAATATGTCCTAGAGATCTAATGCACAGTATAGTGAATGCAGACAATATAGTATTATAATCATAAAACTTGCCAAGAGACTAGAACTAATTATTACAACCATTAAAAACAAATGATAGCTATTAATATGATAGAGGTATTAATTATTGCTATAATGGCAATCATATTACATTATATAAATGTATGAAATTAACATGTACATATCAAATTTATACAATGTTGTATATCAAATATATTTCAATTTTTTAAAAAGCCAATTGTGTTTATCTCTTCCCAATTCCTTGTTCAGTGACATCATGTTGGTAGCTTGAAATCAGTCCTGATGTGAATATTTACACCACGGAAATTGGCTAACACTACAAATCAGGACTTTTCTTGCACCCCCAGAGAATCAACTGTTAAACATCTGCCAGGACTCCACTGCAACAGACAAGACAAATGAATAAATAATGCAATTTTAGGTAGGGGTTTCTATAATAGATGGTAATCAGGGAAGAATTTTTATTTGAGCAGAGACTTCAGTGACATGACAGAGGAAGCCATGTCAAGATCTGGCGAAAGAACATTTAAGTCAAAGGAAATAGCAAATGTAAAGGGCCCGTTGCAGGAATGAACTTGGTTCATCTCAAGAAGGCCAATGTGGCTAGAGTAAAACAGCAGCTACAGATTGTTGTCAGCTATGATTTTGGAGAAGCACACAAGGGCCTGGTCTTGCAGGTTCTACAGGATGTGGCAAGAAGTGTGGATTTTGGCTTCTGTGTGTTAGGAAATCATTGTAGAATTCTGAGCAATGAGGTGATAGATCCAACAGATATTTTTAAAAGAGTACTGTGGCTGCTGTTTGGTGAGTAGGTTATGAATAGGGGATGGAAAATCAGAGCGACTAGACAGGGAGCTATGCTAGTAGTCTAGATGAGAGATGGTGGCTTAGATTAGGGTTGGAATGGAGCAGATAAGAAGTGGCCAGATTCAGGATACTTTCTGTAGGTCAAGTTCTCAGAACTTGGATAAGGGGTATGAAGGGAAAAGAATAATCAAATATAATTCCCAAGGTTTTTGTCTGTGTTTATCTATTTGCCTGGAAAACTGAATTAAGAGTGGTACTCTTCCTGAGAAGGTACATGTTTGGATAAAGTAAATCATCAAGACCTCTGTTTTGAACTATAAAATATGTGATGCTTCATTAGACATTCAAGTGGAGTTGCTGGTTGATAGACAGAGGCAGGGTAGTGTTAAATGGGCTATTGCCACTTGGGAAAGTTTCATAACCTTTCAGTGCCTCATTTTTTTCCATCTGGACAATGGGAATAATAGCACATTTCCATCATAAAGTTGTGAGGATTATAAAACATAATACACATAAAGTGCTACAGCACTGTCCAGCCCATATTAATCACTCATTAAATATTAGTTAGCAATGCTTTCATCCATTTCTTAGCTGACACATAGGCTCTAAGTTGTTATACTTTTTAGATAACCTTGAAAGGCAAAGAAACTTGCATATAGAGTTGGCAAAAAAATCTAGATCTATTTTAATTTTTTTTTTTTTATAGCTACTTTATTTATTTATTATTTATTTATTTATTTTTGGCTGTGTTGGGTCATCAGTTCGTGCGAGGGCTTTCTCTAGTTGCGGCAAGCGGGGGCCACTCTTCATCGCGGTGCGGGGACCGCTCTTCATCGCGGTGCGCGGGCCTCTCACTATCGCGGCCCCTCCCGTTGCGGGGCACAGGCTCCAGATGCGCAGGCTCAGTAGTTGTGGCTCACGGGCCCAGCTGCTCCGTGGCATGTGGGATCTTCCCAGACCAGGGCTCGAACCCGTGTCCCCTGCATTAGCAGGCAGATTCTCAACCACTGCGCCACCAGGGAAGCCCCTAGATCTATTTTAAAACTTTTAACTGAGACAGAGACACAGAGCCAAAGAGAAATTAGATTAGTCAATAAATATCTTCTAAGTGGAAGCAAAGTCTACCTTAGTCTTTATTCCTATCTATCCTTATAATTCACATGCCAATGGGCATTTGGGTTTTGGTTGTTACTGTTTTGTTTTTTCTTGCTTTGGTTTTACTATCGTAATGAACAGAAAATGAAGAAAAGGGATTGTAAATAATGCAATGGCAGAATACATTTTAAAATTTATTTTATTATTGAGATTTATTATTTGTTTTGAAAGGTCATATTATTTGCTCCAATGATATTGCAGGTAGCATAAAGTTTATGGTTTTCCTGAGATCTGGCTAGGTGTTCTGTCTCACTTACATCACCCTTGCATTTCAGGGATTCCACAACTTCTAGGAGGTCTGGAAGCAGGAACGTAGTCTATGAGACCATATATTTGCAATTTAATTTTTAAATAACTAAATTTCAAAGACTATGTAATTATATGAGGAAGATGTTCATAATATAATATCCAGTTGACAAAACACAGTTGAAAAGAAGATAAAACTTTATGTACAGTATGCTACCAATTTAAAATTCATATGTATTTGTGTGTGCACATATGCATTGGTGTGTGTGTGTAGAAGTAAAAGAAAACAAAACCAAATGTTATTGCTATTAACTAACTTTTTATAATTCAATAAAGCAGAATATATATCAAAAAGTTAGTTCATGAGAAAAAAAAATCTGTAAATATAGCTATGCTTGTTATGAAACCTAGGTAAAAAATATCTCAAGATAGATAAGGGAGAAACAATCAATAGGAAAGTACTCATAGAAAAAGAAAATGTTTCAAGAATAAAAGTTTAAAGTACTCATGTACTCATGGGAAACATCATGCACTGTTGGTGGGAATGTAAAATGGTGTAGCTGCTACAGAAAACTATGATAGCACCTCAAAAAGTTAAAAATAGAATTAGCGTATGATCTAGCAATTCCACTTCTGGGTATATATCCAAAAAAGAAACAAAAGCAGGAATTCAAAAAGATTTTTGTACATCTATGTTTTATAAGCATTTTTAGTAATAGCCAAAAGATGGAAGCAACCAAAGCCATACTTCCAGAATCATTAATTAAAGAAATTATTCTCAACACTGATGGATGGAAAAGCTTATCATTTGAAATGAATTAATTGAGGGAGGTGGCAGTAAGGATAATAATGAAGCAAACATGGAAACTGCATTTAAATATTATTACTGAGAAGATGACATATTCCAGCCCACTACTGCAAGATTTTGTCACAGAGATAGTAAATACTATGATGGCAGACTGCTAAATTAAGTATTTACTCTGCATTTGGAAGAGTATTCATCTGTGCTTCCCAACCTGGCTTGTTAAATTAATATAATCATAATGACCCAATGCAGAGAGGCAACTGCTCATCAGGGTTTGGGCTGATTTCCTTGGTTATACTACATTATGATGCTGATTTTTCTTTAAGTTGAGTTCACTGTTTCAGCTAATTTGAGATTAATCTACCATGACCTTCAACAGCAAACCTGGCTGAAATACCACAATAAAATATTTGTAAAAACAAACAAAACTGAGTATTTTGACAGGAAACATATTACTTTTAATATTTAGACCCAACCTGGCTAATAAGTAAAGGATGCTAAAATCTATTTTTTTTTCTGTACTGTTTTATTAGCTATCACCTTAATTTGAAAATTATACAATCAACACGTGCATGTTTAAATAAACAAACTGAACACTGATAGGTGTTGCTGTGGTGAAAGCTTCCAAATTAAATCTTGGTGTTTGGAGCCATTAACCCTGTATTAAAGTTTCTCTAATAAAAAGTACTGTCACTCACTGAAATTTAATATGGTGCTTTTTTCCTATATTCTGATATTTCCACTACCTGAGTGGTTTAACTCGTCCCTCTTAGCAGCTACATTGCCACAGTTTATCGTTCCCTCTTTCTTGATATATTTTATCTTGGCTTCTCTGATTTCACCTTTCTCTCCTCCTTACTCCACTCACCACTAAATTTGAAGTGCCTAGGATTCAATTTCAGGACCTCCTTTTAACTCTATACTTTCTTTCTAGGTGATCTTAAACAGGGCCTTAGTATTACATACAGTGTTCAAAAATCCAATCATGTCTTTAATGTTTCCAGTTGGATGGTTACTATGCTTCTCAAACATAACATGTTAAAACAGAAGCCTTATTTACCACCTAGTATCCCCATCCTGTTCTTTCTTGAGTCTATAACTGTCTCAGTAAAATAAATTTCTTCAGGCCAAAATCCTAGGAGTCAACATCTTTGCCTCACTCTCTTTCTCCATTCCACCATCAGATCTAGTCACATCATCCTCCACAGTAAATCCCAACCTACCACTTCTGTCCATGTGT
The DNA here is from genome assembly GCF_009873245.2 of Balaenoptera musculus. Classification (NCBI taxonomy): domain Eukaryota; kingdom Metazoa; phylum Chordata; class Mammalia; order Artiodactyla; family Balaenopteridae; genus Balaenoptera; species Balaenoptera musculus. Next base: position 34,086,521 of record NC_045796.1, read on the forward strand.
GCTCCTACCACCATAGTCCAAGCCAACATCATCTCTTGGCTAGAGTATTTCAATGGTTTCCTAACTGCCACCTAGTTTTTACTCTTTTTTCACTACAATCATTCTCCATTTAGCAGGCACAATAAAATTTCTAACAAAATACATGAAATCATATTATTCCTCTCTTAAATTCCACCGTAGGTCTCTCATTACACTCAGAATTAAATCTAGCTCCTTACGGTGATTGACAACTCCCTCCTACTGTAAGTAGACCTGGATATGTCCCAGACATCATCTCATAAAACCTTTACTCTTCATCACTGTGCTCTAGCCACAATGACCTTCTTTTAATTCCTCAGCCTACCAAGTTTATTCTTGCCTGGTATAAAATTTACTTAGCATTTTTCATGATTGGCACTTTCTGTTATTCAATTCTCAGCTCAAATATCACTTTCTTGAAAATACATGGAGACTTCCCTGGTGGTCCAGTGGTTAAGAATCTGCCTTCCAATGCAGGGGATGTGGGTTCAATCCCTGGTCGGGGAACTAAGATCCCACATGCTGTAGGGCAACTAAGCCCATGCGCCACAACTAGGGAGGAGCCCAAGCACCACAGTGAAAGATCCCTCATGCCACAACTAAGACCCAATGCAGCCAAAAATAAATAAATAAATATTTTTTAAAAACATAGATAAACCATACAAATAAAGTAGCCCCTTTTATTACTCTCTATCATATTATCCTGTTTTGTTTTTTCCATGACATTTTCATTATTTTAAATTATTTATTTAATTTTCCATGCCCCTTCTCTCTCTGTAGCAACCCTCTCTACCCCTGCAATTAGAATGTAAAATCTTGGAAAACAAGGACTTCTGTCTCCTTCATGGCCAGACTTTCAGGCTTAGAACAGTGCCCATCAAGTAGTAGTTACTCAATAAATAGTTTTCAAGTGTATTATTGTTAAATGATTTTCTTTATGTATTATTCAGGGCATATACCATAAGGGGCATGGTGCTTCCTACTGAGGATCGTATCCCTACTTTGGTTAGTATTGCTTTAGATGACAATTTCATGCATCTCAGATTTTTCAGGATGATCCCAGTTTTAAGTATGCTTTCTTGCTTTCTTCATAACCCATCAAAATATTCCAATATTTAGTATATTTTAATATTGAAGCAATAATTGAAACTGTTCCTTAAATTCACCAAAAGAACCCCCCAAAATTCTTATCAGATAATATTCTCTGATTTTTAAACTATAAACAAAACAAATACACATTTTCTTTCAAATAGAAGAACTATAAAAGATGAATAAAATACTAAAAACAGCTGTTTGAAGGCATCAGAGAGCAAGCAAAGCAGCCAGACTTGATTAAAGAGATACAAATAAAGATGAGCTGGCCATTTTCCTCTCAGGGTATTCTTACAGGAAGCTACATCCTAGAGCTTTCATCAGTCTCTCAGGGAGACGATGAACACTGAAGTTCATGGCTATGAAGTCAGCTAGGATGTGAAGGGCCATGAGCCACAGAGAAATGAATCCTACGTTCTGCTCAGCTTTTGACTTCAAGAGATTTGCCAAATTAAGTGGTGAAGGAGCCAGAAGATAAACACCATGCAAAAATTAACTCATAAGAAGTGAAAAGCTAAGCAGATCTTTGGTAAGTCTCACAGAGCTGAGAAGACAAAATTTAAAGCTTAGAGTCTGCCAAGAAAGAAAGAAAAGACTTTCAATTATGAACCCTGAAGGTCTACCCCTAGAAACAAGGGCAAACCAGAAATAGCCATCAGAATCCCTGATCAAGCCACAAAAATCTAAATAGCTGATTGAATCAAGGCAATCTGGTCCTACTCTAACTCTTGCCAGAATGAAAATAAATTCATTTAAGAGAGTTTTTACAAGCTTTCAGATACAATGTATATTATTTAATTAAAAAAAAAAAAAAACTACTAAGCTTTCCATGAATCAGTAAACCAAGAAGGGGGAAAAAGAAAATAGAAACAGACTCACAGGTGTTTCAAATGTTAGTTATCAGGCATATAATTTAAAAAAACTGTGATTAATGTGTTCCAGATGACTAAATAATGAAGTAGTCTGGAATCTATTTTTAAAAAGTATCAAATGAAAATTCTAGAACTGAAAAATAGAATTATTAAAATTAAGAGTTGAGTAAATGTGTTTAATAGAAGATTAGATCCAACAAAAGAAAGCATTAATATACTGAAAAATAGGTCACCCGAAAAAGTATAGGGAAAGAGAGAGAGAAAAGAAGAAAATAAGGAAAAGCATAAAATATGTAACTGGAGTCCCAGAAATAGAAGAGAGAAAGTAGATAGGAACATTTGAGGAAATACTGGCTGGGAATTTTCCAAAACCAGTGAAATACATTAATCCATAGAATCCAGAAGATTTTGAATCCCAACCAGTATTTATACAAATAAAATCACTCCTAGACACAGGGTAGTAAATCTCTGAACACCAAAGACAAAGAAATAAAATCTTCAAAGGCAAAAGAGACACCTTACTTTCAAAGGAGGAGCAATAAGTCTTTCACTGACCTCACATAAATTATGAAAGCCAGGCAATAATGAAATGAAATTGTTAAAGTGTTGGAAAAACTTCCAAACTAGAATTTTATTCCTAATGAAATATATAAATCAAAAAATAAAGGAAGAATAAACACTTTCAGGAAAAAATTGAGAGAATTTGTCACCAGCAAATTGTCATTTAAAAAAAAAAGTCAGAAGGGAAATGACCTTATACAGAAGTAACTAATAAAAGAATTAACAAAAAGCAACAGAAAAAGTAAAACATGTGTTTAAAATTAAATGAATATGGCCTGTTTATGATGGTAATACTTCTTATGGAGCTTAATATATACATAGAATTAAACACACTGGAACCATGGGTGAAAATCTGACTGGGACTGGGGAGAGCAGGGGGTGGGTGGAGAGTATAGAGTTAAAATGTTATAAGGTCTTTTGCCTTGTCTGGGAAGTGATGAAAGTACCAATTTATAGCAAGTTCTGAAATCAAAAATACATGCTATAATATTTATGCTATAATGTTATAATTAATACAAGTAATAAGACTACCCAGACACACATTAATGAAAGGAGAAACAGAATAATTAAATGGGGAAAAATCTTTAATATCCAAAAGAACTGAAGTCAGAGGAAAAAATATAACAAAAAATAAGACAAATAGAAAACAAATGGGAATATGTCATTTTGAACCCAAATACTAATAGTGATACTAAATGCAAATAATTAAATATCCAATTTAAAGACAATGATCAGCAGACTGGTTAAATAAACAATTCGACTACATACTGCTCAAAACAGGTACTCCTTAAATATAAAGACCCCAAAATAAACAGAAAAAGCAATATTATGTAAACACTAACAAAAAGGAAGCTAGTGAAGCTACAAAAGTAAATCTTAAAGATAGAATTACTACTAGCAATGGTAGTATTAAAAAGAAGGGTTAATACAGCTCAAATCCTAAATTTGTATGCCCCTAATAAAATAGCTTCAATATATATAAACAAAAACTTACTCACTGATATATTCATAAAACTGCAGCCAATGACTACAGAACCCACATTCCTCCTAAGTGCACAAATGTCAGTGACCAAAGGTTAAATGAAAATGAGTTTCAAAAATTTGAATTTCAAAGAATTGAAAATATAATTATCACAGTGAAATTAAGTGAGCAAAAATAACAAAAGCAAAAAGATGAGAAAAACACTCAATAGTTTGGGAATGAAGTACTTCACTTCCAAATAATCCATATATTATGGGAAATTATAATGGAAATTAGAAAATACTTTTAAATAAATGATAATGCAAAATGCAAATTTTCTAATTTATAATATGCACCTAAAGCCATGTATAGAGACAAATACGTACCCTTAAATAAATACATTTGGAGAAAAGAAAGACTGAAATATTAATAATTTAAGTATCCATTCAAGAAGGTAGAAAAAAAAGTAAACTAAAATTTAAAAAATTAGAAAGGGAGTAAGAAACAGACACATAAACACAGAATTCAATGCAATGCAGTAATCTAACAAGAGAGAAAAACAACCAAGCCAAATATTGACTATTCAAAAAGTAATAAAATTATAAAAAACCTGCTGAAGCTTTAAAAACAGGTTGCACAAACAGTATTTGGAATGAAAAAAAAGAGGCACCACCACAGATCACTTATATATTAAAAAGTTAATAATGGTATATCATTAACAACTTCATGCCAGTATATTTGAAAATGGAGAGGAAATGGATGAATTTTTTGAAAAGCCTGACTCAACTAACCAGACAAAATAAGAAATAAAAACTCTTTAAGAGTCCCACATTTATTATAGATATTGATCTATAACTAAAACCCTATCCACAGAGAAAATGCCTGAGGCCAAAGGCTTTCAGCACTGAATAGAAGTTAGAATACTGATTATCTTTACAGGGAGAGGGGAGAGAATGGCTCCGAGAGGGCCCCAGTGTAGCGTCTGGATTGCTGGTTATCTTGATGTGGGTAGTGTTTACTTAGGTAGGTTCACTTTGTGAAAATTCATCAAGCTTTTCACTTATGATTTATCAACTTTTGCATATACATGCTTCCCTTCAATAAAAATGTTAGAAATACACATATACATGGAAAATGTTTCTTTTTAAAATAAAAACATAGTCTAGTTAAAACAACAAAATTCAACTATATGCTGTCTATGAGAAACATATTTAAAATGGAAGGTGGCAGAAAAGTTGAAATTAATAAAAAGACAGAAAAAAATAAACATGCAAATGATAACAAAATAAAGGGGATGTAAATGAAATAATACCAGGAGGAAAAAGCTTTTAAGAACATACTAGTAATGAATAAGTTTACTTCTTAATGATTAAAAATTCAAGTAATCAGGAGGATATAATAACAACAACAAAATAGTACAGAAGGTGTTAAAAAAAGTTTCAACGCCCAAGTGACCCTTTTGGGGCTTTCTCTATGTAAATATTAATTTTCATAAAATACTGAATATATATTGAATCAATACTTTCTTTAAGTTATAGGCCAAGTGAAACTTATAGGTAACCATCAAATATGTCAGTAATTAAGCTGTTTTAGAACTGTTAAACCAGCTTTAGTTTTGCTTCCCTTTTTTTTTGGAGATTTTTTGACGTGGACCATTTTTTTACTCTTTATTTATTTATTTTTTTAACATCTTTATTGGAGTATAATTGCTTTACAATGTTGTGTTAGCTTCTGCTGTAAAACAAAGTGAATCAGCTATACGTATACATATATTAAAGATAGAATTACTTTAAAAAATTACTATATGGCTATATAGCCATATCCCTTTCCTCTTACGTCTCCCTCCAACACTCCCTATCCCACCCCTCTGGGTGGTCACAAACACGGAGCTAATCTCCCTGTGCTGTGCGATGCTTCCCACTAGCTATCTATTTTACATTTGGTAGTGTATATGTGTCAATGTCACTCTCTCACTTTGTCCCAGCTTACCCTTCCCCCTCCCCGTGTCCTCAAGTCCATTCTCTATGTCTGTATCTTTATTCCTGTCCTACCCTTAGGTTCTTCAGAAACATTTTTTTTTAGATTCCATATATATGTGTTAGCATACAGTATTTGTTTTTCTCTTTCTGACTTACTTCACTCTGTATGATAGACTCCAGGGCCATCCACCTCACTACAAATAACTCAATGTTGTTTCTCTTTATGGCTGAGTGATATTCCATTGTATATATGTGCCACATCTTCTTTATCCATTCATCTGTCAGTGGACCCTTAGGTTGCTTCCATGTCCTGGCTATTGTAAATAGAGCTGCAATGAACATTGTGGTACATGACTCTTTTTGAATTATGGTTTTCTCAGGGTATATGCCCAGTAGTGGGATTGCTGGGTCATATGGTAGTTCTATTTTTAGTTTTTTAAGGAACCTCCATACTGTTCTCCATAGTGGCTGTATCAATATACATTCCCACCAACAGTGCAAGAGGGATCCCTTTTTTCCACACCCTCTCCAGCATTTATTGTTTGTAGATTTTTTGATGATGGCCATTCTGACTGGTGTGAGGTGACACCTCATTGTAGTTCTGATTTGCATTTCTCTCATGATTAGTGACGTTGAGCATTCTTTCATGTGTTTGTTGGCAATCTGTATATATTCTTTGGAGAAATGTCTGTTTAGGTCTTCTGCGCATTTTTGGATTGGGTTGTTTGCTTTCTTGCTGTTGAGCTGCATAAACTGCTTCTATGTTTTGGAGATTAATCCTTTGTCAGTTGCTTCATTTGCATATATTTTCTCCCATTCTGAGGGTTGTCTTGTCGCCTTGTTTATGGTTTCCTTTGCTGTGCAAAAGCTTTTAAGTTTCATTAGGTCCCATTTGTTTATTTTTGTTTTTATTTCCATTTCTCTAGGAGGTGAGTCAAAAAGGATCTTGCTGTGATTTATGTCATAGAGTGTTCTGCCTATGTTTTCCTCTAAGAGTTTTAGAGTTTCTGGTCTTATATTTAGGTCTTTAATCCATTTTGAGTTTACTTTTGTGTATGGTGTTAGGGAGTGTTCTAATTTCATTCTCTTACATGTAGCTCTCCAGTTTTCCCAGCACCACTTATTGAAGACGCTGTCTTTTCTCCACTGTATATTCTTGCCTCCTTTATCAAAGATAAGGTGACCATATGTGCGTGGGTTTATCTCTGGGTTTTCTATCCTGATACACTGACCTACATTTCTGTTTTAGTGCCAGTACCATACTGTCTAGATTACTGTAGCTTTGTAGCATAGTCTGAAGTCAGGCAGCCTGATTCCTCCAGCTCTGCTTTTCTTTCTCAAGATTGCTTTGGTTACTCAGGGTCTTTTGTGTTTCCATACAGATTGTGAAATTTTTTGTTCTAGTTCTGTGACAAATGCCATTGGTAGTTTGACAGGGATTGCATTGAATCTGTATATTGCTTTGGGTAGTATAGTCAATTTCACAGTGTTGATTCTTCCAATCCAAGAACATGGTATATCTCTCCATCTGTTTCTGTCATCTTTAATTTCTTTCATCAGTGTCTTATAGTTTTCTGCATACAGGTCTTTTGACTCCTTAGTTAGGTTTATTCCTAGGTATTTTATTCTTTTTGTTGCACTGTTAAATGGGAGTGTTTTCTTAATTTCTCTTTCAGATTTTTCATCATTTAGTGTGTAGGAATGCAAGAGATTTCTGTGCATTGATTTTGTATCCTGCTACTTTACTAAATTCATTGATGAGCTCTAGTAGTTTTCTGTTAGCATCTTTAGGATTCTCTATGTATAGTACCACGTCATCTGCAAACAGGGACAGTTTTACTTCTTTTCTGATTTGGATTCCTTTTATTTCTGTTTCTTCTCTGACTGCTCTGGCTAAAACTTCCAAAACTATGTTGAATAATAATGGTGAGAGTGGACAATCTTGTCTTGTTCCTGATCTTAGTGGAAATGGTTTCAGTTTTTCACCACTGAGAATGATGTTGGCTGTGGGTTTGTCATATATGGACTTTATTATGTTGTGGTAAGTTCCCTCTATGCCTCCTTTCTGGAGGGTTTTTATCATAAATGGGTGTTGAAGTTTGTCAAAAGCTTTTTCTGCATCTATTGAGATGATCATATGGTTTTTCTCCTTCAATTTGTTAATATGGTGTATCACATTGATTGATTTGCGTATATTAAAGAATCCTTGCATTCCTGGGATAAGCCCCACTTAATCATGGGTTATGATCCTTTTAATGTGCTGTTGGATTCTGTTTGCTAGTATTTTGTTCAGGAATTTTGCATCTATGTTCATCAGTGATATTGGCCTGTAGTTTTCTTTCTTTGTGACATCTTTGCCTGGTTTTGGTATCAGGATGGTGGTGGCCTTGTAGAATGACTTCGGGAGTGTTCCTCCCTCTGCTATATTTTGGAAGAGTTTGAGAAGGATAGATGTTAGCTCTTCTTTAAATGTTTGATAGAATTCGCCTGTGAAGCCATCTGGTCCTGGGCTTTTGTTTGTTGGAAGATTTTTAATCACAGGTTCAATTTCAGTGCTTGTGATTGGTCTGTTGATATTTTCTATTTCTTCCTGGTTCAGTCTCAGAGGTTGTGCTCTTCTAAGAAAGTGTCCATTTCTTCCAGGTTGTCCATTTTATTGGCATATACTTGCTTGTAGTAATCTCTCATGATCCTTTGTATTTCTGCAGTGCCAGTTGTTAGTTCTCCTTTTTCATTTCAAAGTCTGTTGATTTCAGTCTTTTCCCTTTTTTTCTTGATGAGTCTGGCTAATGGGTTATCAATTTTGTTTATCTTCTCAAAGAACCAGCTTTTAGGTTTATTGATCTTTGCTATAATTTTCTTCATATCTTTTTCATTTATTTCTGATCTGATCTTTATGATTTCTTTCCTTCTGCTAACTTTGGGGTTTTTCTGTTCTTCTTTCTCTAATTGCTTTAGGTTAGGTTGTTTATTTGAGATGTTTGTTGTTTCTTGAGGTAGGATTGTATTGCTATAAACTTCCCTGTTAGAACTGCTTTTGCTGCATCCCATAGGTTTGGGTTGCCGTGTTTGCACTGTCATTTGTTTCTAGGTACTTTTTGATTTCCTCTTTGATTTCGTCTGTGATCTCTGGGTTATTTAGTAGCATATTTTTTAGCCTCCATGTGTTTGTATTTTTTACAGTTTTTTTCCGGTAATTGATATCTAGTCTCATAGCATTGTTGTCAGAAGTGATACTTGATACGATTTCAATTTTCTTACATTTACCAAGGCTTGATTTGTGACCTAAGATCTGGTCTATCCTGGAGAAAGTTCCATGAACACTTAAGAAGAAAGTGTATTCTGTTGCTTTTGGATGGAATGTCCTATAAATATCAATTACGTCCATCTTGTTTAATGTGTCATTTGAAGCTTGTGTTTCCTTATTTATTTTCATTTTGGATGATCTGTCCATTGGTGAAAGTGGGATGTTAAAGTCCCCTACTATTATTGTGTTACTGTCGATTTCCCCTTTTATGGCTGTTAGCATTTGCCTTATGTACTGAGGTGCTCCTATGTTTGGTGCATAAATACTTAAAATTGTTATTATCTTCTTCTTGGATTGATCCCTTGATCATTATGTAGTGTCCTTCTTTGTCTCTTTTAATAGTCTTTATTTTAACGTCTATTTTGTCTGATATGAGAATTGCTACTCCACTTTTCTTTTGATTTCCATTTGCATGGAATATCTTTTTCCATCCCCTCACTTTCAGTCTGTATGTGTCCCTAGGTCTGAAGTGGGTCTCTTGTAGACAGCATATATATGGGTCTTGTTTTTGTATCCATTCATCCAGTCTATGTCTTTTGGTTGGAGCATTTAATCCAATACATTTAAGGTAATTATTGATATGTATGTTCCTATTACCATTTTCTTAATTGTTTGGGGTTTGTTATTGTAGGTCTTTTCCTTCTCTTGTGTTTCCTGCCTAGAGAAGTTCCTCTAGCAACTGTTGTAAAGCTGGTTTGGTGGTGCTGAATTCTCTTAGCTTCTGCTTGTCTGTAAAGGTTTTAATTTCTGCATCAAATCTGAATTATATCCTTGCTGGGTAGAGTAATCTTGGTGGTAGGTTTTTCCCTTTCATCACCTTAAATATGTCCTGTCACTCCCTTCTGGCTTGCAGAGTTTCTGCTGGAAGATCAGCTGTTAACCTTACGGGGATTCCCTTGTATGTTATTTGTTGCTTTTCCCTTGCTGCTTTTAATATTTTTTTCTTTGTATTTAATTTCTGATGGGTTGATTAGTACGTGTCTTGGCGTGTTTCTCCTTGGATTTATCCTGTATGGGACTCTCTGTACTTCCTGGACTTGACTATTTCCTTTCCCATATTAGGGAAGTTTTCAACTATAATCTCTTCAAATATTTTCTCAGTCCCTTTCTTTTTCTCTTCTTCTTCTGGGACCCCTATAATTCAAATGTTGGTGCATTTAATGTTGTCCCAGAGGCCTCTGAGAAAGTCCTCCATTCTTTTCATTCTTTTTTCTTTATTCTGCTCTGCGGTAGTTATTTCCATTATTTTATCTTCCAAGTCACTTATCTGTTCTTCTGCTTCAGTTATTCTGCTATTGATTCCTTATAGAGAATTTTAAAATCCATTTATTGTGTTGTTCATCATGATTCCTTATAGTGAATTTCTAATTTCATTTATTGTGTTGTTCATCATTGTTTGTTTTCTCTTTAGTTCTTCTATGTCCTTGTCAAACTTTTCTTGTATTTTCTCCATTCTGTTTCCAAGATTTTGGATCATCTTTACTATCATTACTCCGAATTCTTTTTCAGGTAGATTGCCTATTTCCTCTTCATTTGTTTGGTCTGTTGGGTTTTTACTTTGCTCCTTCATGTGCTGCGTATTTCTCTGTCTTCTCATTTTGCTTAACTTGCTGTGTTTGTCATCTCCTTTTCTCAGGCTGCAGGTTCGTAGTTCCCGTTGTTTTTGGTGTCTGTCCCCAGTGGCTAAGGTTGGTTCACTGGGTTGTGTAGGCTTCCTGGTGGATGGGACTCGTGTCTGTATTCTGGTGGATGAGGCTGGCTCTTGTCTTTCTGGTGGGCAGGACCGAGTCCAGTGGTATGTTTTCGGGTGTCTGTGAAGTTAGTATGATTTTAGACACCCTCTCTGCTAATGGGTGGGGTTGTTTTCCTGTCTTGCTAGCTGTTTGACATGGGGTGTGCAGCACTGGAGCTTGCTCATCGTTGAGTGGAGCTGGGTCTTAGTGTTGAGACGGAGATCTCTGGGAGAGCTCTCGCTGATTGATATCATGTGGGGCTGGGAGGTTTCTGGTGGTCCAAAGTCCTGAAGTCGGCTCTCCCACCTCAGAGGCTCAGGCCTGACTCCCGGTCAGAGCACCAAGAACCTTGCTCTTGGGAGGCCACAAGCCAGGCAGCTCTCTATTGATTTTGTTACAACACTACTTCGGTTTTATGTTTTGGTTTTTTGGCTGCAAGGCATGCGGGATCTTAGCTCCCCGACCTGGGATCGAACCCGCACCCTCTGCATTGGAAGGCGAAGTCTTTACCACTGGACTGCCAGGGAAGTCCCCTTGTTTTGCTTTTTTAAGTCACTCTCATTACAACTCTGGCCCATTTGTTCTCTGCTCAGCATTACTATCAGTGTAGAAGGCCAGGAACTATTACTTACTGAGTATTAACTGCTGTGTAGCAGTGTGCTTGGCTATTTGCCCATATTACATCACTTTACCCTTATAACAATCTTCTTAAGAAAGAAGTGGTGCTATTGATTCCATTTTCCATATGACCGTATTGAGGAGTATAAAAGTAGGACAATTTACCTAAGGTAAATGAGCTGATAAGTGATAGGTCAGGAAATGGAAGTGGGCAAAATTATTTCTCCTCCTTTCTCCTTAGCCTCTTGCTCATCCTTCTTGCCATTTTAGTATTTTTAAGACTCAGGGTCATAGTGAAAACATGTATTATCTACAAACTAAAACACACATGCTATCACATAACTTAAATATACAGTCAACTTCTAGGAAAAAACTCTATATGTGCATATGATATATAACTATATATAAGTATAATTATATATATAAGCATATATAAATATAATAAGTAAAAACTTAGTCTTCAAGAATAAAATGGGAGAATACACAATATTCCACCAACATGAGGAAATACAGTTGTGTTTCATGTGTGGAAGTCATCAGACAGCTGTGAAAAATTGCCCACATTCAGTCTATTTTAAGCAGTCCTCTTCAGACTTTGCATAACAGAATCAGTATGATTTAAAATTTTTAACAGATCTTTTCATTTTGTATTATTATTTCTATTTTTAAAAAAAATTCTTGTATTTATTCCCTGGTTTCAAGAATCATTTTCCAGGGTAGTCATCTTGACACTATTTGAAATAGGATCTGCATCTCCAAAACATTTACATTTTCATGATGTTGCTAGAATTTGGTTTATTAACTATTTATATCAAAATACATAATATCTTTTGTCTAGAATCTTGTTTAAACAGCATTCTGGTGGCATTTTCCCCCTTTTATACTTCTACTTTTTTTCAACTGGGAAATTTTAAAATATCAATTAAAAAATTACAGTTCTAGACTTCTCTGTTATAAAGGAATAGTTAAATTGATTAAAATCTGCTTTTCCCAAATAAAGCTATAAATGTGGTAAAGTCACACAGAGAGTGACAAATATGACTGAAGTTTAGAACATGTTTAGTAAAAGGACTAGTGAGAAAATTTACTTCATGCTATTTAACTGGAGACTTAAAGGAGAAATCATAAATTTGAAAATGCATAGCATATTTTATCATAAGAAATACAGTAAGAATATTTCTTCCTTTGTTTAATTTTCAGCTTTAATATGATTCTTACACTATGAATTGGTGTTTTGTTTATTCATTCAATCATTTATTCATTTAATATAAATCTATAGAGTACCTCTTATATGCTGTGTACTATTCCAAGTGCTTAGAATGCAGCAATTCAAAAAAACAACAAACGAATATCTCCACTCTCATGAAAATTGCATTTTAAAAGGGGAGATAAACAACATTCAATACAAATACAGATGGTCTTGGACTTACTATGTTTCACTTCAGATTTTGAATTTGTATCTTTTCCAGGCTAGCAATATGTGGTATGATGCTCTCTTGTGATGCTGGGCAGTGGCCGTGAGCAGCAAGACACAGTCAGCCACGGGATCAGGAAGGTAAGCAACTGATACACTTTCAACCACTTTGTACCCACACACCCATTCTGTTTTTCATTTTTAGTACAGCATTCAATAAATTACTGGTGAAATATTTAACACTTTATTATAAAGTATGCCTGTGTTAGGTGGTTTTGCCCAGTTGTAGGCTAATGTAAGTGTTCTGAGCATGTTTAACGTAGGCTAGGCTGAGCTATGAGGTTTGGTTAGGTGTATCAAATGCATTTTTAACTTACAATATTTTCAATTTGCGATCGGTTTATTGGGATGTGATTCCATCATAAGTCGAGGAACAGCTGTAGTAAAATATATGTAGTAAGTTAGACAGCCATGTACTTTATGGAGAAAAATAAAGTAGGGAAATGGGTTAGGAAGTAGGGCGGGATTTGTAATTTTCAATAGGATTATCAAGGAGGTCCTTGCTATGAACATGACACTTGAATAAAAATCCAAAGGAAATGAAACAGACTGTATGGAAATTAGGGAAAATAATTCCAACACAAGGAACAGCAAGTGCAAAGGACTTCGAGACTCAGTGAAGTAGTCAGTGGGGCAACTGAAGAGGGGAGACTGAGGCCAGAGATGAAAGGGGGTGAGGTTAATCCTTATGGGTAATTGTGCTTTTTCCACTGAGTGCCATTAGAGGGTTTTAGTGGAAGGAGTGATCTGATCCAATTTGGTACTAAAATCAATGTGAGTGCAGCATTGAAAGTAGACTGAAGGGGAGAAAATTAGAACTAATGCTCTGCACAATATAGACACTAAAGCTAGTAGTCACTTTTATTAGTGATTAAAAGATCAGCACAAATTCATTTAGTGAGAGAGATTACACTTTCTAATTAACCACAGATCCTACTTGTGACATTGAATCAATGATCTTAAAAAAAAAAACTAAAGCAGGTAAAGAACTGTGAATTTAATTATATTCTGCTATATTAAACAAAATGTATCATGTAGGACATTTTGAACGTGTAGATTATAATCTCCACTATAGTTAGTTTTATATTCATCAATTTAGCAGTGACCCAAATAATACCAAGAAAAAATTCAGTGATTTGAAGAGCAACCATGAACCATTCTTTCGTCAAATCTGCTGAGTTTCTGCTAGATGCTGAGTGCCATGGTGGGTAGAAACAGCCTGAGAATTCTGCCTTCAAGAATGCTCAATCTAGAAGGACAACAGGGGAATACACCTAATCATCATGCCATGGGCTAAATCCTTCATAGAGATCTGTCTCCAGGAGACAGACCAAATAGACTGTATTGAACAGAACCATATTCAACCAGAGCTATGTAAATCTTGTCTCACTTTTTAATATATCATGTGTATCTTCCTTATTTAGATAATGGGATATTAAATATAGGAATGTCATTTATACTCCTTTCTCCCTGTTGAATATTTAATAATTAATTGTATCTATCTCACTTTTTTCATGCTTTATTATTACATAAGGGATTAATTATTACATTAACAGTTCAAGAAAAAATGGCTCTATGCTATTCACACACATTCCAAAAGTATAGCAATATTTGTATAGAAATATTAATTCATCCTCCTCCAAAACATAACTCTCATTTTAAACTGTTAACCTATCTCACTAGATATGTCTCTATAAGGTCAATGAATAAAACATTTAGGTCAAGAACATGTGGAACTTGATCTCTGTAGCTGTAAGACAATTTTTCTTGATAAATGCATTTTTAGTTTTGGGGGATAAACCAGGAAGAGAAGGGAATTATGTATTGAGATAAAGGAGATTCCTACACATGAGCATAACTAATTCCATGGCGTACCTGGATTATCCAGGAAAGAATATGACTCAATGTCCGTTTTTTAAAGGTCTATTAAAAAGCTGCCCCTCTGAATTTTAACCCACTTGCCAATCAACTTTCTTCCTAAACAAATCAAAGGGCAGGCCTAAGAAAATGGCCAGATTTTTAAAAGTCATAAAATGAGATCAGATATTATAATATATATTGTCGTGAAATCCGGTTGGAAAGGGACTAAAATGGAATATTTTGGACATCCTATTAACCTTCAATTTCCTATTACTGTCTTCTAAATTTATGTATAGTTTTCTTTACCATTATACTGGGGTTTTGCATACACATCATTGGAACAGCTAAGCTTCTCTTTGAGATTATGCTGATAGTAGGTCTTTATGATAACTGTAATTGTCAGAGGTAATTTAGTTGTTGTATTGCTATTATCGTTATTTCAATTTCTTGCCATGATATTATAACATTTATTTTGCTAATCTAGAACTTGGGGCACAGCATGATTAAATTATTTGCTCAAGATATGCTGTGAGTAAATAGTAGTATTGGGAAAAGTTAATAATCCCTTAGTAATAAAAATCTAAAAACAATCTATAAAATAAGTACCTATTTTCTTCTCAATAAGTGTTATATTTTTCTAGGGCTCATCTTGAATGATAAAATGTAAAAGAAATTTCCCAGTATAATCTATAATGATTCAATCAAGGAAATCCAATGGTGACCTTTATTTAAAATAGTAACTTATTAAAAGTATTTCACGGAGGAGCCAAGTATATTATCAACAACAAAAAACTGGCACTTGTTGAAATTCATCCATCTCAAAATAAAAAGGAGAACTAATAAATGGTCAAACCTCTTGCTGAAACAATGACAAACATTTAGTGATATTTACCTATTCATTATGAAACTACTGCCCTTGCCTCCCAGCTGAATAATAGCTCATATTATGATGAAAAGCCTATTAATCCTTCACGTTGTAGGTGAAAAAGACTGAAGTTATGCTGTTTTAGAGATACGCTAAAGTGTAGTAGAAAATAAGAGATCTAGTCCTTGTTTTACGACAAAACAGACTTTGGCTATATTCTCCTGTGTAAGCCAGGAGATGATAACCCAGTATTCCTTAAACCCAAACAATGTACGGACCCCTTGAAATTATATACCAAAAATTCTCCCTAAGTTAGATCTTCCAATCCCAGTTTAGGAAATACTGGCATAGTTTGGGGTCTGGATTCAGACAACTCCGGATGAAATCCCAGCCCTGCCCGTAATAGACTTTAGTAGGAAGCCCAAGTCACTTAATTTTTCTAAGTCTTAGTGTTCTTCAACTATTAAAGAGGGATAATAATACTAGCTGCCTTATCAGCTAATTGTAAGTAGTAAATGATATAATAAGGATGTCCACATTTTCTCTGTTGCCAATGCACTGTAACATGCCTTCCTGCAGCTTTGCCCCTTAATTGAATAGGTTTAAGAACCTGTTCCACAGTTTGTTCCTCCAAAGGCTGAGGCTAAATAAGAGGTCTAAATCCCCTTTCTGTCTGTGGAATTCCCTTATAAAATCTGATTACAAAATCTGCTTAGCTTTTTACATTATTAAATCATTGACTAAATTAAAATCTTGAGACAAGTAGAAATAAGGATTTGTTTTATTTTATAGGTTGTGTTCTGCTTCTCTTAAACACATGATGAGTTGATTCACAGGAGGTAAGAGAGGGCTGAAGTGAATAAGGGCATGGGTGGGTGCCATTCTGGGATATGAGACCATACGAGGACACATGTCTGTGCCACTTCCATGAGGTTTACTCCAGACTCTGGAGACAGGTAAACTGATCTTATAAACAGATTCTTGCCACTTGTTATGAAGACTGAACTATAAAAGATGTCTTGAGTATTCACACCTCTAAACTAAAAGGGAAGAAGAGAGAACAGGAAAACAAAGATACCATGGGGAATGGATGAGTGGGGATGCAAAGCAAATGGGAAAATATAAATGGCTTCATTGAAAAATGGGTTTTCAGATGCACTCTTTGACCTGTGGAATTAATAATGATAGGTATGTTGAGTAAAAATGATTTAGTAAAAACCTGTGATTGTATCATCCAGTTGCAAATTAGAAGGAAAAAATGCTGCTATGTTTAATAACAAATGCAGGCATACCTCAGAGACACTGAGGGCTCGATTCCAGACCACTGCAATAAGGCAAATATCACAATAAAGTGAGTCTCATAAATATTTTTAGTTTCCCAGTGCATGTAAAACTTTTGTTTGCACTATACTATAGCCTATTAAATGTGCAACAACATTGTGTCTAAAAAACAATGTACATATCTTAATTTTTAAAATACTTTATTGCTAAAAAATGCTAAACATCATGTGAGCCTTCAGCCAGTCAAAATCGTTTTGCTGGTGGAGGGTCTTGCCTGGAAGTTGATGGTTGCTGAATGATCAGGGTGGTGGTTGCTGAAGGTTGGGGTGGCTGTGGCAACCTCTTAAAATAAGACAACATTGCTGCATTGATTTACTCTTCCTTTCATGAACAATTTCTCTGTAGTATGCAATACTGTTCAATAGCATTTTACCCAAATGCTTTCAAAATTGGAGTCAATCTTTTCAAACCTGCTGCTGCTTTGTCAGCTAAGTTTATGTAATATTCTAAATCCTTTGTTGTCATTTCAACAGTCTTTATAGCACTGTCACCAGAAGTACATTCCATCTCAGGGAACCACTTTCTTTGCTCATCCATAAGAAGCAACTCCCTACCTGTTAATCATGAGATTGCAGCAAGTCTGTCACATCTTCAGGCTCCATTCTAATTCCAGTTCTTTTGCTATTTCCACCTCATCTGTAGTTACTTCCTCCACTAAAGTCTTGAACCCCTCCAAACCATCCATTAGGGTTGGAATCAACTTCTTCCAAACTCCCGTTAATGTTGATATTTTGACCTCTTCCCATGAATCACGAATGTTCCTAATGCCATTTAGAATGGTGAATCCTTTCCAAAAGGTTTTCAATTTACTTTGCCCCAGCCCATCAGAAGAATCACTATCTATGACACCTGTAGCCTTACAAAATGTATTTCTTAAATAATAATACTCAGAAGTTGAAATTACTCCTTGATCCATGGACTGCATAATGGATCTTGTGTTAGCGGGCATGAAAACAACATGAATCTCCTTGTACATCTCCATCAGAGCTCTTGGGTGAACAGGTGCACTGTCAATGAGCAGTAATATTTTGAAAGGAATCTTTTTTTTTTGAGCAATAGTTCTCAACAGTGGGCTTAAAATATTCAATAAAGCATCTTGTAAACAGATGTGCTGTCATCCAGGCTTTGCTGTTCCACAGCACAGGCAGAGTAAATTTAGCATAATTCTTAAGGGCCCTGGGATTTTGGGAATGGTAAATGAGCATTGGCCTTAACGTCAAGTCACCAGCTGCATTAGCCCCTAACAAGAGAGTCAGCCTGTCCTTTGAAGATTTGAAGCCAGGCATTGACTTCTCCTCTCTAGCTATAAAAGTACTAGATGGCATCTTCTTCCAATAGAAGCCTGTTTCATCTACACTGAAAATCTGTTGTTTAGTGTCCCTACCTTCATGAATTATCTTAGTTAGACCTTCTGGATAACTTGCTGCAGCTTGCATCTGATCTGCATCAGTACTTGCTGCTTTACCTGGCACTTACATGTTATGAAGACAGTTTCTTTCCTTAAACTTGATGAACTAATCTCTGCTGGCTTCAAACTTTTCTTCTGTAGCTTCCTCACCTCTCTCAGCCTTTGTAAAATTGAAGAGAGTTAGGGCCTAGCTCTGGATTAGGCTTTGCCTTAAGGGAAGGTTGTGGCTGGTTTGATCTTCTTTCCAGACCACTAAAACGTTCTCCATGTCAGCAATAATGCTATTCTGGTTTCTTATCATCTGTGTGTTCATTGGAGCAACAAAGAACTAAATGTTCTTTAGTTTCCTTCCAGAACTTTTCGTTTGCATTCACAACTTGGCTAACTGGTGCAAGAGGTCTAGCTTTTCACCTATCTCAGCTTTTGACATGCCTTCCTCAATAAGCTTAATTATTTCTAGCTTTTGATTTAAAGTGAGAGATGTGCAACTCTTCCTTTCACTTGAACACTTAGAGGCCATTGTAGGGTTATTAATTGTATGGTTAATAATTTCAATGTTGTGTGTCTCAGGGAATAGGAAGGCCCAAGGAGAGGGAGAGAGATGGGGAAATGACCGGTTAGTGAGCAGTCAGCACATATGCAACAGTTACTAAGTTCACCTTCTTGTATGCGCATGGTTCGTGGACCCCAGAACAACTATAATAGCAACATCAAAGCTCACTGATCACAGATTACCATAACAAGTATAATAATAAGGAAAAAGTTTGAAATATTGCAAGAATTACCAAAATGTGACACAGAGACACGAAGTGAGCAAATCAGTTGGACAAATGGTGCCAATAGACTTGCTGGCCACAGAGTTGCCACAAACCTTCAATCTGTAAAAAAAAAATGCAATATCTGCAAAGCATAATAAAACAAAGCATAGTAAAATGAGGTGTGCCTCTTAACATAGGGTTGATCAAGAAGTTCGTTCAGGTTTTTCTATAAGATGTTACAGAAAAACCCAAATGAACATTTTGGCCAACCCAATGCTATTGTGGTTGAGCTCAAAGAGTAGTATAAGTGACTTGTGCAAATTATATTAAAAATTGAGTCTCCTGCTCCATGTGTGATTTAAAAGAATAGGCAGAGAGTAAACCAGAGCAATGAACCATCACTATTTATTGATTCCCTATCCCAGGAGATGACCCAAGGCAATAGACAGCAGACTCACTCCTGATTGGAAAGTTGGATTGCAACTTTCAATGACCACATGATGGGGGACAATTGCTGTGACTGGCAAAGGACCAAGTTGTCTTTATCCATAGAGAGATAAAGTCCATTTTGAGGCTAGGATTTTCAGGGAATTCATGCATAAGACTTCACTGAACTAAAGCATAATTGATCAATGTAGTAGTTTGCCTGCCTTCCCTGACTGTGCTCTGAGATTTCCTGAGAAATATTAACTCAAGGCTGACATTCAGCTGCCAGTATGGGTAGAAATAAATACATGCCAGTTGGCAATTTAGCTGCAGCACTGTGTCCCTGCTGCTACCCTGTTGCTCAAGTCCTGCGGAGTCCCAAATGGGTGGAAAGAGTATCTGCTGTGAGACCTACCAACCAGCCCTTTGCAATTCCTGAATATGTGCACCCTGGCCAAAATGGGCTCCAAACCTGAAGTGGGTAGTTCATATCCTATTGATGACAAACAGCATCCATTAGGGAAATTCCTGGTGCCTATCTGGCATCCTGAGAATGTGACAAACCCCCACTGGCTAGTGCTTTCCTCCTCTGTGATCACATGTGGAAACACAAGCTCTGCAGTTATGGTATCTGTCATTAACTATTTTAGCCATATCCTCTCCACTAACCCCAAGCCCCTTTGCTGCTCTGCCTCTACTGGGTCAGGGAGGAATGCCTAAGTATCTTTCCTATGCTATCCCAGAGAGTGAGAGAGAAACAGGTTGCATTAAAAAAGTCATCTAAATTCAACATTTCCAGTCTCAGCCTTCAGTCAATCAAATAAACTTTTGTATTTGGAATAACAGTAAAATATGGGAACATTTTTCCAGACTCCATCCTATTTGCAAGCCTAAATAATTCTTGATGAATACTTTCCACCTGACCTGAATATTGTAAACAGAAAGAAGAAAAAAAATTAAGGTAGATGGCACCTAGACCTATGTACCACAAACTCTAACAACTTCCAACATCTATTTTATACAACTACAAGGCTTGTTACCTCATTACTGGCCCAACTTTAAGAATCAACCGTCACATCTTGCTCAACTCCCAGTAATGAGAGGCAATGTACTCAAGAGTCCTGTTATCCAAGAACCTTTTCGTACGCCCACCATGAGCAGAGTGGCAGCACTCTATTATTTTAAAAGTTTTAAAATGGCACTATTATATTTTCTTTATGTAAGATTTCATTGATCAACATTTTTATCATTAACTCTCATTGGTCAAAACAGAGTCAGCTCCTAATTCAGCTCTAAACTTCTCATGCGAATTCATTTTATTGGGCTGGCCCAAAAGTGAGTTTGGGTTTTTCCATAAGGTGTTATGGAAAAAACCGAATGAACTTCTGGGCCAACCCAAATAATTGTGCTTTAGAAATAAATGCCAAATATTTTAAAATAGCAATTTACTAAATGAATAAGCCCCTTTGTTCACTGTATCAAGAAAACAATGGAGGGTAATAAGAAAGAGTATCCTTTAACCCAAGAACTGCTAGCTACACAAATAGCAAATCCAAGATCCAATTTCAAAGTGGAAAATGATAAAAAATAAGATGAAAAGTAAAAGAAGGCATAATACCTGCTGTAAATCCAGTGTAATTGTCACATAATGGTATTCGATTCCATTCTTAATACTGGGACTCTGCCACCAAGTGTTCTTTCCATCAATAGCATTTGTAATCGGGTGTCTCACTATTGAATCAGCAGCAGCATGTGAAAGGAGAAAAGATCATATGAAGAATTTATAGCTGTTTTTTAAAAGTAAAAAGTAAAACTAAGTTAAAACCATCATCATGTGAAGGTCAAACATTAAAATAACATAAAGAGAGAGCAATTCATATCTTTAACAGAATTTGGTTACTGTCGACTTTTTCACAGCGCTCCGCAAGGTAGTGTGAAATGGTTAAAGACTATAAGAGAAGAAGCTGTTCAGCACTCTGGCCATCAACTAAAACGGGCAACTTTAAAGATAACTACAGAAATTAAGTGTGACGAAATGATATTGAAGTCTAATTGATGTGTCAGTCATTCAAAGAAGCAAAAACTCTACTGTTTGAGGCAGCTCTAGTATGACATCAACTTTTTGAACAGAAATATAAAATCCTGAATTGTGGTTGAAAGGTACTTGAAGATTTGCCCTTCTGACACATACATTATTGCCAGGACTTGGGCAATTCAATATGTATCTGGTTTTAATAGAAAATGCTGTCAAATCAATCCTATGAGGCTTTTTGCAGTCAGTCCTCAATATGCCAACTTTCTATTTAAACCACTATTTAAAAATATAATGAAAGATACTCCAAATATCCCATCCAGCGGTGCCTGTCCCCATAATCACTAACTCAGTGGAGGGGTCTGGACAATAAAAGCAAGCAAAGAGAGCTCGGCACATGAAACTCCATCCTACTAACTAAACATGGATCTCCCCTTGTCTTTACTCCAGATACATGAGAACAGGACGTATTGTGAAAATTAAAAAGGAGATTGGCAATAAAAAACAGGAGGTGTGGACAATCGTTGCCACCTCCCCGCACAGTTCCTTCTTACAATCCTCAAAACTCACAGATTCCTCATCTCCTCCCACTTAGTTCCATGCATCTCACAACAGCAACCGTTACCTCTGGAGTGTCAAAGCTCTTGTTCCTTTTTGGATGCAGTCATTGGTTCTTATCTGCAATCTGTGCTTCTCATTTCCCAAGTAAGGAGGAACAGAACTTGTTCCTCCTCTTATCCGGCCCAGCTCAGGCACGGGCGAGGATGGCAGGAAGGCAGTTTGCTGGGGATGTTCCTATTTCTATTCCTAGGGCTGCAGTAAGATTTCTTAACTTCCTAACATCTCACTTGGAAGTCAGCCTATTTGCCCACAGAAATGTAAACAAAGTGGAGGTTAGCTTCCCTGCTACTCTGATTAATTATGCTTTGGAGTGTCAGTCGTGAGAACTTTTATAACACTAATTCCTTGGGAAGATGTTTCAAATGAATGGCCTAAGAATACCCTTTTATTAGAACATAATCATTTTTTGCAAATTGAAGGAATATTTCAAATAATAAACAAGCCATATCACTATGAGGAACAAACACAGACTTTCAATCTGTGGACATAATGTAGTAATCTAGCCAGGTGTTTTAATGATAATGGTGATGAAAGAGCATAAGATTTGAACCATGAAGTGCTGGAGTATGAGGAGCTGGACAGTCTATCTGGATCCACCTTTTAGCACTTAACTGACCATGGGCAAGTCACTTAAACTCTGTGTCATTCCTGAAGTGAGGATAACATAACTCCACTCATAGCACAGGTACCCAGAATCTTAACTCTCAGAAAAAAGTAAAAAAAAAAAAAAATTAAATGTGTGTGAAAGAGATTTGTGGACTTGATACAGGACTTCTAGCTCTTTATTTCTCAAGGTAATAGTAGCGTTCAGCCTACTCTTGCTATCATTTAAAATATCACTTATTTCATAAAATGGAGGACATTTAAAAACAACAAAAGTTTTAAAACAACACAATATTAAAATGAAGGATAATTCTTTAAAAGGTATTCATTTTATCTTCATAAAAAATTTGGAATTTTGTTTTCATTTTCTCATTTTGCCATGGACCAGTAATTGGATGGGAATTCTCAACTCACAGGGTTACCAGAGGAACATTAAAACCATTAATATTCTAGCCATTATTATGCATATACATAGAATTAATTATACATCTGTTCAAAATATGCAGGATTCTGAATCTTTCCTGGGGACAAATTACATTTAATAAAATTTTTGAAGATAAAAGCCAAGCAAAAAGGAGTCCTCAATGCAATAGGTGTCTGATAGTAAAGAAAAATCATCTTCAAAAAATTTACAAAAACTAAATACTCATTAAATTTGCCATTTTCAGATTGTGAACATTTTTATTACATATTAATTTTATTAATGTAGTCTGCTATAACCTGTTTAACTGAAAATATAAAGGCTTATATCTTTGATTTACTTATGGTAACATGAGTATATAAGACAGGACAAAAATAATCTATTTTTATTGGTAAATTACTTAATTCAGCTGAACATCTGGATGGACTTTGTTTTGTACCAAGTCTTATCACATTAGCAGTCCACTGAGATGAGGCACCTTATCTCATTAATGAAAAGTAAAATTGCTGACTAAATTTAATAATTAGCACTAGTTAACTTGTTCTGCTGAAGCTAGGGAAAGTGTTAGGTCTTTATAACATCAACAAATACAAGAAGCATAACTAAATATCAAATAAATGTCCTTGGTGGTATGAGTGGGCGCTGAAATTGGCACATTAGGAATCGAACCATAAATGAAATATTACTGACATTGCTTCTGAAGAAAAATAAATATCACAGCAAACATTCCTTAAACATCCTCCTGAATCTTCTTCACAGATTGTGGGTTTAACATGTGATAGAAAAACACACACACAACCACATTTCCAAATCACACTTGTGGCTCATAAGGTAGTTTTGAGAGGAGCTATCTAATTGGAAATTTTGATATCTGTCACCTCAGGTCAAATTGATACGAGAATTAGTCATGAAAAGGAAGACTGGGAGATGAATCAACAATTAACCATAATCCCCATTATGAAACTTTAATCATAATTAATTTGAAAATACTGATTAATTGTTGGCATACTTCCCTTATTTAAAAAGAGAAACTTATAACATCCTCAACAGGGATAGTGACTCAAGTCAATCCAAAGGCTAACTGCATCTGAAAATTGGTGAGGGAATCATTGATGAAGTAAACCTTTCAAACTGCTATTTTAATTGGAAAGCACAATCTATTAACAGTCAGGAGGTTCAAATTTCCTTTTCTTTGTATGGTACTTAAGTACCAACCTTCCAGATTAATTCTAGCTGTTCAGTGAATTAGTGGAATTTTATCATCTGTTGCTTCAACTTTTACTAAAATATATCCATGTTGATTATTGCTAAATTTTTTATTCTTGTGGGGTATTATTCTTTCTAAATTTCTGGTTCCACAACAGGATTTTGAAATGTAATGAAGCTGGTAATTTGAAATTAAATTAATCAAAGTAAATGTAGGCTGTGATAAGTTTTAAAAACTTACCACAACTAAATAAAATGGGAAATACAAAAACATACCTCATATGTGCCTTTACTAAAACAATTTATTCACTTTTTTGTCCCAAAGTGAAAATATGGGGTGGGATTGCCTAATACAGATGTCTTCCACTGAAAGACCCTGAATATGGAACTCTGAAGAAGGGAGTGACAGTCACTCGTAGACTTAATTTGTTGAATACATCTCACTGATTTTGCTACCAAGAGTGTCCACTCAATTATTTTCTACCTGAATCACTGCACCTTCCTTCCATCCTGTCTCTATTTACACATTTCCATCTTTTTCTCCTTTCCTGGAATGCTTTTCCCTCTTATCTCGGGTAATTCAGGTTTTTAGAGCCCTTCTGAGTCTGACCACCTTCTTGGAACTTTCTCTTGCTACTTCAGTTCCCACTGATGTTTTCCTTCTTAGAAATTCTACATCATTGATAATATGTACCCTAAGGTATAGCCCTGAGTTTACTGTTCAGAATATCTGTTTAATTGTCTTCTATATCCAAGTCTTATTTACCCTAACATTGTACTTGTAGACAGGAACTATAAATATTTATATTTTATGCACATGTATATATAGATAACCATACATATATACACATACATATACATGTATATATGCACACACACACACACAAACACACATATATATGATTTTCGTACTTTATCTCTCTAACTCTCTTCCTCTGCCCAGCCCATCCTAAACACACATCTACACACTCCCAACCACCCCCATCATTCCCTCCCAGTCATTCCATGCCTCCAGGCTTTCTCACATTCTCTGTGAAATCATCAAGGCTACCAATTCTTGCAACAATGGCAATTTCTCCCTATCAGGCTTCATCTTCTTCTCTAACAAACCTAAAGCTCATAGTCCATCAATTCATTTATTTTTAAATTCATTTTATTTTCACTTATTTACCTCAATTTTCTTGTTTTTGATGTTTCCCCAGGGCTCTGACCTAGGTCTTTTGCCCTAAACGTTCTCTACAAGAACAGCAAACAGATAGGATGTGCTCCAATATTCCCGACTCCTACACCCATAACAATCTACACCATAGAAAATAACCAGAGTCATTTAACAGGCAAGGAAGGTTTCTAATGCTTGCCATCTTTGGCTTCTTAACTTTTTTTTTTTTAACAGTCTGTGATATACAAGGCCAGCTATTGTATTCACAAAAGTCCCAGTTCTCCAAACATATTAACGTTTTCAGTATCTCTAAATTGTATAATAGAGAAGGGACTATGCATTCTTCCCTTTAACCAGCTCCAAGAAAGAATGCACAGTGCCTCCCGACTTTCTTTTGAGATTAAAAGATATAAACTGTGAGAGAAAGCTTTCTTCATTTTATGAGCATTACAACTTCTTTTAAAAAGAGAAGAAAAACTACGTAAATTTTAAAATAGTATAATTGTGAAACTTTATTATAAAGCACCTCATTGACATTATTCACTTTATTAATCTCCCCAATATTTGATGATTTCCCAATGTATCAATATATCTATAAATCAACCCCCATCTCTAGAATTATCTCACACCATTCTCCCCTTCTCCACATAAATTCTTTACTCATTAAACCTAATTACTTATAGTTCTCTGAATAGATCATGCTGTTTCATGCCTTCAAGATTTATGTATTCTTTTTTTTATATGTTATACTTTTCCCCTTTTCATCTTACTAACTCTTATTTTCTCCGTACGTGGTCACTTTCTCCCAGGAATCTCTAGATGTTCCCTTAGCACTCAATTTAGTTTTGTTTCCCCTATTCCCCCCTCTAAGTCCTTTAAGTCAAGGACTATGTATGATTCAACACTCTGCTCCAGTAGAATGCATTTCTGGTAGCCAGTGTTCAAATGCTTGCTGAATAAACGTATGAATGAGTCTGAGATATCAGTGTGGTTCCTAGAGGCCACCCAAGAGGGCTTTGTATGACACCTCTCCTTGAAACACTCTTCCTGTGGTGTTTAAGAACCGTATAGTCTGATTCCAGCCCTGCACCAGACTCATCCCTACCCTCTGCCCTCTGACACTTTCAGTTGCAGCCATTCCTAACTACCTGTAGTTCCCTGAGCAAGTACTGTTTTCCACCTTATTCTGAAACCTCTTCCTGGCATTCCTTCTCTTCCCTCTGTCTCCCCTTTACCTACTCAGCTCATATTTGTCCTCGGGTCTCAGTTTAGATGTCACTTCTGGCAAGCCTTCATCTACACCAGGACTGAATTTGTAACCCTCCCCTTTCTCCCTAAAGCCCCTATGCTCATTCTTTCCTTGGTACCTACCACATTACACAGCAATAATCTGCTTTTTGCCACTTCTTCAACTGAGCCAGGGGCCACATCTTATTCCTGTTGGATCCCCAGCACAGTACCTGGCATATAAGTGACCACTGAATGACTAAAACATGAATTAATAACCACATCTTCAGATAATCTTCTGCAAGTGATAAACTTAAGGACTGCCACAAGTCTTTAGCTAGAAATCTCTCTTCAAGCACCACACCCACTACACATAAGGAATTCCAGTAACGTTTGTTAAGTGACAGAGAGGGGCTGTAAGGTTCACAGTGGAAGAAAAGTTCCAGAAATTTGGGGGACCACAAACCTTTTGACTTTAATGCACTTTGGCCTCAACATCATCAATTACAGCTCCTACCCAGTGCCACACAAATTCATCCTAAAATACGTACGGTGTGGATTGCTGCTGTTTTGATGGCAGATCCGACATTGAGGGTTCCTCACGGGCTGCCCAGGGACGTGCTCTACCAATTTGCAATACATTTCAGGTCCTTTTTCTCCACATGTTGCATTTGTGGTGATGAGAGCATTGGAAGCAAGATTCAGGACAGCAGGGAATAAACCTAAAAAAGATGAACAAATGAAGCTGTGTGGGATGATTTTGCTGCATTTTAAAATGAAATTAAGATAGGATGTTTTCCAGAGCATTAAATTAAATGAAAATGGAATAATCAGTTATAATTAACTATCTGACTTAATTAAGTACACTACATAAGTAGCATGTCTTATCAAGCGAACATCTTTTTTTCTTTCTGGGTCTTAAATATGAACTCTAAAGCTATCTTCTTAATTTTTAACCTCTAATACATAATTAGAAAATCTTGTCTCTAAAACATACTTTTAAAAAAGTCTTCTGTTCTCTTCATGTTATTGACACAAGTCTTACTGAAATCTCCATTCTGCATTTCAGCCATTTTGTGAAATTTGCCAGGTTACAAATTTTAAAATAATTCAATCAACCCCAGAACATTACCTCTCTACCTTTAGACACTGTATTCTCTAGGTTGGTAAATGATTTATTAGTAAATAAATAAGGTTTCTCTTCTGTCATTCATCATTATTTTGCATTTAGCTGTACAATTATTATTTCATAAAAATACATGTTGAGCCAACCCAATCCAAAAATGGGCAGAAGACCTAAACAGACATTTCTCCAAAGAAGATATACAGATTGCCAACAAACACATGAAAGAATGCTCAACATCATTAATCATTAGAGAAATGCAAATCAAAACTACAATGAGATATCATCTCACAACAGTCAGAATGGCCATCATCAAAAAATCTACAAACAATAAATGCTGGAGAGGGTGTGCAGAAAAGGGAACCCTCTTGCACTGTTGGTGGGAATGTATACTGATACAGCCACTATGGAGAACAGTATGGAGGTTCCTTAAAAAACTAAAAATAGAACTACCATATGACCCAGCAATCCCACTACTGGGCATATACCCTGAGAAAACCATAATTCAAAAAGAGTCATGTACCACAATGTTCACTGCAGCTCTATTTACAATAGCCAGGACATGGAAGCAACCTAAGTATCCGTCAACAGATGAATGGATAAAGATGTGGCACATATATACAATGGAATATTACTCAGCCATACAAAGAAACAAAATTGAATTATTTGTAGTGAGGTGTATGGACCTAGAGTCTGTCATACAGAGTGAAGTAAGTCAGAAAGAGAAAAACAAATACTGTATGCTAACACATATATATGGACTCTAAGAAAAAAAAAAAAAGTCACGAAGAACCTAGGGGCAAGATGGGAATAAAGACGCAGACCTACTAGAGAATGGACTTGAGGATATGGGAAGGGGGAAGGGTAAGCTGGGACAAAGTGAGAGAGTGGCATGGACATATATACACTACCAAATGTAAAATAGATACCTAGTGGGAAGCTGCTGCATAGCACAGGGAGATCAGCTCGGTGCTTTGTGACCACCTAGAGGGGTGGGATAGGGAGGGTGGGAGGGAGGGAGATGCAAGAGGGAAGAGATATGGGGATATATGTATATTATAACTGATTCATTTTGTTATAAAGCAGAAACTAACACACCATTGTAAAGCAATTATACTCCAATAAAGATGTTAAAAAAAAAAACATGTTGAGCACATACTATGCCAGATACCATAAAAGGTTTGGGGGTTTGGGAATGAAAATACTATTAAGATGGGCTTATTGTGGGAAGTGATCCTGATCTGAATCTTGGAGGAGAAATAGAAATGTATTTGATACAGAAAATGAAGAAAAAAACAAACATACCAGGCAGAGGGAATATTATATGAGTATGGACTTTATTCGGAAAGTTTATGTGGATGCTGAATGACTGACAAGAGGACTGAATTTGTAACTGTTCTAACCTGTTAGATCATGTGATCATATATAGATACAGATATGGATTTAGATACAGATATAGTATAGCTACCTACAGATTATACAGAGTATACACAATGTTTCACCTGTATATCAACCCAAACTATTACCTGTTTGTCATTGTTAGTAATTTTAGTGGGATTTTCTTCCAGGTCTTTAAAATTATAATTTATAGTATTAAAAAAATAGGTAGTAGGAAGGAAGAAATATGCTGGGAATCCTGTTCTTAAGAGGTCAAAACACCTTGCTGGTCAGCAGGATGAAGTTAGATAGTTAAGCCCCTTATAGCTTCTTCAAACAAAAGCCACTTTACTTACACAAAAGCCATCTCAGGCAGGAGCCAGTATCTCTAAAACTGCCCCAGGACATTGTCAGTTTTACTCTGTGATCTTTGTCTCCCTCGTCTCTGGCTAGTCTTGACCTTGACCCTGACTTTGGGTTCTGTTTTGTAGGTATGGGTGAGATTCCCCATGCCCTGCTTTGGTACAGCCCTGTGAGACCTAACTGGAGTTGGGTAGGCCTGGACTTTCTCAGATCTGAGGAATCATGGGAGGGAGTCGAGATGGGAAGATGGCTGGTGAAAATTATTTTCCTGTATGTCGTATGTTCCAAAATATAGAATTGGATTACATCCCAAATTACCCACAGCATTAAATGAATAAAATGTGAGCAAAATGACATGGTTATAAAAGAATTATGGGTATAGAAGTAACATTGATTAAGAAGCTATTTCATATTCATTATGTAATATGATTTAATCACCAGTAACCCCATTATGTAGATTTTATTAGTCCCATTTTACAAGTGAAGAAAATGCAGCTCAGAGAAGACAAACAATATGCACAAAGTTATGAATTACCAAGATCAATAACTAAGATTTGAACTCAGCTCTTTAACTCAGAAGGCTAATTCTCATCAGGGCATGAAGAAAAAACCTGGTCCTTGGCAGAGCTTATCAGTTTACATACTTAATAAAAGAAATAACTTACCCAGTCACCACCCCTTTGTTGTTTCATAGAGTTTTCCAATCATAAACTAAAGATGTTAATATAATTTACATTTATTTTCTTTCAGTTCTTTCCATTGATTTGTTTCTGTTACATTTATTGATCATGTGCTCAAAATTAACCTTTTCATAATGTAATTGCCTTGCTTTGTGATCAGGGAACAGGTGCCTTTTGAAATTTTATTAGCAATTTTGTTGTTTATTTTAAAAAATCAGTAAAGTGTATTGGTCAGGGAAGTTCCCCAAGTAGTTTCTAACGACCAATTTGAAGAGTCATTCAATATCTGAGCTTCTACTGAATTTTCAGCAGGTTGTATTATAGATTGCAGCCCATTTTCATTATAAGTTAAATCTATTAGACTGTACCTATTTATTCCCATTCAAAAGCAACAGAGCAATATTTATTGCTATATTCAATATTGGTTACTTGGTTAAGATTATATAAACACTGCAAGTGTAAATGAACTACAAATAGATGGTGAACCTTTATAGAGTATTGACTTACAACCTCTTAATTAAATTCTTAATTTGAGGTCATGTAATGTTAATGACATAAAAGCCAGTCATCGTTACCCATACAATTATGTCTGACATTTTTTTTTCTGAATAGTATCTAGACTAAGTAAATTTAGTTGGATTTGTGGCTTAGAGAACAAAGTCTAAACAAAAAACAAATAATATTTATTCTCCCCATACTATATATTTTATTGGAGATTAGAATATGTATACTATATAGAGAATAATATAATAAATTCTGTTCTATAATATATACATTTAGTAAATAGTCTAGAAAAATTTACATCATGGGAAAAATAGAAATTTTGCTACAATATGGCAAACATTTAAAAATTCACCAAATTTTCACTGTTTTTATTTGAATGTTTTTAGACTATATTTGCTTACTCACATACTGTGCTCTATTCATACAGTTTTGCATGATTTTGATGATCTGCCTTAAAACCCCACATTTTGGTTTTAAATGGCAGAAGCATCTATAAAACCTGCATATGGAGGTTCTACTTTCAGTAATTGTGGAGTAGCTCCTATTAAATTAGGTCACTCACAGATAACAGCTATGAATTCTAAATAAAATATATTTTTAAAAATCTCAAATACTTGAAGACATTGAAGAACAACCCAAAACAATTAAACCAGGAGGATTTGTATTCTTAGAAGGAAGATAATGGATGTGCCTCAGAATGCCCATGCAAGGTGGCTAAAACTCAAGTAGAAACCCACAATTTCACTGTCTTTTTTTCAGAAAACAGAACCAAGTACGATCACAGCTGCTGTAAAGTGAGGAAGAAATACTGGGAAATAAAAAGCCACAGACAGGGAACCTCAAAATATGTGTATAAACTCTTCCCAAATCTCTCATCAATAACAGATATACACATGCCCTAGGCAGACTCCAAGTACCCCAGATTGGACTAAAAGAACAAAACAGTGATCATAGTTGCTGCATTCCATAGGAAAGACAAGAGTGTTTGAGTCCAGATAAGTTAACCAGTATAACACAAAACTATAAGATGGATAACTATTCTTCAGAACATATCAGAATCCTAAGTTTTCTACCATGGATTGTTCACAACATCCAGAATGCAATTTTACAAAAAAATATTAGATAGACTTACAAGGAAACAATAAAATGCCACCAGTACTTAGAAGAAAAGCAGTGAATGGAGACAAACACTGATATCAACCAGATGTTGGAATTAGTACACAAATAATTTTAAGCAGCTTTCATAACTATGATCAAAGACACACACACAAAAATGCTTATAATAAAAAATAGAGAATAGAAACTACAAAAAATATGAAATATACATTCTAGAACTGAAAAATGCAGTATCTAGAATAAAAAATAAATATTACATGAGATCAGTAAAAAATTGGAGGACTTCCCTGTTGGCGCAGTGGTTAAGAATCCACCTGCCAATGCAGGGTACACGGGTTCGACCCCCGGTCCAGGAAGATTCCACACACCGTGGAGCAGCTAAGCCAGTGTGCCACGACTACTGAGCCTGCGCTCTAGAGCCCATGAGCCACAGCTACTGAGCCCTCTTGCTACAGCTACTGAAGCTTGTGCACCTAGAGTCCGTGCTCCGCAACAAGAGAAGCCACCGCAATGAGAAGCCCACGCACCACAACGAAGAGTAGCCCCCCACTCGCCGTAACTAGAGAAAGCCCGCGCTCAGCAATGAAGACCCAATGCAGCCAAAAAGAAAAAAAAAAAAAAAAAAAGAAAAAAAAAAAATAATATATATATGTATAAGTATATATCTGTGTGTATAACCATGCATACACATATATGCACATACACATATATGTACATACATGTATATATGATTCATGTCATTCTTTGGCTTTTATAAATTATCAATACCAGTAACAATAGAATTTTAATGTGACATTTGTCAAATCAAATGTGGAAAAACTGGTTAGATACTACAAAGGGAAACCGTGTTTTCAATCCTGTTCAGAATCAGAAGAATGGAGAGAAAGAAAGCCCTGAATTAGCAAAACAGCTGAACATCTTTCCAAGACACCTGCTGGCCAGCAAACAGCAGGTGAATTTATTTTCCTGTACAGCTTTCCAGCTCTTCCAGCTTTTATTTTATAAAAATGAAGAACTTTGACTTAGCATCATACTTAATACATGTTTGTCTTTTGAATAACTACAAGTGAGTCACAGAGAAATGCATTTTACGTATAAGTGATACACTGTGTGGCACAATTCAGACTCGTTCCTTAGGATTTAGGCAATGTTTCTCTAGGTGATGAGCCAGAGGGTTGTTATCCAGTAGGAAAAAGAAGACTATTTCAAATTTGAGTTTTACAAATGAGGAAAATAACTCCCAGAACCTAAATGGCACAGCTGGTTTTCAAACACAATTACTGTAATTCCAAATAAATTAGAATTAATTTTGTCATTAAAGATCCACCCTGCCTCACTCCTCTTCCTGCTCTAAATGAAAATCCTTTTCACCTCCTACATCATTCCTGAGTTCTGTGCCATCTAGTTCTCCTTTTCCCTTCTATATGCACACCCACAGGCCAACTTCCATCGTATTTTTACAAGTCCTATAATTTATTTCCAAATTTTCCTTTTTAAGAAAGCACTCCTTCAACCTGCTTATTGTAATTGAAGCTTTGATTTCCTCTGACAATGACACTTCATAGATCTCCCCAGTGGATCCCTAGAAGCACTGGGAAAGGAAAAATAGCCTCCTTCTGGCTTCTAAATGCTACTTACAAATCAGTTCCTCTCATCGGCACTCATAACTTCTTAAAAATGCCAAGTCATCCGACCTTTCCAAGTGCTCATCTCCGTTGACTGACTTCATGAAGACCATCTACAAAAATATTGGTAACTGATTCACAGTAATCTTCATCCCCCAAATCTCTGTCATTCTTACTAAATAGGTGAACATAAACCAGCATTAATAAAATGTTATTCCACAGAAACCAGAAAATGTTAAAAAAAAGTACTTTAAGGACAAATATGTCTTACTTCTAATCTTAATTCTAAGATTTCTGCTTCCAATTAACTGTTTTGTCTCCAGCTTAATGCTATCTATCTATCTATCTATCTATCTATCTATCTATCTATCTATCTATCTATCTATCTATCTATACTTACAGGTAAACGTATCCTATCTGATCTTAAATCTAATGCAACAGCACCCATACTAGTCTTCTTTCATGACTCCACTTCCATTCATCTTCCAAACTGCTGGAGAAATTATCTTCCTAAAAATTAAGTCTGATCATATCACTTTCTTGTTTAAAACCTCTGTGAGCTGTCTGTTGCCTATAACATAGCAGCCAAATTTCTTGGTAATCTGAACATTTATAATCAGGTCCCTATCTACCTCTCTAAACTCATCTGTTTCCATCCTCTTTCATGCCTTCCTACACATCCAGAGTACTGACATCTTACTGTTTACAAATATATCAGGTGCTTAGAAAATTCTTTGTCATGACATTATCTTGTCCATAGAACATTTTCCTTTTTTGCTTACATGGTCATCTACTCATCTTTCATGACCCAGCTCAAATATCCACATCTCTGTGAAAGTGTTTCCTCGACTTTGCAACACAGAATTGGTTATTACCTTCTTGGTGTCTACATAGTACTTAGTTTATATTTTATTATAACCCTTATCACACTGAAATTTTAATATCTTTTACAGTGGATCTCCAGTCTATAACATTATTGAATATGGGGATACTACTAGCTAGCCTATAATAGCACTCAAATTTAAATTTATTGAATGAGAATAAATTCATGCACTTGTATAATCTTTCTGGACAGAAATCTGGCAAATATAGCCATTAAACTAATCAGACCCTTGATTTAGTAGAAACACAGAACACTATTTTGGTACCCTAGCTCAGTGAAATAATTCAAAGAAACCCAAGCTATTTGAAAAATGTGTAGACTTTTATCATTGCTTGACTGTCCAACACCCAGCCTCTATTTCTGTTCTTGGGTAATTGGCATTGCATTTAGTACAGAGGGTACGCAGTTCCCTACCACCTACAAGGAAATGAAAGTCGAGGAGATCTTTCTTTTCCCCTCCCTTTAGCAGTTTGGGCAATTTGTGCACATGACTTTGGCCTAAGGCTCTGACTCCAGAGCACTTGGAATATAGAGTTGGGGAGATAAGGAAAATAAGATCATGACAGCGACAGACATAATAGTACCAATGCAAGTGGGAGAAGTGGTGACAGCAATGTCTGAAAAGGGACCCTGACTAGACTTTTCAGGCAGTGAAACCCAGGCATGGCCTTGATGTCTGTCATCTCCTAAGCCTGGTTTTCAAATCTTTCCAACAATTGTGCAAGTTCTGTGATATATTTCAAATACATTTCTGCTTAAGTTAAACAGTTTTGGTGGTTTCTGTTGCTTGTGATCAAGAAGCCAGAGGGATATAAAGATCATATATTATGTTTACACATCCTCCCCCACCCCACACACAGTGAAGATAGGAAGATCAAGAGAAAACAACTTTAGTAAAAGTGACAAAAGGGGTATATATGTGTATACACACACACACACATATATATAGTTGCTTCATTTAAACATCTTTAGGATAAAATGTGAAGGAACAATAGTAGTGACAACAATCACAACTGTTTACACAAAGACCCAAGCCTTATTATATGGTCATGTCCAAACGTGGCCACAGTGTCACTTTAAAATTATGTTTCTATATATGGAATCTAAAAAAAAGAAAAA
Source organism: Balaenoptera musculus (assembly GCF_009873245.2). Taxonomy (NCBI): domain Eukaryota; kingdom Metazoa; phylum Chordata; class Mammalia; order Artiodactyla; family Balaenopteridae; genus Balaenoptera; species Balaenoptera musculus. Next base: position 34,121,853 of record NC_045796.1, read on the forward strand.
AATGGTTCTCAAGAACCTAGGGGCAGGACAGGAATAAAGACGCAGATGTAGAGAATGGACTTGAGGACACGGGGAGGGGAAAGGGTAAGCTGGGACGAAGTGAGAGAATGGACATGGACTTATATATACTACCAAATGTAAAATAGATAGCTAGTGGGAAGCAGCCACATAGCACAGGGAGATCAGCTCGGTGCTTTGTGTCCACCTAGAGGGGTGGGATAGGGAGGGTGGGAGGGAGACGCAAGAGGGAGGAGATATGGGGATATATGTATATGTAAAGCTGACTCACTTTGTTATACAGCAGAAACTAACACACCATTGCAAAGCAATTATACTCCAATAAAGATGTTAAAAAAATTTTTTTAAATTATGTTTCATGATGAAAGTTTCCTTCTAGCTTATTTCATTTGTTTCTATCGTGCTCTTTATCTTGATTATATTTAACTGTGTGACGTTTGGTGAACCACCATTTTAAAATGACAGTGATATAACTCATATCTTAAAAGAAAATCTTCCTAATGTAGTTTGGCAAAAAGAATTCCTAAATATATTTTGTTTTCATCAGTTAAAATATTAAAATAAATGAATACTGTCGAGTAGCTGTCTTCACTACCTGTGCCTAGCATACTATAATACTTTTTAAGTAACATTCAGAGATATTGATAAACATGTTAAATATCAGTATATGTATTTTAATTTCTCAAATAATGTTTCTTGTTAACATCTACAGTCCAACTCACAAAGACGATCGTTAACATAATTGATAACAGACAGTACTTGGAGACTTGCTATGGGAAAGTCATCCAGTCAATGAATTCTCTCCAATATATTCAATTGTTAAATAACTTTTAAAAATCATCACATATTTTTTACAATAATACAATACACATTTCTCCCCCCCTCCTTCTGTCATCCTAGCCTTGATACACAATATTTCTCTTGCTCGCTTATGCCAAGCGTCTCTCCCCTCTCAAATGAATAAGAGGAAACTGTCTGTTTGAATGTTTCTGACTTTCCATTTCAGTCTCTAGGTCTGTGGAGCATTTTTAAAAATTCTCATGCAGGCAAACAGAGCTGTTTGCAAGTAATTCAGCATTTGAAAGACAAAAGAGAACATGCCAATTTAAAATGTTCTAAGACGTGTCAAGGAAGAAAAGAAGATACTTGTCTGAAATCCTGAGCTATGTGGGTGTGTAGGAACACATTGGTATAAAACAAAAATGGGACAAAACAACATGTTGCCGAAGAGAATGATTTCCAGCTGTGCACTGCAGGAAGTAACTTAATGGTCCTGATCCATGATGCAGATGAAGAGTTTTATAGAACTAGAAAATCAGTCCAATTTGAACTACTAGCCATCCAGACACAACAATGTTTGTAAGCTGGAAAAAAATAATGCTGAATCCAGTTGTTCAGAAGAAAAAAAAAGGAGGGCATGTATTCTCATCCTAACAGGCCTTTCAAATATGTCTTGTACTGTCACTCAGTTCTCCTCTTTTCAGCTTCCAAAATAAAAGGATATTTTTGGAGGCTTAAGGGTTGATTTGGTCTCCTTTCTTCTTTTCTAATCAGAAAAAGTAGTACAATTTCTACTTAGTACATGTTAAAAATTGTTTACTTTGTTTATTCTAAACAAAGATGAAAATTTAAGTATTTTTATTATTATCAGAAACAAAATAAACCAGATGCAAACACACATATTCCAAAGGGTCTTAAGCAAGTTTTGCTTATGGAATATCAACTCTATGTACAGATATTCTGACTAAAATAAGGACTACAAGGGCCATAATGAACTCAAATGCCATCTTAGCCACTTGACCCAACCGAGCGCTATAGGATTGTATTAAATTTCTGACAAAGCATATCATTAATCTTACTAAGACAGGATCACATCATGGATTTTCAATAACCTAAAATGATATATATAAGAAAATAACTGTCATTATGACATGGATTTCTGGTAAGAACACTAACAGATACACCAGGAAGGACATGACAATACATCTCTATGACAATGACTCAAAATAAGGCATTTGTACTCAAAGTTCCTCAAACTCCTCAAAATATATATTTTTTAAACCAACTCTCTAACTACCGTATGCTCATTAAACTGAAGTTGACCACACTACATCTGATCAATAAAGACTTCTTGATTTGGATAAATAAATAAATAAAATTTAGCAGAGCTAAATCTCTAGGGCTAGATTGAATAGATTCTTTTTCAAACTTCAAATTTATATCCCCAAAATACAGATCCTCACTACTCCCACTTCCATTATTTGTTGAGGACCTGGTGGACACTGCCCTGGTCACAAAATTTCCATTCTTTTCAATTTGTGTGGAAATCTCACCCACTATCCATTTAAAATTAGTATCTACAAACTGCTTTGTTTTTATTTTTTTATTTTTTTTATGTTCCACTTGTAGAACAATCCTGAATCATCCTAGAAGTTTTCAAAATCATATGATAAAAAATAATTATTATAGCTGGGGCACTTATTTAGAATATTCCAACATAAGGGTACCCAAAATATTCATTGAGGGGGTGGCAGTTAGGGAGAAATAGACTGTTTCCCAGCTTCCTCCAATCTCACTTCATCCATATCAGCAGAGCATATGTTCAGTATCTGCTCTCTTTTCTCCTGCCTGGCTTCCAAAACCAAGCCTATAAACTAGATGTCTCTTTGGCAGGTCTGTCTGCAAACTCAAAATGAGAAGAAAAAAAGGCAAAGGAGAGGAAATGCGAAACAATTTTAAGTCACTGAAAACGAAATTTAGAGCCTTAAATTGGCAATTACCCCACAACAGAGGTGTTTGTAATATAGAAAACAAAATAAAAGCTTTGTGTCTGTGTCTGCTGTTGACAATCCAAAGTACAAAAATATAAGAAAGCTCTAAATTAATTGCTCTGCAAAGAGCATGAGCTTATATTTACGGCCCTCAAACAAAAATATCAGAAGGGACTCATGTAAGCTTTGGTGCATATAATGGCAGCAGGAAAGATGCTGTTCCCCATGGGCCCTACTCTTTAAGGACTGCTAGACAATTTCTTATTTCTAATGATGAAACAGATATTTTTTAAAACAAAACAAAAAACACTATTCTACATTGTGCTTCCTCTGGCTTAAAAGATCTAGACAAAAGGAAAAAGAAAAGTCACATTCATTTACTATGCTCTTTTTCATTTGTTTTTATCAGTAAGTATTAGACTTCCTCAGGGCTTGATCCTAGATCCTTTTCTTATTTCATTCTCATCCCCAAATAATCTCCAAATAATCCCCAATAATCTCATTTACTTCTAAACCATTTACATACCATCTGCATAGTCAATGTGGAGTTATATCCCCAGGCCAGATATTTTTCTGAAGCTCCTGGTTTAATTATCCAAATACCATACTACCTCCACTTAGATGTCTCACCAGCATCTCAAACTTAATCTACACAAAGCAGAGCTTGTGATTTCCAGTGCTCAGGCACCACCACCATCCCCACACGACCACCCTGAATTAACTACTCCTGAGTTATCAACACATTTTATTTTACCCACCCAGTGTCTCATACAGAAAGCTAGGAGTCATTGTTGGTGCATTCCATCAACAAAAACTTTTCTAACTCCAAAATTAATTTCAGATCCATACGCTTCTCCCCAGCACCAAGGCCGAGTCACAGGCATTTTTAACATCTGGATTTTTGCAATAGCTTCTTAAATCGACTCCTGATTACCCTTTGCCTTTCTTCAATCCATTTTTAACAAAATGGATTTTCTTAAGATGCAAATCTGATCAAGTCACTCTTAACATCTTTCAAGGGAGTATAATTGCACCTAGGTTAAAATTTAAAATTATTATCCTATTTTATATAACATTCTCTCATCACATTCAAAGAATACTACCTTTAGTCAGTTTCTAGAACAAGGCTCTGTTTTTTCCTTCCTCAGGATTTTGCCTAGAAATCCCTGCCTCTTAACTTTCCTCCACTCTTTATACCTTCCTATCTTTCACAAATCTTTTTTCCTTAATACCTTAATTCCTCTGAGATCTTTCCTAACCCTTTCTAAACAATCCCCCATTTTAATCCCTAAATATGCCATACTTTGCCCATGTGTAATTTTATTTAATGATTACTTATCCAAGCTCTATCTCCCATACTGGAACAGAAACTCCATGACGGAAGAAACCATGTTTATTTTATTTACTTTGTTCCACTGTATTCTCAGGGCCTAGCGAGGGCTGGACACACAAAGGTGCTCAAAATATTCTCTAAGGAGAAATTCATCTTAGAACTTAGGGTATAATTGTATGCCTAGTCTGAAGAAGTGGAAAACTTCCTTCTGTCAAAATATAAAAGAATAAAACATGAAAAAAGCAAAACACAACAAAACCAACACACACAAAAAACCCCCACAGATACATCTCTTTTACTGTTTTAGTGACAACACAGATAATGTTGGTCTCCAGGGCTAAAACCATTATTTTCTTAAAGTTTATTGTGTTAATTGTCTTCTTAAACCCAAGTCCCTAAGCTCTGGATAGTTTCTTATCTTCTGTCTTAGAAAATAAACCAACTGTCTTTTGTGTTTTATGTGATCAACTTTGAATTCTTTCTGGGATTAGATTGGTTTGGTTGATAAATCAGAAGTTAGATTTATTGATTGATGTATTTCCCCATACCCTGGTCTATGTCCATCCTCATCCCAAAGCCCCCCTACAAAAAAAAAAAAAATTTGGAAGATATAAATATATAAATGTATGGTTCTAATAAATACAATGTTAAAGTTATGCTCACCACTGGAACTTTATATTGTATCATCCCTTTCAAATTGTACCAGGTCTTAGCCTGATCCATAGGCTGAAGAATTAGAATGAGAGTTGTATGAAAAAATACTTCACAGCTGACTCAAGCATCTAATTCTAGTTTATGCTTTAAAAGCAAATTCTATGCAGCTTTAGTATATCTATGGAAATACTTGTTTTATGGACAAATTTTTTTCAAAGTGAGATTTGACAGTGTTTATAGCAAAACACTTTGTTCTCCAGCAGCTGTTTGAACACACATATAAATATGCAAGAAAACTCACAAATATTCTGTTTGCTCTTGTAAATACTTGAAGCAAAAAATCAGCATTTTACAGTCATTTAGCACAGTGTTGCTAATAATACTTTTCATTTACCAAGCACATATAAACTCTCATATATAATGAGGTTTTTGTCAGTTTTGCTTTTGCCTTTTTACCAACATTCTTTGACCACTAAACTCTAAGTTCCTTGAGGGCAGAGACCATAATTCGTGAATCTTTTTATTCTCAGAGACAACTAGAGTCACTCACATCAAATAGATGCTCAGTTAATATTCATAATATTAATGAATATCAAAAGTGAATGAGATTCGGTGAATTGATTTCATCACATCAGTTCTAACTTCTTTTTTAAAATTCTGGAGTAAGTATATTTGTTCTAGTTTGAACTAAACCAAACAAAAACAAAACCAAGAAACATGAACTTTCCTTTGTCGCATGGTACATACTGTTAACGTTTGTTTGAGTAATGCAATTCATTGATCATAATAAAAGAGTAGCACTGAATTTTACAAAGATTTTCATTTATCGCTTGACTCTCACAACAAAACTATAAGATAGATGGTATAGGCATTATTCACTCGATTATATAGATGAAATAATAGAACATCAATAATGATAGACCATTTCCTAAATATAGAACTTGTGTTTTTCAAATCCAATCCCAGTTTTTCTTCTACTACATGTAACAAATTCATTGAGTTCCTCCAACTCTCCAGGCACTCAGCTAGGCAGCGAATTCATACAAGAATGAACAACACAGGCAAACCTTCCACCTTCACAGAGCTTCAAACTAGTGCCAGAGAATTATATAATAGAATTTTTGCATAAATTGTATTAGAAACAATAAATGAAGGATTGGAAGTAGGGGGTGACAGCAGGCAGCAAGGAGAGAATTTCGAAGATACTCAAAGTAAGTCTGGCCAGAGGTCAAGCCCAGAGGGTGTCCTAAGGTAAATATGGCTATAAGCCCAAAGAAACCAGATTCAACTAATCTTCACCTTAAATACCTAGGCAAGGACTTGAAACCTAAGTTTGGAGATGCAGAAATTAAAGCTATGGATCTTTGAGAAAGGGTCTGATTCTGAGTCAGCTGCTTTCAAAGGGAAAACCTCTGTATTCTAACCTAAAGGCAGAGGTAGCCTTTGCAATGGGTAAAGGCAAGAAGGCTCTACAATTAGTTGCCCTAGAGATCTGAGGAAAAAAGCAACCATGCCATTCCTAAAAACTCCACTTACGATTTTCAAAATTTGAAAATTTCTGAAAAACTACTGTCAAAATGTGACCCCAAATAGTTTACTATTGCAGGCTAGAAACATTTTCAAAAATGTCCTTTGGTCTTGTGGGGGCTTTTTCCTAGTTCTTCTCATGATTATTTGGAAGCATGTCTTTTTTCTCCAATTATTAGTAGACATTAAGAAAATAACGCATCACCACCAACTTTATGTCCTTTAATGACCTGAGTCACTTTAAATGTTCTAATTTTCTGTAGAGTTCCTCCCGAATAAATACCACTGCAAGTATTTCAAATATCTTCAAAAAGTGTTTTGTTTTTTTTTTGAACATCTTAATTGGAGTATAATTGCTTTACAATGGTGTGTTAGTTTCTTCTTTATAATAAAGTGAATCAGTTATACATATACATATATCCCCATATCTCTTCTCTCTTGCATCTCCCTCCCTCCCACCCTCCCTATCCCACCCCTCTAGGTGGTCACAAAGCACCGAGCTGATCTCCCTGTGCTATGCGGATGCTTCCCACTAGCTATCTGTTTTACGTTTGGTAGTGTATATATGTCCATGCCACTCTCTCACTTCGTCCCAGCTTACCCTTCCCACTCCCCGTGTCCTCAAGTCCATTCTCTAGTAGGTCTGCATCTTTATTCCTGTCTTGCCCCTGGTTCTTCGTGACCATTTTTTTTTTTTTAGATTCCATATATATGTGTTAGCATACGGTATTTGTTTTTCTCTTTCTGACTTACTTCACTCTGTATGACAGACTCTAGGTCCATCCACCTCACTACAAATAACTCAATTTCGTTTCTTTTTATGGCTGAGTAATATTCCATGTATATATGTGTCACATCTTCTTTATCCATTCATCCGATGATGGACACTTAGGTTGCTTCCATGTCCTGGCTATTGTAAATAGAGCTGCAACGAACATTGTGGTACATGACTCTTTTTGATTTATGGTTTTCTCAGGGTATATGCTCAGTAGTGGGATTGCTGGGCCATATGGTAGTTCTAATTTTAGTTTTTTAAGGAACCTCCATACTCTTCTCCAAAGTGGCTGTATCAATTTACATTCCCACCAACAGTGCAAGAGGGTTCCCTTTTCTCCATACCCTCTCCAGCATTTATTGTTTGTAGATTTTTTGATGATGGCCATTCTGACTGGTGTAAGATGATATCTCATTGTAGTTTTGATTTGCATTTCTCCAATGATTAATGATGTTGAGCATTCTTTCATGTGTTTGTTGGCAATCTGTATATCTTCTTTGGAGAAATGTCTATTTAGGTCTTCTGCCCATTTGTGGATTGGGTTGCTTGTTTTTTTGATATTGAGCTACATGAGCTGCTTGTAAATTTTGGAGATTAATCCTTTGTCAGTTGCTTCATTTGCAAATATTTTCTCCCATTCTGAGGGTTGTCTTGCTGCCTTGTTTATGGTTTCCTTTGCTGTGCAAAAGCTTTTAAGTTTCATTAGGTCCCATTTGTTTATTTTTGTTTTTATTTCCATTTCTCTAGGAGGTGGGTCAAAAAGATCTTGCTGTGATTTATGTCATAGAGTGTTCTGCCTATGTTTTCCTCTAAGAGTTTGATAGTGTCTGGCGTTACACTTAGGTCTTTAATCCATTTTGAGTTTATTTTTGTGTGTGGTGTTAGGGAGTGTTCTAATTTCATTCTTTTACATGTAGCTGTCCAAAAAGCGTTTTATCATCACTAGAATCAATGAATTTAGGACACAGAGAAGGGACAAATAGGACTCTTTATAACTTGCAGTGGTTACTAGTTATCCGCGTTGAAACTTATTCAGTTCTCAATCTTGCTTGGCAGTCAAGTTGACAGAGGGACGTTAATGGAGTATAGGATATATACTATTGGCCATGAAAGAGAACATCCCAATCAGCATACAGGGATGTTGCTGCATCTTTGGCGTATCGTTCTTACTATAAGTATGATATCCAAAATGAGACATTCTTGCTTGAAAGATATTACAGAAGTTGTCTGTGTAACTGTTCTCTAATTAAATATTCCTAATCAGTCTCCTTTTTCAAGTGTATCACTCTACTAAAATTCCATCCACTTCTAAATTTTTATATGCCACCACACATGATACACTCTTATTTATACTCTCTAGTATTTTAATTGCATGGTAGTTAGAGCTCTTCATTGCTGATGTATAATGAGCTCTCAGATCACTATGGTATCACAAGCTATTTTTTTCTCCACACTTGCACACAGTGTAATTTCTTCGTCATCTTGTTTTAGTGTCATGAGATTTTTGCTTACAAAGTAAATTGCTCTTCAGTTTTATATAAGAAACTTATGATTTCTGTCTGCCCATTTCTCTAACTTCTCTCCTTGTATCTTTAATAATATTTAATCTATTTTTGCACTACTGGTTAATTTAATAATATACTACATCATCTAAAATCATATCTAGATAATATGTCCTGAATCACTTTGGAAGTGAGATATATATATATGTGTGTGTGTGTATATATATATATATATTTGGTGAATTCAGTCATGTCAAGACAGCCAAGGGTTGGTTATTTTTTTCTTGTTGATACCGAATCTCACAATTGCCACCAGATTGGCTTACGGCTAGAAGTTAGTGGTCAGAGTAAAATATCCCAAAAGGTAATTATTTTACTCAAAATATTAAAATAATAATAAAGAGTTGATAATACAAAGAGATTAAACTTAGACACACATAGAAGATTAAACTTAAGGTTCCAAAATTTATTCAAAACTCAAGAAGGTCAACTTATTGAATGAAATGTTTTCAGTTTATAGATTTATTCACTCACAAAACTGTAAACATTAACTGGTCCCAAGCACGTTGAAACGAGAGATTTAAACAACACTTTCAGAACACTATATATTTGCTTGACTACAACAAACATGCCCAGTAAAATGTTATTCTTTAGAGATATATATTTTGTCTACCTTGTCAGTAATGAAGCAGGCTTGTAAATCATGCTCATGAAACTGACAGATGGATTTGGGGACTTAAGATTTCCAGGCATTCATGATAATATTTTTATATTGTCTCCATTCTTCTAAACTAAATTGAAGACTTGTTTAACAATATATTGGGTTGGCCAAAATGTTCGTTCGGTTTTTCCATGGGCTCGTATGGAAAACCCAGACGAACTTTTTGGCCACCCCAATATCTGCTTAATGTAATGCTGGACCCAAGAAAATATTCAAAAAATATTTGATAAATAAATCATTTAATCCATGAATTCCACATAAAAGGCTGGTTTACAATATGAATTAAACTTACACTGCAGAGAACAATACAAATAATTTACAATTTAAATTTGATTGTGTGTCTGTATTTGCATTGTTTTAAAGTGATCTAAGACAAATTCTTCTCTTTCATCTTTGAATCATCAAATTATATACTTATTTTTCAAAATATACTCAAAATTTACATTATCCTCCATCAGTACTGATGCAGCCTAAATCCCATTTTTGTTAAAAGCAGAGATTATAATAATGTGTTAGATTCCTGTGCATTATTGTTAAAATAAGCTCCACAGAAGTCCACTTTCTTCAAGTTCCTGCATCACTCCAGATCCTATAATAACTGTCACTTGACTCTAATTGTTTCATCTAGATATTTCAAGTATTCCATAATCTCACTCTAATCCACCTTTCCTATCTAAATTCCTCTAAAATTATCTTCTATTATTCTCAATTAAAATTCCATGCTCAAGTAATTTCCTTATCTTACTCTGAAAACACTATCTCATTACCCACCTCACCTAGGTTGTGTTAATTTCCCTACCTGAATTATTCTCCATGGGTCTAAGTATAATATTACCCTCAAAATCTTGATTTAAAAAAATTATCCATCCTTTTCTAATCTTTTGCATTAAAAAAATCAATTAATCTTTATTAAACAATTTATCGTTTTAAACAAATGTTCTTTAATTTATTCTTTTAATGCAAATGTACTTATGAGAAGAGAAAAAAAAATGTTACATACTTGTTTAAATCACCAGAATGCCTAGCATATCAGGAAGTGCATAGTTAGTGCTCAAAAGTTCTCATCAAACTTTCTTTCATTCACTTAACAGTATATAAACATACTTATCACACACACACACGTGTGTGCGTGCATGCATCTCCATGTATTAAAACCTATAAGTTTCTGGGTGAAAATTTCTACAAATAAACAGGTTATTACGTATGGATACTAACTTGTTCATTCATTCATTCATTCATTCAGCAAATATTTACAGAGGTCTTGCTGTATACAAGACAAGGTCAGCCTTTGGTTAAGTCACTGTCGAGTTATTCATTTCTGTAACTCCCTCTGTGTCTAGCTAGAGCCTTACACACAATTAAACGAAACTCAATCAATAAGAAGATACGGTCTCTGTTCTAAAGGAGCTTATTTATTTTTCAGAGCTATTTATAAGACATTCACCTTAATATACGGGTTATTACTAAGCAAAAAATATATATTGCTTTTATTTTTAATATTGAGTGCTAGTTTTATGTTCTCTTATAGTCAAAACTACCTGGAATTTTCCACTTTGAAAAATGTTCAGTTTTAGCTATGGCTGAATAGAGAAAGTAAGGCCTGAGCAGATGGCTGTCAAAACACCAATGACTACATACCATGGCTGAGAACTTGCACACAAAAATATGCAACTCGGTACACTGTAGACTTCTTCCATGTAAATACCAAGGGACAGCTGGCTTGAAAACTCTGCAAAATCAATTTGATGCTATTCTATATTTGGTCCGTCTTCCACGAATATTAAATTATATCAGCATCTGCTAGAATTCCTGACAGGAAAGGCTGTGTCCCCAGAACCATTTCAAGCCCTAGTGTTTCACTTTCCAACATCAGAAAACAGCTGGAAGCTGAAACCTGTCTTATATGAAGTGTATTGCTTACATGAATGGAGTTACTTGGGAAATAGAATTCTTATGTCTGAAAGAATTACTGCATCCTTACTCTAGTGTTTCACTTTCAAGCTCTAGTGTTTCACTTTCAAGCTCTAGTGTTTCACTTTCCAACATCAGAAAACAGCTGGAAGCTGAAACCTGTCTTATATGAAGTGTATTGCTTACATGAATGGAGTTACTTGGAAAATAGAATTCTTATGTCTGAAAGAATTACTGCATCCCTACTCTCAAAGCACATGTATACTAATGGCTTCTAAACAGCTTTATTCTTGGAGTTTCTTTCTAAATGTGTCACCACTACCTTCATCCTTGCTGTTAGATTCAATGTTAGTGCACATTTATGCGACTGTCTTAATGCAAAATATTTTGCCACTGGGCTGCTTGCAACTTGATAATATATTTGTTTTAAAACAGTGTATGATCAAGTTGCAAGTAGCCCAGTGAAAAGTTATATAACTTAACAGAGAAATCAATATTCTACAAATTCAGTTGCTACAGTATGAATGTATTTAATTATCACAGATACTTTTTATATCTAGTCAAAGTACCTATTTCCTTCTGCATGATAGAAAGATAATTGTTACCATGATTTTAATTTCACACAACCTTTCATTCTACTGCATATTATATTAAATAAAAATCACAAATACATCTTAGATAAAACAGCCTAGAGAGAGAGAGTAAGTAAAGAGCATTTTACTGATGAGATAAATTAATATTCTAACTAAAACATAAGTTCTAGTTGATGGCTAAGTTTGACACACACAAATAAATATATAGACAGCTGGTAAACTTTGACACGTGTGAGCGTTTCTGCAGGCATGTGCACAGCAAGTACATCTATGACTGAATTTGCACTCCCCTTTAAGCGTAGCAAAATTAGAAAATGATTCTGAGGTGAAAAAGAGCAAGTACTTTGTTCCACTAAAAAGAAATCACTATAAATTTCCTTATGGCTCCATAATGTACTCAGAACATTTCAAATGTAATTTCTTTAAATGAGCAAAAGCTGCCACAGGTTTACTGTACCCTGCATCCACCCTGACCACAGAGCTCATATCACTCCTGCTCAGCAGCTATGAAATTTCCCATTTCCCATTTAAAATGCATGAATTTGCACATCATACTGAAAGAAGTAAAAATCGTTTCCTTGATTTAAATTTTTTCAATTTAATTTTAGTTCTGATACGGTTCATCTTTTTCTCCATGGACCCTTCTTCTTAGGTATCATTTCTCCTTGACCTACTAGCAAAGCTACTGATGAAAAGAGTAATCGTGGCTATATTAAAGCAAAATGATATATTTCTACCTTTATAAAAGAGCAATAACTGTTGTCAGACCACTATTTTAAAAAAATCTTTAATAAAACAAAATTCATGATTTAAGCTTTAATTTTTTTAAATGGTAGCATTGTCTGAATATGTATTCTTTTCTTTTAAATGTTAAGACAATGTATTTGAATATTTGCACTTTTCTTAGAAATTTACTTGCTACAGATAAAAAGCTACCCAGAGAGAGGGGAGGCAAAAAAGACTTTTTTTCATAATTGGAAGTAAAAGGTCTAATTTATGCAAAAATAGCAGAAATATACATTTCATTTAATTTTTCACATTTTATAATACCTCAATTCTCTCTTTTCCCAATGACTCAAACTAAATTACACTCCTCAATAAATTCACTCAGATATGGACATTTACCATGTGTAATTTTTGTCATTGCAAAATTATTTTCTATACACTGTGAACCCCAAAACTATTTAGTACTAAATTAATTTTTAAATTTTCAAAAGTTAAAAGAAATTATTTCTTGTGGCACTTGACCTTTTATTTTGACTGACCTTAAGTACACTTCTCCCTAATCAAGAACTGGAAAGATATTTGGACATACCATTAACATCATGACATAATGTGAATTTGGTTAGACAGATCTACAACTATACAATATTTTGGTTGAATCTATTCCTTGGGCATATTATCATAGAAATTAGAAAATAAGTTTTTCATACTTCCTAAATTTTTTCACATAATTTGACTTACTTATCTCATGTACTCTCTATATAATAAATACTTAAGTAGACTCAGCATTGTATTTAAATTCTATATTAAATGTATGAATAACCCTGCTTTTAATACAATCAACTTTCACAAATGCAAGGAAGAAATAGAAAACTTCTCCCAGACTGTTGCTGAAACAGCTGCTGAATGATGCTTCCAATTTCAGTGACTAGCTCTTATCCATGCCCCACTACTCACTCAGTCACTATCAACTGGCTTTGGAGTAGTGAGACTGTATTTATTCACATATCTATTTACCAAAGAAACCAGTTATTAAGTACTTATAACAAGTACTATGATATGGAATGAATGACAAAGACAAAAATAATATTAATACAGAATTGGTACATATGTTCACTGCAGCACTATTTACAATAGCCAGGACATGGAAGCAACCTAAGTGTCCTTCGACAGATGAATGGATAAAGAAGATGTGGCACATATATACAATGGAATATTACTCAGCCATAAAAAGAAACGAAACTGAGTTATTTGTAGTGAGGTGGATGGACCTAGAGTCTGTCATACAGAGTGAAGTAAGTCAGGAATAAGCAGGACAGGAATAAAGACGCAGACATAGAGAATGGACTTGAGGACACAGGGAGGGGGAAGGGTAAGCTGGGACGAAGTGACAGAGTGGCATGGACATATGTACACTACCTAATGTAAAATAGATAGCTAGTGGGAAGCAGCCACATAGCACAGGTAGATCAGCTCGGTGCTTTGTGACCACCTAGAGGGGTGAGATACGGAGGGTGGGAGGGAGATGCAAGAGGGAGGGGATATGGGGATATATGTATACGTATAGCTGATTCACTTTGTTATACAGCAGCAACTAACACAACAATGTAAAGCAATTATACTCTAATAAAGATGTTAAAAAAATATATAGAATTGGTACCTAATGAGTTAACAAAGAGCATGACTTATAAGTGAATAAGTAAAATCAAATATATAATAAAAATTGATGTGATATGATAAATGTTAAAAGAGAGGAAGACGTGAGGAGTGGGCTGAATGGGGTTGGCAAGACTAGATACAAGATAGCAAATTGGAGTGCTATTCCAGCAATGCAGGTGGGATATAACCCTGTCTGAAGGGTACTGACAATAGGGTACTGAGAAAAAAGCAACAATTGAAGAGATATTAAGAAAGCAAAATCAGTGAGATTGGTAATTCCTTAAATGCAGTGGTAGGAAAGAAGGAGGGCTCAAGGGTGATCCCCAAGTTTCTTTGCTGGCACCCTGCGATGGTATACAGAAAGAACAAGAGATCCGGTTGACGGTATAGACCTGAAAGTCTCTGATATACACTTGGAATGGATGTCAAGGAAATGTTTGCAGATACACAGAGAAACTCTGTGGAACTGAAAAAATGCAGAACATCTGTATATAAGCATTATGCAGAGGAACCCACAGAGTGTCATCTCAGAAGTCAAGGGAAGAGGGTTCTCAAAGAAAGAGGGAGTGCTCAGACATGTTAAATGCCACAAAGAATTCAGGGAAGATAAAAAAATAAATCTTCACTGTATTCAGAAATCAAGGGCTTATTGATGAATTTAATGAGAACTGCTTTATAGAGAGATGGAAAAAATGCAGACTCACCAGTCGAAGAGTGGATGGATATGAGACAGCAGGTATGGACATGGACGCAGGGGGTGGCATATAAAATTTTTTTTGTTTCACATTTAAAAAGCAGAAAAAAATAAGCGAACAAAATGCTGAATGGAAAGAAATAATAGGGTGGTATATTAAAAGTATAACTGAGAGTGAAGAAAAAATGGATGGAGTGGGATCTGATTATGCGGAATATTCAAATTCAAGGAGTCAATCAATGTTGGCATGTAGATGCAAAGAGTGTTCCCAAATATCTAAACTGGAAGCACTAAACAATTTTAAAACTCACATTACTTTTGAGTATGAGAGTATTTTGAAGTTAGTGATTCTTTTTGTTTTGTTGAATTATTATTATTATTTCAAAAAAGTCCTCTTTGAATAGAAAGCTGGCTAGATGCTTTCTAGTTATCAACACTGTTGCTTCTTATCATTGAAAGGAAAAGTCTACAGTTGTGAGTTACGCTAGGAAAAGCTTTTGAAGTATGATGATTTTATGTGGGCACTCCTCATGTATCCATCTATCGATTTTGTCCACATTTAGCAAAATCTAAGAACATGCTGACATTATATGTCAAACTACTATTTTTGCTAATCTTCTTGGCTAAAAGCGATTAAAGTACAATTTCTTAAGCCCCAAGAAAATTTTGCCACTGAGAATGAATTTATAACATGCATAGCACTGAACACTTAATTTGAGAGAAAGTGAGGGTTTCATGTTGTGATTAATACACAATGAGAGCTTGTCAGTGGGCAGAATTTCTTCTGAGTTTCAAGAATAAGCAAAAATGTAGAAAAAGCAAAAATGTGCAGCATTATAACATTCCTTTTAGGTAAAGCAAAATTGAATCTCAGTCTTAAAAACCTCAAAAACGCATGATATTATCTTAAAGACTCCTGAAAGATTTCTTTTCTTTTCTTTTTGTTTCTTTTCTCGGCATTGCAAAGTTTTATTTATATACTGAAAATCAACAAGCCAAGAAGTAAGCAAATATCCAGAACAAACCATCCAGTCAACAAAACAACAACAAAGCAGCAACAAAACTACTTAGGTTCTACCACCCAATAATTTTTTGCAGGAGAGATGTTTACTAGCATGGTTGACTTTTTGCTGCTGTTTTCTTTCTAATACTGTTTAAAGCACTGCGGAACTCTCCAATGGATGAAATATCCTAGAACCTTGAAGTTCATAAAGCTGCCTGGCAGGCCTTATGGCCTAGTTTTGATCCATTGCCTACTTAAAATCACATTCTAGAGGAGTCTTTTTCTTTTGGAAACAAAGGTAAGTAGCATCCCAAATTAGCCCTCATCTTTCTGTAAAACCTGTAGTCCCTAAAGAAATGACGTATATTTAAGTGGAGGAGCACAGCAAGCTTTTCTGGCTTTCTTCCCTTTGGATATTTACGAGTCTCTTGTTTCCTTACCCACAAGTTGTTATCAGGGCAGGACACACTTCCAATTACAAAAAAGTCACTTACAGTTTCCTCCTGGGATAATAACACCTGTTCTTGCCTGAGCTATCCAAAGGGATGCTCAGGGCATTCTTTCTCCTACCTTTTCTCTCCAAAACTGCTGCTAATTCTTGTGGCTACAGAATTAAATACACTATATATATGTGTGAGTCTCTGTGTGTGTGTAGCAAATGGAAGAAAAATAGCAAAGTAACAGGGAGAGCTATTTAGCAGCTGAACATTTTTATTTCCAGAATTATGTGCATTTTCTGTATAATTTTAAGAAATAAGCTATGTTACATAAAACATATACTAATTCTCCCAGTTTATAAATTGCTTGAAATTGAGGAAAACGTAATTTCAGCATCTGAATAATTTGCCTTTCTAACATTATTTTAACTTTTATATAAAGAAAAGCCAACATAAAAGAGCAGTCAATTCACAGATGAAATATTCTGGAATAAATAAGTGATACAATGTGCTAAACAACTCAATATTTTGCTCGATGCATGAGATACTATAATTTAGCAACCAGGGCTCCACATAATTAAATGGACTATAATTCAAAAGCTGGGATTTTTCTCAAACACTAAGATTTAAGCCTACTATACACTGAAATGTGAATCCAAAAAGGAAAAACTTCAAAGAGTTACTGGGGAATTAAAGTTACGAAGTTTTCTTCAACGAATCAGTTATGTGAAATAAAAGTTATTCATAAGGTACCACAATGTTCATTGCAGCTCTATTTACAATAGCCAGGACATGGAAGCAACCTACGTGTCCATCAACAGATGAATGGATAAAGAAGATGTGGCACATATATACGATGGAATATTACTCAACCATAAAAAGAAATGAAATTGAGTTATTTGTAGTGAGGTGGATGGAACTAGAGTCTGTCATACAGAGTGAAGTAAGTCAGAAAGAGAAAAACAAATACCATATGCTAACACATATACATGGAATCTAAAAAAAAAAAAAGGTTCTGAAGAACCTAGGGGCAGGACAGGAATAAAGACACAGACGTAGAGAATGGACTTGAGGACATGGGGAGGGGGAGGGGGAAGGGTAAGCTGGGATGAAGTGAGAGAGTGGCATGGACTTGTATATACTACCAAATGTAAAATAGATAGCTAGTGGGAAGCAGTCGCATAGCACAGGTAGATCAGCTCGGTGCTTTGTGACCACCTAGAGGGGTGGGATAGGGAGGGTGGGAGGGAGACGCAAAAGAGAGGAGATACGGGGATATATGTATATGTATAGCTGATTCACTTTGTTATAAAGTAGAAACTAACACACCATTGTAATGCAATTATACTCCAATAAAGACGTTAAAAAAAAGAAAATCTTACTGGGGCACTAACCTGCCTACTGAAGAGTTAATTACCCAGGGGGGGAGAAAAAAGTTATTCATAAAATGTGATTCTCGTAAGAGGTGTAATTTGACAAAAGTAATGGAAACTTTTCTCTATAGGTGAACACTTCTACTTGTGGCCAAGAACAGCTGTGGCCCCAAATGCTCGTAGCTACGTCTCCCCCAGGAAAAAGAATGAAGGTTACCTCTCTGGAGAAATAAGATTCCAGAGGAAAAAAAAAACATATTCTTGTATTTGATGCTGCCTCCGCAGAAGAGCTAGCTCCCTGCCTAATCACCCTGCTGTCCTGCCCTCACACCCTGGGCCCTCAGTCCTCTCAATCAGCTCCTCAAGCAGATCACCTTAAGACCTCACAGCATAATATTAATAGGGAATAAAGATAGGCAGTTTTTTTAGTAAAGAGTACCTCATAGAAAAGAAGAACCAAGATTAAACAGTGAAAAAAACTGGATGACAGAAGATTATACAAAGGACTGATAATACCATTTTTGAAAGAAAGAAATTTCTAATTAATATTCCTGGAGAGATTTGAGAAGAGAAAAAGAATACAGTAACATGAAAAGGTAATATTACAATTATTTATCTATAATAAAGTTTCAGTACAACTTTTGAAGATAGAGTTAAAGACATTGCCTATAAAAGAGAAACAAAAGGAAAACATTAAAAATAGGAGAGGAAAGATGAAAAAGGCCAATTTGAAGAAAAGGAGCTTCAAAAAATAAAATAGAGAAACTAGATAGAAGAATTTCTACTAAAAAAAAAGAGAAATTACCCAAACTTGAAAAAATTTTATATAATACAATGACTTAAATTTTATTAAAAAGACTCAAAAAGTTTAGTGTCCATGCAACATTTCTTAAGAAACTATTTGAGGATGTACTCTAGCAAAATGAGAAAGTAAACCAAAAAAGAGGAAGGTGTGAATTCCTAGACAAGGTGGATTCAATGTAGGAAAACATTACAGTAAACCTAGGGAACAATGAATCCAAGTTCAGGCAAAACACAGAGGACTTTGGGCAAAGAGATCTAAAGAAAAGTGGGACTGTTTAGAAAAAACTAATGTACTGAAATATTTTTGAGAGGGGAAACAATATAATAGCAAATAGTACAAGAAGTACAAGAAGAATTAGAAATCCAGGAAACATAAACAAATAAAAAATAACTCTCAAGACAGGCAAGAAAGATGGTGTGCAAGAAAGCTAAGTTGTGATTTATAAAAACAGAATGTCAATTGATAGTATATAAAATTGACAAATTGAGAAATATGAATAGAAGCCTATCAAAAAATATGAGATGAAATTGCCAGAAATTGTTAACTTTAGACACCTAAGAGGAAAATAACAGGAGAGGGATGGATAAATGTGTTTTGTTTTCTCTCAAGCTTGTTAATATTACTTAACTTTTTTGTACTCATATTTTTTATTTTAAAAAACTCAAAATTTTATAATAATAAATCCCATCAATCTTTTCTTTTGAATTTTATATCACTTTTAACATATCCCATCAATTCTTCCTTTTAAGACCCTAGTCATTATTTCTGATTTTTCTCATCTATGCAAGTTTGCCTTCAGATTAATTTCCTGACATGTTCAACCCTCTTAGAGTTACTGCATATGCTTCTTAAAGCAACATAAAAGATCATCATGTCATTTCTTTTAGTAGATCCTTTTCTAAAATACTTAATTTTTGTTTCTTAAAAGAAAATCTTTTATTCAGCGTGACGCTATTATTTCACAACCAATTCTAACTTGAAATAGCAAAAACACTTTACAACATCCAACACAGTCATTCACTCTTGTTCCAAGGCAACTAGATTTGAAAAAGAAATATTCTCATTCTATTTTTTTCCATGCAAAGTAGACTGGAAAATCCCTTTAAATTTTTCAGATCATGTAATGGAAAAAGATGTCATCAGTAACGAAACTGCTGGTTTCAGGATACTAGGTATTTCTGTGCATATATTTAGATCTACAAGATCTAAGGTAGGATAACTGCATTTGCTTTCCCTAAATTTTTTAAAGAATCTTTAAGTATCCTGGATGATAGCCATAAAATGATGGCATTCTTCTTTAAAAATGGTCAATTTTCTCTTCAATAGTATAAGTGAAATAATGATTTTAGGAAAATCACTTCACCAATTTTAAGGCAGAAAAAAATTCCTTGTTTAAATTAACTCTCTCTGGAAATATAGGTATCATATGTATTATCGGCCATAGCACTAAGTGCCCAGCACATGACATATGCCTGGGAAATAGCAGCTTAGTATCACCTTTATCATCCTCTTAGATAATGCATCCCAAGAGATTATGAAAAGTAGTTTTTTTAAGTAATACATTATATATCTGAATAATAAAGTTTTGCTAGACTTTATATTACCAAGTTCAGCTGCCAGATGCCAGGCATGTTTACACAGATCTTCTACCTTTCATAGTGCATTTTTTGAGCAGTCGATAACTAATCCAGAGATTCACATATGTACTCACTTGCTGAAATCAATAGTACTCTTATGTACAAAATTTTCTAACTGGGATGCCACAATAGGAACATTTATTATATAAAAACCATAGTGTCTCCCATAGAGTAGGAGCAAAATAAAATGTTTTAACTTAAAATTGAAATGAATTATTGAACTTGATGAAAATCAAGATGAATTCAACAGACTCTGAGTTACAAAAACTTTAACATTAAATCATGTTAAGTTTGCTTATAGTTAAAATACTTGAAGATTGTTAAGAAAGATAAACAGTTTTCACTTTAATTTTTTAAGTGGCTAAATGAAATGTAACTAGACTTAGTTCTGTTTTGTGACCCATCAGAAGCCTAAATGGAGTTGTTGAATTGCTTATTTAGCATATTTTAACGTATATATGCATACACGACTTGTACATAATTGAATTATCTCTAGCGAAAAGGAAATGAAGTATTTTTTATATCCTGAAATTTTTTTCTTCTTTTTAAAGCATTTTTAAAATTGGTACATGCTACATACCAACATATTATATATTATAAATACCATGTATTTTATATATATATGTACCAATATAAAAATGTACACATGTATTATCTTTTCATAATTTAAATGTAAAATCTTAATGTCTTATACTAATATTATCAATGTACTATCATAACTAAAAACCTATATAACGATTATCCCTGAATGTACCCTCGCAATCCCTGTATCCACTCTCCTTAAAGATAACTACTCTCCTAAGTTCTAACACGATAGTTCAGTTGTATCTATTTTTGAATGTTGTATAAATAGAATCATGCAGTATATAGCCTTTTATGTCTAATTTCTTTTGCTCAACATTATGTTTGAGGATTTACCCATGCTGTCAGGTATAGGTTCATTTTTACTGCTTTATAGTGTCCCTTACATGACTATGCCCAGAAATATTTATCCACGCTTATATTTATGTCATAGGTTAGTTCCAGCTTTAGATATTATTAATAGTGCTGTTACAAGCATTTTTGGATGTGTGTTTGGTGCACACATTTCTCTTGAATACATGCCTACTAGTTGAATTGCAGCTTCACAGAGTATGCATTTATTAACTTCAGTAAATAATGCCAAGGAGTTTTCCAAAATGGTTTATACTACCTACCTGCATACCTGTTTTTAAAATGTTTTTATGTCTAATCTGGATCTTAGAGAATTTTTTGGCTCTGTTTGGTATTCAGATAATGGTTCTTGGTCTACAAGGCATAGTAATTTAAAATTTTATTTGGTTTTATTGTTACCCATCATCATAGAGGATACCTTAAACTGTTCTTCAGCTAGACAGAAGTTTTTGTGGCATTCAGCATTTAAGCCACAAAGGGCAAAAGAAAAATCTTTCTGTCAAATATTGTATTCTATGAAGATGACAGGACCTGGTTATTCTAAACAAACTGAAAGAAAATCTCCTATTGATTGAAGCACAGACAAGAGTGGTGGTTTTTCTCAGCTGGATGCAAGCTTATATACTGTACATCACAGTTCCTATTGTCTTCAATCCAAATTTCCACTACAGTCAAAAGCTAGAATACAAAATACAAATGGCAATTTTAAAATGCACACGATTGCAAAAATAAGCAAACCCAAGATGCATAAACAACTTGGATGATAAAAAGCTGTATTTTTGTGCATCATTTCCATTTTCTTGTGCAGACTACATAAAAGAGATCTTTCGATGAGGAACAATGAGGAATACTATATTTATTTAAAGAAATACCTTCCTTTGACAGTCATAAGAAAACTTTAAAGACCTGAACAAGTTTAAAATTCTGGAGTGTTAGGGTATTAAATTTCTTAATAAAGTTAGAGTTGACAAGAATATGGTCAATAAAAATAATTATCAAAGATGGTGCATTTAATATTGTATACTTAAAATGTTTAGTGCTTTTCATGGTGAAATATTTGTGAATATTATTACACTAAGAACAATACTGTTAAAAAATACCTCTACAATCCATAATACAGATAAACTGTAGGGAGAAGCAAAAGTGGTTGAGACGCTGCATATTTCCTTTTCCTTAGAGGTTCACAAGTGAGGCCCCCTTTTCTGGCTCTCATTTGTCACCAGTGCTTCTCAAATTAAACACATGACTTTGATGATCTCATAGCAAAGACAATCAGCCTAAACTTATACATGTGTTTTTAAGGGAAGTGGGGAAACCCTGGAGATTTGATATGATTAATTAAGATAACTTCTCCTTAATATCTATTCTTGATTTGTATCTCCAAATAAGATTACAGCAGCTTTTAAACTCTAAATTGGTGTCATTTAGTTAGTATGTTTACATTTTTAATGATAAATGATCTATATTGAGTTCAATTTCAGACAAGAGTGTTCTCAGCTATTTTGAAAAGTGTTAATTAGTTACCCTGGAGTAAATTCTATTTAATTTCTTATTTGAAGAGATTCCTTAGTTCTATTTCAAAGCATTAAGGCTTGATAATTCTCCCTGACAGAATATAATACCGGATATACTCATGCTTGGTTAGAGTCTAATGACAATATTGAACACTTATTAGTTCATAATCCTTATGTCCTTACTTGTTCATATTTATGTTCTGCTCTGTTAGCTGGATTTTATATTCCTTGTTTTAAAGATGGTAGGTTAAATAATTCTACCATAGTCAAACATCTAGAAAGTGTGCACAGTATGAATGGTATTTTTCTTCTGTTTTGTACTCAGAAAACACAACTTTAGAGAATCTTTATAAAACTAACGAGCCATCTGAAGGCAGGTTTTATATGGATTCTTCTGATGCAGCTTAAATCTAGATGATGGAATGATGAAAAACTTAAAGTTGGAATGATTAAATGCAGCGTCTTGTACTCGATAAGTTGAAACTCAATAAATACTTGTGCATGAATGAATACTGACTGTAAGATGTAGAACCTAAAACCAGAACGGCCCACTGAAGAGGTAAAAGTGCAGAGGGGACAAACCCAGCTCCAGGTTTTGCTAGGTAGCCCAGACCAATGTAAAAAGTACACAGGATCCAAACGTAAGATGACCAGAAAAAGCATAGCTGAGGTACCCATATCTTCTTGCTCTTCAAGTGTACTAGACTCCATCCTCCTCTGCCTTATTTTCCAATGTTGGTCTTGTCTCATACCCCTTCAAGAAATTAGAAGCAATGAGACAGAAACCTTCTCATGTTCACATCACTGTTGGCATAGAGGAAACGACACTCTTATCAAAGACCAAGCTCTCCACACGTGGTCTATAAAGTCTGTATTACAACCTCTCCCACTTTCTCAAGGACCTTGCTCTATTTTGATGTCTAAAAGATGTCTCAAATTAAACTCTTTATTCCCCAGCCTTTCCTCCCTAAAAATCTTGCTCTCCTCCTCATCTATTCCAGCACTTTCAATGACATCAGCATCCACGTAACTGCTCAAGACCAAAATCTAGGATCTATCCCTGATTTTCCTTTCCTAACTACCTTAATTAAACTTTCTCCTTTTTTCCTTATCACCTACATCCAATTCAGCAGAAAGTAGTATTTATTCTGCCTGCCAAAAATCCCATACACACCTTTTTTCTCATTTCCATGAAATCCACCCTATACAAGCTGCCCTCACACCTGGGTTCCTACAGCCTCTTAGTTCGTCTCCCTACTTCAGCTCTTGCATCCCAATAATAAATTCTCCATATGGTAGCCACATAAATCTTTCTAAAATATATCAGAAGTAATACACATCTCTACTTACAATCTATTTAGAATAAAATGCAAATGTTTCTCCTGACTTACAAAGCCCTACATGTTCTGGTCCTGTCTACCTCTCTGACATTTCTTTCTAGATTAGGAACATTCTATTTCTCTAACCCATACCTTCTATGCTCCAGTCACTCTTTTGGTTCCTATAATGTGCAACTCTGGATTATTTTACTAGGTCTTCCCTGACCATCTTAATAACTATTTGGTTATTTGTTATCATATTAGCCTATTTATTCAAAAAAATGAATAAATATCAATATACAAAAAAGTTGAAAGACTAATGATATTTGGCTATACTTGCTTTATTTTTAAAAGTGAGTTTCATATCATAGTCTGATAGCCATAGATAAGACTTCAAAAAGAGATGGGAATTTGTAATATGATTATGTTGAATGAGAAGGGGACATTACAGCACCTTCCTATTAAGGTAAACATTTTATATCTTATCACATATAGATGGCACATTTGTCACTGACTCTAAATAAAGCCTTTAAGATGTATATACCATAGACAAAAACATAATCAGTTTTTGGGCCAAGCGCAGCAGGTTTGAAAATGATTTTCTTTTTACTGTGCTTGAATTCATTTAATAAACTAGAATACATAACTAACATTGTCAATGGAACATTTATTTATTCTTTATGAACCATCACCTTGATGAACCAGAAAAACAATACAGTATTATTCTTGTCCTTCAGTGAGCAAGCATTATTTTCATAGTATCTTTCCACTAGGACAAAACCCCATTATCTTTAATGAAACTGCAATAATTTTGAGAGACATGTAAAAATGATAACTGGCTATTTCCAGTGAATAGCCAAGAAGAAGGAAGTATTCCAAAAATGAACAAAGTCTTCTTAATATCCAAAATAAGTGTGCATTTTATCCATAGGAGAATGGATAAATCCTTTTTTTCATAAATAATTATAACAACTTTAATAATTTTAATTCCAAATTACAGCCGTTTTAAGGAAACAAATTAAGGGTGGTAGCAGTACTGGAGTCTGGGGTTATTTGCAGATAGAGATAAACAGTTCTAAATAAATTTACAGTGTATAATGTTATCACTGTATTTAAATCAGAACTAAATTACAGTAATAGTGAATGAGTTACAAAAATCAGTAAATTTATCATCTACATTCTGTGTTTAAGAATGCAAATAAGTGCAAAATGTAGGTAAAGAAATTTTAAATGTCCCTGCCAGAAATAATAAAAACATATATCCTAAGGGTCATGGATGGCTGAGTTTTGAACTACAACATTACCTTTGCTTTGCAGAAAGACAAGGTACAGTATGGAATTGTGTGAAATGACTAAAATTAATCCTGAAAGTCTACAGTTGGGCCCTGGGTTGGAGGAAGCAAAGGGACAATATAAGCCATGGTTCAGGAGCCTAGGGCTGCATCTGCCCTCTTTCAATAAATTTTCTGTAGTCAGCAACATTAAACCTACTCATTTTTACAATTTTTGTATGCTACCAGATAAAATTTATGAAAAAACAATAGGATCATAAAAGAGCCTTAGTGCATTTAGAATTCTATCTACTCATTATCTCCCTCCCTTCACCATTTAAAATGAATTACCAGGCACATGTAAAAAAACTACCAAAAGTAGTTTTGAAAAGGAACCAGATTTGTTGAAAAGCTTTCCTCCTGACCCCGAAAGTCCTGAAGTAAACAGCTCTAGGAAAACCATGTGTTCTCAGAACAGATTTCAAGAGTAATCTCTGAAGATCTTTTCTTTGCTCAGTCTTGATGCCGGGCACACTACTGCCACCTTTCATGCTCGGAAAGACTCAGAGATGGATGAACCACTAGGCACAGAATAAGCACAACTCCTCTCCATTAGGTAGAGCCTAACCTAATTACATAAACACTCAAAAAGATATAAAAGACAAGTCACAGTAATTTCATAAATGTGCAAAGACATGGGGGTGGGCTCAAGGCTTCCAAATAGAACAATCAGCAGATCTCTTTTCTCCACACAAGGAGCTGGTGTAGCATTTCTTAACCCTGTTACCAAAAGAGCAGGGACCTGATTTTATAAAAGACTGGTGACTGTCAGGTTTGCCACCAAAATGATCTATGTGTTTAAGTTACTCCTCAGAAAGTGGTCTGCATGTCTTGCCTTAGTAGCTGAAGGCTCTATTAGTGAAGGATGAAAAGAAAGAGAAGAAGGGGTAAGAAGAATAGTGAGTGGGTTTACAAAGTAAAATGAGCAAGGGGCTTCCCTGGTGGCTCAGTGGCTGAGAATCTGCCTGCGAATGCAGGGGACAAGGGTTCGAGCCCTGGTCTGGGAAGATTCCACATGCCGTGGAGCAGCTAGGCCCGTGAGCCACAACTACTGAGCCTGCGCGTCTGGAGCCTGTGCTCCGCAACAAGAGAGGTCGCGACAGTGAGAGGCCCGCGCACCGCTATGAAGAGCGGCCCCCGCTTGCCGCAACTAGAGAAAGCCCTCGCACAGAAGCGAAGACCCAACACAGCCAAAAATAATAAATAAATAAATAAATAGATAGATAGATAGATAGTCACTCACCAATTTAAAAAAAAAATGAGCAAGGTGGGCTAGTCTCCACATAAATAAATGAGATTACGTATAAGTCTGCTATTCTCACTAATAAAATTTGAATATGAAAAAACGAACACGAATTTTTGGCATATGGATGTACCTGTATGCATAGATAAAGGCATAGATATAGGAAACAAATATATTAAATAAAAAGTCATATTACATTTGCTTTAGTTCTAGACCATTCACCTCTCTGACAGAACTCCTAAAACATCTTCTGAAATTTTTGAGACTTTACCTTAGGGAAAACACATATTTAGACAACCAGGAATGATGGACTGTATAAAGTATGTACTGTCATGAAAACTAATAAAGTAAAAAACTACATTTCTCTCCTTCCTCTTCACCCGTGAATGTTTCTCCCTATTTTGCCTTAATGTGAAATGTCATAATATACTAGGAAGGGAGAAGTCAATTCCACATTATGACCTTAGAGTCACTTTTCCCTATTCAGAATAGGAGAAAGATATGTTGAATTTAAATAGATCATGAAAGTTTTTAAATCCCTTCTCTCTCGAGGAGAGAATTTTCTAGATTAGTGAAAACTGATTTCCTCAAATCCACTATGTCTGTGAGCACCTGCCATATGAAATTCTAATGATCAGAGCTGTATCCTCCATTTCACCTGAACCAAAGGAAAAAAAATTAAAGGAATATTGTAGCTTTCCCATCTTTTCAGGCATGTTTGGTAGGGATACTTTCAATGTTGCTGTATTTCTGGGAGAAAATTGTCCTGGCTTCAGTACCTGTATGGTCATTAGCCAGATTTAGAAAGTATAACTTGGTCCCAAGATATATACAGGTTCATTCGGGTTCACCACTTAGAATTAACATCTTTGATTATAAAAAGACTTTTAAACCTTTTAAACCAATTCAGTAACCAGTTTAAATCTGATTTATTACTGTTGCCACATTGTTCCTGACAAAGAAACCTGCAATAATCCCCAACAGCTGCTGGCCAACAGGTGCTGCCGAATAACATTGAAACACTGAGCCATAAGCTAGAATCAATTCTGTCTCCTTCACTGTTACAATCAAGCAAGCAGAACGACTGGAGCATTTTTAATCTTACCTTTAATATCCTTCAAAAACAGAGGTGGGAAACAGGACCCCACCGCATAATCAAGAAAGCACACTCCCTGTCATGATAATTGTTCTCCAGAGTCGTGCATTTTATGAGTTACATATAAAACTTATAGGGAAGGTCATCTTCTGAAATCAGAACACAGCTGGAAGGCAGTAAGAATCACATTGTATACATAAAAAACTCAGTGCCTGAGATATCACATTCAAGGGTTTAAATTTTAAGAAGTGCTCATTTGCAATCTGTGAACATATATCAAGGCAATTTAAACTATTTTTGTCCTCTGGCCCCGAATTTACATTCATATCTTTTCCTTCTAACTGCTTCTTTTTGAAAATGGACATTTGAGAAGCCACAAAAGGTCAAATATTTAATTAATGACTCTATGCTTTTCAAAAAAATTATTTCTTCATTTTTCTGAAGACTCACTCTAATGTCTGTCTCCGGCCTGGATTTTTGGATTAAGCACGTTGTGATTTTTTAAAATAACTATCCCAATTAGAAGTTGTGGAATATTTGGCAAAATTTTGAGGTTTTTGAAAAACTAGTCACAACACAGTTTTTAAAGAATCTGAGCCGTAACCTTGACTCTAGTATTGAGTTTTTGTCATTCTTGGCAAGACATTGTGACTCAATTTTTACTATCTATGACACATAAATAACACCAGCATGCTTTATCTTCTGCAGTTGTGGTACCCTTGAAAATCTGTGTGAACCGAAGTTGGGAAAATAAAATTACAAGCTCTGAATATAGTCGGGGAAAAAAAATCAATAAGAAACTGTAAGATGAATCCTTCTGACAAGTGAAGAATCCTTTTATACCCTATTTTTAAAAATAAATTCCCGTTTTAGTATTTTAAAAAATTTCAGCCATAACTCCAAAGTGCTTGGAAGCAAAAAGAGAGAGAATTCCTAATAGTTGAGAGATTGTGGTCTGGGTGGGAAGATAATTAACTTATTTCTACATTGGCTCAAGCATTTTATAGGCAATTTTTATACTAAATGAGTCTTTATTTTACTAAAGAGTTAACTTCTATACTCTCCAAAGACACCCAGTGGAGAGGATTGTTTCCTCATCACCACCAGGTGAGATTTCAATGGCATGTGTTTCTTAATTAATTGTAGTTGGTAGAGATACTGGTATGTTTAATATGAATGAAGATATTCTCTTGTACGAAACTGTTTTATAGTAGAAGTGCTAAAATTAGCCATTTCTATCTAGGTATTTGGGTTATGCATACCAAAAAAAAAAAAAAAAAATCACAGACCACACTGCAGTAAGCACTCTACATCCTGGGTACAATATGTATTTGTGGTTCCTACAATGTTTTCCAGAAGATTAAGTTGATTCTGTGTGAATCATTTGGAAAATTCCTACAAGTGATTCTATCCAAAAAGTCATCTTTCCCTGCCAAAGGTCCTGGCAATATACAGATCTTGACTCTATCACTATTTAGGGAGTACTTCAAGAGGTAGAAAAAATGAAAAGATAAGCTATCTTTGAATGTATATTTTTCTCAGCATTCCTTTACACGTGGAAATAGAATTTTTTTAATCTAGATTTAACAAACAGCAAGATTTTAGTAAAACAACTGCTTTGTTAGGAGACTCTATATAGTACTAATTAAAGCTACATCTTTGGATTCTTGTAGACCTGGGACCAAATACAAGCAAAACTTTTAGTTCTCATTGGTATAATAGGACTAACTATATTTCCACTCTCCCAGGGTTATGATGAAATAGGATGATGGATGTAAATTCTTATGTGGCTTTGTAGTTAATTTTCAGTACTGGAAGAAAATGAACATCTCTTACCTTCACTAACTTTGAATTTTTTTTTAAAGTTTGGCAGCCTTATATTACCTTATATCCCAAAGGAGTAATCTTAAGATCAAGAAGATGGACAGCAACACTTGCATCAGTGAATGCATGCAGGGTTTCTGCAAGCTTTGGTACAAAGATTAATGCCAGCCTCTGAGACAGCATCAGTATCCCATCGTGCAGGTAATGACACCATGTGCAAGAACAAAATAAGCATGTTGTCACCGTCTTCCATGATTTCAGTCCTGAACTATCATGTGTTGTGTACCTTGGTTCTTTCCTTTCAAACTGTACAGCTACTAAAATGGTGAGGGAAGTTTCTTGAGGATGTATTTCATTAGGTTTAAAACTGCCCATAAAATCTGACAATTTGTGTCAGTGTCGCTGCTAGGAAGCCAATAAAGCCAGCACACCACGGCAGGCTGCGTGAAACGCCAGCAGCATCTCCATCACCTGATGACTCAACTGTACCCCAAAGACAAACTAATCAACACAGACCATTTTACTGACAGTACACTTGTGTTCCCGTATTTCAGAAAGGCAATTTGGGTATACTTGATGTGTAGCAGCTCTTAGGAAAAACTGGCAGCCTAAAATGGAGAAAGCTGGCTGTTAATATTTCTGATATATTCCTCCATCAGAAAAGCACTGGCCAACCAAGAAGCCTGTGTGCAAGCACAGGTCACTATCCACACTGCTCCTCCTGGGAGCCTGTGCAGCCCGCCACTGCCAGGGTCCTGTGATCCAGGGACAACTTCCCCGGGAGAACACACGGCACGCCTCAGGCTGCTGCAACGTCACGCCGGTCTCTGCCGCCGCAGGCTCGCCCCGCCTCCTCTGTACCCCTCCCTCCCCCCAGCCTGAGTGAGCCAGAGCCCCCGAAGCAGCTGCTCCTTTAACCCCGTTCTGTCTGGGCGGGGAACAGACGCCCTCAGGGGACCTACATGCAGAGGCAGGTCCAAATCCAAAGCTGAACCCCAGCAGCTGTACGAACAAAGAGAAAGGAAAATTTCTCCCAGCAGCCTCAGAAGCAGCGGATAAAGCTCCACAAACAACTTGATGTACCTGCATCTGTGGAATACCTGAATAGACAACGAATCATCCCATATTGAGGAGGTGGACTTTGGGAGAGGATATATTATTTTTTTCCCTCTTCCTCTTTTTGTGAGTGTATATGTACATGCTTCTGTGTGAGATTCTGTCTGTATAGCTTTGCTTTCACCATTTGTCCTAGGGTTCTGTCCATCCGTGTTATTTTTGTTTTTTGCTTTTTTTACTTTAGAAAAAAAATTTTTTTCTTTTTTTCTTAATTACATTTTATTCTTTATTTTAATAACTTTATTTTATTTTATCTTTATTTTATTTTAATATATTTTATCCTCTTTCTTTTTTCTTTCTATTTTTTTTCTCCCTTTTATTCTGAGCCGTGCGGATGAAAGGCTCTTGGTGCTCCAGCCAGGCATCAGGGCTGTGCCTCTGAGGTGGGAGAGCCAACTTCAAGACACTGGTCCACAAGAGACCTCCCAGCTCCACGTAATACCAAACAATGAAAATCTCCCAGTAATCTCCATCACAACACCAAGACCCAGCTACACTCAACGACCAGCAAGCAATAGTGCTGGACACCGTATGCCAAACAATTAGCAAGACAGGAACACAGCCCCATCCATTAGCAGAGAGGCTGTCTAAAATCATAATAAGGCCACAGACACCCCAAAACACACCACCAGACATGGACGTGCCCACCAGAAAGACAAGATCCAGCCTCATCCACCAGAACACAGGCACTAGTCCCCTCCACCAGGAAGCCTACACAACCCACTGAACCAACCTTAGCCACTGGGGACAGATATCAAAAACAACGGGAACTACGAACCTGCAGCCTGTGAAAAGGAGACCCCAAACACAGTAAGATAAGCAAAATGAGAAGACAGAAAAACACACAGCAGATGAAGGAGCAGGGTCAAAACACACCAAACCTAACAAATGAAGAGGAAATAGGCAGTCTACCTGAAAAATAATTCAGAATAATGATAGTAAGGAAGATCCAAAATCTTGGAAATACAATAGACAAAATGAAAGAAACATTTAACAAGGACGTAGAAGAACTAAAGAGGAACCAAGCAACGATGAAAAACACAATAAATGAAATTAAAAATACTCTACACGGGATCAATAGCAGAATAACTGAGGCAGAAGAACGGATAAGTGACCTGGAAGATAAAATGGTGGAAATAACTACTGCAGAGCACAATAAAGAAAAAAGAATGAAAAGAACTGAGGACAGTCTCAGAGACCTCTGGGACAATATTAAATGCACCAACATTCGAATTATAGGGGTCCCAGAAGAAGAAGAGAAAAAGAAAGGGACTGAGAAAATATTTGAAGAGATTATAGTCGAAAACTTCCCTAATATGGGAAAGGAAAGAGTTAATCAAGTCCTGGAAGCACAGAGAGTCCCATACAGGATAAACCCAAGGAGAAACACGCCAAGACACATATTAAGCAAACTATCAAAAATTAAATATAAAGAAAACATATTAAAAGCAGCAAGGGAAAAACAACAAATAACACACAAGGGAATCCCCATAAGGTTAACATCTGATCTTTCAGCAGAAACTCTGCAAGCCAGAAGGGAGTGGCAGGATATACTTAAAGTGATGAAGCAGAAAAACCTACAACCAAGATTACTCTACCCAGCAAGGATCTCATTCAGATGTGATGGAGAAATTAAAAGCTTTACAGACAAGCAAAAGCTGAGAGAGTTCAGCACCACCAAACCAGCTTTACAACAAAAGCTAAAGGAACTTCTTTAGGCAAGAAACACAAGAGAAGGAAAACACCTACAATAACAAACCCAAAACATTTAAGAAAATGGGAATAGGAACATACATATTGATAATTACCTTAAATGTAAATGGATTAAATGCTCCCACCAAAAGATACAGACTGGCTGAATGGATACAAAAACAAGACCCATATATATGCTGTCTACAAGAGACCCACTTCAGACCTAGAGACACATACAGACTGAAAGTGAGGGGATGGAAAAAGATATTCCATGCAAATGGAAATCAAAAGAAAGCTGGAGTAGCAATTCTCATACCAGAAAAAATAGACTTTAAAATAAAGACTATTACAAGAGACAAAGAAGGACACTATATAATGATCAAGGGATTGATCCAAGAGGAAGGTATAACAATTGTAAATATTTATGCACCCAACATAGGAGCACCTCAATACATAAGGCAAATACTAACAGCCATAAAAGGGGAAATCGACAGTAACACAATCATAGTAGGGGACTTTAACACCCCACTTTCACCAAAGGACAGATCATCCAAAATGAAAATAAATAAGGAAACACAAGCTTTAAATGATAGATTAAAGAAGATGGACTTAATTGATATTTATAGGACATTCCACCCAAAAACAACAGAATACACATTTTTCTCAAGTGCTCATGGAACATTCTCCAGGATAGATCATATCTTGGGTCACAAATCTAGTCTTGGTAAGTTTAAGAATATTGAAATCGTATCAAGTATATTTTCTGACCACAATGCTATGAGACTAGATATCAATTATAGGAAAAAATCTGTAAAAAATACAAACACATGGAGGCTACACAATACACTACTTAATAACGAAGTGATCACTGAAGAAGACAAAGGGGAAATCAAAAAATACCTAGAAACAAATGACAATGGAGACACAACGACCCAAAACCTATGGGATGCAGCAAAAGCAGTTCTAAGAGGGAAGTTTATAGCAATACAATCCTACCTCAAGAAACAACAGACATCTCAAATAAACAACCTAACCTTGCACCTAAAGCAATTAGAGAAAGAAGAACAAAAAAACCCCAAAGTTAGCAGAAGGAAAGAAATCATAAAGATCAGATCAGAAATAAATGAAAAAGAAATGAAGGAAACAATAGCAAAGATCAATAAAACTAAAAGCTGGTTCTTTGAGAAGATAAACAAAATTGATAAACCATTAGCCAGACTCATCAAGAAAAAAAGGGAGAAGACTCACATCAATAGATTTAGAAATGAAAAAGTAGAAGTAACAACTGACACTGCAGAAATACAAAGGATCATGAGAGATTACTACAAGCAACTCTATGCCAATAAAATGGACAACCTGGAAGAAATGGACAAATTCTTAGAAATGCACAACCTGCTGAGATTGAACCAGGAAGAAATAGAAAATATGAACAGACCAATCACAAGCACTGAAATTGAAACTGTGATTAAAAATCTTCCAACAAACAAAAGCCCAGGACCAGATGGCTTCACAGGTGAATTCTATCAAACATTTAGAGAAGAGCTAACACCTATCCTTCTCAAACTCTTCCAAAATATAGCAGAGGGAGGAACACTCCCAAACTCATTCTACAAGGCTACCATCACCCTGATACCAAAACCAGACAAAGATGTCACAAAGAAAGAAAACTACAGACCAATATCACTGATGAACATAGATGCAAAATTCCTGAACAAAATACTAGCAGACAGAATCCAACAGCACATTAAAAGGAACATACACCATGATCAAGTGGGGTTTATTCCAGGAATGCAAGGATTCTTCAATATACGCAAATCAATCAACGTGATACACCATATTAACAAATTGAAGGAGAAAAACCATAGAATCATCTCAATAGATGCAGAGAAAGCTTTCAACAAAATTCAACACCCATTTATGATAAAAGCCCTGCAGAAAGTAGGCATAGAGGGAATTTTCCTCAACATAATAAAGGCCACATATGACAAACCCACAGCCAACATCGTCCTCAATGGTGAAAAACTGAAACCATTTCCACTAAGATCAGGAACAAGACAAGGCTGCCCACTCTCACCACTATTATTCAACATAGTTTTGGAAGTGTTAGCCACAGCAATCAGAGAAGAAAAAGAAATAAAAGGAATCCAAATCAGAAAAGAAAAGTAAAGCTGTCACTGTTTGCAGATGACATGATACTATACATAGAGAATCCTAAAGATGCTACCAGAAAACTACTAGAGCTAATCAATGACTTTGGTAAAGTAGCAGGATACAAAATTAATGCACAGAAATCTCTTGCATTCCTATACACTAATGATGAAAAATCTGAAAGTGAAATTAAGAAAACTCTCCCATTTAACATTGCAACAAAAAGAATAAAATATCTAGGAATAAACCTACCTAAGGAGACAAAAGACCTGTATGCAGAAAATTATAAGACCATGATGAAAGAAATTAAAGATGATACAAATAGATGGAGAGATATACCATGTTCTTGGATTGCAAGAATCAACATTGTGAAAATGACTCTACTACCCAAAGCAATCTACAGATTGAATGCAATCCCTATCAAACTACCACTGGCATTTTTCACAGAACTAGAACAAAAAAGTTCACAATTTGTATGGAAACACAAAAGAACCCGAATAGCCAAAGCAATCTTGAGAATGAAAAATGGAGCAAAAGGAATCAGGCTCCCTGACTTCAGACTATACTACAAAGCTACAGTAATCAAGACAGTATGGTACTGGCACAAAAACAGAAACGTAGATCAATGGACCAAAACGTACAAACAACTCATGCAGGTCAATATCAAAAAAAACCAACAACCCAATCCAAAAATGGGCAGATGACCTAAGTAGACATTTCTTCAAAGAAGATATATAGATTGCCAACAAACACATGAAAGAATGCTCAACATCATGAATCATTAGAGAAATGCAAATCAAAACTACAATGAGATATCATCTCACACCAGTCAGAATGGCCATCATCAAAAAATCTAGAAACAATAAATGCTGGAGAGGGTGTGGAGAAAAGGGAACCCTCTTGGTGGGAATGTAAATTGATACAGCCACTATGGAGAACAGTATGGAGGTTCCTTAAAAAACTAAAAATAGAACTACCATACGACCCAGCAATCCCACTACTGGGCATATACCCTGAGAAAACCATAATTCAAAAAGAGTCATGTACCACAATGTTCATTGCAGCTCTATTTACAATAGCCAGGACATGGAAGCAACCTAAGTGTCCATCAACAGATGAATGGATAAAGAAGATGTGGCACATATATACAATGGAATATTACTCAGCCATAAAAAGGAACAAAACTGAGTTATTTGTAGTGAGGTGGATGGACCTAGAGACTGTCACACAGAGTGAAGTAAGTCAGAAAGACAAAAACAAATACCATATGCTAACACATATATATGGAATCTAAAAAAAAAAAGAAAATGGTCAGAAGAAACTAGGGGAAAGACGGGAATAAAGATGCAGACCTACTAGAGAATAGACTTGAGGATATGGGGAGGGGGAAGGGTAAGCTGTGACAAAGTGAGAGAGTGGCATGGACATATATACACTACCAAATGTAAAATAGATAGCTAGTGGGAAGCAGCCGCATAGCACAGGGAGATCAGCTTGGTGCTTTGTGACCACCTACAGGGACGGGATAGGGAGGGTGGGAGGGAGGTAGATGCAAGGGGCAAGAGATATGGGAACATATGTGTATGTATAACTGATTCACTTTGTTATAAAGCAGAAACTAACACACCATTGTAAAGCAATTATACTCCAATAAAGATGTTTAAAAAAAAAAAAAAAAGAAAAGCACTGGCCAAAGTGATTCCTTTCACTAAATCTCCCTTAGTGAATAGAATGTTAGACTAGTTATTCGTGTGTGATTTACATACACGTGGCAACACTTTGGTAATCCTGTTTGAGCCCACATATCTTAATCAAATAGCATGTATCAGATATTTCATTTGGAAAAAAAAGGATGTATTTTAAATAGATTCCAATGCCACAGAGAAATTACTTTTTGAAAGCAATTTAATACGGTTCCATGAATAGCATCTAGGATCCCCAGTTCACTTAACATTTAAGAACCTACTATGTACCAGCAGACAATCTGTTTGCCAAACACCATGTGGTGCTCAGGGGACACACAGATCACAGATATAGCCCCTGTTTTCCAGGAGCTCACTCCATTGTGGAAGAAACAGCAGCGGTGGCACCAAGAGTTGCTTAGCATCCCTCATACTTCGCCTTTCCTTGGTAATCTCTGTGAGCTTCCCTAAAACCTTCTCGAATCAATACAATCTAAGTAAAACACTGCGCTGCCGCTGCATCTTAGAGACAAGTCTCCTTGGCCCCCCTTCCAAGATTGCTTCCCCTGAGCTCTCCACAGAGCTACCTAAGCCCATGATGGGAAACAGGCACAAACCTTCAGTGGCAATATCATGTGATAAATAATATAAATACAAAGACCTCTGTAGCTCAGAGTGGTGACTGTTAAAAGATTAGGACATCAGGGGATTATTTCAGGAAATTCTTAAAAGGTGAGGACATGTTGCCCATGCAAATAATAGGAAGTTTAGGAGAAGGGAGGCAGAAGGGGCAACCTTTGAGAAAGTGTATGCAGGTTCACTGTGCAATAACTACGAAGCACTCAGCATGACAAGAGCGCAGTGTGTCAATGCGAGGCGTGTCAAAGATTAGGTTGGGCTGATGAACAGGGACCAGATTATAAAGGGGATGCCTGTCTTATTAAAAGTTCCAATATAAACTTTAAATTGGAGACCATGGCATCCTTACGAGAATATTAAGCAACAGAGATGTGCGAATGGGAGAAGGAAGAGAGGGTGGCAGATGACTAACTTAAGAGGCTGTTCAGAAATTAAAGGAAGAAATATTTAGATTCTGAATGAAGGTAATGGCTGTAGGACTGGAAAGAAGCAGAAGGCTTTTAGAAAGATGTCAGAGGCAATACCCACAGCACTTGGTGGCTGAGTGGATGGCAACTGTAAAAGCGGGCTCCATGGTATGGCTTGTGGTGTGGATAATGGGTGAATGGGGCTCTTCATCAAGATCAGGAATATAGAGGAAGAAATGGGAGGTCACAATGACTAGTGCCCAGCCGCTATGATCGAAACAAGTATGTTTAAGGCAGCTAAAACAAAATAAGATTATCACCCATTTCTTCCTAAAAGAAATCTGTTGACACAAGTAGTAAAAAGACACTAAACTCTTAGCAAAAAGCACTTTAAAATTTCACATTAAAATTCTACAAAAGTGTTATGCAGAGAGCAATACAATTTCCTATATATGATCATAACCATAAATGATGTCTCTGGGTTTCAATAATCGAAGATCACATTTTAAACACTTTACAAGTTGGTTCTCACCTAGCCTGTGATATCTGCTGCCAATATTATATATTTAATTATAGACTGATTAAATACTGATCATTAGGCATTTATGATAAATGCCTAACATTAGGCTTTGCCATCAGAGACACTGATGGGCACTTTTCAATCTTAGGTTCTTCTTTTTTTTTTAACCAAAACATAAGAATAATTATATCACACGTACATATCTTTTCTTTAAAAATACAATAAATCTCAAACAGATAGTTCTAAAGAAAAAGCATGAGAATAGGAAACACTTGAAAGTAGGATCTCCCCTAACAAAAACTAGAAATATGGAGCTAATGGGTAGATAAATAAATATAAAAAGGGACAGAAACACAAAAATTATATATATATATATATATAATTATATATAATATAGATATATTCTTTCCCTTGAGTTGAGGCATCTTTGGGTCAATCTACAGAGCTATAGAATAATTGGAAATCTTTTCTAGAATGAAACTATTGTAACTATTCCTTCAACAACAATTTATTAGTCTCTGTGTATTTAGCATAGGAACTGGAGTTAATTTAAATTGTACAATTACTATTAAATTATTGGAAATATTTTAAAGTAATGAGAAGTCGACAAGTTATCAATTACTCAAAAATTTAGTAAAATACCAGTATTAAAATGCTAAAAAAAATCATCAGGTAGGATAATCCTCACCTGTTCCTCCTTTTGGAGGGCAGATACAGAGTGAAGTAGGTCAGAAAGAGAAGAACAAATATCGTACCATATCACATATATGTGGAATCTAGAAAAATGGTACAGATGAACTTATCTGCAAAGCAGAAACAGAGTCACAGATGTAGAGAACAAACTTACAGTTAAGGGGGGGAAGGGGGCGATGGGATGAATTGGGAGATTGAGACTGACATGTGTACACTACTATGTATAAAATAGATAACTAATGAGAACCTACTGTATAGTCAGGGAACTCTACTCAATGCTCTGTGGTGACCTAAATGGGAAGGAAGTCTAAAAAATAGTGGATATATGTATACTTATGACTGATTCACTTTGCTGTACAGCAAGAAACGAACACAACATTGTAAAGGCAATAAAAATTAATTTAAAAATTTAAAAATAAAATGCTAAAAAAGCAAGTTTTTTTTATATTATCTTATTATATAAAGCACAATAGGGCTTCCCTGCTGGCACAGTGGTTAAGAATCCGCCTGCCAATGCAGGGGACACGGGTTCAAGCGCTGGTCCGGGAAGATCCCACATGCCGCGAAGCAACTAAGCCCGTGCGCCACAACTACTGAGCTTGCACTCTAAAGCCCGCGAGCCACAACTACTTAGCCCATGGGCTGCAACTACTGAAACCCGCGCGCCTAGAGCCCGTGCTCTGCAACAAGAAAAGCCACTGCAATGAGAAGCCCGAGCACCGCAACGAAAGAATAGCCCCTGCTCGCCACAACTAGAGAAACCGTGGCACAGCAACAAAGACCCAATGCAGCCAAAAATAAATTAATTAATTTAAAAAATAAATCAGGACAGACAGGAAAATGCTGCTGTTTTAGCCATTAAAAAAACAAAACAAAACAAAACAAAAAAACAAAAAACACCCACAATAGATAACGTTAGTAAATCATTTTTTTTTTTTAATTTCAAGGCTGAGATATTTGAGTGGGCTAAGAATGGAGCAATCATTATCCCCTCCTCCTCCTACAAGAAAAATGTGAGGTGTGTTATCTATAAAAATTAATGAAGAAGGAAGAAAACAAAGAAAGAAGGAAGGGGGGATGGAGAGAAAAACGAGGGAGAACTTAAACTCACTGCCTTACACAAGCCTAACCTCAGCGGCCAACATAAACACTGAGAATAAACTCTGGGAAAGAAACCTTAGCATTTTTACACAAAAAGGATAGTAAATCATAACTTATAGAAGTTTTTATCCAAAATAACACACATTAAAGTAGAATTTTCTTTCCAGTATATTTTTTCTTTCCAAAATAAATTTCTGACAACTCAGTAGATATTTTATAGAAGTTTTGAATGTTATTGAGGAATCTGATAATTCCTTAAGGTTTCACTTGAACATTTGGATCACATAAATTGAAACCAGGGTGAAATTGTGTCAACAGGCACTAACTATAAATACGTCCTGAAATGAGTTTAGTGGGAAATGTGTTAAATTCCATATAATAGAATATTATGAAGCGTCAAAAAGATATTAATTAATAGTGTTTATAATTTGACAATAATTAGAACATGTCAAAATATGTGCATATACTATAATAGAATATAAGAAAAAGAATTATAAATAAAGCCAGAAAATAAGAAAAGTACATTGTTCTTAATTTGCAAATTAAAATCAAAGTAAGAAAAACAAGAAACTTAGTTTACAATTTAGTAAATGAATTTCAGTCAAACTGTATTTACTAAGAGGACAATATGCTAGGCTCCGATGATTCAACAGTCCACAAAACAAACATGATCCCTGCTCTCACAGAAATACATCCTTGCTAAATTGTTCAGAAATACATATGCGTGTAAATCAGTGAGTATTGAGACACGACTGTATTTGACTGAAAATAACCACCATCATCGTACCTCTGATTTGGAAACTTATTTTTCTAAAATGTTTCAAGACGTAGCAGTAGTTTACATGTCCACCTTGCTCCTCTTTGCTGCTACTAGCAAATCAGTTTCCTCTTTCCCTCCAGAAATTTCAGCTTATTTGAAGCTTCTATCATCAAGCTATACCACCTACTACATCCCCCACTGCTTTCATAAAACCACCTTCCAGGCATTTTAAAGACATGGTTTCTGGTTCATCTTCCTTCCCACCTCTCCTTGTGTAACTGCAAAATCAACACATGTGACTCACCCAGTGTTCAGGTCCTTGACTTCCTCATCAACCTCTTTTATGCCTCTCCATCTCCAGTACCCACCCTCAGGGCTCCTCCCTAGACCTGGCATTCACCACACCACCTTATCCTTTCAGCTCACTCACTCTTGTACCCCATTACAACAAGTCATGGTCCTTTCTCTTATCCATCCTCTCTTTCCTGCCATCATTCCCTCCTCCCTGGCTTAATGATTCCATGATCCATCATTAAAATCACTGCATAACAAACCTCCTCAACTCCATTTCTCTTTTAAGAAAGCTGCTTCATTCTTTTACTTAAAATTCACTGGAAAATTTGAACATCTTATCACAGGTATGAACTCTTGAATAGCCAGCTTGTACCTACAGTTTCAACCTTGACTCATATTATTCTTCCCCTCCCTTACTTTACCCTAGCCGCACTGGCCATTTCTTGAACCCACCAAACTCTTTCTTACTATTATGCCTATCCACTTTTTCATCATTCTGCCTTATGAGCTTATCTCCCCAACTCTTGACTTTCCAGCCTCTTTCTCATCCTTCTTCTCTCAGTTGTAATGTCACCTCCACATATAGTCTTCTCTGGTCATTTCATCTAAAATAACTTGACACAATGACTTTCTATTACATTGTCTTGTTTATTTCCTTCTTAGAACTAACTGTATATATAGTTATATTGTTTAATTACTTACTGGCTATCTCCTGCATTAGACTTATAAGCGCCGTAAGGACAAAGCCCTTATCTGTTTTGTTCACTTTTATATTACATATTAGCAAATATTAAATTCATACACAAATTAATAGAATGAATAAAAGGGAAGTAAGTTTTGACTATATACATGTCAAAAATCTAAAAATAGTATTAAAAAAAAAGGGGGGGGGGTGTGGAATTGGATGAAGGCCATCAAAAGGTGCTACAACTTCCAGTTATAAGATACATAAGTACTAGGAATGTAAACATGATAAATATAATTAACACTGCTGTATGTTAAACGCAAAAGTTGTTAAGAGAATAAATCCTAATAGTTCTCATCACACACAAAAAATTTTTTTCTACTTATTTAATTTTGTACTTATATGAGATGATGGATGTTCACTAAATTTATTGTTATAATAATTTCATGATGTATGTGAGTCAAATTATTATGCTGTACACCTTAAAATTATACAGTGCTATGTATCCATTAAATCTCAATATAAAGGAAGAAAAATAAATGAACAAATAAAAATTGATTTAGAAAGGAAAAACTAAAGAAAAATAGTAAAAGAAAAAAAAAAGAGTTCAATATTTACTTAGCCATCTATACAAAAAAAAAATCAGTATACACCAAGTCTACTAATTATACTCTTTTTTGGTCAATATAACTAAGAGAAATTAAGCCATATAAATGTATTTTTATGCAAAAACTGGTAATAACTAACATAAAAATTCACTAATCAAAAAAAGAAAAACCAGTCAAGTGGGTTGTTTGATAGCATATAATAAGGAAAATGATATCTGAATTCAATTTTTGAAAATTAAAATGAAAGTAGCATGAAAAATATAGATAGATAGAACCCAGAAATTCATCTATAAGAGAATCAGATTTAAATCATGAAATAACAAAGATATGCTAAGTCATAATATTTACCATAAATTCTGAAATTCACAAATATTAAGTAATTGAATATGTCATTGATGAGTCACAAATCTAACGAATCATGGGATTTCTCTACCAAATATCAGGTTCTTATCAACCCTCTCAACTTCATCCTACAGAAACCTTCTTTAACTATCCAGGTAAATGCAGTATTATGCTAAGTATAATAGAATTATGTTAAACACATATATTATCTGACATAATATCTATGAGAATTTTCACTCAGAAAATAATTTCTATTGACTATATATAATTCAATGTGATAAACTTTTACATGTTCTTTATTTTCTCTGCCCATAAAACTATACCCATGAGGATACTTTTTAACTATCTCTAAACTTCTATGGGGTAGAAGATTGTATTAGATATGTGATCAGGATTTGTATAATAAGTGTTATTTTTAAAGGTAATCTTGGTAAAATATACAGTGGAACTTACATCCAATTTAATCTTCAGTTTCAAAGATAAAACTACATAGGTTCGATCAAATGGTAACAACACAAATAAATAAACAAAAAGCACTCAGCTAAATATTGATTCAAACTACCATAAGAAACTCAAAGTGTATCAGACTCTAAATAGATCAGATTCCATCCCTTTAGTATTCCTTTAGCATAGGTATTATAAACTCTGGCCTACTGTCCCAGAATGGTTCCATAACTTTGGTGTGATACACTAAAAACATCTTCATTCACAAATTTGGACCATTCAGCTAGTTGCAAACTGAGTAAACTAATAAGATAACGGATACCCCAAATCCTGGGAGTCTTCCTTGAAATAAAAATCCTTGGTATTCCTTGCTTTTCTCACCTGTCCTTCTCACAGTTACAGGTGTGTAATCATACGACAGAGATTCCTAATCTATCCTTTTGATTTGGACCATCAATTTTCAGCAGTTCCAGCTGTCACAATCCATTATGCACCATTCCTTAAAGCTCTTCTGTCATAAATATCTAATTCTCTGGTTCTTAGCATTGACATAGCATTAACTCTTAAAATTTGATTCACAAAACCACTCCAGTCCTCAAGTATAATACTCCCACTTGAAATTAGCCTACCAGTTTATTAAACACCACAGAGTATTGCTCAAAAAGCCCAAGCTGATTAGTCTTTAATTAAAATAGCCACAGTTTGGACCTTTAATATCTCACTGGATTTAAACTTTCTATTAATTTTTCTCTGAGTCTATTAATCATAGTAATTAAATGAAAGGAACATGTGGAACAAAGACACTACTCCTTTCTTTCATAGATTTCTTGTTTAAAAAGCACTGCCTCTCCCTCCCCGCACGAACACACACACACATTGTAAAGTTTATGTTTTTTAAAAAACTATTACTTCTGCATAAAAAAGCTACAAATTTTCTTTCATGTAGCCAGAATAGTCAACCATAACAATATGTATATTAGGGCTATGTTAATTTTCAAAAAAAGTGGGGAGCAAGGATGCAGGTAAGAGTGTCTTTCATGTATATGCTGAAAAGCTCACACAAAAGAGAACAGAAATGTACAACTAGCCTGTAATGATGTGTGTAATATATTCTCAATATAATATGTATAAAATCTAACATATAAATAAATTTGAGTGTAAATTTCCCATCCCCTTTTGAGTTGCCTAGCAACACGAAGGCACCCAGAACCACTGTCAAGACAATGTTACTGAAATTTGTGAGAAGTAACTGTTCACTCACTGTTAAGTCAGGCTCCATCTACATTATATCTAAACTCTTGGTGGATCATTTTCCAGTTTCTGCTGCTAGTAATGTTTTCATACGAAAAAGAGAGTACTTTTTCATTTTCTCTTCAGCTTTCCAGTCAGGATGTTTTTGGCACGATCGATATACGTGCATAAAAATGTGGCTGTTGTCATTTAAAATAAATAATCCATGGCACTCACTGCTGGGGTTCAGTGATTTCATCCGCAGAAAGATTTTGCAGTGTATCTCAGGGATGGTTCTCATTGACAGGTAGAGAAATTAAGTAGTACCAGCGATGTATCTGGCATATGAAACCCAAAATATTTTTATTTAAAACAAAACATTCTGCTATCTTAAATGAAATTTCCATTCTCCTTTTGGATAGCCTAGTATATAACTGAGAATTGGACCTTACTTTGACATTGTCCCAACTTTAGTTATAGTTTTCTCTTCACAGCAGTAGATTCAATGAGGTGATGCACATGAAGTATCTACAACAAAACTGTCAATAAACAGTGAAGACAAAAAGGACAAAAGCCA
Source organism: Balaenoptera musculus (assembly GCF_009873245.2). NCBI lineage: Eukaryota > Metazoa > Chordata > Mammalia > Artiodactyla > Balaenopteridae > Balaenoptera > Balaenoptera musculus. The sequence continues at coordinate 34,166,187 of NC_045796.1, forward strand.
TGTGGAAACACTGAAATGTTACTGCACAAAATATACAATTGGTTTCTTCCTACCCTAACCTAGCTAGTCAGGAATTACACTCTTCCTACTCTTCACTAAACATAAATGTAATTGGATACTGCAGAATATAGACGTTTTATTTAAATTTAAATGTGAAAGCATGATATGTGTATGTGTGTGTGTGTGTGTGTAGTTCTCCTTAAATGCCAATTCCTGGGTCTCATATCCAGATACCCTAAATTGCAAAAAAAAAAAAAAAAAAAAAAAAGATTTTTATCAAAGATGATAATTATTTGAATGCCTTATAGTTGCAAACTATTTCTAATTTGCAACATTTCTCATTTAATGGAGGGCTACATCCCAACTCCTGAAATAACCTGATCATAGAATAAGAAATGTCTCTAACTTCAGTAAAACCATAACATTCTTGAGGGATATATCTTTGGATCACAAATCTCATAATGCATAAAAAATTTAAATGACTAGAAGTTGAACTTCTTTTTAGGTACCACTTCCTGCTATGAAACAAAGTTTTTATTACTTTTTAAAAGTTAATATAAGGTGTTAATTAACTGACAACCACACTGCAATGTTGGTACTGTGTAGTCAGCTGGACTCACTTACTGGCTGCCAATAACTGAAGTCAGAGCAAAAATGACTGTCCTTAAAAATTTCATAGTGTATTACACACCTTGTAGATTTCTCACAAATATCTGAAACTGAAAGATTTGTAACTGTAAAGGGTAAATCTATAAATGCCAAGGCTCTATCACTGCATTAAAATTTTTAAACAGTCGATTATGTCAATTATTCTATACTATATGCTATAATATAAAAAGGGTTAAATAATTCACAATAAATGTGCTCTGGCCATAGAATACAGTGGCAAATTCATGCTGTGATTTAAAATAATGTGGACATAAAAGAAAATTACTAGACCACGAATGCATTTCTCAAGTTAATACTCAAATGAGCCTAATTCCAGGGTTTTGCTTTCGCTGGAAATTAAACAGATGTACGGATATCAAGAGTACACAGGAAATACTTTTGAAAATTAAAACTCAAATGGTCAGTTTGCTCAAATATTTCACCAATGAATTAGGTATGTAATTCCAATATCATTTTATTTTATCTTAAAATAGATTTCATAGCCAACCATAAGCTTCTCCTGAAGGATTTCTTAAAGAAGTCAGCAACTGTCACAGAGTTTTGTATCCTAACAAAACAGGAAGAGTTTCTTAAAATCGTGCTTTTTGCTTCACTATTTAATATGAGAAGCAGATTACTTTACCTTCTTCAATTTACTGTGAAGAATTCTAAAATGAATTTTTATGTGATTATACAAACATGACTGTATTTTACTTTGAAAAATTTGTAAAGCACATATGAAGAAGTTTTTGCTTCCATAATAGATTGTAGCATTTTCATCCATTTACATTTTGGGGAGCACTAGTTTTACCAAAATATAACAATAGAGTGTTTCATATTTCAGGACAGCAGAAGGAAAAAGGACTATGTCAATTGATACAAATTTCTGTTTGTAAACCAGTCATCATTGTTAGGGGAAAAAAAAAGTAGAAGGAAGCAAACCTAGGAGAATAAAGTAAGCTTCCCAGCAGGATGCTGCTCTCAGGAAAACAAATAAACAAAAATCACAAGAAGGTGATTTTACCCTTTGTATAGGACAGATTGTACAATACCCTAAATCCCAAGAATTTATTCTTTGAACCAAAATTCAACCTAAATGATCATCTCTATGTTTATACTTGTTTAAACTGATTGAATCACAATCTTCTACCCAACATTAAAGAAATAACATTGAAATTGTCCCCTTTATAATGATTAAAAAGCATTTTTAATACCTACATTCTTAGATCTGTAGAGTAGTTCTTTCAACCTTTAAATACAGGAACCCATGCTGATTAAAATATCCTCTTTATACATATATAGAAATATATAATATTGTGTGATTTATGTACTGACAAGTCCTCACAGCTCAATTAAAAACTAATTTTAGCTCATTTGTTTTAGGTAACAAACAATACACAATGAAAGTATTTCAGATTAAAGCTTTCAACAATGAACTCTCTGATTAAGGCAAGATAAATAAGAGTCAAAGTGGCCTGCTTGAAAACAAAACAAAAATACAAACTAGTCTTTTACCATGTACTTGGCTTAAGGCAAACCAATAAATATTTAATAAGCTCATCACAAAGAAGTCCACTTCTTCCCAGACACAAAACTCTATTGCGTGTTATTACCTCTAGCTGTGGACCCAGAGCTTCCATTAGCAGGATCTATTATAATAGGAAGTTGAAGCACAGAACAACTTATTAGGAGCTCGGGCAGCCAGCCAGGCTCTAAATGCATGTTCATATTTGAAGATATATGTTTTCTTTGTTACATACACATTTCTGAGATGTTTCACATGCATCTCATTTGTTGTTGTTTTATTCCTATGAGTTACAATAAAATAGTCCCCAATTAAACCATAAATAATCAATAATTAGAATAATTACACCCTTCAGGGAACCAACAGGAAATACAAAAGAGAATAATATTTTTTCTGAAAAGCACAGGCCGAGGAAGAGCTGAAAAACAAAAAAAGCTAACTACATATTGTGTGCTGCGGAAGCCTGATAAACACTTCTCTGAAACAAAGCTATATGAGATATCCTGGCTTGTGCTAGAGCTTTGAGTTTAGTAATATTTCAGCAGTGGCCATAATAAATAGAAAGCATTTAAAAATAAAAACATTTATAACTACTCTTAGTTCTATTCAGCAAATTATCTAGAAAACTGGCTTTTATAAATATCAATGAAGTTTGATGTGAAGTGAAAAATAGTAAGTTACATTTTATAAGCTCTTATTATGTGCCAGGTCCTTGTATGTATTATCTGTAATTCTTAGGACAGCTCTGTGAGGCAGAGATTTAATAGGCAGAGTACCTGAGGCATGAGAGGAAAATGTCTTGCTTTCTAGTAGCCAGCTAGAAAAGGTACATCAAGAATTTCAACACAGATTCAAAGGTCTATTCTTACATAGCCCATGCAGGCTATTTGAATGCTATTTTGTAAACTGATGTTTTATAAACGGAGCATATATGAGCACCATGCATGATTTCACTCACTCAAAAGAAATTAAGTTCACATGATTCTTCTCTGCATTACTCCATCCTCATAATTTATATTTAATTTTTACAGTTTTTAAATTTTAGAACAAATGTTTCACATGTATATGCTTTACTACAATTCAGTTGTTAAAATTTTGAAGGATGGAGCCCTATTTCAGTAATTAAAATATATATATATATATAAAGTATCAACAAACTTGTTTAACTAAATATTACAGAATTCAAGAAGCCAGACCCACATAGTCATAATATCTTCTAGATAATATTATTTTTAAGCAACCTACACCCACACATCACCACCACTGCCATTCTTTATAAAATGTTTTTGTGAAGACAATCCTTTCGCTTCTAGAAACTCAATATTACTTTATAGAACAATTTTGTCCTGTTTTTCATTTAATCGACTAGGAAAGGATAATTTCATTTTTATTCCATATCCTATTAATTTGAAGTGAATCTAATAGGCTTGATAAATGAACAACTTTAGCATGAAGAAATTTCTGAGTTTTCTAAATCAAATGCTTCAGTTTTAATTTATTTGGCTCAATTCAGATGAAACTTAATCTCCATCAACATAGAAAATAAATGTGGAGAACCAAATTTCTCTTAGTCCTATGATTTCAAAGACTTAAAGAAAAAAAAAATTTCTAATTTATTCTAAATTCTGAGAACTTATGAGAATACCAATCACTATTTAATTGTCCAGGCAATGCTTACACGGTATTGGGCTCCATGCCTCCTGATCCCGTCTCATGCCCATGGTAGCATATGTAATGTACATTATTCTAGTGCCTTAGTCTTAGGCTGGCCTAGCAGGTTTTGTTTAATACCTGAAACTCCTTTAGTAAAACATTTGTCCATACCTAATGTGTTTATTTTTTATTGAAAAATGCATTTGATGGAGAAAATAAAATGTTACTTGCCCAGGATCACATTTTCATAGCCTGTGCATTGGTTTGGCACTAGCAAGCCTATTTCATTAACAAGTGGACATTTTATTTTTTTTCCACTAAATTTGCATTTTCATGCCCCCTTTAAAAACTTCACTTGTCCAACCATGGTGCACTCTCTAAATAGACTAACATTTCAAGTGCTGATTATCAGATCAAATGTTGAGCAGTACTTGCACAAATAAAAATAATAAAGTAAATAAGCAAAACAAAACCAAGCTATGACTAAACAACAAGGTCCTACTGTATAACAGAGGGAACTATACTCAATATCCTGTGATAAACCATAATGGAAAAGAATATGAAAAAGAATATATATATGTATAACTGAATAACTTTGCTGTACAGCAGAAATTAACACATTGTAAATCAACTATACTTGAATAAAATGAATTTTTTAAAAAAACAAACTATGACTTTGGCTGACAGAGTTACCCTGGTTCCTGATTTTCCTTTAAAAAAACAAATATAGTGACATAATTTGAAAAAGGCATTTCCAGTTCAAGCTGGTGACATTTTTCTCTGAAAAAAGAAGGCGAATTAATATGAATGTAAATATTTAGGTGAGTATTCAACTTCAGTGAGTACTCTGGTTAAGCTAACTTTATTTCCATCACAGTAGCAAGAGACCAGTTAAGGGTCATTCATTTATTTAAAAAACATTAAGTGATCAGTTTGTGCCAAGCACTAATCTAAGCCCTGGGAATACATAAATTGTTAAAATGTGAGGAATCAGTGACCAGCATGGAGAGCAGCGTGCTCTTTTTCTTCTCTACAACTTCAGACTGAGCTCCAGTAGAGACCTAAACTCTAAGGGGATGTTTATCACCGTTGCAGGCTGAATTAACCCCCAGGTACTATAAAGAAGTTAGCAGACCACCCACCAGGAGGGTGATGTTTTCAATGGTCTTTCTTTAATTTAGGAGAGAAGATTCTTCCACTAAACTCTTTGAACAACTATAACATTAAGCCACTTCACAAATTGCCTACAGGGTTATAGCTTCTTTTTACTCCTAAGTAGGGTAACTTCTAAGAATGAAAGTTGGTGCTACTAGCAGTTGTATCAGGATATGAAGTGTTAAACCGGCATGGTCCTGGGCAAACAAGGATATGTAGTCATACTATCTATAAGGCACTGAACTGGTTTTGATTTGTTGAACTGAACTTTTTCTTCCCTCAAACCCAAACATCCAAATACACACACACACACACACACACACCACACACTCATGCACGTACACTTGCAGACTGTCGATTTCAAAAGTTGATTCAACCATAGTAGCTGCATGAACTTGTGCAATCACTAAGCCTTTCTTACCCAGTTTATTTATCTGTCAAATGGGGTTAATCTCTATATTACAGAGTTTTGTGATAATTATAATTATATAATTTTTAATTCAGGAAAAGTGGCATATAAGTTTTAAATGTAATACACACTTATTATTATTTTAATTATTGTTCAACATGGACTTTGGCCTTTGGAGGGGGCACTAGAGATTATCATAACATCTAGGATAGTGGTGATCCTAAAAATCATTGGTCAGTAATAGATATCCCCTTTTCTGTTCTCATCAAAACACTGTTAGAAATTTCCGAATAGTTAAAAAATCTCAATTGCTTTACATTTGAAAACTGCAGGCTGAGTAACTACTATGATAAGGTATTCTATCATATATTTCATAATATCACCTCATTCAACTGTCAGGTACAAACTGGAACTTGCCATCTACCTCTAAAAGGATTAAACTATGAGCCGCTGCAGCTGCTGACCTTCAACACCCCCTGAAAGGAATTCAGGGTGGAGATCAGGAGTGAGGCCCTCTGTGCTCTGGGAAAAACTGGCAGAACAGGTCTTCAGACAGTTAGATATATTCAGGAGAAGATTTTATAAGCCAAATTCTTGCATCTCCTTGAACCTAGAAAAGCACTAAAATCCTTCATGGTGACGTCTGCTCTTCGTGACTAGCAGTAATCTTCACGACAGTAGCAGCAACCTTCTGCAAAAATGTGTGCTTGATTGCATGTACTCCCCTTTCACAAAAATCACATATATACTGACCTCCCCACCTGCCTCTTTGGAGCTGTTTCTCAGAGCTATCTGAAATGCTATCCCCCGGGCTATAGTCCTCATTTTGCCCCAGATAAAACTTAACTCACAACTCTCAAGTTGTGCATTTTTTTTCAGTTGACACAATCTTCACCACAGATCTATGGAACAAATGAAAAAAGTTAACTAACCCATCTAAAGTCAAAAACGTAGTCATTGACAGGCCAGGAATTGAACCTGGATCTTTTAACTTCAAGTCCAGGACTGTTCCCTTCAAACTGAGTTTTCCCTTTTTCCTCTTCCCTAACCATCAGACATACCCTCAGAGGCTTTGGAACATAAAGTTTAGACACATGATTTGTTAGATAATCTGCAGGGAAAAATACACTATCATATACTGGTCTTGAAATTGGAAAATGGTCATACCCACACCGAGAGGAATTTGAAAATATCTAACTAATTTATATTCACGTTCACCCTTTGACTGAGTAATCACACTTTTAGGAATCTATTTAAATACATAGTGAAAAACATATAAAAGAGACATACACAAAACAATTGCCTTCAGTCTACTTGTAGTAGCAAAAGACTGGAAAAAATACCCTTAAGTGGATTCTTTGTATAAACTATTTTGAGATATTCCCCTCAAAATGTAAAGATAATCCAAAACTAAAGAAAATGGTGACACATAAGGGAGAGAATAAACAGGATGGATAGACAGAGACAGAGTCTAGTTTTCCCTGAACATATCTTTATTTCATAGATTTGACTTTGGAACTATGAAAAAGTTTTACATTTTTATGAAAAAAAACAAAACTTTAAAAATTGTAATGCCAGGACTTCCCTGGTGGCACAGTGGTTAAGAATTCACCTGCCAATGCAGGGGACACAGATTCAATCCTCAGTCCGGAAAGATCCCACATGCCATGGAGCAACTAAGCCCGTGCGCCACAACTACTGAACCTGAGCCCTAGAGCCTGTGCACTGCAACTACTAAGCCCACCTGCCGCAGCTACCGAAGCCCGTGCGCCTAGAGCCTGTGCTCCGCAACAAGAGAAGCCACCGCAGTGAGAAGCCCGCGCACCACAACAAAGAGTAGCCCCCGCTCACCACAACTAGAGAAAGCCCACGCGCAGCAATGAAGACCCAACGCAGCCAAAAAAAAAAAAAAAAAAAATTGGAATGCCTTAAAGCAAAAAATCACATAAAACAAATGAAGCTGTGATTAGAGTTGGTAGCTTAACCACAGAAAAATTTTTTCAGGTGAATTTTTTTTTAAAAAGGTAATTTGACTGCACATGCCTAGTGGGATGTTTCAGAAGTACAAAATAATGACTAGGAATTCTTTTAAAATAATTTCAGTAACTATGTTGTATATGATAATATTGGTATTATTCTAAAAGTACATATACAGACAGAGAGATAGCATGACAGAGCAAATAAGTTATTAGGAATAAAAGCTTTCAGTAGATGAGAAAATAGATACAATATAAAATATAAAAAATTAAACATAGCCCCATTATCCTAAATGGACATACCAGCATGAACTCATGATGTATTTTCACTATCAAAAAATACATATTTCCCACATGAGCCACTGCAAGACCTAAAAACTACCGACATGTTAACAGTGAATTGCCCTACAGGCGTAGATGTGGCCTAGAAATATCATTTCCCACTACAAGGACCAGAGTTCCTGTGTGAAATGACTGTTTCTAAGAGTAAGACACAAGCAAGACAATCCTGCAACATCTTCATATGCCAGACAGCACTGAAAATAGCAAAGAAAATTGAGCTGTAAAGACTAAAAAGCCAAGTTGAAAACACTCCCACCAGACAAAGGTGGGGCAATTTAAGCAATGACAGGGATAACTACAATGAATTGAAGGACATCAAATATGTTCAAAATCCATGAGTTCAAAAAGATACGTGGAATCTACAAAAAAGGTACAAATGAACTTATTTACAAAATGGAAATAGAGTTACAGATGTAGAAAACAAACATGGTTACCAGGGGGTAAGGGGCAGGGAGGGATAAATTGGAAGATTGGGATTGACGTACACCCACTACTATATAAAAATAGATAACTAATAAGGAACTACTGTATAGCACAGGGAACTCTACTTAACACTCTGTAATGGCCTACATGGGAAAAGAATCTAAAAAAGAGTGGATATATGTATATGTATAATGGATTCACTTTGCTGTACACCTGAAACTAACACAACATTGTAAACCAACTATACTCCAATAAAAATTTTTTTTAAAAGATGCAAAAAGCCAACTAGTCACCACTAAAGGTGATTAATGAACTAACTGATTTTTCCAAAAACTTGGAAGTAAAGGGAAAATATCAAGTATTTAATCTGTTTTCCTGTGTGAACTCTACCTGGGGTTAAAAAAAATAGTTAATGATGGAAAGCTTTTCTTTATATAAGTATTCCAGCAAACGTATTAAAAAAGAATGTTAGGGGCTTCCCTGGTGGCGCAGTTGAGAGTCTGCCTGTCAGTGCAGGGGGACACGGGTTCGAGCCCTGGTCTGGGAGGATCCCACATGCCGCAGAGCGACTAGGCCCGTGAGCCACAATTGCTGAGCCTGCGCGTCTGGAGCCTGTGCTCCACAACAAGAAAGGCCACGATAGTGAGAGGTCCACGCACCACGATGAAGAGTGGCCCCTGCTCGCCACAACTAGAGAAAGCCCTCACACAGAAACGAAGACCCAACACAGCCATAAATTAATTAATTAATTTTTTTAAAAAGGAATGTTAGATTATCACTGACTGATGATAAAATATAATTATTGTTTACTTTTTAGTGTATAATGATATTGGGATTATGTTTTTAAAAATAATCTTTGTCTTTTAGAGATGCATTCTTACATATTTGCAGATTACAGATTATATGATAAGATATCCAGGATTTGCTTCAAAAGAATACAGTGAGGAAAGAGGATAGTCAGTAGGGTTTCAGATAAAAAAAAAGACTAGAAGGGTAAGCTGGGACGAAGTGAGAGAGTGGCATGGACATATATACACTACCAAATGTAAAACTAATAGCTAGTGGGAAGCAGCCACATAGCCCAGGGAGATCAGCTCGGTGCTTTGTGACCACCTAGAGGGGTGGGATAGGGAGGGTGGGAGGGAGACACAAGAGGGAGGGGATATGGGTATGTATGTATACGTACAGCTGATTCACTTTGTTATACAGCAGAAACTAAAACACCATTGTAAAGCAATTATACTCCAAAAAAGATGTTTAAAAAAAAAAAGACTAGGTGATAAGTAGTGCTTATTGAAGTGACTAATGTGTACTTGGAGTTTTTTATACTATATTCTCTATTTTTTATGTTTGAAATTTTCCATAATAAAACATTTTTTAAATATTGGAGGATTAATATCAGATTCTCCAGTGGGCTCCAAACCGAAGTTTTACTTTGTTTTTGTGTGCCATTTTGTTGACACCTCTAGATCTTGAGTCAAAATTTCTTATTGAAGTCAATCCCCTCCCCACAATCATCCAATGTTTTTCTTTATTTTTGCCTCACTTTCCAATAAAATGTCTACTCCTGCCCCAACATCAAAAGACCAGAATTTTGCCATAAGTACTGAATAGTTTAAAATTGCATAGTGGTTTGAAGTGTTCAGGCTGGTAACAGCACTGTAAACCTTGACTAATCCGTATTATATAACAGCACCCTTCAAAAAAGCCCAGGAAGCTATCAGTTTCTCCTCAATCTGCACAAGCAACCATCTGACCCACTTTCCTTCAGAGAGACCCAGTCCACATTCAGGACCATGAACATCATGGGCATAAATCTAAAAAGAATGAGGCAGGCTATGAACAAGAGTTTTTTAAAAGCTGTACTTACAAGACACTATATTATGATTTATATCAAATGAATAAAAAGTGATAGTCTTTGAATGCATAATAAAAATCATGTACTTCAGACCTACTGACTAATTAATTTGTAGAAGATCTACACAGAAGAGCAAGAAAATGATAGTTTCTAGTAAACTTTGAAATATTCATGAATCTTTATTTTCCATCCCGATTCAATGCAGTCAAGTGATTCCCAAGGTGCATATACGCAACTTATGTTGTTTTGTAATACAAACACAGCCCCCTGAAAACTACTCCCCTAAGTACTCCACCCCCGAAAACTAAGGAATCAAATAAAATTTAACTAAACCATGTCTGTCGCCATCTAAACTGACTATCAAGATTAAATTACAGAGAAATTCAGATGGAAACCCCAGTAAGATTCGTGAGAAACGTCTCTCTTTCCCATTGCAAAAACTTCATTAAATTTTTCATCTCTACAAAGAAACTTTGTTTCATCCATAGAAAAATGCTTTTTACTCTGAGAAATTTGTAATTTGATCCTGCAGAATTTGTAGGCACAGCATTTTTCCTTTAGAGGTGTCCAGAAAGTTGAAAGACAGCCATGTTTTGAACAGAGAAAATGAGAAGTTTAGAGAAAAGGAGGGTAGCAGAGGGAGTTCACATCCAGATCCTTGTTTCTAATGATCTTCACGTTTAAATACATGTGAATGGGTCCTTAATGAGAGAAGTAAGTTTTCAGACATCTGCCAGGAATGAGGAGGCATTAGTCAAATCAGTTATACATAGTGACTACAGCACAGCAAGAATGTGAGCAGCTGATGAACAGAGAAAGATCATGTCCGACTAAACATGAGAATTTGCTAGTAGTTCTGAATTGTCCCAGCATCACAGCAGAAAACAAAATAAAACGAAGAAGAATGATGTGGTGGTCAACCATATCAGGGCACGGGGAAATGAGAAGGACTGAAAGACAGGAAAGGAAAAGGTGGGACCGGCAAGAATAACCACACTGCAAAATTCAGGTAGTCGTGCATGTGTCTATTACATTTATTCACTGTACACTTTTTTATGTATTAGCACTGGATATAAAATGATGAACATAGGACAATATTTAATTGGGTTTGATTACCTTAATTTTCAGTTTAATGAAGGAAAAATAACTATCAGTGGTGCATATTAAGTAAATGTCACAATTAATATTTGTATTATGTGCACAAAATACTTACCTGTGTACTTGACCCAAATCCCTGAAATTCAATTTCCTAAATAAATGGCAAGTGCAGCCATTTCTCTCCACTCCCTCTGCTCATTTCAGACCATTACCATTTCTTGTCTGGTCCACTGCAATATTTTTCTAAGCCCTTTTCTTGCTTCCCTACTGCCTTGACCTCCAAAGCATCCTTCAAAGCTCACTTTCTAAAACCAGCTCTGAAGCTGTTGCTCTTCAAGTTAGAGTGCATCAATAAATTTCCATCCACAGATGATCAAATCCAAGCTTCTCAGCAGCGTGTTCTTCCATCTTCCTCACCGTCCTCTCCTTCTATCATTCTTTCACAACACAATGTTTACGGACCACACTGCCTGCCTATGCATAATAGAATACTCCCACTTCCTCAAGCCTGTGAACATTCACTTTTTCATTCTCTGGGGGGGGGGGGGGGGGGAAACATGAATTTACAGGAAATTCAGAGTCAGCAGCATCTGACGGACCAATGGGAAAAAGCTCAATCCATTATTAATCAAAAAGGTAAATGAAGACCACAATGATATATCATTTTCACTCATAAAATTGACAAAAATTTAAATTTATTTAACATTCTACATCTTGACATATTCACTCAATATTATGTTTTTGAGACCTATACATATGGGCATAATATTGAAATAAAATTGCAAGTAGTAGTTTATGGAATGTACACAACCATTTTAAAAATTGTAAAAATATAAATGTCAATATTGACTATGTACATATAATACATATGTAAAAGTATTTTTAGTGGAAAGGAAAACGGCCACAAACCCATGATGGTGCTTTCCTATAAGAGAGGCAGAAGAGGAGTAGGACTTAGGGTAGAGATAGAGGTTAGTTGTATTTTGTTTTATTTCTTTGGTGAGAAAAAGAAAACACGACATGTCAAAAGTTGTTATTTTAAGAGACAGGACTGTGGGTATTTCTTTTTTCTGTGTTTTTTAATTTTCTCAGTATAAAAAATGAATAAACAAAGAAAACACAGTTAATATCCTCAAAGAGCAAAGCAGTGAAGAAGACAAGCAAGGAAAACCACAATTCTGATAATGTGTGACATGCTATGTTAGAGGGCTAGACTGTGCTGTTAGAGCAGAGAGGGTGGGCTGCCTAACTGACCAGGAATTACAGGATGGCTTCCAGAAGGAGTCACTGCCAATTAAGAGATGAGTAGAAGTTGAGGAACTGGGAATTGGGGACTGTGTTTTTGTGTTGAAGGCAGTAAGAATAGCATTTACCATGGAAAGGCAGCAAGAGAGAATAGGATATTCTGGAGGAACTGGAAGTTCATTTTTAACGCCTTGGGTTCAGATGGTGTACAGACAGGTAATGAGAATTGAGGCCAGAAAGGCAGGCAAGGGTGAGATCCTGAAAAGAAGTATTTCCAACTCTCAGGACTTTGAACTCTATCCTGATGGATGGGAAACCACCAAAGACTTAATCAGGGGAATGATAATACCAGGTGTAGATAACAGAAAGATCACTGCAGGGAGACTGAACATGACCTGCACTGGCAGAGAAACAATAGGGCAGAGGGAGGGGAATCAAGAAGTATTTAGGGACTAAAAACTACAGGACAAACTTAATTACATGTGACTATGAGGAGCAGAAGGAATAAGACGAAGCCAGGCTCTGGCTTAGCCATCTGGATGAATGGGATGCCGTTCATCAAATAGGGAAATATGGGAAAGAGCATGTAGCTTGGTTTGGGGAAACTGGAAGGATAAGAACTAAGACTTTCTAAATACTATCTTTTGTCCAATCCTACATTTGTTCAGTGATTGGTATCCCAAATTTATTTTCATGTTATTAGTACTGGTCCAAAGAAATCTTAAGATATACATATTAAAATCAAATCTACTTTTGTTGTTATTGAAGTTCTCAAGAAGCAAGAAAAAAATAAAATATCTACCCTAACTTTCTAAAACAGACACATAGTTCACTAAGTATTTGTGGAGGGAATATTAGAATAACAATCATGATATTTCAGCTGGTAGAAATATTTTTATACAAAAGTTTCACTATCTCTCTGGCACCATGGAAAAATAAGCTTATTTATTTATAGATGTGAAATTCTTTTAACAGATATGTAGACAGCTTGATAAACACAAGTTTCCTAAACTTAACCTAATATGACCCATTGTTCCATGAGAAATGTCCCTCAAAAAAAAAAAGAGAATGGACTTTTTTGGTTACAAAGAAAATTAAATACCAAAGAGAACCTCTTTAATCAATATGAAAATCTAGAACCTGGCATGTTATTCATATATGTGAAGGGTCATTTCAAGTGGGCTACAGTGCGGGAAGTCCGGGGATCTACAGGACAACCAACAAAATATTTTAAAAGGTACAACAAATGTTACTGTGTATGACACCAATCTAGAAAAGTAAAATAACCATTTTTTCCCTTACACTGTTCTAATATATGATATCAGAAATGACTGTTGACATCAATTCATAAAATGTTTCTCCTAATAGCAGACAGACCTTTCATTGTTTTGTACCATAACAGCAGTGACAGCCTACATTTATTGAGACCAGACATGACACTAAAAATCCAATCCATTTCCTATTTGATACTCTTCCTATCATTTTATCATATCAGTTACATTGATAGCTTTTGCAAGCCATGACTGAGCTACTCTATCCCCCATGGTGTCAACACGAGTTTACTTTCTAAGGGGTTCCATATCCAGGATAAAACCCCCATGGTTCCAAAGGGGATCCTCTACATATCCACATATAAATATTTAGACTTTTTAACTACCTCTGCCGAGATTATCTGTGGTAGAAAAAGTGGTGCCCTCCAAACATCGCATCTGCTCTTCCACATCACTCAGATACCTTGCATTAGGTGAGGCCGTGTGATGGGGTTCTGGCCAGTGACCTACAGGTACAAGTGGTGCTTGTCATCCTGGCCAAGAAAGGAGGAGATGCATGGGATTCTCCAGGTGTCCCTACATCAGTCAAGGTGTCCCGCAATTGTCCATACAGTGGAGCACCCATTAGTTTCAGTCCTAATGTGGCTATTTGACCAGAGCTCCTCTTTCTACCTCCCTAGTAATCCAAGTTGGAAAAGTAATGTGAGAGAGAAGAAAAAACCTTGTTGTATTAAGCCACCAAAACTGAGGGGTTGCTTATTATAGCAGAATAATCTTGATTAGCATGAACCAATAGAGTAAACCCCCCAAGGTCAAATGTGCCACCATCTCAACTGTCTCCCGCTATTGTGGGGAAAAGGTGGATATTTAAAAAAATTATCCTCAGTTCCTTCTAAATAGTATCTGTTTTAAAGAGAAACTTTAGGGTTATTAATTTTCAATAGTGATTTTACATCTACTTCAAGGATTATATTACACAGAACTCACACTTCTGAAGACTTTGATGACAAGAAAGAGCACATTATCTTGCAAGATCTGTTATCAAAGGGCTAGACTAGACAAAAGTCTTCATCCACTTAAATATTTTTTGAGCCCCTCAGCGTGCCAGGCACTGTTTTAAGACACTGAATGGAGGAAACTGAACAAAATCAATCACAGTCCCTGCTCTTATGATGCTCCCTACCAAGTTGAAGAGAGAAGCATTAATACAACAATTATACAAGCAAATATAAAACTGTGTGTGATAGTCTTGAGTGCTGTTTGCCAAATACTCCCAGCTTTCCACTTTCTGGGCATACAGATAGTAAGGCTGTATACCCTGGCCCACAATGGGTGAGTGGGGGCCATTTAACTAGTTCTGGCCAATGCACTGTGAGAAAAAGTAATATGAGTCACTTCTGGGCTAAATATTTAATTGCTCCAGAGCTATCTCTTTCCTTCCATCATGGCCACCAGCAACACTGAGACGATGACTGCTCCATTAGTGACTAAGATTAGTAGAGCCCTGTGCTGCCTACAATGAACATACTTTGTGAGCGACAAAAAAGTTGGTTGCTTACAGCCACTGAGATTTTGGGGTTGTTTGTCTCTGCAGCATAACCTAGCCAATCCTGAGTAATAAATTTCTTCTAAATTGTGCCTAGTGTTATAATTCCCAAATATTTTAAATATGCTATGTAATTTTGACAAGGATTTTATGAACTGGTCACTTGAGCATAAAAAAGTTTTATGAAATTACTCTAAGAAGTTAGTACCATAATTATAAGGGGAAGTCAAACCCACGTTTTTAAAGTCTTTTTAGCTTTTCCAGATTTCATCTGAACACTTTTATGACAGTACATCATTCTCTACAGCATGAGCACTAAACTCAATACTTCTCAAGTAGAGAGTCTGTTGTCTATGGAGACCACAGGTGTTGTATATCAGACAAGTTGGAGCACAGCCTTGTAATACAGTTTGTTCTAGCAAGAGGCAAGTTAATGCATGCTTTGAACAAGTTCACCTCCCAAGCGATTTTTGCTTTTCAAGAAACCTTTTTAACATTTTCTTAGCACTCATTCCCTCTAGTAATCCAGTTTCTGGCATTTCGTTTTGTCTTTTATGCTCTTTCTCTTGGCAGATGAACCCGGCTGTTGCTTTCTTCTCATGACATGAGTTCAAAGGAAAATCAGAGAAGTCCAATTTTCTTTTTCTGAACCCAATTTTCAATGTATAAAGTACACCGATGCTTGCTGACTATGCACTGTTAACGTCCCCCAAATATCCCTGGGCCACTTCCAGTGGAGAAATTTAGAAATAAGGCAGGAACTTTAGGATTTACCTAATTAGGGAGTATGCAAGATACTGCCCTTGATTTTTTTTTGTAAATAATGTTTTATTGAAACAGCCGCACCCACTCACGCACGTGTCGTCTATGGCTGCTTCTTCCTTACAGCAGCAGAGTTGAATAGCTGCCACCATATGTTTCTTATCTGGCCCTACACAAAGTAAGTCTGTCTACCCCTAACCTAAATGGTCAATATTATTTAATTAGGATAATGTACCAAATACTTAACGTAACCTTCAAAGCCTTTCTCTCTAAACACCTTCCCCAACCCGCTGCCTCAATTTGCCTGTCTAGCTCCTACTCATACTCCAAGCATCACTTGCTCAGAGAAGTGGCTCATGACTGCTGCCTGACCTGAAAATCACGTTCTTTGGTGACACACTTTCGAGAACACCATTCCTTATCTTACCTCATGTTCTGTTAGCTTGATTATTTGATTGTAGTCTGTTTCTCCCATAGGCTGCAAAGGTCTTTAAAGAAACGAGAGGTCTGGTTTTTGTTCAGTGTCTGTGCTTAAGACACAGAGTAGGTGTTCAGAAAAATAACTGCTGAAAGAATACTTGGATTCTTGGGATACACAGACTTAATATTTGAAGTTTCCACTATCCACATACAGTTCCAATAATTTATTACAAATATTCATGGGTAGTTCCCCTCAGGTCCTGCTTTGAATCTCAAAATTGTTTGGTTAATGTGTGAGTTCATTAGCTAGTCAGTGAAGCTGCTGGCACCCAGGATACTTATTTTATCGCAGGCTTGCTACTCCACACTCATCTTCTCTCATAGAGTAAATCAGGAAATAATTTTTTTAATGGTTTCTTTTTATAAAAGAAGTTCTCCTTAAAAGAAAGTCAACTGACAGTGCTGAAGGTTCTTTTTTGTTTGTTTTTGTTTTTATTTATTTTTGGCTGTGTTGGGTCTTCGTTGCTGCGCACGGGCTTTCTCTAGTTGCAGCGAGCGGGGGTTACTCTTTGTTGCAGTGTACAGGCTTCTCACTGTGGTGGCTTCTCTTGTTGCAGAGCACAGTCTCTAGGCACGTGGGCTTCAGTAGTCGTGGCACGCAGGCTCAGCAGTAGTGGCTCGTGGGCTCTAGAGCACAGGCTTAGTTGTGGCGCACAGGCTTAGTTGCTCCATGGCATGTGGGATCTTCCCAGACCAGGGCTCGAACCCGTGTCCCCTGAATTGGCAGGCAGATTCTTAACCACTGCGCCACCAGGGAAGTCCCATGCTGAAGGTTCTTAACTAGAATATATACATTTGGGATTCATGTAAAAGTAAAACATTGATTTTGCAGTATTTCCAGTCTGGAGCGGGAATGAATCAAACATATTCTCTGAGGCAAACAAGAAAAAAATTTCGAAGTCTTGAAATTGTTTCCATATGATTTCCTCTGCTATAAAACTACTTATCAAAATAGTGGTAAAACTAGATAGAGGTTGAAAATAAATTAACTTTGTGAAGTGAGGACATATTCAGAAAATACTCGTCTCAACAGAAACCTAAATCAGGTGAAATGTAAAGTATATATAATCATTCCGCTGAAGCAAAAGAGGCTGAAAGCAGTATTGAAGCTAATGAACCAGTATTTATCATAAGTAAAATTTAGTTTGCATAGTTTAAGAATCTTTCTCTTTCAAAAAAAAAAAAAAAAAAATTAAGATGAGAGGCTGAAAGGTGATCACACAGCCTTGTGAAGTTCTTCCTAACCAAAGGTGATCATAGATAAAAAGGTTATAGACCAGGAAAGGCATTCATCACAGATATCACCAGAATAAAATGCATCTGTGAACATATCTGAAGAGGAGAAATAACCAAATATGTCTTCTATTGGTAGCACATAGTGTTTTGCTATATTATACTAGGAACCCCAATTGGGGGTTATAAGAATAATAACTTATGTCCATATATTGGCATTGGGTCACAAGGCTACTGTATGGATCAGTTTCATAAGTGCTATATTTGAAGAATATATTGCAACACAACCATGAAACTTAACCTCTCAGAATTTCTTTGTATTCATATGTACTAAAATGACATTTACAGATTTGAAGGTCCCAAGACACATTCCTCATGAATGCTGACAGCATTCACATCATACGCTCTTCATTAGTGAGATTCCATTGTACAATAATCTGAAATATGGAAAAAATAATTTCTTTTGTTATGATGCTTCTCTCAAAGAGAAAAATCAAAATGTAGAGTACACCGTCAAGCAAAGCATCTTCCTCTCCCATGTTGATGTCTTTCACAGTGTTCCTATCACTCCTTTTCAGCCTACAAACTTGTCCTAGACAGCATCTTCCATTCCCCTGGGTTCCAATGACTATTTATATGCTGAAATTTCCCAAATCATTATCACCAGCTAGGGTTCTCTCGTGAGATTTGACTCTGTTTAACTGACACTTACATACTTGCCTGTGAGTATCTATCAGGCACGGGAAATAAAAAGGAAAAACAAAAAAATCCAAGTGGAAACTCTTGTATCCTTTTGAAATCTTTCTGGGTTTCTTTTAACCAACGTAGACATCTCAGGGTCATGCCTAAACCCTTCTTCTTCCCACTCTACATCTAATCAGTTACCAAGTCTTTTTGAGTCAGACCACTAAGGAAAAAATTCTGCCAGTCCATTCATGCCTGTCCTACTCCATTGCCACCATTGTAGTTCGGGTCATTATCACCAATCCCTTCAATTACCTCAGTAACGTCCTAATGAACTGTCCTGTCCTGACCCCTCTGATTCATTTTCCTCCTCGCTGCCATCAAAGGGATTTCCTGAAACTCTTTATCAAGGCTCATAAAGTGGTTCATGATCAGATTCTTTTGTATCACTCAACCTTCCCTCCCTCCACTCCCTCTGATCCTCACTTCTTCTTTCTTCTCCATCTTTGTCCCCACACTTAAACTCCAAGCATTCCAAATTTCTCGCTGTTCCTGGAAAAGTAAGTGCTAAATGAATTGCCTGAAACATTCTGCCCCGTCCTCCCATTCCCAACCTCACTGCAAATTCTTTTTACATGAACTTCTCCTGTTCATCCTTAATCTCGGGTTAGTTGTTACTTCCTCTGAGAAATCTTCCCTAACTCTTCTAAAGACCTATTTTTCTTTTTTCTGTCATATGTTTCTACAGCATCTTGTTTAATTTACTGTTGTACTTTGCTCACCATATGCTATTTACTTTAGAAATTGTTTCTCAATAGATTGTGTCATAACGCAGAATTCCTATTCAATTAATTTTGATATTCAAAGTTAATAAAATATATTTAGTCCATAAGAGTGACTTGATAAATATATATTGTGTGAATGAATGGATAGATAGATGGATGGATGGATAAGTGAATCAGTGAATCCATAGGCTCATTTCCACTAGCTTTTTCTAATTGATTTATTCTGCAAATATTTCTCTGAAAATCAATGACAGTCTAGGACAACACTTCTCAAACTTTTTGAAGGCATTAATACTACTGGCAGAAGAGTCTGAATTAGTACCCCAGAAAATGTATTAATTTGGGGGGGTTATCTGAAAACTGCATATGAATGTTCAGTTATATACCATAATATGTTTGAACATATCCTAATACAAAACAGTGTTTTTCTTAGCCTATACCTCAACAAAATCTTTAGGTAAAATTTATATTCCACAAGATGCTAGTACCATGTTCACGCTGTAGTTTTGGTTATCTGCTGGCATGCTGCTACATACCCCAATAGATACGAGTATTTGCATTTAAGATCCTATCTACCTCCAGGATTGATTTTTCCACAAGTCATGAAGGCATGTCCTCTAGTGAAGACTGGATGTTAGCAAATAATAGCAAATATTCCGTGATTTCAAGCAACAATTTCTGTAGAATGCCAGGATACTTTTTGTCCCATTGTGACCTCTTTGACAGTCTAGTCCACGCTTGATAAAGCAACTAGAGGGTCAACTGGTTAACTGGGCATAAATGGAGTACCCTGAATTACAGGAAAGGCCAGCCAGAGGACATACCGTGCACAGCATGCTGGTGTCTGACTACTTACTTTGATTGAACTAGCCACTGTGTGATATATTCAGGCCTTTTAAATGGTGCATTAGGTCAGTGTTAATATGCAAGCTTAAAAAACAATTGAGGAGGGAAATGCATCTACTTGAAATGTAAGTCTGCATTTGTGCTAGAAGGCAGTTCCCAGAACTGTTTATGGAAAGGGGCACTAGCTATAAGATCCCACGGCACTGTCCCCACAAAGCAAGAACTCCATCCACTGCCATGGTGGCTGACCATTTGTAGTGAGTCCCTTAGTTACTTATTTGTGGGACAGGTAAAGAAATAGGGTTAACCCTATACTTAAAGGGTCCTTTGTCTCAGTGACTCTTTCACCTCTTCTTGCAATTTGAAGCTGTGTTCAAAAAGGGAGTTTCTGTTCTTCTTCCACCCACCCCTCCATTTTCCCTCCTTCAACTGCAAATTCCCATGAAGCAAGCCAGCAAACTCTTATCATTAATATTGTCTAGAGATGATTAAACCAAATATTGAGTCATTTAGCTAGAGAAGTATATAGTGAGAAGGAGGATTTTAAAATCATGCCATAAATACTGTTATGGCTTCAATATTTTTAATCGTCAGTAGAGTTTTTAAGGGTGTTCTGAAGGAAAGAAAAAGGCAGAAAATACTATATTTTAAATTAAGCTTCTATTTTAAAATAATTTCCTTGTTATTTTTGATTCAAGAATTAGAAAGTGATGCTGGCAGAGGAAAATTATAAAAATGTCAAACTCTATTATTATCAGTGTCCTTCTCTGTATGGCTATGTCTTTGAGCCAAAGCCAGAGGTAGGAGTACTGCACAGTAAAGAAATCATCAATCTTGCTCTCAAATGAGCTCTAATGTCCTAGGCTCATTAGCACCCAAGCCAAGCTATTAAGAGGTCTGTAACATCTTACAAGGACTTTGATTTAGGATTGCCCCACATAAAAACGACTTCACCTATTAGGGCAGCAATTGTTGAATTACCAGTCTTATTTTTCCACTGCAATATAGTAACTTACTGGTAACTACTTTTAAATTAATAAGCAAGTTGATTACATTGTAGTCCATTATTTTCCTATGTATTCTCAACTCTTGCACTCAGTTGAAATTTTATATCTCAACAACAAAAGGATATTAATACTAAACTGAAATACTGATATCATAACTAAAACAATGCCAATACTTTTCATAGAATATTGGAAAGCCATTAAAAGAGACATAGAGATCATTTGGAATCAGAGCTATTCTTGAGGTATTACTAAAATCATCTCATTATTAATATATTTTCCTTTGCAATGAATTTTATGGATGCTCTAACATATCAATAAACCAGCCTTTTCAATATCATTTTTTTTTCTAATTCAGCATAAAGATTTACTTTTCAATGATGAGGTCAGGGAGGTGCCCTATGACACAAAATTTAAGATGGCAGATGCGCAAGGCATCTCATTCCCTCATCCTGGTCAGTCTTTGTCAATAATCCCCCAGAAAGAATCAACTGTGGCCCCGAATACCCTGTATTGAAAGAGTAAAGTTTTACTCACTTAGTAAAGCAATAAATGCCATTCGTTGAACATTTACTATGCACCAGGCACTCTGTTGAATGCTTCACATGGATTACTGCTTTAATACAACAAGCTTGAGGCAGACATGATTACCACATACTACAGATGGAATCTGAGGTTCAGCATGGTTCAGTAACTCACACAAAACCATGTATACAGCAAGGGACAAAGCCAGGGTCTAAGTCCAGGTCTGTCTCACTCGATTGAAATCAAGTGCTCTTAATCAATAAACCTTCCTATCTGTAAGGAAGGGAATGATATGGATCTTTTACTAAGTGAGCTTTTTTAAAACTGTCATTTCTTCAAAATGCATAAAGGAGCAATAGCTGAAGTTTAACACAGTATTACCAATTAGAAGTCTTGACAAATCTGCATTAATGGATACTGTCCAGTAGGCTGGTCTCATTTCCCACACCTAACACGCTATGCTCCCAACATTAATTTCCCCAGCATAGGACATTCTGCTGATGCCATGCCCAGAACCCTTCACCAGGCCTGAGCACCCCTCTCTCAGTTGCAGCCAGGGCTGGCTGTTAATGGCTTGCAGCTGCGCCATTCCAGAGACCTGCCCTATGTGGACGACAGCCACCTGGCCTGTGACACCCAGCAAGTTACATCACTTGCATTAGCCCCACCTCTGGCCTGCAGCCAGTGGCTGACTGATATGGGGTGTAAAATCCTGACACCTCATTCCTTAATGAGGAAACCCTTTCTGTGATGAACTTCTCTCTCTAGACCACACCGTGGGTCAGGCTGAGGCTCTGCTTCTCCTGAAATAACATCTGTCCAGTTTCTCCCCCATCCCTTTACTGCTTCCCTCCCTCTCACGGATTCCCTCTGAGAGCACTCCCTCAGTAGTTACTCACACTACAGTTCCTGCCTCGGGCTCTGTTTCTAGATAATCTGCTTGGAAGACCTGCCACTCTTCTCTCTCTAACCTTTCTCTTATTTAATCCCAACACATCCTCCAAGTCCCAGCACAAGTACACCTCTCCTAGAACGCTCTCTGTTTACTCACCTGGCAGTGATTCTCATCCTCCTCTATATTCTCAGATACATATTTGCCTAAGTTCTCTGTGTTAGAGTTTAATTATAATTTTTTTTTCTGTGAACACTCATTTCTTTTCCAATCCGTAATATAATTATGCAGTTGAAGCTTGAACAACATCACAGTTAGGGGTGCCAAAAATCCATGAGGATCATGCAGTACTATACAATTGACCCTTGAACACAGGGGTTTGAACTGTGAGGGTCCACTTATAGGAGGATTTTTTTCAGCAGTAAATACTAGAGTACTACAAAGTCCATGGTTGGTTGAAGCCGAAGATGTGGAGGACTCTCAGATAAGGAGGGTGAACTATAAGTTGTATGTGGATTTTCAACTATTTGGAGTCTGTGCCCCTAACCCGCACAACCCATTGTTCAAGGATCAACTACAGTATGTGCTTATTGAAAAAAATGCACGTGTAAGTGGACCCGCATAGCTCAAACCCATGTCATTCAAGAATCAAGAGTATGCTTTCTTGAGGGCAGGTAACCTACTTCATTTATACCTACAACAACACTAAGCACATAAAAATATATTAATAATTGCCTGCTAAAAGAACGTGTTTAATTTTCAGTTATCAATAGAGGTATCATGTTAAATTATAAATATAGGTAACAAAATGCTTTAAAATGCTTTCTCCATATAAGAATTTTTCCTTTAGTCTTCACTGTGCCTTTCCAGTGCCAGGTGAAGGAGAGCAAAGGAGATGGGCTCTTGCGACTGCAAAAGCCTTGGGCACCCAAACCCTCCTGAGTCAACTGAAAGACTGGTCAGAGCAAGAAAAGAGGATACCATTGCCAGGAAATGAGAGAAGTAGTTTGGGCTCCTATTCTTACCTTCCCACACAGTCACTAATAAAACCAGCCCTTCAGCAAATGAATCCTGCTTCAAGGGACATGCAAAAGAAAGCTAGCACCTCTCACCAGAGACACGTTTAGCTACCAAGGTTCACAGCTGCAGGCTACAGTCATTCTAAATTACAACTTAATTCATTGCACCAAAAGACAGCTCGCTAGTATAGACAAAACAATGGGGAATGATCAGCTTAGTGATGATAATTCTATCATTAATCATCAAACACATTTTAAAAACAAGTATCCTAACAAGTTAAGAGAAATAAATTATCAGAATAAGAATACAATTTCTAACAACTGAATTTTCTATCATGAAATGAAAGTTTATTTATTGATGTTCAGTAATAAATTTTAGAAAAAAGCTGTTTGAGCAAATTTTTAATAGACTGTTTTTCTTAATTAAAGTGTGTTTATGTCTGTTGAACCTTTGAACCTTATCCAATTTCAGTTATAAGACCCAAATAAGCCATCTTCTTAACCGTACCCACAGGGGGTTGGTAAAATCAAAAGCAGCTGCAAAAACTCAGACTCTTAACACAGTAGGTCATGTAATATAGAAGAGAACTATTTAAAGTGACAGTATATTTGAAGGCTCATCACACTTTAATTTCCACCTTTATTTCTTGAATTCAAACTCTACAATATTCTATCCATCCAGAAATTTTTAAAAATAACTTGTAGCATAATAAAACTCACCATAAGCTTGCATTCTTTCAAGAACTGATTATTAAACAAAACAAAAAGACTTGTGATGAGGGGAGGAGTCAAGATGGCCGTGTGGGAAGACGTAGAGTTAGCGTCTCCGCACAACTAGGGCTCCTGCCGGACGCTGGTGGGGAACTCTGACGCCCAAGGAGACGGGAAAAACCCCCAAGCGAACCAGTAGGACGTGGGGGTACTGAGAGGGGGAGGAGAAGTGGAGGTCGGACAAGACCAGTGCCCCTGAGGGGTGGCTGAGAGCGGGGGAGGGGTTCCCACGCCTGGAGGGACCTTCGGGGGCTCAGATCAGGAGGGAGCAGGCCCAGCATTTCCCCTGCCCAATCAGCCAGGGAAGTCTGCCTGGCTCTTGGGCCCGGTCCTACACCCTCAGAGGCCCCCTCCGGGCTGGGTTAGTCCTGGGGGTGTAGAAGGGAGACCAGAAGAGAACAGGAGAGGCAGGCGGGAAGGGCCCTCCAGGACCAGAGGAGCAGCAGAGGGCATTTGCTCCGCCCACCAGGGCCCGGGGAGCCTGCTAAGCTCCCAGGCCATTCTCCTGCTCTCCAAAGCCCACTCCAGGCTGCATGGGCCCTGGGGGCATGGAAGGGAGGTTGGGGAGATCAGGAGAGGCACACAGGAGGGGCCCTCCAGGACAGGAGGAGGAGAGGAGCAGAGGGCACTTGCCCCTTCCATTCAAGCCCAGGAAGCCTGCTAGGCTCCCAGGTGGGGTCCCCCACCCTCTGAGACCAGAGGTGGGAGGCACCCCTGGGCCCCTTCTGTTCTGTTGAGCCTAAGCCCCACCCCCCACACACCCCAGCCCTTTCCATCCCTGTGGGTACTAAGCACAGGTCCTGCACACCACCCAAACCTCACCCCTGCTTAGGCCCTACCCTCCACAGCCAAGGCCTTTTCCACCTTTTTTTTTTTCTCCTCCTCTTTTTTACTATTGTGGTTCTGTTTTACCTTCTGGTTGTTGTTTCATCTATATTTTTTAAAATATTTTTTCTAACATAGCTGTTAGTTTTCTAGTCTAATTTTATTTTTTACTTTGTCATTGTCTTTTTTTTTCCCTCCCCACCCCGCACAGCTTGCCAGATCTTGGTTCACAAGCCGGGGATCAGGCCAAAGCTCCTGCGGTGGGAGCTCCAAGTCCGAACCACTGAACTAACAGAGAACCTCAGATTCCAGGGAATATTCATAGGAGTGAGGTCTCCCAGAGGTCCTCCACTCAGCACCAAGACCCAGATCTACTAACAGCCTACAAACTGCAGTGTTGGAAGCCTCAGGTCAAACAACCAGTAAGGCAGGAACACAATTCCACTCATAAAAAAAAGGAAAAAAAAATGAGATGGCAATGAAATATGTCACAATGAAGGAGCAAGGTTAAAAGATACAAGACCAAATAAATGAAGAGGAAATAGGGAATCTACCTGAAAAAAAATTCAGAGTAATGATAGTAAAGATGATCCAGAATGTCAGAAACAGAATGGAGGCACAGACTGAGAAAATGCAAGGAATGTTTAACAAAGATATAGAAGAACTAAAGAACAGAGATAAACAACACAATAACTGAAATGAAAAATACACTAGAAGGAATCAATAACAGAATAACTGAGGCAGAAGAACGAATAAATGAGCTGGAAGACAAAATGGTGGAAATATTTGCCAAGCAGCAGAATAAAGAAGAAAGAATGAAAAGAATTGAAGACTATCTTAGAGACCTCTGGAACAACACTAAATGCACCAACATTCACATTATAAGAGTCCCAGAAGAAAAAGAGAAAAAGAAAGGGTCTGAAAAATATCTGAAGAGATAATAGTGGAAAATTCCTTAACATGGGAAAGGAAATAGTCACCCAAGTCCAGAAAGCACAGAGAGTCCCATACACCCTAGGAGAAACATACCAAGACACATATTAATCAAACTAACAAAAGTTAAATTCAAAGAAAAAGTATTAAAAGCAGCAAGGGAAAAACAAAAAATAACATACAAAGGAATCCCCATAAGATTATCAGCTGATTTTTTAGCAGAAACTCTGCAGGCCAGAAGGGAGTTGCATGATATATTTAAAGAGAAAAACTTACAACCAAGATTACTCGACCTGGCAAGGATCTCATTCATATTCTACGGAGAAATCAAAAGCTTTTCAGACAAGCAAAAGCTAAGAGAATCCAGCACCACCAACCCAGCTTTACAACCAATGCTAAAGAAACTTCTCTAGGTGGGAAACACAAGAAAAGAAAAAGACTCACAAAAACAAACCCAGAACAATTAAGAAAATGGTAATAGGAACTACATATCAATAATAACCTTGAATGTAAATGGATTAAATGTCCCAACCAAAAGACACAGAATGGTTGAATGGATACAAAAACAAGACCCATATATATGCTATCTACAAGAGACCCATTTCAGACCTAGGGACACATGGAGACTGAAAGTGAAGGGATGGAAAAAGATATTCCATGCAAATGGAAATCAAAACAAAGCTGGAGTAGAAATACTCATATCAGATAAAACAGACTTTAAAATAAAGACTGTTACAGGAGATAAGGAAAGACACTACATAATGATCAAGGGATCAATCCAAGAAGAAGGTATAACAATTACAAATGTTTATGCATACAACACAGGAGCACCTCAATACCTAAGGCAAATGCTAACAACCATGAAAGGGGAAATCGACAGTAACACAATAATAGTAGGGGACTTTAACACCACACTTACACCAATGGGAATATCATCCAAAATGAAAATAAATAAGGAAACACAAGCTTTAAATGACACAATAGACCAAATAGGTTTAATTGATATTTATAGAACATTCCACCCAAAAGTGGAAGAATACACTTTCTTCTCAAGTGCACATGGAACATTCCCCAGGACAGATCACATCTTGGGTCACATCAAGCCTCAGAAAAATTTAAGAAAATTGAAATAGTATCAACCATCTTTTCTGACCACAATGCTATGAGATTGGAAATCAATTACAGGAAAAAAAATGTAAAAACCACAAATACATTGAGGCTAAACAGTGCACTACTAAATAACCAAGAGATCACTGAAGCAGTCAAAGAAGAAATTTAAAAAATACACAAACAAATGGCAATGAAGACACAATGACCTAAAACCTATGGGACATAGCAAAAGCAGTTCTAAAAGGGAAGTTTATATCAATTCAATCTATCTCAAGAAACAAGAAATATCTCAGATAAACAATCTAACCCTACACCTATCAAACAAAACCCAAAGTCAGTAGAAGAAATCATAAAGATCACAGCAGAAACAAATGAAACATAAATGAAAAAAAACAATAGCAAAGATCAATAAAACTAAAAGGTGGTTCTTTGAGAAGATAAATAAAATTGATAAGCCATTAGCCAGACTCATCAAGAAAAAGAGGGAGAGGACTCAAATTGATAAAATTAGAAAGGAAAAAGGAGAAGTTAAAACAGAAACCACAAAAATACAAAGCATCCTAAGAGACTACTACAAGCAACTCTATGCCAATAAAATGGGCAACCTGGAAGAAATGGACAAATTTTTAGAAAGGTATAACCTTCCAAGACTGAACCAGGAAGAAATAGAAAATATGAACAGACCAATCACAAGCAATGAAATTGAAACTGTGATTAAAAATCTTCCAACAAACAAAAGTCCAGGACCAGATGGCTTCACAGGTGAATTCTATCAAACATTTAGAGAAGAGCTAACACCCATCCTTCTCAAACTCTTCCAAAAAATTGCAGAGGAAGGAACACTCCCAAACTTATTCTACAAGGCCACCATCACGCTGATACCAAAACCAGACAAAGATACTACAAAAAAAGAAAATTACAGACCAATATCACTGATGAATATAGATGCAAATATCCTCAACAAAATACTAGCAAACAGAATCCAACAACACATTAAAAGGATCATACACCATGATCAAGTGGGATTTATCCCAGGGATGCAAGGATTCTTCAATATACGTGAATCAATCAATGTGATACACCATATTAACATACTGAAGAAGAAAAACCATATGATCATCTCAATAGATGCAGAAAAAGCTTTTGACAAAATTCAACACCCATTTACGATAAACACTGTCCAGAAAGCGGGCATAGAGGGAACCTACCTCAACATAATAAAGGCCATATACGACAAACCCACAGCAAACCTCATTCTCAATGGTGAAAAACTGAAAGCATTTCCTCTAAGATCATGAACAAGACAAGGATGTTTACTCTCACCACTATTATTCAACGTAGTCTTGGCAATCAGAGAAGACTGCCACGGCAATTAGAGAAGAAAAAGAAATAAAAGGAATACAAATTGGAAAAGAAGAAGTAAAACAATCACTGCTTGCAGATGACATGATGCTATACATAGAGAATCCTAAAAATGTCACCAGAAAACTACTAGAGCTAATCAATGAATTTGGTACAGTTGCAGGATACAAAATTAATGCACACAAATCTCTTGCATTCCTATACACTAATGATGAAAAATCTGAAAGAGAAATTAAGGAAACACTCCCATTTACCACTGCAACAAAAAGAATAAAATACCTAGGAATAAACGTACCTAGGGAGACAGAAGACCTGTATGCAGAAAACTATAAGACACTGATGAAAGAAATTAAAAATGATACATATAGATGGAGAGATATACCATGTTCTTGGACTGGAAGAATCAATATTGTGAAAATGACTATACTACCCAAAGCAGTCTACAGATTCAATGCAAACCTTATCAAATTACCAATGGCATTTTTTACAGAACTAGAACAAAATATTTTACAATTTGTATGGAAACACAAAAGACCCCGAATAGCAAAAGCAATCTTCAGAAAGAAAAACGGAGCTGGAGGAATCAGACTCCCTGACTTCAGACTATACTATAAAGCTACAGTAATCAAGACAGTATGGTACTGGCACAAAAACAGAAATATAGATCAATTGAACAGGACAGAAAGCCCAGAGATAAACCCATGCACCTATGGTCACCTTATCTTTGATAAAGGAGGGGAGAATATACAATGAAGAAAAGACAGCCTCTTCAATAAGTGGTGCTGGGAAAACTGGACAGCTACATGTAAAAGAATGAAATTAGAACACTACCTAATACCCTACACAAAAAATCTCAAAATGGATTAAAGACCTAAATGTAAGACCAGATACTATAAAACTCTTAGAGGAAAACATAGGAAAAACACTCTTTGACATAAATCACAGCAAGATCTTTTTTGACCCACCTCTTAGAGTAATGGAAATAAAAACAAAAATAAACAAATGGGAACTAATTAAATTTGAAAGCTTTTGCACAGCAAAGGAAACCATAAACAAGATGAAATGACAACCCTCAGAATGGGAGAAAATATTTGCAAATGAAACAACAGACAAAGGATTAATCTCCAAAATATATAAACAGCTCATGAAGCTCAATATCAAAAAAAGAAACAATTCAATTAAAAAATGGGCGGAAGACCTAAATAGACATTTCACCAAAGAAGACATACAGATGGCCAAGAGGCACATGAAAACATGCTCAGTATCACTAATTATTAGAGAAATGCAAATCAAAACTACAATGAGATAACACCTCACATCAGTCAGAATGGCCATTATCAAAAAATCTAGAAACAATAAATGCCGGAAAGGCTGTAGCGAAAAAGGAACCCTCCTGCACTGTTGGTGGGAATGTAAATTGATACAGCAACTATGGAGAACAGTATGGAGGTTCCTTAAAAAACTAAAAAAAGAACTACCATATGACCCAGCAATCCCACTTGAGCATATACCATGAGAAAACCATAATGCAAAAAGAGTCATGTACCACAATGTTCATTGCAGCACTATTTACAATAGCCAGGACATGGAAGCAACCTAAATGTCCATCGACAGATGAATGGATAAAGAAGATATGGCACATATATGCAATGGAATATTAGCCATGAAAAGAAACAAAATTGATTTATTTGTAATGAGGTGGATGGACCTAGAGTCTGTCATACAGAGTGAAGTAAGTCAGAAAGAGAAAAACAAATACCGTATGCTAACACATATATATGGAATCTAAAAAAAAAAAAAAAAAAAAGGTACTGATGAACCTAGTGGCAGGGCAGAAATAAAGACGTAGACATAGAGAATGGACTTGAGGACACGGGAGGAGCAGAGGTAAGCTGGGGCAAAGTGAGAGTAGCATCGACATATTTACACTACCAAATGTAAAATAGATAGGTAGTGGGAAGCAGCAGCATAGCACAGGGAAATCAGCTTGATGCTTTGTGATGACCTAAAGACATGGGATAGGGAGCGTGGGAAGGAGGCTCAAGTGGGAGGGGATATGGGGATATATGTATGCATATGACTGATTCACTTTGTTGTACAACAGCAACTAACACAGCACTGTGAAGCAATTATACTCCTACAAAGATCTATTAAAAAAGCAAAAAAGACTTGTGACTAAAATATGATGTGGGGCTAGAAGATTATTTCAATTTTCATAAGAATTAAACTTGGTAATTTGCAAGCATAATAATGCTAGTGATTTGCAGCTTATAACTTATACATTTTAAGGAAAATGATATCATACTTTCCCCCTAAAAGCCAAATTGTTTACTTCACTCGAGTTATTTAATCCTGAAAAAAAATTATTTCCACTTATTTTCAACCCAGATTCTAGTTGTTTATTATTCCTTTCTGGACCTCAAAATAACTGCAACACCAGCTGTAATTGTATTTGGTGTTGATCTTCACACAGCCTTAGACCTGAGCCTACCTCTGGGAACAACAATGTCATATCTTCCACTTATACAGCACTTTTGATTTTCCTTGTCTATACAAATAGTAACATTGTTGTTATGGTTTCTGTATGCAGAATATTTATTTGCTTTAAAAATAAAAATAGGGCTTCCCTGGTGGCGCAGTGGTTGAGAATCTGCCTGCCAGTGCAGGGGACACGGGTTCGAGCCCTGGTCTGGGAGGATCCCACATGCCGCGGAGCAACTGGGCCCGTGAGCCACAATTACTGAGCCTGCGCGTCTGGAGCCTGTGCTCCGCAACAAGAGAGGCCGCGATAGTGAGAGGCCCGCGCACCGCGATGAAGAGTGGCCCCCGCTCGCCGCAACTGGAGAGAGCCTTCGCACAGAAACGGAGACCCAACACAGTCATAAATAAATAAATAAATAAATAAATAAATAAATAAATAAAAGAACGTGAATTTCTTTAAAAAAAATAAAAAAATAAAAAATAAAAATAAAAATATATTAACCCAAGTATTTAAAACTACACAGGAAATTGTAATATAAAAATAAAATATATTCTCAAAGAACTGGGAATTCATGTGAACTGCCTTTAGAAATTGGAATGTCAGTGATAATTTAAGATTTCAAAACTTCTGTTAAATTGTACAAATGTGATTATTTTAAAGTGCTATTGCATCCTGTGGAGACCAAAGGAAAAGTTTGTTTGTTTTTTTAAAAAAAGGTTTCACTTTGTCATCTTCCCTATAGGTGCATTAACCCTATTCAACCGGCCAAGGTGCGAGCCAGAACTAACAGTTGTAATTGGTCCCAAATTTCACCTGCTCAGTTGTCTTGACCTGTAACAAATGAGAGCAATGGAGGAAGAAGCCCTAGTGGTCTCCTTCAGAGTTTGGGAATTATAGAAACTGAACTTGGCAAAGTGTCCTCTGTAGTCTTTGACTAGAAGTATCACCGGCTTCCAACTCTTGTCTCCCTACAATCTGTTTTCCAGAGAGCAGGCAGAGTATCATCGTATTAAACAAGCACAGCTTCAAAACCTTCTGTTGGTTTCCCATGCACTTATAATAAGGCTCAAACGAAGCCCCACAGTTAAAAAGACCCTACAAGATCGATCTGGCTCCTGCATGTCTTCTGATTTTACCTCATACCACCCTTGCCCTGACTCACAGTACTGTAGCTTTTATGGCTTTGTTTCTGTTCTTTAAACAGAAGAAGTTCATCCCACATGAGACATTCATTCACGTCTTAGGATCTCTGAGTCTCTCTGTCCATCTACAGCCACCTGCACCTTACATCTCTCATAGCTGGAAAGGCCTTCAGTTGAGCTTCAGCTAACACATTGCCTCTTTTAGCAGAGCCTTTCCTGACCTCCCAGTCAAATTGACTCCCACCCCATGAACTAGCACAACACCCTAGCAATGATGGACCTGAGGCTTGGAATCTTAATGGTCTTTAGACACTGAGTAACTTAGAAACAACCTGAGATGCAAAGTTCAGACTCAAATTTGCTTTCCTCAGTAGAGAATGGGGTCTTCTTCCTAGAAGCCTATGCAAACCTTGTGCTCTTGATTGGCAGGGATTCCCCTACACTCTTGAGCAGGAGGGATAGTTTTTTAAATGTCTGGCAAATATATTCATCAGGTATTCCTCAGTATAGATTCTGGTGGTCTCCTCAGTACAATATCAGACAGGAGTCACATGTACCGTGAAGAGTGGTGAGGACTGTGCCTCCAAGCCTGACATACAGCAAGTGGGTATACAAGCAGAGCACGTGCGGTCAATCTAACAGCGCCCACACAGATATTTTGCTCAATGAATATTTAATAAAAAAATTGATATTGACTGTTCTTTGTGTTGTTCTTTGGTACCTTTTAAAAAATATTTGTTTTCTTTTCCTTTTAAAATTTATTTCGTTAATATTTCTATTTTTATTAATGTTTGATTTAGTATGTTTTGGGGAATGGTAGAGCGCTTCAATCTATGTGTTCATTAGCAGTCAGTCAGACAAACCCCACTGGGCACAGGTGGTAATGAAAGCTTCCCTGATGCTGCTTTCTGTCTCAGTGCAAAGAGTCTAGCCCTGAAAGCTTTGTAGCAGCAAGAATGAATCGAGGCTGTTGACTCCTGGACACATCCCTGTTCCATATTCCCGAAGATATTATGTAAGTTTCTCTAACAATCTGCATAAAGTTTGTGAGCACACTTTCCCACCTACACTTGAGTTAGTCATTAAAATTTAGACCTTCACTAGTTGGGTAATGAGGAAGAATTTTGCCCTTGAAATGTGTTTTATGCAATACTTCTACAGTGAAATTTAATTAATCAATTCTAGGTTCAAAACAAAAGGACAGTTTTCCTGTGTACAGTACTTTCATGATCCCAAGTACCTTATTTGCTGAGCTGATCTTTACTCTTCTTAAAGAGCACAGAATTAACTATTTAATAAAGAAAAGCTCATTTCTTAGCACACTGACCTACTTTTTCCTTAATTTATCTCATTTTAAAATGTGAATGGATACTTTTTATGAATATTTAGCATTGAGACAACAATTGAACCATTAATCAAAATAATAAGGATTTTTCAATCTATTCAGTTAAATGTGGCCTTTAAACACGATGCCTTTCTTAAAAAGAGCTGGCACATTCTCTGAGGCCTTGTCCAAGAAAATCCCTTGAGTTCAAATTAGTTTTCTTTTATTTTCAGTCTTTGTTCTCATGTATTGTTTTAGTTTATTTATTTGAGTTGAAAGACCTATGTGTTAACCAGGAACAACAGAAGAGACCTCCAGAAGTTGTCCAGAGAAGGTAAAAATTACAGAGGAGACTTGTATTTCCTAAAAAGAATTTAACTCAGATATTCAGCTGCTTTTAAACAAGGGTCTAACATATAAACTTGTACAACTGAGCCTTGAATAACTCAGGGGTTAGGAGCAGAGGGGCGCTGACCCTCCCCCACCCCCCACCCCCCTGCAGTCAAAAATCTGCCTACTGCTACCTCTGCCTCAAAAACAAAAGAACTGATAAATGACTCCTTAAGGCTGGACGCTGAAACAATTTGAATAGAATCAGGACTCAGACCCTAGTTTGATTCCACATATTGTGATCTCTAATTGAACACAAACTTTTCCCCACACTTAAAGGTCCTTAAAACAAAAATACAAGTACTATATTTATTGAAAACAAAATCCACATATAAGTGGATGCATGCAATTCAAGCCAGTGTTGTTCAAGAGTCAACCGTCCTAATAGAGAACATAACGACAGTTACATTTTAAAATCTATGAACAATTTCTGACCATTGTTTAGCAAAAAAGCAAATCAAAACATTTGCATTTCAGATACCAGGTTGAACCCAATGTGAAGTCCTACTAATTGAGAAGTTCTTTATAAAAAATCTAGTTCTGATTTTTACTATTTAAATATCAA
Source organism: Balaenoptera musculus (assembly GCF_009873245.2). Classification (NCBI taxonomy): domain Eukaryota; kingdom Metazoa; phylum Chordata; class Mammalia; order Artiodactyla; family Balaenopteridae; genus Balaenoptera; species Balaenoptera musculus. Next base: position 34,200,470 of record NC_045796.1, read on the forward strand.
AGGTATTCAAACAAATGTTCTATTCCTGATAAGTTTATCTGTGGATTTCAGTCTTTCTTATTGACAATTAATACTATCCTAAGAAGTGTTTTAGACTAGACTGTTCTAAGAATTTTTTTAAAAGCTGGTTTATATATCTAATCTTCCAAAGAGCAAGCTATATTTCAACAGAAATGAAGAACTATGGGAATAGAAGTATAGGCCATTGTTTATTATTTTAATGTATTGCCGATACGCATAAGAAAGGAAACACTAGAATAATAGATGACTTTAAATGGATTCAAATATTGCTATACCGAGGGGGAAAAATATTGGCAGCCATTTTAAAGATTCATTTTTAAACATTATAAAACAAATGTAACTCAGGAGATACTTTAAAACTGTTTAAAAACATTTTTTAAATACCATAATAATGCCATTGCTATTGTTTGTTTGTTTGCAAACACCCACACTCAGAAACCTATACACTTCAAATTACTTCTCATTTCCTTTAGAGAGCTTAATCCCTCTGAGCTGAAAGAAGAATAAATGAATGATTCAAATAAATAAGAAACAAGATAGGAGTAAAATAAAAATTGACAAATCCCAATTTTCTTTCACAGTGTTATCTGTTATAGTTTGGTTGATGACCACATTATTAAATTTGATCCATATCTTGAGGCCAATTTTCCTCTAAATATAATATAACAGAGTTTGTGTTTTCTAACATACAAACTAATATATTTGAAGAGTTTTATCTAACCTGCACAAGAGAAAAATAAAATGATACTGGCACAGCCATCACTACACCCAAATGTCAAACAGAGCAAAATATTTCACTCAGAACAGAGATCACTGCCCTGCTTTATTTAGTTTTCTAATATATGGTCAGCTCAGTACTTCTAAAAAAATATAAACTCTTCCTCCCAATTGATATTTACAAAAAATATATATATATTTGGAGTAAGATTAATAAATCCTTGAAAGTATATTTTTTTCATGATTTAAAGGACCTTAACAACATACTAGTCACTGCAGTTGCTTGTGCTATTGCTGAACTTCATTTTATGATACTTTCACATAAATTGTTCATGAGGGGACTCCTCTTATAGACTCTTGAAACAAGAATGTATCCTGTACATTTACGTTACAGGTTTATTATGATAGATTGTTCTTGCCACAGAACTGGAAACTACCAAGCCAGTTTATAAAATCTGTTAATAAAAACAGTGCTCACACTAAAGCAAACATTTACCGAGCAACCCAAGCCTACCCAACATATATTCAATTTCCCAAATAAAATCAGAAATGTCCTGCTACGTGAGACGTGTGTGTAATAAGAGCAAACATTTTTGATTTTTACTTTTCTTATTAAACTTAAATGAAGATGACTTTGATGAAGTACATGTTTTTTGAATTTCAGGTGATACATCTGTGAAACACTAAAGGTTGTATTTTTTTCAATATAATTGAAAGAGACATATGATTTAGCTTACCAAGTGTTTGAATGCCAACGTTCATCTACTCAGATTCAAACCTGTTCTTTAATATTTGCTTCGGCGTACTGAAATTTGAAAGTAGAGATTCTAAACATTGTAGAAATTCTGCCCATGATGAAGGAAATTGGAGCCAAACACAATGACAGCAGAGTACTCTGCAGTCCCCTGTCCTATAAAATTATGCCAACATTCATTATGGGAGAGGTGAATTGTATTTGACAACATATTCCCAGACACTATGTAACGAAACCTTCAAACTTCAGTTAGAACCTATCAGAAAGAAAAACAAACACAATTTCACTAAGATGCTCCCTTCATAAGAAAAACAAGTCAGTTGGAAAATACAGCAAGGTCAACATCATTGGCTGCTCATCAGGCATTCCTTTCTGATGTCAGGTATCGCATAAATGCAGATTCTTTTAGTAACAAGAGAGATCACTCCCATTTTAAAAATACAGGGCATTCAACTCACTTGATACCCTTTCAAACAACAATTCTATAATCCAGTCTTTAATGATTGTTCTTTCCCACTATTTACACCAAAGACAAAGATTTTTTTTTAAAGTGCATTGAATGGCACTGTTTATGAAAGGTGATCAGCATATTCAAAGCTCAAAAGGAAAAACACAACCTTCTGGGATACCATGCGTGGAACATATAAAACATCTACTTGTTGGTTTAAATTAACCTAGACGAAGAATATTGAAGGTTTCCCCCCAGATGGGTTACATTCTTCAGGGACTTGGATTCAGACTATTCAGATGATAAATTTCCCAGTGCTTCACACAGATAACATTTCAATAAATGTTTTGTCAGTTAAAATGAAATGGTTTGTCTGTTTTTAACCTCTTTCCTCGCCAGTGTTTATTAGTAATTTGCAGAATTTTGGCCATGGGAAAAGCATTCATGAAAGGACCAAAGTGATGAGTGTAGTTAGCTTATAAGCTGGGATAATAATGCTGCCTTTGCTAATGCATTAAGAGATGAACAGAGTGTTTGGGCGTTTTGAGGTTTCGCTGAGGTTCTTTTGATGAAAGTTTTCCTCTGATGTAACATTTTAATTTAAGAACTTATGGCAGTAAACAAGGCACTTGGTGGAAAATACTCAGTGAATTTTGCATAACACGGGGTCTAAAGATAGCCATATGTGAAAGATCTCAGTCATACAAGACACTATTTTAATTACATTTCCATAATTGGAAGTGATAACTGCCTACTAGGTAAGAAATAAGATTGTGTAAAAAATAGTCCATATCACCCCAGCATTTTCTACATACCTTTTTAAAGTAATCATATTGTCATATGCTATTATTTATTTGTATGTTTGTCAATGATGTGCACCAACATTTTTACCCCTAGAATGTGAGCCAGTTGAAAGCAAGAGTCATTTATCTTAATATCAAAAAGAAAAGAAAGGCAAAATCACAGAAAGCAAGGGAGAATAGAAAGAAGGGGGCTTTACCAATCATCTAGTCCTACAGTTATCTGTGGTCACACATCAGGGACTAAATACATCAGCTAGTGAAAGAACTATACCTGAAAAAGGCCATCTATTTCTCAGGCCAATATTCTTCCCCCAACAGAACCATGTGTTTTTTTTTTTTTTTTCCCCAAGAAAAAGTAATAACAATAATAAGACAACAAAGCTACTAAAATAATTAGCATAATCTCTCATCATTAGTTTGTCTTATTCAGTAGGAGGGAAAATATGGGTATTTGTTTGCTGCCCTTTCATTAATAAGGGATGTAGATGACAACTTTCTCTTTGCCATTCCAGAAGATTCTGTTGTTAAATTTAAAAAATAGAGCCATTGAACTTGAAATAATTTTTAATTGATTCTATCTCTGCCATCAGCTAAATAAATATATATAAATTTTTTTAAAGTTAAATCTGGACATAGTTTGGATTTATAGACATCTTCAGTAACCAGAGGTCCACATCACATGGATGATAAAGTCTTGGACTAAATCACTCAGTGTGCTTTTCTTTACAAACATGGGCTAAAGAGAAATTTTCCTTCATTGTTTAATAATTAAAAACTACTTCCTAACTTCTAACAAAACTTTTAATGTAGTTATACTAAATTTTCATTGTCCTCGTCACTATGGCAATGAAGAAAAACTCATTAGCATCCTCCTCACCATAGTCATGCGATTGAAAAATCTAAGTCACCATCCACTTCTGTGCATTAATGAGATGCACATAGAATTAACAAACAGTTTACCACTATTTGTATGTAACTTGATTGAAAACTTAGGGCTCAGAATCATAGACTCTCAAAAGTAATGGGATAGAAAAAGCATATTCTGTTTGTGCTTCCCATTAAAATACCCATACCGGGGAGTCTGGTTAAAGATGGCCACAAACACACACATTTAAATCCTACTTAACCTACAAAACCTTCTAAAGTAAGGGTAAAGTAATAAAAAGATATACAGTCACTAGATAACTAGACAGAAGATGACAGAAGAGAAATTCACAGAGGATGGAAAGTTAGTGGATTGAGTAAGTGGTCCTAACTCAGAGCAGAGAAGGCTGGGGTGAGGATGTGTCTGGAAGGGTAGGGGATGGGGAGGAATAGCAAGAAGGATAGTTTGATCCCCAGAAAGTCTCTGAAATGTGAGGCATCATATAATTTATAAGGCAAGAGTAAAAACTGAGGTTACAAAATTTGTCTTTAAAAACTAGTTAGGTCACCAAGTACCCTCACCAACCCCATAAAGTCTAGCTACCATCCCACTGCTGATCTGGCAGGATATAGGGGATTTATTCCCCAGAGAAATTAAATCAGAAAGTCTCCATTCTCCACATAGTGGAGGATATGGGTGAGGGTAGGTTTCTAAGGAAACCACTGGAGAGTGTTATCCACAGAAAGGTGAGAGTAAAGAGTTCCAGGATGATTGTTTCAGAAAAAAAAACTTCAACTAATAGATTTTGAAGTGTTATTCAGTATACTGAGAGGAGGTTTACAATTCCATCAAAGAGTATGGTTTAGAATTAAGGATGTGTCTATAGCAAACTAAGAATATAAAAAGAAAACAAGGCAATTACTAATGCTAGGACAAATATACAAGAAAGAAAACATAGGCATAGTGCATCACAGAACTCAGCTGTGAGTAATATTCAAATAGTTTTAATGATGTTAACAGTAAATCTTTATTTTAAAATATAAGTATATATCGGAGAATATAGGAGAAGTATGTGTACAGGTTGGATGAGAGAGTTCAATCTTTGTCTTCCACAATATGAAAGGAAAACATAATATCTAAAAATTTAAAAATCAAGATATTTAAAATCAAGATATTTAAAAATTTGGAGTTAAATGCTAGAAGAAACAGCTAAGATAGATCAGTCATGCCTCTCAGAGTGAAGAAGGGATAGACAAATTGCAATTTTTTGTTATTATCATTTTCAATATTATTTTTTTGCTTTAGCTAGTTTTACTTAGATATGATTACACTGAATGAAATTACATATAACCTCTTTTAAAATTCATCCAGGGATTTCCCTGGTGGCACAGTGGTTAAGAATCTGCCTGCCAATGCAGGGGTCATGGGTTCAAGCCCTGGTCAGGGAAGATCCCACATGCCAGGGAGCAACTAAGCCTGTGCGCCACAACTACTGAACCTGTGTTCTAGAGCTGGCGAGCCACAACTACTAAGCCCACGTGCCGCAACTACTGAAGCCTGTGTGCCTAGAGCCTGTGCTCCACAACAAGAGAAGCCACCACAATGAGAAGCCCACGCACCGCAACAAAGAGTAGCCCCCGCTCGCCGCAACTAGAGAAAGCCCACGCACAGCAATGAAGACCCAACACAGCCATTAATTAATTAATTAATTAATTAATTAAAAATAATAAAATTCATCCAAACTGCTTGGGCAAGAGGCAGGTCATGATCGGAGCACATCTATATTATCTGTTATTTCCAGATTACAAAATCTACTGTAAAGATGATGATGAGGGTGAATGTGCAGAATAAACATAAATACCATAATAATTAGTTCAAGTCATTCATGATCACAAATTATAAATTATGACCGGTTCCCTTGAGGAGAGGAGGATAGATGTGATGGTAGTACACAGTGGGCTTCAACTGCACTTGTAATACTTTCTCATTTCTCAACAATGTAATAAACATATGGTACTCAAGAGTCTGCTATATCATTTTTCTGTCTTCAAAAATTAATGTATAAAAAGATTAAAATGTATTAAACATAAAAACATTAACTTTAAGAATTTTGCTTTCAGTCCAGAGACTTTAATAGTATCATCTGTAAGTCACAGAAAAATGTGTGCTACAGATCAAGAAGACCAACTACTGAAAAATTAAAACCAAAATATATAAATAACTGTAATTATTAGAAAACACTGCCTTGACAATAAGCATAGATTTTTTTTCATAACAATTAGGTATTTTTAAAGTTTGGAATAATTTGAATTCCTTACATAAAAATACAAGAAAATAACCTACCCAAGATGAAAATGCCAAAAGCATGATCTGTCTGAAGCTTATTGACAATTGTGTAACAATGAGAAAAACCAATAGTAAATTTTGGAAGGGGATCTGTTGATAAATTGTTTTAAGTATTACAAAGATTTTTTAAAAATTCACCTGGTAATTTTATAAAGATCACTTGATAATCTTGGAATAAAAGTAACATTCAGATAATAAAAAAATGTAGATGACAGATTGAAAGCCATGAAGAAAGAAATGCATATATAACATGGTAGGTACAGGTGATCACAAATATGTAAAATGTATACTTGCAAACAGAAATATTACAACATATGCTAAATACTAGCAGACATTATTTTTGATTGGTGAGACTACTTGTTTCTGCTTTTATGAATTTTCCAAATTTTAATATAAATATGCAATATATTATAATCACGAAAAGGAATACATGGCAAATTTTAAAAAGCAATAAATAGATTAGAAATAGGAAACAGAGAACGGATAAAAAGAACCAACTGAAGATGAGCTGAATTATCACCTGTATGGGCTAGGAGGATTTTCAAGTGAAACCTCAAATTTGCAGATGACACAGCTTTTCTTGATAGCCAAATACATAGAAATACATTTCAGGAAAAACTGTAAATAAAATAGGCAGGAAATTGGCGTGAAATAGTACACCCTAGGAAAAAATACTTCAAACCTACTTAAATGAAAACTGAGCTCTGTGCTCTCAGGGACCTCGTCCACACTGTGTCAAGTGCTCCTCAAAGATAACAGATCTAAGCCACTGAGACAGTCAGTAAGATCAATAAAACACCGGGCATCCTTGAGAAGGATATTACAAACAAAAGGAAAAGTATTATTCTACATTTGTTACCCAAAAAAGTGCCCCTCACACAGCTATAAGTAACCACAACTTTGAGAGGACATTGACGTAATGGAAGGTTCAGAAAAAGACAAAAGCAATTATTGCAATCCAGGGGCTGCTATAGAACAGATTTTAGAATATAAGATTATATACATTTGAGACCTGCAGAATGATGAAAATACAAAAGACACAGACAGTATATCAAACCCCAACTGAGTACAGGCATACTTCTTTTTTTTTCGCTTTGTAGATAGTGTGCTTTTTTTCAAAATTGAAGGTTTATAGCAACCCTGCTTCGAGCAAGTCCATTGGCATCACTTTTCCAATAGCATTTGCTCACCTGGTGTTTTGTGTCATATTTTGATAATTCTAATAGTTCAAACTTTTTCATTATTACTTTATGTGTTATGACGATCTGTGATCAGGGATCTTTGATGCTACTAGTACAAAAAACAACTCACTTAAGGCCCAGGTGATGGTTAAGATTTTTTAGTAATAAAGCATTTTATGTTTAATTTTTTAATTTTTTTGCCAGAATTATACTTCAGTTTAAATAAACACATAATTTTTTAAAATTACTTATCTATTTTATATATATTAGTGTATACATGTCAATCCCAATCTCCCAGTTCATCCCACCACCACCCCCACCCCCCGCTGCTTTCCCTGCTTGGTGTCCATACATTTCTTCTCAACATCTGCGTCTCTATTTTTGCCTGCAAACCGGTTCATCTGTACCATTTTTCTAGGTTTCACATATATGTGTTAATATATGATATTTGTTTTTTTCTTTCTGACTTACTTCACTCTGTATGACAGTCTGTAGATCCATCCACACCTCTACAAATGACCCAGTTTTGTTCCTTTATATGGCTGAGTAATATTCCATTGTATAAATGTGCCACATGGTCTTTATCCATTCATCTGTCGATGGACATTTAGGTTGCTTCCACATCCTGGCTATTGTAAATAGTGCTGCAATGAACATTGGGGTGCATGTGTCTTTTTGAATTATGGTTATCTCTGGGTATATGCCCAGTAGTGGGATTGCTGGGTGGTATGGTAGTTCTAATTTTAGTTTTCTAAGGAACCTCCATACTGTTCTCCATAGTGGCTGTATCAATTTACATTCCCACCAACAGTGCAAGAGGGTTCCCTTTTCTCCACACCTTCTCCAACATTTGTTGTTTGTAGATTTTCTGATGATACCCATTCTAACTGGTATGAGGTGATACCTCATTGTAGTTTTGATTTGCATTTCTCTGATAATTAGTGATGCTGAGCAGCTTTTCATGTGCTTCCTGGCCATCTGTATGTCTTCTTTGGAGAAATGTCTATTTAGGTCTTCTGCCCATTTTTGGATTGGGTTGTTTGTTTTTTTTAATATTGAGCTGCATGAGCTGTTTATATATTTTGTAGATTAATCCTTTGTCCATTGATTTGTTTGCAAATATTTTCTCCCATTCTGAGGGTTGTCTTTTCATCTTGTTTTTTGTGTTTTTTTTAAACATCTTTATTGGAGTATAATTGCTTTACAATGGTGTGTTACTTTCTGCTTTATAACAAAGTGAATCAGTTATACATATACATCTGTTCCCATATCTCTTCCCTCTTGCGTCTCCCTCCCTCCCACCCCTCTAGGTGGTCACAAACCACCGAGCTGATCTCCCTGTGCTATGCGGCTGCTTCCCACTAGTATCTATTTTACGTTTGGTAGTGTATATATGTCCATGCCACTCTCTGACTTTGTCCCAGCTTACCCTTCCCCCTCCCTGTATCCTCAAGTCCATTCTCTAGTAGGTCTGTGTCTTTATTCCCATCTTGCCACTAGGTTCTTCATGACTTTTTTTTTTTTTTTTTTTAGATTCCATATATATGTGTTAGTATACAGTATTTGTTTTTCTCTTTCTGACTTACTTCACTCTGCATGACAGACTCTAGGTACATCCACCTCACTACAAATAACTCAGTTTCTTTTCTTTCTATGGCTGAGTAATATTTGATTATATATATGTGCCACATCTTCTTTATGCATTCATCTGATGGACACGTAGGTTGCTTCCATGTCCTGGCTATTGTAAATAGAGCTGCAATGAACATTTTGGTACATGACTCTTTTTGAATTATGGCTTTCTCAGGGTATATGCCCAGTAGTGGGATTGCTGGGTTGTATGATAGTTCTAATATTAGTTTTTTAAGGAACCTCTATACTGTTCTCCATAGTGGCTGTATCAATTTACATTCTCACCAACAGTGCAAGAGGGTTTCCTTTTCTCCACACCCTCTCCAGCATTTATTGTTTGTAGCTTTTTTGATAATGGCCATTCTGACCAGTGTGAAATGACATCTCAGAGTAGTTTTGATTTGCATTTCTCTAATGATTCATGATGTTGAGCATTCTTTCATGTGTTTGTCGGCAATCTGTATATCTTCTTTGGAGAAATGTCTATTTAGGTCCTCTGCCCATTTTTGGATTGGGTTGTTTGTTTTTTTGATATTGAGCTACATGAGCTGCTTGTATATTTTGGAGATTAATCCTTTGTCAGTTGCTTCATTTGCAAATATTTTCTCCCATTCTGAGGGTTGTCTTTTCATCTTGTCCATGGTTTCCTTTGCTGTGCAAAAGCTTTTAAGTTTCATTAGGTCCCATTTGTTTATTTTTGTTTTTATTTCCATTTCTCTAGGAGGTGGATCAAAAAAGATCTTGCTGCGATTTATGTCAAAGAGTGCTCTTCCTATGTTTTCCTCTAAGAGTTTTATAGTGCTCAGTCGTACATTTAAGTCTCTAATCCATTTTGAGTTTATTTTTGTGTAGGGTATTAGGGAGTGTTCTAATTGCATTCTTTTACATGTAGCTGTCCAGTTTTCCCAGCACCACTTAATGAAGAGACTGTCTTTTCTCCATTGTATATCCTTGCCTCCTTTGTCATAGATTAGTTCACCATAGATGCGTGGGTTTATCTCTGGGCTTTCAATCCTGTTCCAGTATCTATATTTCTGTTTTCGTGCCAGTACTATATTGTCTTGATTACTGTAGCTTTGTAGTATAGTCTGAAGTCAGAGAGTCTGATTCCTCCAGCTCTGTTTTATTCCCTCAATACTGCTTTGGCTATTCAGGGTCTTTTGTGTCTCCGTACAAATTTTAAGATTTTTTGTTCTAGTTCTGTAAAAAATGCCACTGGTAATTTGATAGGGATTGCACTGAATCTGTAGATTGCTTTGGGTAGTATAGTCATTTTCACAATATTGATGCTTCCAATCCAAAAACATTGTATATCTCTCCATCTGTTTGTGTCATCTTTGATTTCTTTCATCAGTGTCTTATAGTTTTCTGAGTACAAGTCTTTCTCCTCCTTAGTTAGGTTTATTCGTAGGTATTTTATTCTTTTTGTTGCAGTGGTGAAGGGGATTGTTTACTTAATTTCTCTTTCTGATCTTTTGTTGTTAGTATATAGGAATGCCAGAGATTTCTGTGCATTAATTTTGTATCCTTCAACTTTACCAAATTCATTGATTAGCTCTAGTAGTTTTCTGGTGGCATCTTTAGGATTTTCTATGTATAGTATCAGGTCATCTGCAAACAGTGACAGTTTTACTTCTTCTTTTCCAATTTGTATTCCTTTTATTTCTTTTTCTTCTCTGATTGCTGTGGCTAGGACGTCCAAAACTATGTTGAATAAGAGTGGCGAGAGTGAACATCCTTGTCTTGTTCCTGATCTTAGAGGAAATGCTTTCAATTTTTCACCATTGAGAATGAGGTTTGTTGTGGGTTTGTCGTATATGGTCTTTATTATGTTGAGGTAGGTTCCCTCTATGCCCACTTTCTGGAGAGTGCTTATCGTAAATGGGTGTTGAATTTTGTCAAAAGCTTTTTCTGCATCTATTGAGATGATCATATGGTTTTTCTTCTTCAATTTGTTAATATGGTGTATCACATTGATTGATTTGCATATATTGAAGAATCCTTGCATCCCTGGGATAAATCTCACTTGATCATGATGTATGATCCTTTTAATGTGTTGTTGGATTCTGTTTGCTAGTATTTTGTTGAGGATATTTGCGTCTATATTCATCAGTGATATTGGTCTGTAATTTTCTTTTTTTGTAGTATCTTTGTCTGGTTTTGGTATCAGGGTGATGGTGGCCTCATAGAATGAGTTTGGGAGTGTTCCTTCCTCTGCAATTTCTTGGAAGAGTTTGAGAAGGATGGGTGTTAGCTCTTCTTTAAATGCTTGATAGAATTCATCTGTGAAGTCATCTGGTCCTGGACTTTTGTTTGTTGGAAGATTTTTAATCACAGTTTCAATTTCATTGCTTGTGATTGGTCTGTTCATATTTTCTGTTTCTTCCTGGTTCAGTCTTGGAAGGTTATACCTTTCTAAGAATTTGTCCATTTCTTCCAGGTTGTCCATTTTGTCCATTGGCATAGAGTTGCTTGTAGTAGTAAACCATGTTAAATTAAGGTATGTACATTGATTTTTTTTAGACATAATGCTATTGCACACTACAAGTGTGCAGTGGACTACAGTACAGTATAAACGTAACTTTTAAATGCACGGAGAAACAAAAAATTTGTGTGATATGCTTTATTGTGATATTTGCTTTATTGCAGTTGTCTGGAACTGAACCCACAATATGTCCAAGGTGTATTTGAAATAACTGCTTAAATTTTGTGGCACGTAAATTTCAGACAGAAAGGAATTCCATGCATAAATCTACAGGATTTAATGGTTTATAAATTGACACTGACTAAAAATAAAAATAGCCTCAAATGGTTGCCAATGGGGGTAGTGGGGTACAAAAATGGATAAAGCGGATCAAAAAGTACAAGCTTTTATTTATAAAATAAATAAGTCCTGGGGATGTAATGTACACATACAGTGACTATAGCTAACAATATTGTATTGAATATTTGAAAGTTGCTAAGAGACTAGATCTAAAGTTTTTATCACAAGAAAAAAATTTTTATAACTATGTATGGTGACGGATGTTAACTAGACTTATTGTGGTGATCATTTCACAATATATACAAATATCAAATCGTTACATCATAGACTTGGAACTAATATAATGTTATTTGCCAATTATACCTCCATAAAAAAATATTATGACCTTACATTAAAAAAAATAGCCTCGAGAATAGTACTAGAGTCCAAATACCTTTATATCCAACCAGCAATTAGGCTGGTGCCTGCCACATAATAAACACTTATAATAAATACTCAATAACTTGAATGAATGTTTGGGAAAACATTCCTAATTTGATGAGATAGACACCATGAAGGTAAATCATTTCTTTTTCTGGAAAGTCTTTTGGTTTCACAATCAAAAACAGAAGAGTGGCCTCCATCAAAAGGTTACCATCTTCTGAATGAAAGGGTAACTATTAATTTATGGAAGAACTGCACTGCTTTGCTTTTTCCATGCAGTATGTCTTATAGAGCATTTTAGTTTGAATTTCTCTTCATTCTACATACAGTCACACATAAAATCCAGCCACAGCATCATTCGATTTCAGTGTTCCTTAAATTTTAAAAAAGTTCCATCATTGTGGCCTCCTGAAACAGTATTACTTGAGAAGTGAATTTGTATGACATGACAAATAAAATGGAAGCAGTAGGTGATAATATTAGCACATGCTGTGATATCCTTACAGAGAATAACAGTAAAAATCTATTGAAAAAAGCAATAATTGCAAGGTGAAAAAGATTACTCAATGCACATACTTTTCAATCCTATGCTATTTAAAATATCATGTAACTTTAATTTGTATTTATTATATATTATTTGCTCTTTATTTTCTTTCACTAAATAAACTCTTCATCTGTCTATCCTATATGAGTAACATCGATCAGTACACATAAGGTATATAAAAATTTCCAGCACTGTGTTTCACCTTCACTCTCAGCTTCACAGTAAGTATCAAAAATTTACTAGCAATCTCTGAAGAGAATAACTATGGAAAGCCTCATTATCTCAGTGCTTCTCAAACTTTTTTTCAAAATTTCCCTCAGGGTAGAGAAGAATAAATTGGATATACCCTAGGGTCTGGTGGTATAGCCCCAGTTTAACAGCCACAACTCTGAAATTTTTTTGAAGAGTCAGACTGGATCTTTCAAAAATTCAAATAAATTTTGGTCTACTCATATATATTTTCTTTAAATAAAAATAATGTTTAAAGTTGCTCTTGAATAAAATCGATGGCCCAAAAAGACATGCCATGTTAATGCTGTGGCTTTATGAACTCCACGGCATATCACTATGCCATGGATATCTTTAGTAGCTACTGCTCTCCACATTGCAAACTGTGTGAATTTTTTTCTCTAAAAATGGTAGTGAAATTTATAATAATATAAGAATTCTTAACTCATATGAATTCATGTATTTTGTTCAGATGAGCTTTTATTTTTTTCCTTTCTGCCCCAAATATTTTTTATTGAATTTTTTACACACTGGAGTTTTTGTAGATATACTAATCAACCACACTACCTATTCTCATCTGAGAAATAGAGGCATTTTAAATGTTTTTGAAATGATTAATTAATGGCTCTACTTAATGTTAAAACTTTGTATGGGTAGCTTGATTCTTGCTCCTCAGATTAGACAAAACTTGCAAAGAGAGATACAGTGATACAATAGGTAGATGATAGATTTATTTATTTTAATAAAAACCAAATTTAGAAATCCAAACAGGATCCAAATGCTCATAATTAGAGTGGCAAAAGTAATATAAGGATGAAACTATTAAATGTGGGTTTTGTTCTATTCATTTTATTCTATTTTAAAAGTATTCCCAGTTTTGAGTGCCTCTACATATTCTGACCTTTTGTTTTCAAGTTTTGATAAAGCTAGGACTTATCTCTCTAACTCACTCGCTGTGGTCCTAACTCACAGACTAGTGGTTGACAACCCAGATTATACTACCTTTTTATATGTGCCCAAATCCTGGATCTGGCGCTTAACAGCTGTGTGGCCTCACTAAACTTATTTAACCTCTATCTCTATGACTTCATCTGTAAAACAGGAATAACAATAGTTCCTATCTCATAGCAGTTAGTGAGAAAACTAATAAATTATCTGTAAACACAAGATTTATCACTACTTAAAACAGAACAATTTTGTTGACTGTCGGATTGAACTTTCTAGCTTTCTAAAGACAGTAGTTCTTATTTGTGTGGAAAAAATATTGTATGAAGCTTTTCAATAATATTTTTTGTATACTGCTTTTATAATACATCCTTGGAAGAAATAAAGAAAACAAAATCAAAATACACTCAGACAATTTTATCAATTTGGAATTTTTTTAGCTCTACTGAGGTATAATTGACAAATAAAATGGCATATATTTAAAATGTACAACTCGATGTTTTGATAATACATATATACTGTAAAACTGGGAAGACCCAGTGGGCTCTCTATGTGTTACTACCTACAACTGCACGTGAATCTACAATTGTCTAAGTAAAATTTTCAATTAAAAAAATCAAAAGAAATATATTCTCAGACATTCTCACTAGATTCCTGCACTGTCACCAGGAAGGGAACTGAGATACATATTAGAAACATAATGTTTAGAAACATAATGCTGTTTGGGCATTGGGATTCTATAAGGTCTTTCATGAACTAATCACATCTTACTGAAGTATAAACACATCTAAATTAAGCTCGTCCTCTGATCCTATAATATGAATGATTAAATAACTATTACCTGAAGATTTTTCCATCCAAAGCTCACACTTAGTGACAAAATGACAAGAGTCATTTGACACAAAATGACAAAGTGACACTTAGCAGTTGAGAGTGGATGCCTTGAAGTTAGCACAACTTGAGTTAGAATATGGACGTCACAAGTGAAGAGATCTGTGACCTCGTGCAAGGTCCTCACCATGAACTTTCCCTGAATCCCATGCCCACTGGCCACCCCACCACTACATTTCTCCAGCAATCTGTGCTTAGCTCTAACAGCACTCAGGATCCTGTTTCCAATTCCCTGTTCGCTTTATTCTGATCTCCCCAAGATTATGCTTCATTTATTGTTGCACTAAATAATTTTATTATTTATTACTTCCCTGTGAAAAGTGATTCTTACTCTTAGTACTTTCCTTGCTCACATCTGTTTCTTATAGGTTTATCTAGCTCATAAATCATAATCTTCTTCTGACACACTGAAGAATGCTTATTAATACTGCTGAAATTTAAATTCATGTGGAGAGTACTTAGAAAGATACAGAAGATTAAGTTGGAACATGCATAGACATCTCACACAATCTAGTGTTCGATGGTAGAATAATTCCGTGCTTTAAACCAAAGGATTGTTTAAAAAGCTCTTAAATATTTCCCCTTATATGATTTTGTAATTTTTTCATTCAAATGTGTCATATCTGGCTATGTACTTGACAACAACAGAGCTTTGCTGTGGTATAGATTTATCCCATATGACAGGTCAGCACTGAGAGTAAAAATTACATCAAGGAATTGGTAATGTAAAATGCCAACAAACTCCCCTTTCATGAAAACAACTGTATGTGTTTAAGAAATATTAAATAAAATCAAATATGATGACTGTTAGCAATCTTTTGCTGATACAGGTATTCCTTTAAAAGAGCTATAAAAACCAGAATCTTCTTTCACTCAGACACAAAGCATTTCCAGAGCTTGCAATTTCCTCCTGAAATAATATAATATAAAAAACACATCCTAATTTAAATATTCACGTCTTCACTTTATTTAATGGTATGCTACTCTTACTATAGATATTATATTTTAATGTTCCATGATGTTTCTTCCTGTTTTATAACAGCTAAAGAGCCACCTTCAAGAGTAATAAATCATCATTATGAGGTTCATATTTCTTTCTTTGAAAAATGTGTTCTGCTCCTAAAAATGACAACACACTGGCACTCAAAATAAAATCTCCTTTAACATGCATACTACATTTTTTAAAACTAGGAAATAATCCACTGGTCTAGGAGACAAACTTCAGGATTCAAGTCTACTTCAAACAATCTTGATCTAACATTCCTGTAGAACTAAAGCATAAGAGATGAAACATGAAATTTAGCAAAACAATAACAAAAAAACTGCAGGATATAATTTGGTCCCTGAACTTTTTGAAGATCAAGAAAAATCAGCTGGGATTCAACATTTAAAGGATACTACCAATAAAATATACCTAGAATAATACAAATGTACTTTGCAGGTTTGTCATTTTGACTAGAAACATCTGAGAAATGAACTTCTTTTAAAATTGTCCTCAGAAAAGGTGGCGTGGCGGGGAGCAAGTTTATCTCCTTTAAACAGCACATCCCAAGTCATCCTTTTATCAGTTTGGAAGAAAGGAAAAAAGAAACATTCAACAAAATTATCATAGACCCTCAATAAGCTAATATCATACTTTTTCTCTCTTCTCCTGGCGCCTCTCATACATACCACAATGCGTACACACATACTGGCACACATACACACACATCCATCTGCATACAGTTCATACGCACAAGCACACATACTACAGACACAGGTTTGTTGTGGAGCAGTTTTTTTAACAAGGGGCATATTTGGAGGTTGGGAAATGGATCATACAGGCTGTCAAGTATGTCAGAGTCCAGGAGGCATTAAATATTAAAGGATATTCTAGTATTTTATAAAAACTGTGCTTTTCTTCCTTAAAGATTAAATCTACTAGTTAAATCCACTCTGTGTAAAAGCTAGTTTCTTTGTGAGAAGAAAATATTACAGGGCATTTTTACTGCTTTTACGTGAAAACCAGAATAATAGGTTTTCACACAAAATTAAAGAAACAAACCAGGAAGCAGTCTCAATTGAAAAGTACTTTAAGCAGAGACAGGGTGATCTTTTGGAAAGCGCATGGATTCCGATCCCAGCTGATATTGACTAGTTCTGGAATACGTATCAGGCATTTTCACCTATCTGATACTCAGGGAAATGTGACCTAAGCTGGCCAGGTATCTTGGCCCCTATGAACACATGGTTGGACACATGAACGATGCAAGTTAATCAGAGCCCTGAAGTAGGAAGACTTTCTCCTTCTGAGATTTAAAGTGCTGAGGACCACCTAAGCCTGTAACTTAGGCACCTTGTAGGGAGAGCCCAAATGAAATTAAAGACAACAAAAAGGAAAGCTGAAAGGAGAGAGGGGAGAGCCCCAATGAAGCAACTGCAAGCCCTCATCAGCAGGTGGTTAAGTCAGGTCTCCTTTGCACTCTCTGGACAAAATACCAAGAGTTGTCAATAGAGGCTATATTTTTATTTCCATCACCTGCAACTGAAGACTAACATAAGAGAAACTACCTATCTTATATAATTCTAGCAATGAATAATCTAGGACAGTACATAGAAGGTATCTGACAATGCTAAATATTATTATTACTATTAATATAAAAGGGTAATTCTTTTTTCTTTTACAAAGGATGTGCTCTGATTTTGCATTATAAAACTCAACACCTATAAACATCTCCTTAACACAGGATAGATACCTAATCAAAGATTGATGAGCAAATGAATAAACAAAGTTTATGGGTTTGCATTTGGAAAAACTATCTATGGTATAATGTTTTATTTTCCAGCTAGACAGCAAACAATTTAACAAGCCACAGAAGGTGAAGACCATTAGATTAATATTTAATGTTCATGAAGTAGGGGAAAATATAAATTATCATTCTATTTTCCTTTTTTTCCATGGTTAAACAGTAAATCTCTCAACCTTCTTAAGTAGTTTAATTTTTGTATCCAATGAGACATATTTATCAAATGTTAACAGAATTATTAGTAGGAAAATCTCAACTTTCAGCAGTTTACAACTTGAGAATTAAAAAGGCAATGTCAAAACTGGATGATAGGGGGCTTCCCTGGTGGCGCAGTGGTTAGGAATCCGCCTGCCAATGCAGGGAACACGGGTTCGTGCCCCGGTCCGGGAAGATCCCACATGCCGCGGAGCGGCTAGGCCCGTGAGCCACAACTACTGAGCCTGCGCGTCTGGAGCCTGTGCTCCGCAACGGGAGAGGCCGCGACGGTGAAAGGCCCGCGCACCGCGATGAAGAGTGGCCCCCGCTCGCTGCAACTGGAGAAAGCCCTTGCACAGAAAGGAAGACCCAACACAGCTAAAAATAAATAAATAAATTTAATAAAAAAAAAAAAAAAACTGGATGATAACTTGCAGATAAAGCAAAAACATAGAAGTATAATTATTCAAACTTTTCCATTCTGTTATCATTGAATCCTCTTTTAAATCAATAATTATAGAAAAAATAAATAGAAGTTATATGTATTATAAAGAAAGTATTCTGTGTTTGAGTATGGGATTGCTGATTTGTAGTATTATCTTTTTAATCTTGATTTCTACTGCTGCATAATAAATTACCAAAAACCTCATGACTTAAAACAACATGCATTTACTATCACACAATTTCTGTGGGACAGGAGTTGGCATTGCTTAGACTGGTGCTCTGCTTACGGTCTCACAAAGCTGCAATCCAGCTGTGGTTTCTTGCTGGTTATCAACCAGGGGCTGCTCTCAGCTCCCAGAGGCCCCCGAAGTTCCCTGCCATGTGACCCTCTTACAACCGGGCTATTTGATTCTTCAAGGCCAGCACAGGAATCTCTCTGACTTCTAGGTGCTCTTTTAAAAGCTAATTTGATCAGGCCAGGCCCTCTTAGGATAATCCCCCTTTTGATTAATTCAAAGTAATCTAGTTAGAGATCTGAAGTATATCTCAAATTGCCCCTTCTACTTTGTCATAAAATGGAACTTAATTATGATATTGATATCCCATCATCTTCACAGGTCCCACTCACACTCAAGAGGAAGTGATTATACAGGACATGAAACCCCAAGGTTGGGAACCTTGGTGCCCACCACACCAAAGAACCTAATTGTCCCAAAATATGATTGTATATACACAAAGTCCTCAGACATCCAGACCAGTCACTTAAAAAAACATAATTTAAAATTACCAACTCCAGGGGCTTCCCTGGTGGTGCAGTGGTTGGGAATCTGCCTGCCAGTGCAGGGGCCACGGGTTCGAGCCCTGGTCTGGGAAGATCCCACGTGCCACGGAGCGGCTAGGCCCGTGCGCCACAATTACTGAGCCTGCGCGTCTGGAGCCTGTGCTCTGCAACAAGAGAGGCCGCGATGGTGAGAGGCCCGCGCACCGCGATGAGGAGTGGCCCCCGCTCGCCGCAACTGGAGAGAGCCCTCGCACAGAAACGAAGACCCAGCACAGCCAAAATGAATAAATTAATTAATTAAAAAAATTTTTTTTAAAAATCCACTGATTTGGGTGGGAACTTACTTAAAAAAAAAAAAAAATTACCAACTCCAAATAGTTAACCTATATCTCACTATTGAAATTTACACTCAACTTTTTCTTTTGTGGGAAATGAGTTGGGATTTGAGTTCAAGCTATTGTAAAAAACTCTCTTTGGTAATATGCCTATTCCCGGTTATTAGCACCTGGATGCTATGACAGATAGAAGGAGAAATGAAATAATAACAGCAGCTTTTCTCCACTTGCTGCTGAATTAGTGTGACATGGATCAAATGGATTAGCAGGCAAGATGGTTGGTCAGTCTGATGGCAGCGATGCTGATTAAAAAGTCCAGAAGGGAGAAGCTTGCTGTAGCAAATGTATCTTACTGACATAAAATTTTTCATAGGTCTTGATATTTAAAATTTGAACAGTCATTAGAGGAAAAAGGCACAGTTACATCTACTAAAATGCATTTTTAATTTTTTTTATTCCATAAGTGTTTATTGAGAGCATTCCCAGCTTCACCACAAATACAATGAGTGAACATTATAAAATCATACCTCCTCCCTAAAGTCTTCAGTGAAAGGATCTAGGTTGAAAGGATCTAGGTTTTTTTTAAGGCTCTGAGTCATCTCACAGTTAATAAAAATTTTTAGGTAAGTGAGGCCCACTTATGAATATACTTCTTCTTACTGATATTCTCTCAAATGTTTGAAGACAACGAGTATACCTTTTCTGAGCCTGCTCTGGTATATGATAAATACTTGCCATCACCCCAGGCATTACTCATATGGGCCTTCATTCCAATATCCACTTTTTCCTCAAAAAGTAAACTGCTTTCCTATATGCCTCTGAGGTATGGCATCTGAAATTTATGTCTTCAGATTTAACTCAGCAAATAAAAGATAGATCAGAGCTATCACTTTTCTTATTTTAAATCAGTGGGCTGCAAATTTAGGGGTACGTATAAGGATTTTGGTAAATATGCAAATTACTGGACCCAAATCCAGAGATGCTGATTATTTCATTTAATCTGGGTAGGGTCCCTTGAATGTGCATATTCAAACCCTTGGTAATTTGGACTCAGGTGAATCATAAGCCACTATTTGAGAAAACTTATCTCTTGAAATCATATAAGATTCCATTAGCTACTGTGTAATCTTATCAGAGGACTGACACCTAATGAATTTCCTGTTCACTAAATCCCCTAAGATTATATATATGAGTTCCCATGCAGTATAAAACTATCAAGTTCAGGGGACAAATCACAATGGCTTTGACATAGTACTACAGAAGTCCATCATAATAGATGTATCACTCTAACCTTTGACAATCTTCCAAGATCTTGATTTCGTCATACATATATGTACCTAATGAACTTGCCACCATAAATATATTTTGTAAGTTGTCTCTCTAAATCTTTATTAAAGTCAGTGGCTCTTTCTTCACAAGGTGCGTCCTATCCAAAAAGCCTCTCATTTGACATACTCTCACAAGGTAGATATGCTTCTCCTCCTCTTCTTTATCTTTACCATATAACTGTTTTCTTCTACATTATTCATGAGAAGTATTTGGTAATTTCTTTTTAATATTATTTCTATTTTCTATTTTAATAATATTTAATATTATTTCTATTTAATATTATTTCCACTAATTTTCTCTGATAAGTGAGTGAGTAGAAGAAAACTTATGAAACTCTCATGGTTTCCTAGTCATATGGAAAAATGTATTATATACAAGCCCACAATGAAAATCATAGTCACTTCCAAAAAGTAGAAATTGTCCAAGACACATTCTCTGATCACACCAAAATAAAAACTATGCCTTAAAAATAAATAGTTTGCACCTAGACGGGTGGGATAGGGAGGGTGGGAGGGAGACGCAAGAGGGAGGAGATATGGGGATATATGTATATGTATAGCTGATTCACTTTATTATAAAGCAGAAACCAACACACCATTGTAAAGCAATTATACTCCAATAAAGATGTTAAAAATAAATAAATAAATAAATATTTTGTGTTTAAAAAATATATATTAGCGTGTGTAGAAATTCATGACAATGAGAGCCCTATAGAGCAGCTTCCACAAATGGCACTCTTCCTCATCCAGTAAGCACATTGCCCACAGGTCTCTAGAACAGTCTTTCAGCCAACCTTGCAGTCAGTCCTACCACCCCAAGTGAGTTCCCTCTGATAAGTACTTGGGCTTAACTGCAACCATGGCAGTTACCAATGGAACTGATATTTGTTCAATAAGCTCCATAATACACAGGTAAAAAATACGTGATTTTTAAAAAATGTTATCCAAATAATACTACATATTAAGAATCCCATTAAGACATATCTTCATTAACTAAGCTTTTAAAAAAATTCTATAGAAGATCACCTAGTCGGCTTAGTCTACAGGATTCTACAGAAACTAATTTTTTTTTATTCCACAGAAGCATCAACTAGAAGAAATCTGCCATTCTCAGTATATACAACTGAAAAAAAAAATTTTTACTCTCCATGACAACAGTGTTCAGACACACGCAAAATCTTTTAGAACCCATTTAAATGAGTCAATTCATAATTTTAAAAATTAAATTAAAAACATAATAATTTATTCAATGTTTCTGGCTGCTGTCCATATTTTATTACTTTTTCTTTTAAACTGAGCTGGAAGAAAAGGATTTCTTCAGTCTTCAGAGAACTTTCAATAAACAGCAACTTAAATGACAAAGGAACAGACACTTTTAAATGATATTATAAACGTATGTTACTTTAAAAGCACTTGAGGATTTGGAACCAAGATGGCGGAGTAGAAGGACGTGCTCTCACTCCCTCTTGCGAGAGCACCAGGATCACAACTAGCTGCTGGACAATCATCGACAGGAAGACACTGGAACTCACCAAAAAAGATACCCCACGTCCAAGGACAAAGGAGAAGCCACAATGAGATGGTAGGAGGGGCACAATCACAGAAAAATCAAATCCCATAACTGCTGGGTGGCTGACTCACAGACTGGAGAACACTTATACCACAGAAGTCCACCCACTGGAGTGAAGGTTCTGAGCCCCACGTCAGGTTTCCCAACCTGGGGGTCTGGCAACGGGAGGAGGAATTCCTAGAGAATCAGACTTTGAAGGCTAGTGGGATTTGACTGCAGGACTTCAACAGAACTGGGGGAAACAGAGACTCCACTCTTGGAGGGCACACACAAAGTGGTGTGCGCATCGGGACCCAGGGGAAGAAGCAGTGACCCCAGGGGAGACTGAACCAGACATATCTGCTAGTGTTGGAGGGTCTCCTGCGGAAGCGGGGGCTGGCTGTGGCTCGCCGTGGGGACAAGGACATTGGCAGCAGAAGATCTGGGAAGTACTCCTTGGCGTGAGCTGTCCCAGAGTCAGCCATTAGCCCCACCAAAGAGCCCAGGTAGGCTCCAGTGTTGGGTTGCCTCAGGCCAAACAACCAACAGGGAGGGAACCCAGCCCCACCCATCAGCAGTCAAGGGGATTAAAGTTTTACTGAGCTCTGCCCACCAGAGCAACAGTCAGCTCTACCCACCACCAGTCCCTCCCATCAGGAAACCTGCATAAGCCTCTTAGATAGCCTCATCCACCAGAGGGCAGACAGCAGAAGCAAGAAGAACTACAATCCTGAAGCCTGTGGAACAAAAACCACATTCACAGAAAGACAGACAAGATGAAAAGGCAGAGGGCCATGTACCAGATGAAGGAACAAGATAAAAACCCAGAAAAACAACTAAATGAAGTGGAGATAGGCAAACTTCCAGAAAAAGAATTCAGAATAATGATAGTGAAGATGATCCCGGACCGAGGAAAAAGAATGGAGGCAAAGATCAAGAAGATGCAAGAAATGTTTAACAAAGACCTAGAAGAATTAAAGAACAAACAAACAGAGATGAACAATACAATAACTAAAATGAAAAGTACACTAGAAGGAATCAATAGCAGAATAACTGAGGCAGAAGAACGGATAACTGACCTGGAAGACAGAATGGTGGATTTCACTGCTACAGAACAGAATAAAGAAAAAGGAATGAAGACAGCCTAAGAGACCTCGGGGAAAACATTAAATGTAACAGAATTCGCATTATAGGGGTCCCAGAAGGAGAAGAGAGAGAGAAAGGAACAGAGAAAATACTTGAAGAGATTATAATCGAAAACTTCCCTAACATGGGAAAGGAAATAGCCACCCAAGTCCAGGAAGCGCAGAGAGTCCCATACAGGATAAACCCAAGGAGAAACACACCGGGACACACAGTAAGCAAATGGGCAAAAATTAAAGACAAAGAAAAATTATTGAAGGCAGTAAGGGAAAAACGACAAATAACATACAAGGGAACTCCCATAATGTTAACAGCTGATTTCTCAGCAGAAACTGTACAAGCCAGAAGGCAGTGGCATGATATACTTAAGGTGATGAAAAGGAAGAACCTACAACCAAGATTACTCTATCCGGCAAGGATCTCAGTCAGATTCGATGGAGGAATCAAAAGTTTTACAGACAAGCAAAAGCTAAGGGAATTCAGCACCACTAAACCAGCTCTACGACAAACACTAAAGGAACTTCTCTAAGTGGGAAACACAAGAGAAGAAAAGGACCTACAAAAACAAATCCAAAACAATTAAGAAAATAGTCATAGGAAAATACATATCGATAATTACCTTAAACGTCAATGGATTAAATGCTCCAACCAAAAAACACAGGCTTGCTGAATGGATACAAAAGCAAGAGACCCACTTTAGACCTAGGGACACATACAGACTGAAAGTGAGGGGATGGAAAAAGATATTCCATGCAAATGGAAATCAAAAGAAAGCTGGAGTAGCTATACTCATATCAGATAAAATAGACTTTAAAATAAAGAATGTTATAAGAGACAAGGAAGGACACTACATAATGATCAAGGGATCAATCCAAGAAGAAGATATAACAATTATAAATATATATGCACCCAACATAGGAGCACCTCAATACATAAGGCAACTGCTAACAGCTATAAAAGAGGAAATCGACAGTAACACAATAATAGTGGGGGACTTTAACACCTCACTTACACCAATGGACAGATCATCCAAAAGGAAAATAAATAAGGAAACAGAAGCTTTAAATGACACAAAAGACCAGATAGATTTAATTGATATTTATAGGACATTCCATCCAAAAACAGCAGATTACACGTTCTTCTCAAGTGTGCACGGAACATTCTCCAGGACAGATCACATCATGGGTCACAAATCAAGCCTCAGTAAATTTAAGAAAACTAAAATCATATCAAGCATCTTTTCTGACCACAACGTTGTGAGATTAGAAATGAATTACAGGGAAAAAAACGTAAAAAACACAAACACATGGAGGCTAAACAATATGTTACTAAATAACCAAGAGATCACTGAAAAAATCAAAGAGGAAATCAAAAAATACCTAGAGACAAATGACAATGAAAACACGATGATCCAAAACCTATGGGATGCAGCAAAAGCAGTTCTAAGAGGGAAGTTTATAGCAATACAAGCCTACCTCAAGAAACAAGAAAAATCTCAAATAAACAATCTAACCTTACACCTAAAGGAACTAGAGAAAGAAGAACAAACAAAACCCAAAGTTAGCAGAAGGAAAGAAATCATAAAAATCAGAGCAGAAATAAATGAAATAGAAACAAACAAAACAATAGCAAAGATCAATAAAACTAAAAGCTGGTTCTTTGAGAAGATAAACAAAATTGATAAGCCGTTAGCGAGACACATCAAGAAAAAGAGGGAGAGGACTCAAATCAATAATATTAGAAATGAAAAAGGAGAAGTTACAACACACACCGCAGAAATACAAAGCATCCTAAGAGACTACTACAAGCAACTCTATGCCAATAAAATGGACCACCTGGAAGAAATGCACAAATTCTTAGAAAGGTATAACTTTCCAAGACTGAACCAGGAAGAAATGGAAAATATGAACAGACCAATCACAAGCAATGAAATTGAAACTGTGATTAAAAATCTTCCAACAAACAAAAGTCCAGGACCAGATGGCTTCACAGGTGAATTCTATCAAACATTTAGAGAAGAGCTAACACCCATCTTTCTCAAACTCTTCCAAAAAATTGCAGAGGAAGGAACACTACCCAACTCATTCTATGAGGCCACCATCACCCTGATACCAAAACCAGACAAAGATACTACAAAAAAAGAAAATTACAGACCAATATCACTGATGAACATAGATGCAAAAATCCTCAACAAAATACTAGCAAACAGAATCCAACAACACATTAAAAGGATCATACACCACGATCAAGTGGGATTTATCCCAGGGATGCAAGGATTCTTCAATATACGCAAATCAATCAACGTGATACACCATATTAACAAATTGAAGAAGAAAAACCATATGATCATCTCAATAGATGCAGAAAAAGCTTTTGACAAAATTCAACACCCATTTATGATAAAAACTCTCCAGAAAGTGGGCATAGAGGGAACTTACCTCAACATAATAAAGGCCATATACAACAAACCCACAGCAAACCTCATTCTCAATGGTGAAAAACTGAAAGCATTTCCTCTAAGATCAGGAACAAGACAAGGATGTCCACTTTTGCCACTATTATTCAACATAGTTTTGGAAGTTCCAGCCACAGCCATCAGAGAAGAAAAAGAAATAAAAGGAATACAAATTGGAAAAGAAGAAGTAAAACTGTCACTGCTTGCAGATGACATGATACTATACATAGAGAATCCTAAAGATGCCACTGGAAAACTACTAGAGCTAATCAATGAATTTGGTAAAGTTGCAGGACACAAAATGCACAGAAGTCTCTTGCATTCCTATACACTAATGATGAAAAATCTGAAAGAGAAATTAAGGAAACACTCCCATTTACCACTGCAACAAAAAGAATAAAATACCTAGGAATAAACCTACCTAGGGAGACAAAAGACCTGTATGCAGAAAACTATAAGACACTGATGAAAGAAATTAAAGATGATACCAACAGATGGAGAGATATACCATGCTCTTGGATTGGAAAAATCAATATTGTGAAAATGACTATACTACTCAAAGCAATCTACAGATTCAATGCAATCCCTATGAAATTACCAATGGCATTTTTTACAGAACTAGAACAAAAAATGTTAAAATTTGTATGGAGACACAAAAGACCCTGAATAGCCAAATCAGTCTTGAGAGAAAAACACGGAGCTGGAGAAATCAGACTCCCTGACTTCAGACTATACTATAAAGCTACAGTAATCAAGACAATATGGTACTGGCACAAAAACAGAAACATAGATCAATGGAACAAGATAGAAAGCCCAGAGATAAACCCATGCACCTATGGTCAACTAATCTATGACAAAGGAGGCAAGGATATACAATGGAGAAAAGACAGTCTCTTCATTAAGTGGTGCTGGGAAAACTGGACAGCTACATGTAAAAGAATGAAATTAGAACACTCCCTAATACCATACACAAAAATAAACTCAAAATGGATTAGAGAGCTAAATATAAGACCGGACACTATAAAACTCTTAGAGGAAAACATAGGAAGAACACCCTTTGACATAAATCACAGCAAGATCTTTTTTGATTCACCTCCTAGAGTAATGGAAATAAAAACAAAAATAAACAAATGGGACCTAATGAAACTTCATAGCCTTTGCACAGCAAAGGAAACCATAAACAAGATGAAAAGACAACCCTCAGAATGGGAGGAAATATTTGCCAACGAATCAATGGACAAAAGATTAATCTACAAAATATATAAACAGCTCATGCAGCTCAATATTAAAAAAACAAACAACCCAATCCAAAAATGGGCAGAAGACCTAAATAGACATTTCTCCGAAGAAGACATACAGATGGCCAAGAAGCACATGAAAAGCTGCTCAACATCACTAATTATTAGAGAAATGCAAATCAAAACTACAATGAGGTATCACCTCACACCAGTCAGAATGGGCATCATCAGAAAATCTACAAACAACTAATGCTGGAGACGGTGTGGAGAAAAGGAAACCCTCTTGCCCTGTTGGTGGGAATGTAAATTGATACAGCCACCATGGAGAACAGTATGGAGGTTCCTTAAAAATCTAAAAATAGAATTACCATATGATCTTGCAATCGCACTACTGGGCATATACCCTGAGAAAACCATAATTCAAAAAGACACATGCACCCCAATGTTCATTGCAGCACTATTTACAATAGCCAGGTCATGGAAGCAACCTAAATGTCCATCGACAGATGAATGGATAAAGAAGATGTGGTACATATATACAGTGGAATATTACTCAGCCATAAAAAGGAACGAAATTGGGTCATTTGTTGAGACGTGGATGGATCTACAGACTGTCATACAGAGTGAAGTAAGTCAGAAAGAGAAAAACAAATATCGTATATTAACGCATGTATGTGGAACCTAGAAAAATGGTACAGATGAACTGGTTTGCAGGGCAGAAATTGAGACACAGATGTAGAGAACAAACGTATGGACACCAAGCGGGGAAAGCGGCGGGGTGGTGGGGGTGTGATGAGTTGGGAGATCGGGATTGACATGTATACACTGATGTGTATAAAGCTGATGACTAATAAGAGCCTGCTGTATAAAAAAAAATATTATTCAAGTCAAAAAAAATAAAAGAGAAAAAAATAAAAGCACTTGAGTGAAAACCTTTGTTGATAAAGATTGTTTTTCAAGTTTCTCCTAAAAGAACTCAATAAAAATCAAAGGGGAAAAATAGTAGATGGGATGGGTGAATAACCACAAAAGGTATGGCTATGAATAAAGCTTACTGTCCAAAACAGAACTTGGATAAGGAGCTGTGAAATTAGAAGTCAAGGGAAGGTCACACTATTTGTGCTTCAGTTGTTTGGTTTGCTCTTAATCATATATCTTGGAATTGTTTTCTGAGCTTGTTTTAATGAGATTGTTTTTGCTGCTCTTTTGTGGTGAAGACCTTTAAACACAGCTAAATTTGGATAGTGTTCTCTAGCGATAATCTTTTCAAGCTAAGATTAACATAGGCCAACAATGTCCTCCTTTATCTTTTGCCTCTGAACTTCTCAGTGACAGAGGTATATATAGGTTATGTGATGACCCCTAGCTACATGGTGTAGTTGAAAAATCACTGTCAGTAGATTACAGCACACTAGGCACAGAGCATAAAACTACCATCTACCACATGAGAATATGTTTGCCTTTAATGGTGTATCTTGTTAATGAAACTCATTATCATGTTTCTCACTTACATATTTATCATCTGGTTGATATTTTTTTTTAGTTCTGAGCTCATCTGTTTGTTCAGCATGTCATGTATTTTTTGTTTGTTTGTTTTGAATCTTGTAAACTATATTTTAAAAATCTCTTAAAATGAATGTAAGAGACCCAAAGGATTAGTGAAATACTAAGTCAAATTTTACAGTCAAGAGAACCAAACTGAATGAGGATGCACAGAATATTCACAAAAAGCATGATTCATTTATTTAATTTATTTGATTTATTGATTCATTCATTCAACAAACTTCCTCCCTATCCCCAATCTGTCTCTCAAAACCTTTCAGATTAATCTCCTAACACAAACTTTGATGGTGTACTTTACTTTTCAAGAGCTCACAGTAAATCTCTCCCACCTCATTCTACTTTCCTCCATTTCTCTAGCACGTAATATTAAATGGCTGGTAACTAGTAGACATTAAGTCAGTGTTCATGGAAAGTTTGACATAAATTCATTCCATCTAAATGACTCTGAAGTTTTTCCATTTACTTGCTCCACTCCAAGCCTTATTTTCCACCATCACCCAAAGAAAACCTTCTGCTCAGGCAACTTATCTTAAAAGCCCCAGTCTTATTCCATGTCATTGCCCTTGACTTCTTCCTTTATGGAAATATGTGGTTCTGTACCCCTGTAAGTACTACACACCTCTCATTAAGATTTAAAATAGCATTCTGCATATCTAATATACCCTCTGTGTTTCCATGGCTTCTAGGTCATATTTTAGGATATGGCACTCCTAGATTTAGCCATGGAGTTAAACAAAATATTTACCACAAAAATGTGATACATTCTTTATTCATTCATGAATGCATTATCTGTTTATTCCCTCATTCAATATTGATTCATTCCAACAAATATTTATCGGGTGTCTATCAGTGCCAAAAAATGTGCTAAGCACTAGAGAGAGAGACGGTAAGGAAAACAGAAATAGTCCTTTCCCTCTTAAAGTTTAGAGTAGAGAAAGACGGGACACTGATCAACTCATTCAAAAAGTCAACAATTATAATCCATGAGGAGTGTTAAGACAGAAAGGCATAGGAAATGACAGCACCCCCAATAAGGGAGTATGATCTACTTGGGAGGTAGGAGGCAGTCTTAAAAAGACTTCTCTAAGGAAGTGATATTTGAACTGAAGTTTGAAAAATAAATAAGCTAGGTGGGGGCGATCTTCTAAAGCAGTAGGAAGGCTCAGAGATAAGGACTTTTAATTCAGCGAAGCAAACAGAACATATTTAATAAATCAAAAGAGTCTAGTATGGACAGACACAACTTGACAAATAATGGCAAAACCCACTAGAGGCAAGAATGGTGGAGACTTTTTTGGTGTTTCTTACAGGAACAATGGCAGATCACTGTAACTTTAAAATAGGGGAGTGACAAACATCTCTGGCTACTGTGAAGAGAACAGGTTGGAGTGAGCAAGAACTGGGGAAGTCTTTTTAGAAAACAATGATGGGGGCTTGCTCAGAGCATTCAGAGAATCAGGAAGGGCGGCTGAACCTGCATAGAAGAGACACTTGTTTCTCAGATGAGGTGTGCTTGAGTTAATTATCTTGTGAGAAGTAGGAATTGGTCAATAAGATAATGGAGGGATAGGTATTATAGCCTCTACTCAACCCGAGTGACCATTTCTTTTTTGTTGATCCTCCTATTCCTCTCTGCTTTCGATTATGACCCTACACTTTGGACTCTGCTTTCCTACCTGTAACCATGATACCCATCTGCCATCTCTGAGTGAACTTTCTGGATACTGAAATCTTCTTTTCTGCCTTCCTCTAAAATAATTAGGCGTTTAACATTTGTTTATTCATATGTTTAAGTTTTGTACTGTGTATCAGATACTCTTCTAATTAGATGAATTAGAAGTCGTTGTGACTCATAAAACTCAAAGTCAAGTGAAGATGTTATAAATGGTTTCATGCTTTCACTCAATGCCTATTTATTGAATAGCTACCATGTACCAAGCATAAGGATACAGAAGTGAAACAAGAAAACGCCTGATTTGGTGCTGCTTTCCTCTGGTGAGGAAGATAACATTTGTAACACATTATGCATTAAGGGCTATTATAGAAACAGGAACAAAAAAGAAAACTGTTAATATCGAGAGGATAGAAGTGTCCATTTTCATGAAAAAGCAACATTTTTGTTGAGTCTTAAAAGATGAAAGAGAGGGCTTCCCTGGTGGCACAGTGGTTGAGAATCTGCCTGCCAATTCAGGAGACACGGGTTCGAGCCCTGGTCTGGAAAGATCCCACATGCCACTGAGCAACTGGGCCCGTGAGCCACAACTGCTGACTGCGCGTCTGGAGCCTGTGCTCCGCAACGGGAGAGGCCGCGATAGTGAGAGGCCCGCGCACCGCGATGAAGAGTGGCCCCCGCTTGCCACAACTAGAGAAAGCCCTCACACAGAAACGAAGACCCAACACAGCCAAAAATAAAATAAATAAATAAATAATTAAAAAAAAAAAAAAAGATGAGAGTTTCCCAAGCATAATGGTGGAGGAAGGCCTCCCTAGACCAGGTGATGAGCAGGTGAAAAATCTGAGTGGGAACTGAGGAGAAATTAAAAGTTGCAGAACCTTTGTTTTTTTTAAAAAATAACTGTGGATTTAGGGTAGGGTGGAGGATTGCTTAAAATAAGAAAAGGCTAGCAGCAGGAAGATGAGTTGAAAGTCTGTAGTGAAAGTACAGAGAGAAAATACTGAAGTCTGGACTGTAAAGATGTAACAAGCTGTGCAGATGGAGAGAAAAGAGTGGGGTCATTCTGAGGTTTCCGAATCAGGCAGCAGGAGTCATTAACTGAGATTAAGACCACCGGACGTGGAGTGCACTGGGGAGTCAAGCTGAGAGCATTCTATCCTTTTGGCTGGCTCTTTTTCTTTTGCTTACTCTCAAATGTTGGTACTCCCAGGGACTTCCCTGTGGTATATAATAAAGCACAACAGATGTTTACAAATAAAGACAAACAAAAACAAGCAAAACACAAATAAGTAGGGGAGGAATACTTCTGAAAAGGACATATTCTGCCAAGTTTGAGATGGAAATTTTAATGTCCAGTGCCTTAGTCCTTTCTCATTTCCATGGAATCCAGGCACTAAATGCACACTCATCTTGGGAGGCAGATGTGGTGGTGAAGTGCTCAACTTCCGGTGCTGGATGAAAAAACCTGAGGTTTGTATACCAGCTCCACCATATGCTAACTGGCTTAACCTCTCCAAGTGTTTCTTCATCAAAAACATGGGACAACAAAACTTTCTTCATAAGATTGTGGTGAAGATCAAATGAAATAATCCATGTAAACAGTGCCTAGCACTGTAAAGGCCTCATAAAACATTAGTTTAAGTAATAATAATAAATACTATTGATATATACTGTGCACTGTTCCAACTACTTTTTCTTCCTACTACTTCATTTGATTCTCATAACATCTTAATGAGACAGGCATTATTATCAGTATTAATATTATTATTATTATTACAGTCATCCCATTTTTACAGATAAGGGAATTGAGGCACAGAATTCTAGTGACTGGCCTAAAGTCATATAGGTTGCAAGTGCTGAAGCTGTCATTTGAACATGAGCAGCCTGGCTGTGGAGTCAGAAATTTCAACTCCAGGAGATCCTGAAGTTCCCACAAGGTTCCAAGGATATCCTTGCCTGATCCCACAAGCTTTCCACAAGTACTCACCTACTGACACCTGGCCTCCGCAAAGGATTTCTCTCCTATACCATTCATGCTCCATATTGATTTCTCCTTTTACTCCATTCTTTCCACTTATAAGCTGTACAGTACAATTTAAAACTTAATCATTTACTTGTACATTTCTCTGTAATGTATGTGAGTCTTGTCTTGAACATAAGCCCTTGAGGCAGGGATTATATCCCATACTTGGTATTCTCTCTAGTAATAGCTTAAGGCCTGAGTATCAGTAAGTTCTCAGTAAATACTTGTTGAGTGATTGATTCTCAGGCTCCAAGGCATCATTACTGGAAGAAACAACAACTGGAGAGATTTGCATAAGGTCTGGTCACCACTACTAAAGATTTCACATTAGCAAAAGTGCAGGCCATGACACAGAGTTCCACTTGTGAGAATATTGCTAAAGGGCCCATAGAGAAGAGGCAAAGCTCTTGGAATTTATATTGAAGAATGACTTAATCTTGTTCTTTTGTTTATTACTGTGAAGATTATTTTTACAGTATAATATAGAGGCATGTTTAAGTATGATTATGCAGAATAAAAATTTTTAGATTTTTTTTCCTTTTAATAATTACAATTAGGGCAATATAAAAGAATATTCATTGGCTTAGGTCCATATATACTCAGAAAAAAATGGTTGGTGCATTTAAAGCAGTTTGAGAAAAAAATATAATGAACAATTGCTACTTTTTAAAGCTAAGTAATAGATCTAAAATGAATATGAACAGATTTTACAGTAACAGACCAAGTGCACTATTTAGAAAGTAACAGCTTGAAAATAACAGTTCTCTAAAATAATTTTTATTTGTTTAAATTGTTTAAAAACTGGAGTCAAAAAGAAATGCTCGAAAGTCAAATAAGTCAGATAAAAGAGTGAAAGTCAAAATAGACTTTAGGAAAAAATATTTTTAAGAAGATCATTTGAAAGAAAATGACTACCACGGAATTTACATTTTTCTAACAAGAAATATTCATTGCAGCACTTGTCTCGTTGTTGCCAATACCACACAGTTTCTAAAGAGCAAACTGGCAGTTTTAAATCAAATGTAACCTTAATTTCACGTATTCCTTTATTCAATTTTAAGATATTTACTAGGCACCATGCAAGAGAATTTGCAATAATATGGAAGTGAAAGAAGACCATTTCCTACCTGAAAATAACTAGAAATCTACTCAGAATGGTAAGTGCAAGGTGTGAGAGCTATAATGGAGATTCAAAGTCCTTTGGGAGATGCGGGAGTTATCTCTTGCCCCTTTTATGCAAGAGTCCAGAAAAGCCCTCATAGAAATGATGGCATTTGAACTGTTACTTAAGAATAGGTAGGGGCAGGACAGGAATAAAGAAGCAGATGTAGAGAATGGACTTGAGGACAGGGGGAGGGGGAAGGGTAAGCTGGTATGAAGTGAGAGAGTGGCATGGACATATATACACTACCATATGTAAAATAGACAGCTAGTGGGAAGCAGCCACATAGCACAGGGAGATCAGCTCGGTGCTTTGTGACCACCTTGAGGGGTGGGATAGGGAGGGTGGGAGGGAGATGCAAGAGGGAGGAGATATGGGGATATATGTATATGTATATCTGATTCATTTTATTATAAAGCAGAAACTAACACACCATTGTAAAGCAATTATATTCCAATAAAGATGTAAAAAAAAAAAAAAAGAATAGGTAGCACTTGGACGGCATGAGAAGGGTATGGCATCCTGGATCAGAGGAACAGAAAAGCAAATGAGGTAGAAGGTGTTTGGTGTGTATGCATGTAGAGAAGCAGCAGGGTTGTTTAAAAGGAAGTTGAGATACATGTGATGTGAGGACCAGAGTGAAGGTAACAGGAAATACTGAAAGATTTTAGTAAGGAATTTATATAATTAGACATATTTTAGAAAGATTAATTTGACAGTGATAGAGAATAACTGGAAGGGGCAGAGACTTTGAGTAGAGAAATCAGTTAAGGTATACTATCTCTCAGGACAGGTAGGATGTTGTATAAACAGAAATTCCCAAGTCTCAGTGGATTAAACTAACAGAGACTTATTCCCTGCTCCTGCTCCATGTGATGTAGGGGCCCAAAGGGGGCATTGATGCATATTTTCTGCACTCAAGCATCTATTTGGAAGATCATATGTCTCTATAGCATGGTGAATTGTACACTGGATTTTAAAGGATTCAGTCTAGGAGTAACACATGCCACTTCTGTTCACATTGCATATGGCTATGCCTAACTTCAGGGGATGGGCAAGTACAATCCTACTATGAATCCAGGAGAAGAATGGGCAATAACCACAAACAGCACCAGTGACTACCTCAAGAGATGACTGCCATAGTTCAGATAAAAGGTAATAAGGATGTAAGCAATGGGAATTGAAAGAAGTAGAAGAGTAAAAGAAATACTCCAGAAATAGAATCAAGGCCTTGCTGACTGATATAATATAGGAGGAAAGAAAGGGATCTAGTATGACTCTAAGGGCTTATACCTAGAAGACTAATGGTGTCCTTAGCAGATATTAGAAAATAAGGAGAAAAGAGTTGATTTGAGGGGTGAATAGTGGTATAGAGGATGGGGAACTTCAAAGAGAGAATTCTTAGTTGTTAAGTTTAGACTACGTTAAGTTATAAGTCCTTAATAACTTAATAAATAAATATCCTTATTTATACTTTGTAAATAAGGATATCCAAAGGACAGTTGAAAATTAGGAGCTGGAGTTCACAGAATAGTTCAAATGTGGAAATAAGGATTTTAGACTCACTGACATAGAAGTAATGTGTAATGTTTAAATCTATGGGCTTAGATGAGACTACAAATTTTGCATCATTAGATTGACCTTACCAAATTCTTGAGCCAATAGAGAGAATGTTGATCTTATTTTACTGGCTTCATATTCCTGAAGAAAATAAACTACCAATGATAAAAATAATGCAGACAGGAATTTGCAGTTATTCTGGAGGAAGATACACTACTATTTTAAGTATTAAAATTGGTGATAGCTATGAATTTCAAATCTGTCAGATAGCTATGAATTTCAAATCTGTCAGGAGTCTTTTGTTAATACAATCTTACAACTCTTATATCTCATTCCTAGAAGGTCACCATGTAAATGAAAGTGAAGACTGCTAATCTCTACTGGGATAATTAATAAGCACATACTTAAAGATAATCCTCCTCATGGTGTTGTAACACTTATGCAATTTTTAAAAAGAGAGCTTTCCTTTCCCTTTGCCTTAGCGTGCACAGACATCAACATTTAGTAGAGAGCTAATAAGGTAAACCCTTTATAAAGAATTTCAAGCAAATTTCAAGCTTTGAGCTCATAGAAACATTTTACTTGTCTATGCAGGTAAATATGAAGTGATCCATTACTCAGTCAACACACATTCAATTACTCTCATAGTGAAGTCAAATATATAAAATGAAACACCCTAGGGAGGATTTTTCAAATTGATTTTACGATCTGTGAGTGGATATTTAAATCAAGTTAGTAGTTAAACCTAGTATTAAAATAAAGAATATCGAGTTAAAATATTGGAGTGCACTGAATTTAATAAGTCTAAGTATCGCTTGAAGACATTTTATGACATTTTCATTGTGTGTGTGTGTGTGTGTGTGTGTGTGTGTGTTAGAGAGAACTGGTCATAATTTAAATGTATTTTTTTTTTACCAAGAAAAGAGTTTGAAGACCACTGCTCTACAGGAGTAAGGAGACAGGAGGGAGACTGGTGTGTTAACCAGGAAATGCTTTAGCCACTTTATTAATTACAGGAAAATACAAGCTATGGATCCCACTTCAACAGCCATAGAACATTCTCAGTCCCTTAAAATCCACCAGGTCTTTGTGTTCTGCTGCTTTCAATTTCACCGTTTTCTGCTTGGTTGATGATTTATACTCAAAACTATACCTTAGAGAATGAATGTATTCAAACTGGATGTCAACCTTAATCAGACTCAGCATATACATACTTATTCTCCATTTCATCTTTGTTAGCAGAGCTTAAGTGTACTGGGAATTGTTTCACAATCTTACCAGTAATACTACAACATTATATCTGTTGAATACTAAAACACCTTATCAACCCTTAACTTGACTACTATACTAAATATTTCTAATTGCCAAAGTGGTCTTTATCTACTTCAAAAGGAGTGAGGGGCTCAGAAGAAAGGTCAAATTTCCTGAACTTATCTCAGAAAAGGATGACCAATTTTTAAAATGAGCATAAATATTCAAAATATCATCTATAATATATTTTATTAATCAAGACACAATATTAGTATTAAATAAGGATTAGATATGGAGTATCTCATTGTTATTTGGAATTTCCTTATGTTGAAAAAGGAAATAAGATTTAAGCTGTCTTGGTTTTTTAAGCATTTAGGTTTTGAAATTTTTCTTCCCAATCCTTCATCTTGGGTTCACCCTAAATACTCAGAACAAATAATAATATTATTGAAGTATAAAATAACGGAGTAACCTCTGAGAATTATAAATTCAGGGTATGATATGTTCTCAACCTTGAAATTGTGAATTGCTCATATCTAAAGATTAGAGACCTGAAGGAAAACTAATATTTGTACTCTAACCCATACTGTCACCATCACCAAAAAGGTTTTTTAAATAAATTCAGAACAGACTCAAAGCTAAGGCTATTTGAAGAGTTGTAAAAAGATGTGATTTCACCTTTGAAGCTCAACATTCCACTCATACCCCTAGATGGATGGATAGATAGATAGATAGATTCTATCTAGGTAGATAGAGATACATAATCTTCAGTAGAAAAGGGAATTTGGGAGAAGCAATATGGAAATGGTAGAAGTTTAAGGTAGAAATCCCAGGTCTGGTGGACCATGAAAAAGTCCATCAGAATGGCTCATTAGTGAAGGACTGATGGAGAGTCTCAGTCTAATGAAATTAAGACCACAGAGAACATGGCAGAGAAGGGAATAAGAGGTCACTTCAGTTTGGGCCCAGAAATTCTCTTCCGCCACCTCTCATAACAGGACTTAAACATTGTTGGACATGCAGAACAAGATTTGCAGTAAGATAGTATTTATGTGAAAAACAAAACTAATCAAAGAATAAACTATATATTGCTACATGAGAATATGTGTTTATGTAAAGGCATAAGAAAAACCTCACAACTGAAGAATAAAGACAGTGGTTTTCTCTGGGTAGAGCACTAGGAACGTGTGAATTTTTTTAATTGTGGTAAAATACACATAATATAAAATTTGCTGTTTTAACCATTTTGAAGTGTAGAGTTCAGTAGTTTTAAGTACATTCATATTGTTGTACAACCATCACCACCATCCATCTCCAAAACCCTTCTCACCTTGAAAAACTAAAACTCTGTACCATTAAACAATAACTTCTCCCTTCCCCCTAGCCCTGGCAACCACAATTCTATTTTCTATCTCTATGAATTTGATAACTTTAGGTACCTCATATAAGTGGAATCACACAGTATGTGTCTTTTATGATTGGCTTACTTCATTTAGCATAATGTCCTCAAGGCCCATCTATATCACAGCATGTCTCATAATGTCCTTTCTTTTTAAGGCTAAATAATATTCCACTGTTTGTATATGCCACATTTTGTTGATCCTTTCATCTGTACTTGCACACTTGGGTTGCATCTACCTTTTATCGATTATGAATAATGCTACTATAAATATAGGTGTACAAATATCTCTTTGAGATTCTGCTTTTAATTCTTTTGGATATATACCCATAAAGTGGGACTGCTGGGTCATATGGTAATTCTATTTTTAAATTTTTGAGAAACTGCCATAATGTTTTCCATACTGGCTGCACCATTTTATATTCCCATCAACAGAGTATAAGGGTCCTAATTTCTCCACATCCTCACCAACACTAATTTTTGTTTTGTTTTGTTTTTTTAAGGTAGCCATTCTCAATGTGTGTGAGGTTACATTTGAACTTTTTGCAAGCAAAATATATTCTTATATTACTTTTGCAAACACATATCTTAATGTTGTTGAGA
The DNA here is from genome assembly GCF_009873245.2 of Balaenoptera musculus. Lineage (NCBI taxonomy): Eukaryota > Metazoa > Chordata > Mammalia > Artiodactyla > Balaenopteridae > Balaenoptera > Balaenoptera musculus. The sequence continues at coordinate 34,238,522 of NC_045796.1, forward strand.
GACTTAAGCATGTATATTCTGTAAAAGGCTTTTTAACGTTATTTCTCATCCCTAAAACAGATGTAATCCTGTAAAGAGTAATTGCAACCAGCTTGATATGAAAGGGTAGTTTGGCTTGTGGTGGAGTCAGATAAAGCATCTGCATGCTGGGTAATAGCTCTTCGGTATGAGCTGCACCTACAAATCTAGGGGGAAGTTAGGGGGCACCCTAGACACCTGTGCACTGAACTCTTACAAATATCTAACAGAGGAGTGTAAACTTTTTATGAGTCTAAGAAGAGTGTTGGGTAAAGCTTTAGTTTGTTATGAGAGGAAATTTCTTCCTGCATTCTGATAACTGATTATTCAATTGACAGAAAAATAATGCAAGTAAAATATCAGGATGTTTCTTTTACTCTAAAATCTTTAGTGGATGCCTCCTCCTCCCCCTCCCCCTTCCCCCTTTTCCCCGCCTCCTTTTTCTTCATTTTTACTTCTCTTCTCTTCTCCTCCTCTTCCTTCTCCTCCTCCTCAGGCTCCTGCTTCTCCTCCATCATAAACATTTCAAATATATTAGAATTGAACATTAATGAATGTTTAAATAAGGAATGATTTTGGACAGAGAAGAACTTTATCAGTGTTGTCAGTAGTCCTGGCATAGACAAATATAACACTGTGGAAATGGAAGGACGTGTAATAGCTGTATATATGTAAAAAGAAGCTTTTAAAAGACTATTACTAGGATAAAAAGAAACCAAAACTAGGGAGTAGCTGGAATCTTTGAGAAGATAGTGTGATATTCAAAGATGTTGAAAACTTTTTTCTTTTGCCATTATGATTAAGCAGAGATAGTTGTTCTCACCAAACATTCCTTGTGACCCCTATACTTTTTAGCTCCCTTGCAGTTAGGAAGGGCATGTGACTATTTCTTGATAATAAAATGTAGACCAGAAAAATGTGTATGACTTCCTAGATGAAGCACTGAAGAACTGGAGGGCCAGTTCTGCCCTCCTCTCATCCTCTGAGACTTTTGCTGAGTTGGAGACATCACAAGAGGAGGAGTACCGGGACCGTGAATCACCGGATGGACCCCTCTTGCACATTGCATGATTGAGAACTAAACCTCTGTCACGCTCAGCTATTAAGATTTTGAGGTTTATTTGTTCCTACAGCATAGCCTAGCATTGATCAGACTACTACAGTAGATGAATCATTGTGAAATTTTGTTATTAAAAGAATTAGCAGTGGGATTGAGAGCAATAAGAAAGCACAGCACATAATTTAAATCCTAAATAAGTGTTCCTCTGATCATTCTACCATTTCTATCTCCATCTTTTCCATGTCAAATATATTGGATATACTTTTTTTTCTTTTTAAAATAGCTATATTAGTTTCCTAGTACTGTCATAACAAATTACCACAAACTGGCCCACCCTAACCCAGTATGATCTCATCTCAACTTATTACATCTGCAAAGCCCCTATTTCCAAACAAAATCACATTCATAGGTACCAGGGATTAAAACTTCAACATATCTTTTTGAAGGATACAATTCAACCCACAATAATAGCTTGCAAACAATAGCTTTCAACAATAGCTTACAAACAGCTTCCCACTTTCAATTTCTGGAAGTGAATGTTATAAATTGGACTTAAACAGCCCTTACTTCTAGTCACCATTCCAGAAATTATTTTGTTTTTGTTTAATATAACTGTTACCAACTTTTAAAAGGAGAGATTATCGTAGTACAATACTTCCTCAAATTCAAACGTAATTACTTTCTGCACTTACTGAAAATTATGTTACTATATATGATGCTCTAATAAGTTTGCACACTGCAGGCAAAATATAATGGGTTTCAGGCTTTTTAAGTGCCCCTACTAAGATAAGTGGGAGCAGCAGGGCAAAGACAGGATCAGATGATCAGAAATGGAACGTACGTGTGCATCCAAATTGTCAGTTCAAAGCCTCTCAGTTTTTCTTCCATTTGTACTTTTCTTGATACTCAAGACTTAGCCCCTCTTCTGGTCTCCCTTTCTCTTCTTCTCCTCGTTATAGTGTATAGTCTCTCAACATCTCTCTCATAACATAAAACGTCAGGAGCAGGTGTCAAAGTGCAAAGTCACCCTAAAATTGTTTTGTCTCATATATTCATTCAGCACATATAAGTATATTTTTAGTAACATCTATGAACAATAAGCGTTTATTAAGCCCGGGGGATACAATACTGAATAAACTGAGAGCCCTGTCTTGCCAGAACTAACACTCTGAAAGGAAGCACAGAAATCAGATACAAACCTGGTTAAATGGGAAGAGGTTTTGATTGGGGTGTACAGAGCAAATATGAGTACAGAAAACCGGGGAATTCAAGCTGGTCTAGAGATCAGGAGGTGCTTCTAGCGGTAAGTATATAAATGCAATCATGACAAATTGGCACAAATTAGGCTAACAGAGGGGTATTGCAGGCAGCGACATCATCATGGGCCTGCACTCAGAACTGAGAGACGGCATGACATGTTCTATAAATTCAAAGGAGTTCAGGATGGCTACAGCTCAAATTGTAATCTAAAAAGTGGTGAGAGAGGAGGCTGGAGAGAAATGCAGAAGCCAGTTCATAAGGTACCTTATAAATAAGGTGATCATATTTCATCATCCAAACCAGGCCACTTGAGAGACTAAAAGGGGAACCTTTAATAATTAAGCTGGGGCAGCAGGATAAACCAGGGCTGTCAGAGACTAACAGGGATGTATGGTTACATGACTTACAAGCTACATTAACGGAGCTTGGATTTTATACTAAGGTCAATCAGATGTCATTACAGAATTTTATACAGAGAAGTGGCTCAATACCATTAAATTTTATAAACCTTACTCTAGCTGAAGTATAACAAACAAATGGGAGAGGGTGAAATGAGAAGCAGGAAGATCCATTAAAAGACCACTGTGAAAAAAAAAAAAAAAAAAAAGACCACTGTGATACTTCTAGTTGTGAGATGACAGTGGCCTGAATAATTGTAATGATTGTGAGTTTGTAAGGAAATTGATGAAGTAATATTAGGTTGAACCACATGAAATTGCTGCCACTCACCATTTTTAATGCACAAAAGTGGCAGTTTCATAAGGTTCAACTAATAGATTTGCAGGAAATAGGCTAGATTGGACTTCTTTGGTGAGTGTGCACTAGATAAATTAACAATTTGAAACATTAATGTGTTCTGGTTTTTCTCCCATGTGACCAATACTGGCTGAATCTTAGACTATAAGGGCATCCTTTTCCTAGAGGAGTCAGAGACTGGCAGCAAGAGGAGGAAAAGAACAATAAATAAAAATCTCAAATTTGTGGTCCCTGAACCTAAAAGGTCAGAATTCAGGTGAGAGTTAGTGGAATAGTTGAAAGCAAATGAAATTTGCTCTCCACTAAACAAGTTCCTCCGCAACCCTCCACCACCATCCCCTGGCCTAGATCAGCCCCTGGACCACTGAGGACAAAAGAACTGGCAGAGATGAGAAGAGAAAAGTTAAACATATGGGTGTACCCCCACCGAATTTGGGAATTAACAGGGCAGACCCTAATGTCATATTACCTGGTTATGCCACTTAAGTTATTTAACCTTATGCCCCGAATTTCTCATCTACAAAATGAGAAAATACTATCTACATCATTATATTGTTTTGAGAATTAAATGAGTTAATATATTTCCAGCACTTATAATAGTACATGGCAAATTTTAATCACTATACAACTGTTACATGATTATAGTAGTAATAGCAGTAGTATGAGTACTATTATCAGGATTGACTGACACCAATTGTACATTAATGTTTCAAACATAGAACACTCAAAATTGTTACCTCTAGATATTGGGAGAACAGCTGATGGTATATGGCTCCTGCATAAACAGGCACAAGCAGGGAATCAATCTGGACAATCCCCATGAGTGCTCCATGGTTCTCAAGGGCGAGGGAGAAGAAAACCCCAACACTCCTGTGGACCCATCAGTGAGGAAACAGAGGGGAGTCAGTTCATTTGCTAGAGATCACCAGGTGCAGTGCAAAGTGACCAGCTTAGGAGAAAACCGTGGGCCAGATGGGATGTATGGTTGAAGTGAATACTGAAGTTACTATGGGAAAACTGAATCTGTATGAGGAGGGATTCCTGAACGCCACTAGTCGAAGTAATCACAATATACTCTCTATATTGATACATTTAATCAGGATCCAAAATGCACTCCTCCCTGTCCTGACACTATGACACTATGACGCTACATTTGCTCCCCTCACCCCCACCCAGATCTTATATCAGGACAAAGATCAGGAGGCTGACGCTTGCAATGAGTCAGTTTTCAATTGAAAAGTGACCCCAAAAGTACCGGATTGAATTTAAGTTACCTGAAAACACCTATATTAAACTGCTTACCCTGAAAGCTCAGAGTTACAAATCAAGTTCTATACTAGAAATATTAAATTTACCTTTTTTTGCACAGCACTGCTAAGATTATTCCTGTTACAAGAGAATGTTGGGTATAATGGGGGGGATGAAGAAAGTGAAGATTAGGAAGACAAAAGGTTTCCGGTTGGACAACAGTTTGGGTGACAGTGCTTTTCTAGTGTTCAGTGTAGGAGAGCTGGAAGAGGAATAGAAGACAATAAATGTGCAAATTCTAACTTGCAATATTCTTCTATTTCTTTTTTTAACTCCCACCTCTCTTTAGATAATGCAGCATTATGTAGATTTTTATGATAAAAACATATTAAATTTTCAAACACAACCATTACCAGAATGCAAATATATATACATTCATTCTAGCAAGTTTACTTAGATCCGAAGTGTATGTTTCCAATATTTCTAAAATCAAGTACAGAATTCCTACTTCACTAAACTGAATTATAAGCTCAGAAAATTTACAGAAATGATACCAGTTTTTTGGTAAACATCATCAAGCTGGGGGACTCACTCTTGCTCCCAACCTTTCATTCACAAGAAAATAACAAAACTAACCTTTCTGTCACACTAGGTTGACTCAACCACTCTATAAAAATGAGGTTAAATGAAAGGGAACAAAGAGGACAAATAAGGGATATTAAGATGAAAGGAAGACAGATAGAAGAATATAGAATAAAATAAAGAGAAAAATAGATTTAAGAAAATGAAATAACATTCACCATTGTACACATTCAGTAAAGGGGTCGTGGTGGAATTAAAATTCCATGGGTTGCTTCCATGTCCTGGCTATTGTAAACAGAGCTGCAATGAACATTTTGGTACATGACTCTTTTTGAATTATGGTTTTCTCAGGGTATATGCCCAGTAGTGGGATTGCTGGGTCGTATGGTAGTTCTATTTGTAGTTTTTTAAGGAACCTCCATACTGTTCTCCATAGTGGCTGTATCAATTTACATTCCTACCAACAGTGCAAGAGGGTTCCCTTTTCTCCACACCCTCTCCAGCATTTACTGTTTCTAGATTTTTTGATGATGGCCATTCTGACTGGTGTGAGATGATATCTCATTGTAGTTTTGATTTGCATTTCTCTAATGATTCATGATGTTGAGCATTCTTTCATGTGTTTGTTGGCAATCTGTATATCTTCTTTGGAGAAATGTCTATTTAGGTCTTCTGCCCATTTTTGGATTGGGTTGTTTGTTTTTTTGTTATTGAGCTGCATGAGCTGCTTGTAAATTTTGGAGATTAATCCTTTGTCAGTTGCTTCATTTGCAAATATTTTCTCCCATTCTGAGGGTTGTCTTTTCGTCTTGATTATGATTTCCTTTGCTGTGCAAAAGCTTTTAAGTTTCATTAGGTCCCATTTGTTTATTTTTGTTTTTATTTCCATTTCTCTAGGAGGTGGGTCAAAAAGGATCTTGCTGTGATTTATGTCATAGAGTGTTCTGCCTATGTTTTCCTCTAAGAGTTTGATAGTGTCTGGCCTTACATTTAGGTCTTTAATCCATTTTGAGTTTATTTTTATGTATGGTGTTAGGGTGTGTTCTAATTTCATACTTTTACATGTACCTGTCCAGTTTTCCCAGCACCACTTATTGAAGAGGCTGTCTTTTCTCCACTGTATATGCTTGCCTCCTTTATCAAATATAAGGTGACCATATGTGCATGGGTTTGTCTCTGGGCTTTCTATCCTGTTCCATTGATCTATATTTGTGTTTCTGTGCCAGTACCATACTGTCTTGATTACTGTAGCTTTGTAGTAAAATGTTCATTGCAGGTCTATTTACAATAGCCAGGACATGGAAGCAACCTAAGTGTCCATCGACAGATGAATGTATAAAGAAGATGTGGCACATATATACAATGGAATATTACTCAGCCATAAAAAGAAACGAAATTGAGTTATTTGTAGTGAGGTGGATGGACCTAGAGTCTGTCATACAGAGTGAAGTAAGTCAGAAAGAGAAAAACAAATACCATATGCTAACACATATATATGGAATCTAAGAAAAAAAAAAGGTCATGAAGAACGTAGGGGTAAGACAGGAATAAAGACACAGACCTACTAGAGAACGGACTTGAGGATATGGGGAGGGGGAAGGGTAAGCTGTGACAAAGTGAGAGAGTGGCATGGACACATATACACTACCAAAAGTAAAATCGATAGCTAGTGGGAAGCAGCTGCATAGCACAGGGAGATCAGCTTGGTGGTTTGTGACCACCTAGAGGGGTGGGATAGGGAGAGTGGGAGGGAGGGAGACGCAAGAGGGAAAGAGATACAGGAACATATGTGTATGTATAACTTATTCACTTTGTTATAAAGCAGAAACTAACACACCATTGTAAAGCAATTATACTCCAATAAAGATGTTAAAAAAACAAAAATTCCATGGGGAAGAACTAGTGCTGACGTCAGGCTCTTCTCATTTCTTCTCATTTTCCTCACCTCCAGAACTAAATACGAAAATATATAAATCCCGAAGCAAGCAAAAGGAGCCTCTTTCTCCACTGAAGTTAATAGGCCTTATACAAAGCAAATAAAATGTAGCTTTTGTGGCATGGAAAAGGAGGAAGGTGAAAGCAAAATAAAAGATAAAATGAATTTTTAAACTGAGAACACAATAAACTCTTAAATAGCTAAGAAAAATTAGGTTAATTATACTTCTCTCTATGTAATTACAATTCTTCAGTGCTTTTGATTCATTTCTAGTTTGGAAAGACGGAATTTTTCTCTTTTTTGCTTACAGTTTCTAATTGTAATGAGTGAGTAATAAGCATATATTACTTTTATTATCAGGTTTATTTTTTTTTTAAGAGAGAGCTTCAATTTCATATTCCACCACGGAAGGGGGAAGAAAAGGAGAGGCAATGAAATATCAAGGAATAGAGGAAATGGAAAGAAATCCAACACAGGAATGAAAGAAAGAACAAGAATTAGGTGGGTTGAGTTAGAGAAGGGGGAATAGTAAACGTAAATGTAAAGATAATGGAGTGGGGGAGGGGCGGTCAACACTCCTCACCTATCTTAAATCTAATGCTTAACAGGTTCTAATTCCCAAATCTCCACCCCTTCAGATCCACTCTTATCATCTGCACAATAACTTACCCAAATCATTCCTATTAAAACAGAAAAAAGATCCAGCTTGAGGACCAATGGGTTTACAATTTTATTGGAATACTTGACCGATCAGATGGAAAAGAAGTTGGGCTGGAAGACTTTGGATCACCTCTAGCCGTAAGTCATGGGCTGGTCTTACAGCCACTGTTGACAGGACACAACAGCTTCTCAGAGTTGTGTGATGTCCCCACATCACACAACTATATCCACACTATTCGAGAAACCCCATCTTATAAGGAATGGATCTTGGAGTTGTACGCAATCAGATTCTAACTTAAAAAGCAGTCGTTGAATAAAGACAAAGAAATCACAAGGGAAGGAAGAATTAAAATGCCAGTTATTTTACTGAAGCATGATCATAGTGGTGAGACTTTTCAGATTATATTGCTCAATTGCCATGCCCAATTATAAGAGCATTGCATACACCATTTCACAAGTAGTCACATAACTAGTGAGTTATTCGTATATCAGAAACTCAGTGATTCAAATACCAACTATTTCAGTTGCTAAACTTGGTACCTACACTTAGTGTTCTCTCTGATCATTGCATTTATTCTGGAGTGCCTACCAACTCAACGAATAGAATACAAATTAATAGAATTGAAGTCTATCAAAAATTTGCCAAGGACTTTGAAAGTTTTGGCCTCCATTCCCATATCTCCATTAGGCAAACACACTCTTTGGTTAGCTGGCTATTATTCTGCCCAGCTAGGACCATGAAATCACTACTAAAATTTGCCCTAAGAAGCAGGACTATCATCACCCAGGGAGATGGATGGTGACAACCAGCAGCAAAAAATGGCACAGCAATTAGATAATAAATAAGAGCAGCAAAAGGTAGATAATCAGGTATTAGGTACATATGCAATTAAATGTTTCAATTTCAACAAAATTATATTTAGACACTTGAAAACAACAGTGACTTATTAATTATATTATACATCTTATTTTAGAAGTAAAGAACAGGGAAGTTCTCTCTCATCACATATACTTGATGGACTATGGCCAAATGACTGAGTTTACAATATTTACCCACAAGGAACAATTATAGTTTTCACTACAGATAAAGATTGGGGTTTTATATTGCGGCCTCAGAGGTCCATTTTTTAAACTACAAATAACTGGCAGACTATCCACTTGCATAAACATCACTCCAAATTGTGATACAACTCTTGTCAGAAAATGTATTTCACACTGTTTAAGTAATACTCCCATCGAGTGGAGTTGTATAAGACGCTGCCAAGTTTACCTGCAGAGCAACACACTTCAATAGTTCTCAAACAGCGTGAAGGCATTTATCATTATTTAAATATAGGAGAAAAGGTTCCGATGTTTTTGACATTGTAACTGGCTTGTGGTAAACTGCAGTTAAGCAGTGTTCAGTGGGCTGTACTTATCCTACACAATTGGAAGAGACCTCCCATGCTGTTCCACAAAGTGCTAAGGGAATCAGAAAAGCTCCGGGTAAAATGCCTTCCTTAGCTCTTACCCTGTGCTCCCATAACTCTTCAAAGTCAACCACAGACTAATCTGAAAAACAGATGAGCAATTAAAAGGGGGAAATATTTATGTGAGTATGTATGTATGTGTGGTCTTTTTTTTAAGAAAATAAGTATGTTTTTTCCATTATTCTTTCTGCCTTGTTCATGTGAGTGTCCAAGTGGAATGTTTACAAAATGTTTTGACGGAGGCAAATATATGCTGATCTTCAGCCCTTGGACAAATATTGAATACATAGCAATGGCACTCAGGCTAAGTTCCACGTAAAAGCAAAGTACTTCAAATTAGACCAACTATCTCCCATCTTGACCTTATCTCTATCACCTAATAGGGTCTAGAAACAAGCTGCTCCAAGTAGAACTATTCACAAATCGATCTAGCCATTTGTTTTAAGTATTCTTACTATTACTCAAAATCAGTAATGTATATTGTATACTGATTAATGTAAGTATAAAAACATTTGGGGGGAAATGTCTTTATTGTTGTTAGTAAAATAGAAAAAAATTCAAAAGTACCATATATTATGAATATCCCATTGAATTTAGAAATTTGTAAAATACTAAACAATATGAATATCCCACCAAATTTAAGAACACATTTTTCATATTATAAATTAAAACATATTTAGGTTCAATAGTAATGAACTCAAGAATGACTAACCCATGTTCAATTATCAGTCTGTTTTAAAGAATATGCTATCTTCACCTTAAGGTTCAAGTAAACGAATTATCTTAAGACTCTTGTAAATGGAAGTGTCCATGAAAGCTGACTTAGTTATCTAACTAGGTGGTACATCTTTAAAACTAAAACAAATAAAGTAAAATAAAAATAAAGCAAATTCTTCCTTTGAAGTGAGCATAGCTATTTCAAAATTAGACATGACTGAGACCAGACTGGGATATACAGGGCCCAGAAGCTATGGTGAATTGAAGCAAATATTACATACATATGCTATGGAGAATGACACAGCTAAATTATAAAGGTCAGCTCTTATCATCAGTAGTATTTCTTTGTCACTCACTTCACATCTGTTTGCTAATTTCAACATTCATGTTTCTAATAAACACGCATATAGTTTCTAGAGTGCAAAATCAAATGCGCCTAAAGACTATTTAAGCAGCATTTATCTCCCTATTTACACCAGGAAGGCAATGAACACAAACCACTGATTTGAAGAATCTAATACAACATGCCCAAAACATGTGGCTTTTGGGAGCTGTGACAGTTAAACAATGGAAACAAACCTTGAGCTATACAGAGCTATTTTCTAAATAAAAGTAAAATCTCCATTTTTCTGTAACTATTAAGGTTGGAAATTATTTGGGCCAACAACCTTAAGAAAAGAAAGGATGAGGAAGTTAGTTTTCCTCTATTCTTTTAATTTTGTTTCTCTTCCATTTCCCCACAATCCCTTTTTTATTTTTCTAATTTTGGTCTAGGTTTGCCATATATCTGTACCCACAGCAGAAAAGCAGAACCACATTTAACAGAACCTACGCTTACTCTCAGAGGATACCTAAAACTTTGGCTGTGATATTAAAAACATATATAGGAAATCTAACAGATAAATTTTCCCTTTTCCTGTGCACAAACCTCAATTATAAACTCATTTAATTTAGATTAACTATGTGCTGAGGTAATTCCACTACATAAAAATATGTTTATGCCTGGTATCTTTTGACTATATTTTATTGTTAGTAAGCATGTCTAATCTTCTCTGAGAGCTTAACTCTGATTGCTTTATTACTGCAGCTTTAGAATGTACTGTAGACAATGACCACAAATCAGATTCTGGAGGTAGAAGTATGTTGCAATAAGATACAAGTACACAATTTTTAAAGGAATTTTCTATTAAAACACCTCTAGTTAATAATAATAAGTTAAAAACCAAATTATTAAAGTCACCTAAACAACTGGGATAAAGAAATAGCTTAAGTTCCTGTGGAAGTTTATCCAGTATGAAAAAAAGCCTGAGTAGAATAAAACTGTTCTTTTTTTTTCATAAAAATGTATCATTTAAAGAAAAAGTACACCAGTCAAATAAACCATTGTAATAATTGGTTAAATCAATGATGGCATGTCTTTTTCTCTGGCTAGAGTAATCAAATTTGAAAAGTTACTTAAAATGTGAAATTTGAAAGTCTCCAGCCACTTAAAAATGCTACCATAGTGATTGATGACCTTTCTCACACCTTCCAGACTTCATCAAAGCCAATGCCTGGTGGCAGCATTTCACCTCAATAACATGCAAGGAGCCCTCACCTTCAATTTTCATAATCTCTCTGAGTGGGGACATTTTCAAAATTTAATTTTGAGCTTTCCTTTCTCTCATTGAAAACGAACCTCTTTCCTTAGAAAATAATAAACCTAAACTTCATCCTTTGTTCTCCCAGTTCATCAACTCTGTTTAACTTATCTGCCTCTCTGATCAGCCATACCCCACAACCCACCCTTCACTTTCCTTAACTGTTCTTTTCCTGATCTGCCTATTAAAATTCTTCTCTTCTGTTAGGCTCAGCCAAATTCCATCTTCTCTATGAAACTGTCTCTACTCCTACGAGACAGAAATCTTTCTGCTTCACTAAGAATTTTACTTTATTTTTTATTGGAGTAGAGCTGCTTTACAATGTTGTTTTAGTTTCTGCTGCACAACTAAGTGAATCAGGTATATGTATACATATATCCCTCCCTCTTGGACTTCCCTCCCACCCCCCACCCCATCCCACCCATCTAGGTCATCACAGAGCACCAAGCTGAGCTCCCTGTGCTGTACAGCAGGTTCCCACTAGCTATCTATTTCACACATGGTAGTGTATATATGTCAATCCTCATCTCCCAATTCGTCCCGCCCTCCCCTTCACGCCATGCCCACATTTCCATTCTCTATGTCTTCATCCCTACTCCTGCCCTGCAAATAGGTTCATCTGTACCATTTTTCTAGATTCCACACATATGTGTTAATATACAATATTTGTTTTTCTCTTTCTGACTTACTTCACTCTGTATGAGAGATTCTAGGTCCAGTGACATCTCTACAAATGACCCAATTTCATTCCTTTTAATGGCTGAGTAATAGTCCATTGTATATATGTACCACATCTTCTTTATCCATTCATCTGTCGATGGACATTTAGGTTGTTTCCATGTCCTGGCTATTGTAAATAATGCTGCAATGAATATTGGGGTACATGTATATTTTTGAATTATGGTTTTCTCAGGATATATGCCCAGTAGTGGGATTGCTGGGCCATATGATAGTTCTATTTTTTAGTTTTTTAATGAACATCCATACCGTTCTCCATAGTGGCTGTATCAATTTACATTCCCACCAACAGTGCAAGAGGGTTTCCTTTTCTCCACACCCTCTCCAGCATTTATTGTTTCTAGATTTTTTGATGATGGCCATTCTGACTGGTGTGAGGTGATACCTCATTGTAGTTTTGATTTGCATTTCTCTAATAATTAGTGATGTTGAGCATCTTTTCATGTGCTTCTTGGCCATCTATATGTCTTCTTTGGAGAAATGTCTATTTAGGACTTCTGCCCATTTTTGGATTGGGTTGTCTGTTTTCTTGATATTGAGCTACATGAGCTGTTTGTATATTTTGGAGATTAACGCCTTGTCAGTTGCTTCGTTAGCAAATATTTTCTCCCATTCTGAGGGTTGTCTTTTCATCTTGTTTATGGTTTCCTTTGCTATGCAAAAGCTTTTAAGTTTCATTAGGTCCCATATGTTTATTTTTGTTTTTATTTTCTTTACTCTAGAAGGTGGGTCAAAAAAGATCTTGCTGTGATTTATGTCCAAGAGTGTTTTTCCTATGTTTTCCTCTAAGAGTTTGAGAGTGTCTGGTCTTACATTTAGGTCTTTAATCCATTTTGAGTTTATTTTTGTGTATGGTGTTAGGGAGTGTTCTAATTTCATTCTTTTACATGTAGCTGTCCAGTTTTCCCAGCACCACTTACTGAAGAGACTGTCTTTTCTCCCTTGTATATGCTTGCCTCCTTTGTCATAGATTAGGTGACCATATGTGCATGGGTTTATCTCTGGGCTTTCTATCCTGTACCACTGATCTATATTTCTGTTTTTGTGCCAGTACCATACGGTCTTGATTACTGTAGCTTTGTAGTATAGTCTGAAGTCAGGGAGCCTGATTCCTCCAGCTCTGTTTTTCTTTCTCAAGATCGCTTTGGCAATTCGGGGTCTTTTGTGTTTCCATACAAATTGTAAAATTTTTTGTTCTGATTATGTGAAAAATGCCACTGGTAATCTGGTAGGGATTGCACTGAATGTGTAGATTGCTTTGGGTAGTATAGTCATTTTCACCACATTGATTTTTCTAATCCAAGAACATGGTATATCTCTCCATCTGTTTGTATCATCTGTGTTTTCTTTCATCAGTGTTTTATAGTTTTCTGAGCACAGGTCTTTTGCCTCCTTAGGCAGGTTTATTCCTAGGTATTTTCTTTTTGTTGTGATGGTAAATGGGATTGTTTCCTTAATTTCTCTTTCTGATCTTTAGTTGTTAGTGTATATGAATGCAAGAGATTTCTGTGCATTAATTTTGTATCCTGCAACTTTACCAGATTCATTGATTAGCTCTAGTAGTATTCTGGTGGCATCGTTAGGATTTTCTATGTATAGTATATTGTCATCTGCAGTGACAATTTTACTTCTTCTTTTCCAATTTGGATTCCTTTTATTTCTTTTTCTTCTCTGATTACCATGGCTAGGACTTCCAAAACTATGTTGACTAAGAGTGGTGAAAGTAGACATCCTTGCCTTCTTCCTGATCTTAGAGGAAATGCTTTCAGTTTTTCACCATTGAGAATGATGTTTGCTGTGGTTTTGTTGTATATGGCCTTTATTATGTTGAGGTAGGCTCCCTCTATGCACACTTTCTGGAGAGTTTTTATCATAAATGGGTGTTGAATTTTGTCGAAAGCTTTTTCTGCATCTATTGAGATGCTCATATGGTTTTTATTCTTTAATTGGTTAATATGGTATATCACACTGATTGACTTGTGTATACTGATGAATCCTTCCATCCTTGGTATAAATCCCACTTGATCATGGTGTATGATCCTTTTAATGCGTTGTTGGATTCTGTTTGCTAGAATTTTGTTGAGGATTTTTGTTTCTATGTTCATCAGTGATATGGTCTGTAATTTTTTCTTGTGTGTGATCTCTTTGCCTGGTTTTGGTATCAGGGTGATGGTGGCCATGTAGAACAAGTTTGGGAGTATTTCTCCCTCTGCAATTTCTTGGAAGAGTTTGAGAAGGATAGGTATTAGCTCTGCTCTATATGTTTGATAGAATTCACCTGTGAAGCCATCTGGTCCTGGACTTTTATTTGCTGGAAGATTTTTAATTACAGTTTCAATTTCATTACTTGTGACTGGTCTGTTTATATTTTCTAATTCTTCCTGGTTCAGTCTTGGAAAGTTGTACCTTTCCAAGAATTTGTCCATTTCTTCTGTTGTACATTTTATTGGCATATGGTTGCTTGTAGTAGTCCCTTATGATCCTTTGTATTTCTGTGGTGTCAGTTGTAATCTCTCCTTTTTCATTTCTAACTTTATTGATTTGAATCCTCTCCTTTTTTTTTCTTGATGAGTCTGCCTAAAGATTTTTCAATTTTGTTTATCTTCTTAAAGAACCAACATTGATCTTTGCTATTATTTCCTTCATTTCTATTTCATTTATTTCTGCTCTGATCTTTTTTTTTTTCCTTCAACTAACTTTGAGGGTCTTTTTGTTCTTCTTTCTCTAGTTGCTTTAGGTGTAAGGTTAAATTGTTTCTTTGAGATTTTTCTGGTTTCCTGAGGTGAAATTGAATTGTTATAAACTTCCCTGTTAGAACTGCTTTTGCTGCATCCAATAGGTTTTGGGTCGTCGTGTTTTTGTTGGCATTTGTTTCTATGTATTTTTGATTTCCTCTTTGATTTCTTCAGAGATCTCTTGGTTATTTAGTAGCATATTGTTTAGCTTCCATATGTTTGTGTTTTTTTACAGTTTTTTTTCCTGTAATTGATTTCTAACCTCATAGCATTGTGGTTGGAAAAGATGCTTGATACAATTTCAATTATTTTAAATTTTCTGACGCTTGATTTGTGACCCAAGATGTGATCTGTCCTGGAGAATGTTCCATGTGCACTTGAGAAGAAAGTGTATTCTGCCAATTTCAGGTGGAATGTCCTATAAATATCAATTAAATCTGTCTGCTCTATTGTGTCATTTAAAGCTGGTGTGTCCTTACTTATTTTCTGTTGGGATGATCTGTCCACTGGTGTAAGTGGGGTGTTAAAGTCCCCCACTATTATTGTGTTACTGTTGATTTCCCCTTTTATGGCTGTTAGCATTTGCCTTATGTATTGAGGTGCTCCTATGTTGGGTGCATAAATATTTGCGATTGTTATATCTTCTTCTTGGATTGATCCCGTCCTTCCTTATCTCTTGTAACAGTCTTTATTTTAAAGTCTATTTTATTTGATATGAGTATTGCTTCTCCAGCTTTCTTCTGATTTCCATTTGCATGGAATATCTTTTTCCATCCCCTCACTTTCAGTTCATATGTGTCCCTAGGTCTGAAGTGGGTCTCTTGTAGACAGCATATATGGGTCTTGTTTTTGTATCCATTCAGCCAGTCTGTGTCTTTTGGTTGGAGCATTTAATCCATTTACATTCAAGGTTATTATTGATATGTATTTCCTATTACCAATTTATTAATTGTTTTGGGTTTGTTTTTGTGGGTCTCTTTCTTCTTTTGTGTTTCCCTCCTAGAGAAGCTCCTTTAGCATTTGCTATAAAGCTGGTTTGGTGGTGTTGAATTCTCTTAGCTTTTGCATATCTGTAAAGCTTTTGATTTCTCCATCAAATCTGAATGAGATCCTTGCTGGGTAGAGTAACTTCGTTGTAGGTTTTTCCCTTTCATCACTTTAAATATATCCTGCCACTCCCTTCTGGCCTGCAGAGTTTCTGCTGAAAAATCAGATGATAACCTTATGAGGATTCCCTTGTATGTTATTTGTTGCTTTTCCCTTGCTGCTTTCAATAATTTTTCTTTGAATTTAATTTTTGTTACTTTGATTAATATGTGTCTTGGTGTGTTTCACCTAGGGTTTATCCTGTGTGGCACTCTCTGTGCTTCCTGGACTTGGGTGGCTATTTCCTTTCCCATGTTAGGGAAGTTTTGAACTATAATCTCTTCAAATATTTTCTCAGACCCTTTCTCTTTCCCTTCTTCTTCTGGGACACTTATAATTCGTATGTTGGTACATTTAATGTTGTCCCAGAGGTCTCTGAGACTGTCCTCATTTCTTTTCATTCTTTTTTCTTTATTCTGCTCCTCAGCAATTATTTCGACCATTCTATCTTCAGCTCACTTATTCATTCTCCTGCTTCAGTTATTCTGCTATTGATTCCTTCTAGTGTATTTTTTATTTCAGTTATTGTGTTCTCCATCACTGTTTGTTTGTTCTTTAGTTCTTCTAGGTCCTTGTTAAACATTCCTTGTATTTTCTCAATCCATGCCTCCATTCTACTTCTGAGATTTGGGGTCATCTTTACTATCATTATTCCGAATTCTTTTTCAGGTAGGTTCCCTATTTCCTCTTCATTTATTTGGTCTTGTAAGTTTTTACCTTGCTCCTTCATCTGTAATATATTTTTTTGTCATCTCATTTTTTTTTGATGGGTGGGGCTATTTTCCTGTCTTACTGGTTGTTTGGCCTGAGGCATCCAGTACTGGAGTTTGCAGGCAGTTGGGTAGAGCTGGCTCTCGGTGCCAAGATAAGGACCTCCAGGAGACCTCACACCAATTAATATTACCTGGGGTCTGAACCCCTCCCCTCCCCCAGCTGCCCCTCCCGGAGTTGGTGCCGGTCCCATCCCAAATCCACTTTTCTTCCCTTCCTTCTTCCCCCCCACATCCTACCCGGTCATTCAGGGATTCCTCCCGTCCCTTTAGGTGTCCGAGGTCGCCTACCAGTGCCCTGTAGTTGCCTAATTGTGAGAAGACGTGAACTCTGTGTCTTCCTACTTTGCCATCTTGACTCTTCCACCCCACTAAGAATTTTAAAACGTTTAAAATAATTTCATTAAATCCCTTTCCACATACATACTGCCTGTATTAATTTCATTGCATACATACATTTACGTTTTTCTCTACTTATACAATTCTTGCAGGAAAAAATTATGTCTTTCCCATCTTTGTATGTACAGTATAGAAAACTTATTTTTACTCATAGTACTTGTTCAACACACTCTTGTTTAATGAATAAATTGGAATTTTTTTCTTTTCCCATTAATATTATTATTATTGCTTTACCCATGATCATAGTACATGTAAAACAGTTAAATAAGATGACCAATAACCTACTTTAAAAGTTGAACAAAGCATATTTATTCTGCTTTGTATACCTATGTAGAATTTTAAGAAATCTTAAATTTACCAGAAAGCCTCTTGAAGAATAAAATCTTCCTTTTTTAAAAAATTTTTCTAAAAACAGAGAGAGAAATAGAAAGAAAGGAGTAGAGAGAAAAATGGTCAATTGTCATATCATTCCTTATCCCAAAATTTAGCTTGCCAAACATTTACGGTGCTTGAAGTAAGTAAACATCACTAGATTAAGGTCATGTCTTTGTCTTGGAAAAGTAAAGCAGTACAATCACTTTGAAAAACAATTTTCCCATTTCTTATAAAATTAAATGTATATTTACCATGCAACCCAGGAATTCCACTCCTAGATAAATATGAGAAGTGAAAACATATATCCATAAAAAGTCTTGTACATGGCTCATATACAGCAAATTTATTCACAACAGCTAAAAACTGAAAACTATCTAAAAATCATCAACAGGTGTTAAATTTAAAATTGAGATATATTCATACATTGCTAATTCCTAGCAATTAAAAGGAACAAAATATTGATGAACACAAAAATATGGATGACTTTTACAGAAAAGTTGTTTAAAAAAATAGACGTTGTGGGCTTCCCCGGTGACGCAGTGTTTAAGAATCCACCTGCCACTGTAGGGGACACGGGTTCAAGCCCTGGTCTGGGAAGATCCCACATGCCGCAGAGCAACTAAACCCGTGTGCCACAACTACTGAGCCTGCGTGCCTAGAGCCCGTGCTCCGCAAACAAGAGAAGCCACTGCAATGAGAAGCCCACACACCTCAATGAAGAGTAGCCCTTGCTCACCTCAACTAGAGAAAGCCCACTCACAGCAACGAAGACCCAATGCAGCCAAATAAATTAATTTAATTTAATTTAAAAAAATAGGGGCTTCCCTGGTGGCGCAGTGGTTGAGAATCTGCCTGCCAATGCAAGGGACACGGGTTCGAGCCTTGGTCTGGGAAGATCCCACATGCCATGGAGCAACTGGGCCCGTGAGCCACAATTACTGAGCCTGCACGTTGGAGCCTGTGCTCCGCAACAAGAGAGGCCGCGATAGTGAGAGGCCCGTGCACCGCGATGAAGAGTGGCCCCCGCTTGCCACAACTAGAGAAAACCCTCGTACAGAAACAAAGACCCAACACAGCAATAAATAAAATAAATTAAAAAAAAAAATTCACCTATGCTGACTCCTGTCCCTTCCCTTCTTAAAAAAAAAAATAGAGGTTATGCCTTTATGTCATACTGTAAATATTTTACAGTCATATGAGCCTCATCTTCTCAGTCTGATTCTCTAGAATGGTAACCATAAAACCAGTCCTCAGGGATCTCAGAAATAGTAGAGACAAAGTGAATAAAATGCCTGACATATAATTGGTACTATCCCTTCGGTAGAACAGGAAAATAGAGAAAGCTTGTGAAAGTTAAATGGAAATAGGTTTTAAACTCAACATACATATTTCCCAAAGAAACCTCATTACACACATCTACATAAATGTGTTTAAAATAGATAATTATCAAAATACATATCAGAAAACAACAGTGTTTTAACTGCAAGATGTCATTTAGGCCAGGGTTCTAAATAATGGTTACCATGAAGGTTAGTTTTGGAAATAGAGTTGCTTTATCTGGCTTAATAGTTGTACTACAGGAAACCATGTCCAGAATACAATGCACAGTATAGAAAGATATTGGAAGTTATATGGTTTCTAGAACTTTATAGCACCATTTAGATGAGTACTTGTCAACCAGTTTCCAATTAAAATTATAAAATAGTTTATTATTTCATTTAGCTCATTAATTCCTTCATCAATTAAAATTTGCAAATAAGCAAAACATACACATCTCGGGAAAGAGATATTATTCTGCTAACTCCCACACATACACAAGAAGGCTAATCTTAAACAGCTGTCTTTTTCTTTAACTAAATTAACAATGCTTATTAGACTCTGGCTTCCAGATGCAGAACAATGTTTCACGTTAATATGCCTAGTTTCTGACCTCGAAATAATGCTAAGGAACTCAGCAGGAAATCTGCCCTCCAGATACTCTCATCTTGGGAGACAGAGACAAAGAAACACGATTCTCTGAATTACTTTATTGTGGAATTTTAAATGCTCATTAAAACATCATCAAGGGCATCTCTATTACAAATCTGTTACCTAAGTTTCAAACACGATGCCCCCAAACCAAGCTGGAAACCTAAGACTGTGGGTGGCATAATGATGAAATATAAAGCTGTCTTTTGAGGTGGTTACTAACTGTCCCCACAGAAAGAACAGAAAGAATAGAAAAGAAGAGGAGGTGTGGTAAGGTTTAAGCACAGACATAGCAGGTCATTTTGACCTGGATGAATTTCAAATGTTCCTCCCATCAAACTAGACTGAGTAGAAGTATCCTCAGCCTTGGTAATCCCTGGGTCTCGGACCCTTGAGGAAATGATTCTAGAATTAACGGCTTTAAGACTATTCTAGGGCAATTTCCCCTTTGTATCTGGCACTCTAAGTGCCCCTCTGAGCCAAAAAAAGGGACTACCTGCAGCTGGATGCCTATGTCTGAGATTTTCTAGGGTGAAAGATGAGGAGGTCTCAACACCAGCCCTCTGAGAACCAAAGTCCATTGTCTTTGTCACCACCTTCAGCCCAGCTCCCTCCTTCTCCGGCCTCCACAGCAATAGATCTGCCATCTAATCCCAGAAACATGTATCCAGACAAAAGATCCTATTCTCACCAAGCTTTTTCCCCTGAGCTTGAGACAAAAGAAATATTCTAATTTCACTCTTTAAAAGAGAAAGGCATTCTCAGCACTACATAAAATACTTAATTTTCTACAAGAGTTTTCATAATAAAGTATAGAATAAAAGAAAGTTACAAGAGAAAGCTACAATTACAGCTTAAGTTCCACAAAGGCTTTATAAAGACCTACTGTTAGAGAAAACTCATGCAAATATATTTATAATCCATAAGTTTTATCTCATTTTTATACAACAGTTGCAACTACACGAAGAAATATTTTTGAATGATTTCAGAAAGGAAAAAAAAAGCCACCATTAAATCAAGCAATGGAGTTTAACAGAATTCCTCTATACAACAACTATGTAAATCAACAGTAGTTTCTTTGAAACAGAACTGAAAGCACACATAATGCATTTTAATGCAGAGTGTACAAAGACACTAAGATCTGTAATTCTACTAAATGTCAACGATACTGTAACCCACTTATTGTGGAGTCAGATATAATGAAATTCCATTTATAGTGAAGTAGAATGGAAGTTTAAAATTACATCAATGGAATGTAATGCATAAAATATAATTCCAGTAATGGTGAATGTCTTATTAGAAAGAAATCTTAGTGAAATGATGATTTCACTATAAGTCTCCAATATCTCTCAAAGGTGATATTCAAAATAACATTAGATTTTAACATCAATATTTTACTCAGTGAATCATAATAAATTCAGTTTATAATTCTCCAGTATATGAAACCATATACAAGTCTACCAAGAAAGACAGAAAATACATGTGTGTTAATATAAAACAATACAGTATACATATTCTAAGTTGTGTCTGGTCATATTTATGAACAGAATGTAAAAAATGAATTAAACACTTCAATTAAGTTATGGATGGAATAAGAATTATCTTAAACACACAGATAAAATGAATGGATGTTTCTCTCTGGAAAGCATGAGAAACCATCATTTTTGACTGAATTAAAAAAACCTGTTATAGAGTATCTATAGAGTCAGTTTTCAAAAATCTTAACCCTACCCTCCCTAAATATTGTTATAACGCTGCAATTTTCATATTAGCTTTCTCCTTTTAAAAATTGCTACTTTCCATACTAGAAAGAAGAATTTATATAGAACTGAAATGCATGTCTGGGATTTAGAAAATCTGGGATTCTATATCTCCATTCTTATTCTTATCAGGCTAAGTCGTTCATTTTAAGTATTGACCCCAATGTTACTCCCACTGTAGGAGTACGCTGCTATATACAACAATACTCAAAAGCTTTGTGTGGAGGCACAGAAATGGTGGTGAAACAATAAAACATCCTAGATGCCAGATGCTACACAAATGTAAAGCATATGATAGCAGCATGGTGGAAAATGAGGCTGTAATTAAGGCTATCAGAAACGATTTGATTTTATCTCTCCATGGAAATCATGATAACTATGTTATGCAGTTACTTAAATTTAGAAACTTAGTTTATAGGATCTGCTCTATCTTAAAGTTATACTAGCTAATCGCTGTACAGAAATTTTTTAAGTGTTTAATATTAATTCCCAGTTGTAGCAGAACACCTAACTTGAAAGAAATTCACTAGTATGCTAATAATTCTATAGTTGACTGAAGAATTTTTTTATTATTTGATTTATATTGTCTTTTCAGTCACTTTACTGTTTCTTCATCTATGAATAATACACACCAAGAGAATAAAAATTAGAGTGGCAAGCCACTTTTCTATTCCCTTTAAGTAATCTCAGCTGAAAATATTGCCCTGGCCTGGTGAGTTCACGTAGAATTCAATCATTAGTGCTTCAATTGGTATTATATAAAATGAAGAAAACACATCTAATTTCAACAGAAATTCCTACCCCTCCCACACTCTCAGCTCATAAACACATAAATGAAGCAAGACAACTAAGAAAAACTTCACATACATAATATGATGAATATTTTTACACTATACGCAATGATATGTGGGACTAATGTTACAGAAGTGATCAGACACAGGTGGATTCATACCTGAGGACTTGGAGGAAACGAGCTTTTAACTCCGTTTTAAAAGTGCAAGAGAATGTAGGGTGTTCAAAAGCAGGGTGTGTGAGGAAAAAGAAAGGTGTCTTGATGGTTCAAAGAGCTTAGTAAAGGCAGAGAGGGTGAGAATTACCTATTTGCAAAAAATGGGTGAAAACAGATTAATTTGGAAAAAGTAAAAAAAGAATCCTTTCCAAGCTTGGAAAGTGGAAGAGTTAGGAAGGAAAGTGGTGGGGAGCTTTGAATATTAGTGTCTATGATATATCTAAAATGATAGCTGGTAAACATTTTAATCTTTTGTATTATAATTCTCATCCAAAAAGACCTCACATATAGAAAAGTTCTGACTAAGCAAAGAAATATGCACTCCTCATCCAAAGCTTAAAAATTGCTCAGCTCTCACTGGAATATCCTTAGGGAAAAAAAATATGCATCAAGAGCAAAATATTCTAAAATATTTCTAAAATATTTTATTTATCACCTAAGTGGCATTGATAGCAATACCTTCTATCTGTGCACACTGTGTTTCAGTATTTTTTGAAATGTATATCTTATAAAAATATTCATTTTGACTATGAAAGCATTAGGAAAAATAATACATGTACAACAATTTTTAAAGGCAACTCTTTTAGTCTGTCCAAAAAGAGTGGCTTCTTCATTCATTTTAGAAGTTTTATTGTGTGCCTACTATATACCAGACTAGAGACAAGAGATAGAGCAGTAAACAACAAGACAAAAAGTCCTATTATTATGAAACTTAACATATTAATTTCTAACCATCACATAACTGAAGATCTTGGAAGAGGAACTAGTTAATTATATGCCCTTCTAGCTTTCTGAAATAGTAGTAGCTCTTGAAGTTTGTATAAGATTGGATTGGTCATTCAACTTATTACATAAAATAAAAATCATAAAACAAGACAGATTAATTATATACATGAACCAATTTTGACCTAATCTATGGAATTACGTTCAGAAGAGCCTGAATGCAGTCATTTGTTAATTCAAAAAAAAAAAGTGGGGGGGGACTTCCCTGGTTGCGCAGTGGTTAAGAATCCACTTGCCATTGCAGGGGACACGGTCCGGGAAGACCCCACATGCCGCGGAGCAACTAAGCCCGAGCGCCACAACTACTGAGCCTGTGCTCTACAGCCCGTGAGCTAGAACTACTGAGCCCACATGCCACAACTACTGAAGCCCGGGCGCCCAGAGTCCGTGCTCCACAACAAAGAGAAGCCACCGCAATGAGAAGCCCGCGCACCGCGATGAAGAGTAGCCCCCACTCGCCGCAACTAGAGAAAGCCCGTGTGCAGCAACGAAGACCCAACACAGCCAAAAATAAACTAATTAATTAATTAATTAATTATTTTTAAAAAGTATGGATCTCCTAGAATATGGAAAATGGTCTGAGAGGGCAATGTTTTGTCCAAAGGATCTAAAGTTAAAATTTCAGATCCTAGACGGATAGGAACTTTAGGTTAGTGTTGCTTTCTTAGCACGTCTTAGGTAGCACACGTTAGGAAGCCTGTGGATAAAATCAGTTCTTGAAAGTTGAGTGAAAAATATTTTATACCAGCTTGAGGAAGATAATAAAGAAAAATAAAAAGTATTTTGAAGAATTTTTAAACATATCATTGTCTGTATACAAAGAGTATCTATAGCTATTTGCAAAACCAATAAAGATAGGATATGCATTTTAAATATTTCCTTTCCATATCAATTTACTTTTTCTGTGTTACTGGGAGATATGTCACAAAAAAAAAAAAAAAAAGAAATAGAAGGAAGATGCGCCACGGTTTTCAATACAGAAGAACTAAGTGTATTAAGAGCTACTAGGGGGAAAAAAAATCAAAGAAAGGGAGTGAAGAAAAACTTTATAAACCAACAATGCCTTTGACCAAACCTATCATTTATTATAATACAGAGTAGTAGTATTAATAATACTATTTGTATGGAACATTTTATTTAACTCTTATAACAACCCCATGAGATAGATTTGAACATTATGTTCTCATTTTTTTAGATGGAAATTGAGTTTCAGAATAGTTAAATGACTGAACTGTTGTTTAAGGTCACAGCTTTAGGAAGAGCTGGAAACAAAACCCGTATCCTGGAGTTCCAATTACAAATCCAGTGATTTTTCCAATTTACCACAGTGAAAAATTAAATAGTTGTACATTACATGTTAGGCATGATTGAAACTTTCTGAATAGGAAAAGGGCCTATAGGAAGTGTTTTGTCTGAATTAATTTTCAAAATCTGATATTCCCAAGTTTAAAAAGCAGGTTTCCCTAGAGATCTGTTGGGGTTACATGATTTCCTGTGGTAGTTTTTGGGTTTTTTTAGTAATTTACCATTAGACTTAACACATAGGTAGACACACTAAAAATTCTCCCTATTCAGGTTGATATTAAATAACATGTTCCAAGACTATTTTTCACCTTAGTGAATAGAGAGAGTCCAAATAAAGACGGTCTATCTTGAGAGCTTTTCTACAATCCAATTAGACTTTCCATTGAAGACCATCCTGAAATTAATTTCCATTGTGTGTCAAACACGCTGAATTGTCATCTCTACCCAAGCAGATGTTAATGAAGACAAGCTTCACAGGCTGAAAATAATAAGTAATCTTTACGAAGCACTTATTATGTGCCATACATTTTTCTAACACATTACATATATTAAAAGCCTTTAAAAAGTAGTTTATCAATCCCTAATAAATTCATGTCCAGAATTGAGAAATTCCTTTAAAAAGTTTATTATATCATATTTGAAATATAAAAAGCCACAAAGTACTGCTAAAATTTCCATTCTGTTGCCTGTTTAAATCACTTCTCACATTCAGCTACTAACATAACTATTAGCTAATTATAGGCCCTTGTGTTTCTTCTTATCTCTATTACTGACTTGTTGTGTGACCTTGATAGAATTCTTCAGTCACTCTGCAGTGACATAAATAGTTTACCATCTATAATCTCTTAGGGTCTACTCAACGAAGCTTTTAGAATATTTTGCTCTTCTTAAGCTAAAGGGGTGTCATCTGCACTGCAAGTATCATTTTGAGCTTTGTGATCAAATAATAAGAAGAAACTAGCTAATATTTACTGATTAACTGCCAAGTATTTTCACAAATATTATCTAGCTTAATTCTATTTTACTAATAGGAAATTTAAACTCCGTCGACTCAGGTTTTTGGTCTCAGTAAGAAAATACTTTTCATCTCCCAAGTTTATACTTCTTCTGCTATTCAAAGTTATCTTCAAAGCAGAGGAATGTATATGGAAATTGAAGACATAAAGAAATATATGTTATAAAGAACAGACCTGTGGTTGCCAAGGGGGAGAGGGGTGAGGGAGAGATGGAGTGGGAGTTAGCAGATGCAAACTAGTATATATAGAATGGATGAATAACAAGGTTCTATTGTGTAGCACAGGGAGCTATATTCAATAGCTGGTGATAAACCATAATGGAAAACAATATAAAAAGAATGTATATATGTATAACTGAAGCACCTTGCTGTACAGCAGAAATTAACACAACACTGTAAATCAACTATACTTTAACTAAAAAAAAGAAGTATATGTTAATAAGAGTATTTTTGTAAGCTAAGCTATGAAGTTCAGAATAGCGAAATACTACAACACAAATTCTAATTAAAATTGAATTCATACATTTGGGTTTTCAAGTATAAGAGCAAATACCTTCATAAACAACCTCAGCTGAGTTTGGGATACCACAGTATGGAGGAAAAAAGTGCTGCTTTAAGCCAGAAGACACCATGACAATTTTTAGACTTAATTCATTTTTCTTGAGGCATTTTGAAAATTCACATTGATTGAGTCCCTAATAGATGCTCTATATTTTATATACTCCTCATAACAAACCAATGAGATGAAGCAGCTACCTGAAATGACAATTGCACGACTTTGTGTTCTCCTTCATACTTTCAGCCTTATTCAGTAATTGAAAAAGGCATAGCAGGCAATAAGCCAGAAAATTGGGGTAGCTATACAGGCTTGTGGAAAAATATATCTGATGTGGCAAGCTTGACTAACTTATTTCCTCTTTAGAATAGGACCTTATATGTTACAGGCAACTTAAAAAGAATTACCCTTAGAGTTTTAACAGTACAGCTACCAGACTGAAAAATATAATGATCCCATTTACAGTTTATTCTGTGGTCCACAATCATTTATCAAGGCAACTAGACTTTTCTGCAAATTCAGAATTCTGGAAATTTTTAGATTCCCTTATTCTATACTTTTGTTTATAAAACTTAAAATCTAATGATTTAAAAAAACAAATCACATTGGAATATACTAAATATATTAATTAAGTACTGTGAGAGTGTTAAACTATAAATGGTACATATATACACATACACATCCTCTCAAAATCTAGGAGGCTTGCAAAATTTTCTCTCTTAACTGAAAGGTTCAACTTCAAATAGAACTCTTTAAATCTTTTTATGAAGATGCCAGTGTTCTACACTTTTTCAGAAGGAATTTTGAGATTCACTCTGCTCTGATTCTTAGGTGTAACTATTTGATTCTTGCTCTTTTCATTCACAGACATACACAGTGACTATGTTTTAAAGAATCTTTTGTATAATAAATATCATTATGTTTCTAGCCTGCTGAAGTAATTTCTGTAAGGTAACTCCAGAAAAGCCAATAATCAATTAATACTTTCTCACAGTCTAGTGCCGAATAATCCAAATCCTAAGAATTTAAAGACTAAAATTTGATGAATACTTTTAAATTTATGCATAGTTTTCAGTAATGTATTTCTGCAGTTTTCAGTAGTGTGTATGTGTGTTTAAATGAAAATGAGCTTTGAAGACTACACATTTTATTTCTCTTGTTCTTACATAATACCTAGTGAATCTCCAGTTTCAGATTAGACTACTAACATAACTTAGAAATGAAAATATGATTTTTGAGGTATTTTATAAAAGATAAGAAAGGATCTAAAACTCCAAAAGAGATGACAACTTAGGATCCATAATCCTAAGTTTTGAACAGAAGTTCAAATCCATAATCAGGAGCAGGAACATATTCTAATTTCTAATTCTAAAACGAACATTGGAACTTGTGTTTGTCCTTGACAAATATCTCCTTCTATAAAATGAGGATAATTATATTAACCTACTAAAAATTTTTGCTATGTAAATGAATGTGTTAACACTCACAATGCACTAGATACTATTCAACCAATCTAAAGCATCTGGCACTCAAGATGCAGTTAAACAAAGAGCCTCGGGAAATGGCACAGCCCAGTGGTCAGTTGAGAGGACCGTACAAGGAGAGACATAGTTAACACTGCACAAGGTGCCTTTCCCAAGTGCCAGGCATGAAATAGTTGCTCAGGTGTTCATCATTCAGAATTTGCACAGATGAACTTGCTATTTGTATTAGATTAGTCCTGTTACAGAAAGCGAGTGTTATGAGTAATAAACCACTAATAGACTACCCTCTATGATCTTTTTCTAAATGTCATGTGCCAAATAGGATAAAGCTCCCATATTAAAATCCACATTCAAGATGACTGGAAAAACACTATTTTTCATTCATATTATACAACTTTGGCAGGCAAGCCCCTAGCTTTAACTCACCATGTAAGTTT
The DNA here is from genome assembly GCF_009873245.2 of Balaenoptera musculus. Classification (NCBI taxonomy): domain Eukaryota; kingdom Metazoa; phylum Chordata; class Mammalia; order Artiodactyla; family Balaenopteridae; genus Balaenoptera; species Balaenoptera musculus. The sequence goes on from NC_045796.1 coordinate 34,266,348, forward strand.
AGATTATGTCTCAAAACTATCTTTAGATAGTAATTATCAGTGGCTTTTAATAAGAAAGATTTAAGCAAAGTTTTGCCTTTCATATTTTCTAAAAAGTTATATTTTTTAGATTCATCTCTTCGAAAACCATATTGTAATCACAATCAGGGTACTACAGGAGAAAAGAAGGAAGGGAGAGAAGAAAGGAATGAGGGAGGAAAGGACAGAGAGAAGGAGAGAGATTAGAGAGAGAGAAAGAGAGGAAGGAGGGAGGAGGGGAGGAGGGAAGGAAGGGAGGAAGGGAGGGAGAAAAGCTATACAATTTTCTTCACTTAAGTTTGTTCTAAATGACAGAACTTAGGCCAAAATTGTGTTACTTTATTCCAAAGGTTACTACAAGACTTACAGAGACCCTTAAAGAAGTTATAAAAATCGAAACAGAGCATAGAATAAGTTTCTGATTGTAAAAATAGGTGACATTTCAAAGTCCATTTCATAAAAGAAGTCATCAGATCAATACATCATTGTGTCATTTTTAACAATAGTATCTAAACTTTAGCTCTGATACTGAAATGAATAATAAAAAAGAGAACTCCAAGGTACACACATATCCACGTGGGATTGTGGATAATTTTTGTTTTAACATGCACATTAGTTAAAAATACTCTAAGAAACCTATGAAATATTTCTAAGAACACTGGGACAAAATAAAAGGATATGTAGAAATTCCTTGCACTTGAGTAGTTTTGAGGTATTGATATGCTTTTAATCATGGAATGGAAGTGAGATGCCAACAGCAAAAAAAAAGGAAAAGAAAAAGAAATTTTACAAAGACATATCTGAGCTTCCCAATGGTAAGATTGCTGAGGTGGAATACTCTGAAATGGAGTCACTTAAATATGCTCTATGAATAAAAGGTTTGGAGCAGGAGATGAATTTAAAATAATCCTACATTTGTACTACTGGTCTAGTCCAATGGATTAGAGTCTGCTTGAGATGAAAAATATTAATTATTATTTCATTCGTTCATTTAATTCTACTCAAAACTCTTCAATACCACCCATCTGACTTAGATTAAAAGGCAAAATCTTTACAATGATCTAACCTCCCATTACTTCTCTGTCCTTTCTAATTGTGCCTTAGACCTTTGTAAGCCTGTTCCCTGTGCCCAGAGTACCCTTCAAGCTGATATCTGTATGAATCACTCCCACATCAGTTTCAAGTGTTTGCTCCAGTGTGACCTTCTCAATGAGGTCAACCTTTATCACAATTTAAAAATAGCAACCATCCTTCACTCCTAGAACTCCTGACTCCTCTTACCCTGCTGTATTTGTCCAGAATCCATCACCCTCTACATTCTACACAATATAGGTATTCATTATATTACTTATTCATTATATATTCATATTTCTGTCTCCTCAACTAGAATATAAACTCCATAAGAGCAGGGATACGTGTGTGTTTTTGTTTTGTTTTGTTTTTGGCTCTCTTTTACTCACTGAACATATTCATTCATTAACCAATGAATGAATACACATAGGCCCAACCCCACCAATTTCCTGCTCAAATTCTGACCTTTGAACTCAGTCTTACCAATGGGTACAGCCCAGAATCTGTCTTCTTTCTGTCTGCCTGGTATACACTGAGCCTGGCATGAGTCTTGAGAACCATGTGCCAATCTGATGCCATCTTTCTCTAACCTCTACCTTGTTTTCTCATTCACTGCAACTAGGCTTCTGCCTTAGTTCCCGCTTAGCTACCCATTTCAAAGTTGTGACTCTACACAAATCCTAAACCCCAATCTTCTAGATTAGAAACTAAACAATTTGGCCATTAACAACATTTTCTTCCTGATCTTTTCCACTGGGTCTCCAGGTGCTAAATAAGGACCTACTGCAAACTAGACAGATGACCTGGAGTCACCTTTTTTTTTTTTTAAATTATCCTCTTGGAAACTCTTCCAGACATGTTCCACCTATATGACAGAATCCTACTGGATAGCTAATGCTGACTGGACTCAAGAGTGCAATTGATACATCCTTTGGACTCTACAACTTAGACAGCTAGCCACCCCACAAATCTTGTTATGCATAGGCTAGGTTGAAGTTAGTTTTCCCTATTCTGGACCCCACTTAGACCTCTATTCCTCCTCTTCCATTGTTGCCCACAATTGTAGTTCCATAATTCTAAAGCAGATTGTGAAAGAAGATATGAGACCTCATATAAAGTTTAAGTGAATTTCTTTTTATATTTCACTGCTAAATATATTTGGATTAAAAGAAAGAACAATGATTCAGGCTCAGAGGTCCACATTGAAAAGTCTAGCACATTAGTCACTGTCAATGAATCAGCAGTATTTATTAAATGTATGAATAGAAAAATAGTGGCAATGATCTGCTTTAGATAAATGGGAATGGAGAAAATACTGGGATGTGAAATCTACCAAAAAGTAAACTTTTTTGAGTAGTAGCTATTACAATATAATTGTAAGGTGTCAAAATTCCAAATACTACTTCAGAAATTCTTCTTATTTAAATAAATCCATCCCATAAAAAAACAAATTCATGTTTTTCTTACAGCAGTCATATCTGGGTAGAACTCTTGGGATACCTATTTGAGCTGTTAAATAATTATATCTGAAGAAGGTGAAGAGTGTAGTTATTATAGTGAGGTGACAGTTATCCCATCTCTCAGGAGCTACAGTAACTGAAGTGTACTAAGAAAGAATCGGCAGAGCAGGCACAGTTCTTCATAATCCCTAGCAACTCTTGATACAGATTCAGTTCATCACTCTGCATGGAATCTTAGAAGAAAAATATTTTAGGAATAAGATATATCAGCAATTTGTATACATTGATATATCAGATTTTTGAAATATAATATATAATGTATGTCATTTAAAAAAATTCTAACACATCCACAATATAATAGTCGATGTTGAATATGTTCTTATTCTTAGCCATACATTTATCTATTATTAATCATTTTTACCAAACTAGTAGGCCAGTATGTAGTGAACAAGCCAACAAGTTACATGTGTAGCAAAAGAAAATATCAACAACAACAACAAAAAATCAATTCCAGCTTTACTGCCACAATAAATCCCCTGAAAAGTTCTCTGGTAATTTATAAAGTGTTCTCACATTTTATAGCACGGGATGTTTTAGAACTGTGCAATTTATGGTGATATGGAAGTTCCATATTAAATTTTTAAGTATTCTTGCCAAACATGAGTGAGGATCGTCTCAAACATGTTTTTATTTTAAATCCCAGAAGACATGTAAAAACACATTTATATTCATTTAATACTTTCTTGACATTTTTTAAGAATTCAGAAGTTCAAATACAAGTATGCATTCTGAAAACAATAGAATGTAATACTAGAATCTTGGACTTGAAAAAGGACTGGAGACTTGATGAGTCTTAACTTCCTCTCTGTAGAGGCCTTCAGTCCTAAATCATCTCTGACAAGCTGCACATCTGATCACTGCATGGACATTTCCAGAAGCTGGGTGCTCCAACACAACCCAGTTATTTCTGAACAGCTCACAATAGGGAAGGGAGAGGAGAGGGAAGAGGTTTCCTCCCATTTTATTTAACTCAAACATTCCTCTTTGTCACACTCTTCTATGGATCCAAGTTCAGGCTTTAGAAAGAATATTTTAGTCTCTCTTCCAAATAACAACCCTTCTAAAAATTCGAAGACATATCTTATGATTTCCTAAGTCTTTCTTTCTCCAAATTAACAGTCTTTACTTGGGCTAATTCTCCTCTGAAAATCTTTTCAGACTTCTAACCATTCTACTCTCCCTTCTCTGAATTTACATCCATTTGTCAATGAAGCACCCAAATGTATATTAAACAAACAAACCTACCTGCTTCTGAGTTTTTTATAAAAGTGAGTTAATTTTTCTGTCACCATATCACACTATATGTTCATATTGAACTTGCTGCAATTCAGACTGCCTTTCTCATCCTGTCTTTGTACTCATTCCTGTACATATAAAGGAGAAAACAAATTTCCAGAAGAGAGCAAAATGAAATTAACATCTGGAGACAAATAATAAAACCAACTCCATGTAGGTTCTATTCATGGACCAGGCTATAGAGACATTTATAGATTCCTGAATCTGATATTCACCAGCTTAGCTACCTGAATCAATTCTGGACCACCTGCAGTTGTCATATGCTTGAATTTTATTTTCCATCAAGCCATTACCAAGACAAATGAACATAAGGAAACCTCTATCACAGCCCTACAAACTTCTTTCTGAATTGACCGTGATCCACCATGCAATAGTCTTTGAAAACTGTTTTCAATCAGTGGCAATTTACCTACTATTATATTTCCATTTCCACATATTATTTACACAGATGTGAGGAAAAGGTATTTTCTGCTGCCTCGTTGAAATACAGAACTACTTTGACTACATTGTTTTCCTATTTTGTCAATCTTCAATTTAGTTAAGGAATTTCCTTGGAATATCTTTCTTGCTGAGTCAATGTTATTCATACTACAATTCAGTGTGTTCTAGAAACTACATAAGATTTCAAATAAAATAATTTTTTAAAACTCTAATTAAGTTTCTAACTTAGTTACAACATCTGAAAAACTTTGCTTCGTGTCAACATTCTTAGTAAACTGGCACCATACTATAAGGGAAAACAGAACTCATTCTAAACAATTAATTCTTGGTCAGGAAGGTCAGTGCTAGTATAACTGAAAAGAGAAAATTGATGACAGCCAAGAAAACACCTCTTCAATCAAACTCATATTCAATGATCTTCACTGAGAGCTTGCTTTAACAGAACGGCATTGAAAAGGAAACATGGCCTCAAAAATTAAGTGGAAAGAAACTTTGGTACTATAAAAAGGGAACTTTAGCATAAAGTTCCTTATAAAGTTCCCTGTAGCATAAAGCAATACTAGAAGTGCTCTTAGTTGTTAAAAATTAAGTTATCATTTGCATGAACTTAAGAGACAGCTACTCCAAGCCCCAGGTTTTAAATTTGTCCAACTATAATAAATAATGGCTGGAGGTGAAATAATCTCACGTATATAAGGCATTTTAAAATTATAAAGCACTATACAAATTTAAGGCATTATGAAATATATTTTATGTAGACTTTTAATATTAACAGGTTTTAACCATTTATCCAGTCTCTAAACATATTGCAAATAATCTATAAAATACACAATAACTGATGTTAGAATGCAGAATATAGCAGTGTATAGTAGACTCTGTGCTATAGTTATTTTGCATAGAATTCCTTATTATGTATAATGTTCAAGTTATCTCTCAACAGAATGGCAGTATAAATTCTCCCTTCTGAATTCACTTCATCTTGTGCCTGGACCATAGAAATCGGAGTTAATTTTACCTCAAATAAACCTGGGGAAGGGGGATGGGAAGGGAGAGAGAATAAGAGAAAAGGCGGATGGGGAGCACACTATGGAAAATTGTCAGGAACCCACTTGATGCCTACTCTGCATGCTTTGAGCTTCTGCCCACTCCAAGTGAACAGAGGATTGGTGATCTTGGTCTCTTCACTCCCAGCTGCCTAACAGTATTAAAGTATTATGTACTGTTAAAACATATCACATAATTAAGTAAAGTTAATATTTAAAAGTAGTATTTTTAAAAACCAGCTGCCAAAGATATTCTCAAACTCACTCTCATAAATTCTATTAATTAAGCCACATTGACCCCATTTTACTTCTCAAAGAAGGAAAAGCAAAAATAGAAGGAAAAAAGTTTATAGTGAACTTAAGATCACTTTCATTCTAGGAATTTTAATCAAGAGGTTATTATTATAGCAAGGAGCTTAGAGTGCTTTTTTTACTCCTTTTAAAATAAAATAGTAATGTTAGACATGCTAGATTACAAGCAGAAAACCTATCAGAACTGTTAGACGTAGCTTTATTCCAGTTAACTAAAAGAGGGATAAGTATATTTCAAAATTTTGGCAGATTCAGCCTCAGCAAAACTGTCGAAAGCACTAGTCTCCAGATTTTGTACTCTTAGGGTAAATATTTTGATATTTGAAACCAAACCTTAAATATTTCTTAATTTTTTAAATTTGATACATGTTTTCTAACTTACAGAAAAGATTTCTGAAACTTTGTATTATAAATTATTTTTTTAAACGCTGCACATGTGCTTCTTTTAAAATTCATGATCATAAAGTAACTCTTCAAAGTCTCCCAAGAGTTTCAGAAATGATATGCATATTAACATTAAGGCGCTCTGAGGAGTATAATTTGAGTTACATTAAGTGCAGCTGTTTTCCGAAGTCCCAGTGAAGGGTATATCTGGTCACAGTGGTCTTAATTAAAATACAAATGATATACAGGTCTCATCTGTATTTAAGCAAGCGGAGACATTTCACTATAATAAAATAGGATACCTAAAATAGGATGTGGGTAAAGAAAAGGTGAGGCTAGAAGCAACAATGCCATGAAAGAAAAAATCCACATGCTTAACGCCTTTACAAACCCCGTTCAGAGTTGGAAACAACGTCCTTAAAAAAAAGATGTATCAGCTGCCCTCGCTTAAGTTCCAAGACGAACCACAGATTGGGAAAGCTCTCTATGTAGGCATGGAATCTAATTGGGAGAAACTTTTTTAAAACATTTAATTGGTTAAAAGTTTGCCTCTTGGAGAGATTTCGAAAATCAATTTGCAGGATGTATAGTGATAGCAAGTCCGCTTAGAAACGAATGAAAGATGAAAAGGGCTTTGTGTTCTTTTGGGGGAGGTGGGCAGTTCCCCCTACACGCTGAACTCAGGGAGTTGAAAGTGAACTTGCATCAAGCTTAGCCGCTCTTGCCCCAAAGCGCACTCCTCAAGGGCAAAGCAAGAAAGCGGTCCCTCGCCTGCAACTGTGAGAAGAAGGGACCCGTGAGGGGCCGGGGGCCCTGGCAAAGGGTGTCATGTGGAGCCCGTGCCTCGACTGTACCTCTTTGCTGATGCGCCGGTGGCTGCCGCCGCTGCTGCTGCTGGCGCTGCTGCTGGCGCTGCGCCTGGCCGCCCCCGAGGCCTCCGCTGAGCAGCAGGACCAGGAGGACCCCGGCGGCTCCAGGCATTGCGGCGGCCCCGAGCAGACCCACTTCTCAGGAGCCGCAGTCGCTGCCGCCCGCTCCCCTGGCCAGAGCTTGTGAGCCGAATGAGCCGCAGCTGCTGGGTAGGGGAAGGAGACAGCCCCCGCCGGCCTCGGCTCGGCCGGCGCCGGAGGGTGGGGGGAGAAAGAGGACACTCCCCCTCCCTCCCCCTTCCCGGGCCCTCGCCCCACGGACGTCCCGGCCCAGGCCCTTAAAGGGTCCTCCGTGAAAAAGGCCTTTCCTACGGCGGTCCTTCCCTCTGAGAAGGGATTGGCTTGATCTGTTAGCTGAACTTCCTTTAAGTTAAAGAAAGTAATTGATAGGAGAGCAGTTTGTGATCTTCAAAATCCCTCCACATGGAAGGCATTACTTGTGGGAAATCTGCACAGCTGGGGTCTTTACCGAAGCTGAGTAGATGTACCTCCTGAGAAAGGCCTGGCAAAGCTGTGTGCGACCACTGTGGATCCAGGTGATCCACGTTGGTGGTAAGACTACCCAAAGGCCCCGTTGACTGCGAAGTTACCAGGAGGCAGAAGGTGGTCCCCGGGATGCTGCGATCAGGCCAGGAGACTTACTGCTTGGTAGACTGCTGGCAAGGCAGCAAAGGGAGGACAAAATAAAACAAGCCCCCTTCATCCACTGCAGTGTTTATGACCAATATAAAGGTAAAAATTAAGGTTTTCCGGTCAGTCAGGAAACATTTATTTAAAGAGGATAAAAGGTCTTTTCATTTGTTTCCCTTCAGACTCAAAATTTCATGTTTCCAGTCCCCATTCCTTCCCTTTAACTCAACAGAATGTCTGCAAGTTTTTCTAACACCCCATGTTCAGATGACAGTTCCTTACTAGTTTTTTGTTTCTTTGTGTGTTTGTTTTTTTATGGTCTGTGGTTCTCATAAGGTTTGGAACAGCTCCTTACTGGGGTTTTATGAGAATTGCAGGGTGTCTTTTGGTGTACTCAGCGACTAGGGGTACTATGGCATCAGTATACAGTGAGGTCAGAGAGTTAGTTGTCCCACAATGGGTGGGACAGTCCCACACCATAAATTGTCCCCCATGCAGATCTGAAAGGGCCACTGGACATTCATGTAGGTAAAAACCCTTGCATTATATTTGAAGCCCAATTTAAGTCTGTTTTGCACTCAAGCAAAATTTTTCACACAGTTTTTATTTTCCTGGATGCATCTATTATGTAAATTGAGGAAAGAATATGTCTGTGTTTTTTAACTTTATCAAGATTTGTTTAACCATTTCAGAAAATCACATAACTGATAACAGTTCTGCTCATGGTATTGACTACAGGACAATATCAATACCCCACCTGTCACATTGATGGTGACTCTGGGAATAGGTTCACGCTTCTGTTTCATTTTGCCTGCTAAGGTAGTTTTACCCAAGCATTTACACATTGAAATACATATTGTTTTATATAGATAAATTTTTTCCCCTTTATTTTATACTTAAGATTTTACATTGATTTTTTAAAATATTATATTGAAGTTAGGTGATATTATCTATGGATTTCCTTTCACTAAAGTAAAGGAGGTATTGTTCCTAATAGGATTGATTGAGACCCATTGGCCAAATGGTACTGAAGTGAATGAATATCCCTCGATGTTACCCATCTTTCCGAGTTTTATTAATATTAGTACTAGGAAACTTTAAAATCAATTTTTCTTTATTGTAGAAGCAAAATGGAAAATGGCCCACACCTTGAGAATAAGACTGTGATCTCTGCTGTCAACTTTACTTGTTTGATTCAACACAGGGAAAAAAAATACAAAATTATTTAACCAAAATTAAGATACAAAACCAGTACTACTAGAGCTATAATTTTTTTTCAAATAAACCTAATTGAGGTACAGTTTACACAAAATAAATGCATCCATTTGATATGTTTAAAAATGTAAACAACCATTTGACAACTACTCAATTAATATAGCCTATTTCTATCATTCCCCCAAAGTTTTCTTTTCTGCCCTTTTGCAATAATTTCCCCAACCAGCATCCCTAGAAACAGGCAACCACTGATCTGATTTCTGTCACTATAGATTATTTTAGCTCTTCAAAAATTTTATATAAATGGAATAATAAAATAATAATCTTTTGTGTCTGTTTTTTTCACTCAGGACAGTGTTCTGGAGGTATAGCCGTGTTGTTGCTTTATGTCAGTAGTGTGTTCCTTTTCATTGCTGAATAGTATTCTATTGTATGGATATATCAAAATTTGTTTATACATTTACCTGTTGAAGTACATTTGGACTGTTCCAGTTTTGAGCTATTAAATATAAAGCTGCTATGAATATTTGAATACAGTGTTTGTGTGGACATATGCTTATATTCCTCGATTCCCGAGAGTGATATTATCGGGGGTTTTGGTAGGTATATAATTGAAATTATGAAACTGTTTTACAGTATGGCTGTATCATTTTAAATTCCTCCAGTAGTATATGAGAGTTCCAGATTATCTGCATTTTTGCCAACACCAATAATTAAAATTATTTAATTTTAGTGACTAGTGTCTCACTGGCATTGTCATGTGCATTTCTCTGGTAATGCTGAAAATGTTTTCAGGGCTTACTGGGCATTCCTATGACTTTCTTTTGTGAAATGTCTATTCAAATCTTTTGTTCATTTTTCTAATTGTTTAATTTGCCATACTATTATTAAGTGATAAGATTTAAATATAAATTCAGGAGAAAAGTCTTTTGTCAGATATACTTAATGTAGTGCATATTGTCCTCAGTATGTGGCTTGACTTTTCAATTTCTCGACTGCTGTTGGAGGAGGTCATCGGGAGGATGTGACAGCCAGTTGAGCCGGGCAATTGGAGGCGCCTCTCCCTGTTCCCTATCCTTGGAAAGTGCATTAATGCTGCCTGCCTTCCCTCCACTAGAAGGTGCCTCTAGGACACACCCTTGAAACACTAATGTGTTGTTGAGATCATCTGGACGGTATATGTGGCTGAAGCCAGCTAAGGCCTCCATATAAACTTTAAGATTCCAGCGGGCTGGTATGGAGATCTATGCACCTTGCAGCTGCACAAGACAACCCTCCCTTGCTTGTTAAATCATCTGCCACCTACAAATCCTCAGTGGTTTGCCTCTTCCATCTCCTCTTGCCCTCCATGTACTGGGGCCAGTTGTGAGGCTACAACTGCTTTAGCAGAAGTAGTTAATTGTAAATTCCATTTATTAAGCCTTTTCATTTATGCTTAATAGTTTTTGTGTCCCATTTCAGAAATCTTTGCTTTCTCTATTTTTCCCTAGAAATTTTATAGTCTTGGGTTTATGATTTATTAGTGTTTGCTATGAAGTAAATGCCTTAGGTAAGGGCTTTTTTTTTTTTTTAATGCAGATATCCATTCATTTTAGTACTGTTTGTTGAGAGAATTATTATTTTCCCATCTGATTACCTTGGCCCTTTTTTTAGAAGTCAATTGATCAAATGTGGGTCTAATTTTAGACTCTCTTTTCATATATCCAAATATATATATATGATAGTTTATGCCAATATCATAGTCTTTATTAGTGTAGCTTTATAGAAACCTCGAAGTTAAGTAATGTAAATCCAACAGTTTTGTTTTACAAACAAAACTCTTTTGTCTATTCTAGGTCCTTTGCATTTCCATACAATTATTAAAGTCAGCTTGTCAATTTCCATCCCCAAAATATAGTGTCGTAGGGAGTTTGATGGCAATTGGGTGGAATCTATAGCTAAATTTGGGAGGAAATTGATATTTTAGCAATACTGTGCCTTCCAATCCATGAATATAGCATGTTTCCATTTATTCACATCTTCAGTATTATAAGCAGTGCTTTTTAGTCTTCAATTTATGTCTTCAACATACTTCCTAAAATTTACCTCTAAATATTCATGTTTTTGGATGCTATCATGAGCAGTATTTTTAAATTTAATTTTTCACACTAATGGTAATACAAGTGATTTTGGTTATATACATTGGATCCAGCAAAATTGTTAAAATAACTTCAAGTAGCTTATATGTAGATGCCTTAGAATACCTCATGTACAGAATCTCCAAAATAAAAGCAATTTTCCTTCTTCCTTTTCAACCTGTATGTCTTTTATATTTTTTCCTTGCCATATTGCCCTGGATGTGACCTCCAGTAAAAAGTTGAATAAAGTGTTGAGAGTGGATGTTTTTTGCCTTATTTCTGATCAGAGGGGAAAGCAGTCATTCATTAACCATTATGGTGATGGTTACTGGTTTTCAGTAGGTGCTTGTTATGAAGTTGAAGGAAATTCCACTCTTCTACTGAAAGTTTTTGTGACAAAAGAGTATTAAATTTGGGCAATGGTTTTCTGCATCTATTTAAATAAACATATTTTTCTCTGTTTGGTGAATTACAGTAACAGATTGTTCAATGGTAATCAAACTCACAGTCCTGGCATAAACCCCAATTTGTCATGAGAGATTATCCCTATTATATGTTGCTGGTTTCAATTTACTAGTATTTGATAAGTATTTTTATGTCTGTGTTCATGAGGGTTATTAGTCTATAGTAATTTTTCTTGTAATATTTATATCTGGTTTTGGTATCAGAGTAATGCTGGCCTTATATAATTAGTTGGAATATCGTCCTTCCTGAAACAGTTTGTGTAGAATTTATACAATTTCTTCCCTAAGTGTTTTATAGAACATACTAGTGAAACCATCTGAGTCCACACTTCTTTTTTTTTGAAGATTTTTTTGTTACAAATTCTATGTTTTAAGTAGGTATAGAATGATTCAAATTTTCTGTTTTATCTTGAATCAGTTTTGATAATTTGTATCTTTTAAGTAATATATCTATTTGGCTAAGTTGTCAAATTTATTGGCATAAATTATTCTTAATATTTCTTTATTATCTTTTTAATGTCTATGGCATCTGTAGTAAATGACACCTTTTTCCCGATATTGGTAATTTGCGCCTCCTCTATTTTTTTTTTAATAAATTTAATTATTTATTTATTTATTTTTGGCTGCGTTGGGTCTTCATTGCTGCACGTGGGCTTTCTCTAGTTGTGGCGAGTGGGAGCTGCTCTTTGTTGCGGTGCATAGGCTTCTTATTGCGGTGCTTCTCTTGTTGCAGAGCATGGGTTCTAGGCGGGTGGCCTTTAGTAGTTGTGGCATGTGGGCTCAGTAGTTGTGGCTTGCAGGCTCTAGAGCGCAGGCTCAGTAGTTGTGGCACACAGGCTTAGTTGCTCCGCGGCATGTGGGATCTTCCCAGGCCAGGGCTCGAACCTGTGTCCCCTGCATTGGCAGGCGGATTCTTAACCACTGAGCCACCAGGGAAGTCCCTCCTCTATTTTTTTTATATCAGCCTTTTTTCATAGAGGCTTGTCAATTTTATTCATTCTTTCAAAGAATCAACTTTTGGTTTCAGTGATTTTTTTTTTATTGTTTGTCAATTTTCTGTTTCATTCATTTTCCCTTGTATCTTTAAATTTTCCTTCCTTCTATTTATTTTAGGTTTACTTCAGTCTTCTTTTTAGCTTCTTATGGTGGAAACTTAGATCACTAATTATAGACGTTTCTTCTTATATAACTTATATCACTATTATAACTTTATATTAATATTTATTAAAAGACTCCTAAAGCTCTGAATTTTTCTCTAAGTAGAGCCTTAGCTACAAATAACAAATTTGGAATTTAAAAATTTTTTAATTCAAAATATTTTTAAAAATTTCTTTTGTGATTTCTTCTTTGACATATGTGTTATTTTGAAGTGTGTTGTTGCTATGGTCTCAATGTTTCTATCTCCCCAAGATTTATATGTTGAAATTCTAATGCCTAATATTATTGTATTAGGAGGTGAGGCCCTTCGAATGTGATCAGGTCATGAGGATTGAGCCTCATGAATAGGATTAGTACCCTTATGAAAGAGACTTGAGAGCTCCCTTGCCCCCCTTTCACCATTTGAGGACACAACAAAAAGACCTGGAAGCAGGTCCTCACCAGACACCAAATGTGCTGACACCTTGATCTTGTACTTCTCAGTCTCCAAAACTGTGAGAAATAAATGTCTGTTCTTTATAAGGTACCCAGTCTATGATATTTTGTTATAGCAGCTGAAATGGATTAAGACAGTTGTTAATGTCCAATTTTTGGAGGTCTTTCTAGATATTTTATTGTCATTAATTTCTAGTTTCAGTCTCTTATGGTCAGAGATTATATTTAAATACTTTTAAATATATTGAGACTTGTTCTTAATTCTAGCACATTGTCTATCTTAATGAATGTTCCATATTCAGTTGAAAACAATGGCATTCTGGTGTTCTGAGGTGGCAAGTTCTATAAAGGTTAATTAGGTCAAACTGGTTGATAGTGGTTTTTTTTATACGTAATCATTTGCTGTTTGTTCTATCAATTACTAAGAGATAAATATTGAAATCTCCCACTGTAATTATTGATATTTCTATTTTACCTTTCCAGTCTTATATTATCTATTGCTTCATAACAAATTATGCCCACATTTAGAAGCTTAAAATAATAAACATTTATTATCTCAAAGTTACTATGGATCAGGAATTCAGAACCATTTATTTGGTGGTTTTCTTCACTTGGGTGAGGAAAGGAAGGAGGAATCTATAATGCTATTTATGACCTAGTCGCAGAAATCACATACCATCTCTTTTGTCAAATTTTATTCATTAGAAGCAGGGTAAGTATAGATCACACTCAAGGATGGGGAATTAGCCTCCACCTTTTGAAGAAAGAGTATCAAAAAATTTGTGGGTATGTTTTAAAACAACCACAATCCTGTAAGATTTTGTTTTGTGTAATAAGAAGCTCAGTGTATACACACTAGTATTGTTATGTCTTCCTCAAAATGTAATCTGTTATCACTATGAAATCTCTCTTTATCTCTATTAATATTTTTCATCTAAAATCCATTTTCTTATTACTCATATATCTACTCCATATTTCTGATAATTAATGTTTGCTTGGCATATTTTTTCCATCCTTTACTTTTCAATCTGAATCTTCACATATAGAGAGTGTCTCTTACAGCCAATATATAATTGAATCTTGCTTTTTCATCTAGACTGATAACTACTGCCTTATTATTGGAGTGTTTAGACCTACACTGTCTAATGCAGTAACCACTAACCACATATGGCTGTTTAAATTTAAACTTAAATAAATTAAAATAAAATAAATAAAAAATTCCAATCTTCAGTCACCCTAGCCATAGTTCAAATGTTCAAAAGCCACATGTGGACAATATAGGCTATATGTGGACAAGGAACATTTCTTTTATAACTGAAAGTTCTATCATGCAGTTCTTGTTTAGACACTTTACACTTAATATAATTATTGATATGATTGAGTTAAATATACCTGATTTTTTGTTTTCTATTTCCTCCATCTATTCTTTATTCTTTTTCTCTTTTTCTGCTTTCTTTTTGAATAATTATTTTTTAGTATTCTATTTATATCTGCACTATTGTACTATTGTGTATATATGTGATATATACACATATATGTCTAGTACATATATACATTGATATAATAGCACTATTATACATCATAATATACATTATTATAAATAATAGTCTACATATATGTACATATATTGTGTGTATATATAAATGGCATGCAATATGCAACTTTTAGATGTTTCATTATATTCTAGATTGCATAATTTCTGATGATGAGTCTGTAATTATTCTTTTGTTTCTCTTTATTCAGGCTGATTTTAAGATTATTATATAATCCTTGGTTTGGTAAATTTTATTATTATGTACCTTGATATGGATTTCTTTGATGTTTATATTGCTTAGGGATCATTGAGCTTCTTGGAACTGTGAGCTTAGAGTTTTCATAAAATTTAGGAAAATTTAAGTAATTTCTTCTATAATCTCTTATGTCCTTTCCCACCCCCACCCCTCTACTTCTAAGATCAGTTCTCTTTCTATTCATTTTTTAAAATTCTTTTTTCTCTTTGTGCTTCAGGTTGGTTACTTTCTATTGCTGTATCTATGTGTCTTTGTTTAGGCTGCTATAACAAATTATCATAGACTTGGTGGCTTATAAACAAGAGAAATTTATTTCTCAGAGTTCTGGAGGCTAGGAAGTCCAAGATCAAGAGGCTGGCAGATTCAGTGTATGGTGACAGTTTATTTCCTGGTTCATAGACCACATGGCAGATGGGTAAGGGAGCTCTCTAGGGTCTCTCTTATAAGAGCACTAATCTCACTCATGAGGTCTCTACCCTCATGACCTAATCACCTCCCAAAAGCACCACCTCCAAATACCATCACATTAGAGATTAGGTTTTATCATAAGATTTTTGAAAGGACATAAACATTCAGTCTATAGCACTGTGTTATCTTTTCTTCTTCAGCATCTAATCTGCTTTCAAGCCCATTTACAGTACATTTTTTCTGTTTTATATTGCATTTTTTTAAGTAAACAAATTGTTAGTTTTAATTTTATGCTTCCCTTTTCTATTCTTCTTGTGTTCAAATTTAACTTTTAACTTTTTGAAAATATTTAGAATGGATGTTTTGAAGTTCTTATCTGCTTATTCAAACATCTCTGTTATTTCTGATTCTGTTTCTATCAACGTATTTTTTTAACATATTTTTTTTTACCATGGATCATATATTTCTGCTTCTTTGTGTGTCTAGTAATTATTGACTGACTGTTAAAGTGATGAAGTATTATAAATTCTATGTTGTTGAGTGTCTGGACTTTGATTTCTTCCTTTGAAGAATAATGCTTTTTGTTTTGTGGACTAATCGCTTATTGTCCTTTTGGCTAAGATTAAGTGTTTTGTGGATTAGCATGATCCTTTCAGTGTTAGTTTTTAAGATTTTTTTAGGGTATAAATATGGTAGCCTTCACTTTAGGTCTAGTTTAGCTCTCCTATTAATGCATGACTCCTCTAAGGTCAGTACTGGATTATAGAATTGTTAAGTAATATCTCTTCACTGTGGCTGGCTGGAAGTGACATGTCTTCCAGTCCTGTATGTTCAACTTCAACTCACTTGTAATTCTTTGCATGGTTTCATAGAGTTTCAACTTTTGCTGGAGAAACTTGACATTCAGTCAAAAATACAAGGGGACCCGCAAATAGATTCCTGGAGCTTTATCCCTCAAAATCACTCTTCTCCAGTACTCTGCTTTACGAATTTAAGTTGCCTTCCCAAACTCTGATCTCTATCTCTGCAATTCAGTGGAACTGCTATAGTTCATAAACTGTCTCCAGCAGAAAGTTGGTTCAATCACTGGCACTATCTAGTGTGTTTCTTTTTTCTCAAGACATACAGATTTGCACTGCCTATTATCTAGTGTCTTAAAACAGCATGTTTATATTTTCCCCATTTGTTCACATTTTTCCCTAGTTGTTTATATATAGAAGATTCAGTACCTATTAGTCCCTCATGGCTAGGAGTAAATGTCTCGAAGTTACACTCTTTAAATAATTTTTTAAAAAAAGACTAGATACAAATAATGATAATTCATCCTAATGATTTAAGAAATGTAATGAGCAGAACAATTTTGATGATCATAGCCTGAGACTATTTTATTACTCTTCATATTAATAATATGACCTTTGAAATGGCTCACAGTATTTAAAATTTTTTTCAAATTATACTTAACAGCTCCTCACAAGCTGTACTTCAAGAAAACATGAGAAGATCAAGAACAGGAAAAATAATTGTGGTTAACCTAATTAACATTTCTTATAAATCTCTAAAATTATGTCAGACTATTTGTTGAATTTATCCATATTAAATAATGGGGAAGTCGCAGCACTATTTATTAATAAGCTGAAGACTTATTTACCAAAATATATTCTCTAAGTAATTAATCACAAAATATCGGATTGGCAATAAATGTGGGAACATTTTACCCTACAAAGTAGTATTGAAGGTCAGGAAATTAAAGAGTTGATTTACAAAGTAGGAATTTTTTTTTTTCAAGAAGAGTGTTTTATCTATATACAGTTGACCCTTGGATAATACAAGTTTGAACTGTGTGGGTCCGATTATGCATGGATTCTTTTTTTAATAGTAAATACAGTACTACATGATCCACGGCTGGTTGAATCTGAGGATGCAGAAATGCAGATAGAGAGGAACCATGTATGTAAAGGAACCATGAATATGGAGGGCCAATTGTAAGTTATACATGGATTTTCGACTGAATAGAGGGTTGACACCCCTAACCCCCACACTGTTCAAGGGTCAACTGTAATTTAAAAGACTAACTTAAAAAGAAAAATGTGTAAGTAAAAACAGCATAGATCTGAAAGGAACAAAGTATAATTCAAGATAAAACTGTTAAAACACTCTGCAAACAAAAAATCATAGAAATACTATTTTATATTTTACTTCGAAGGAATTGATTAAATCATATCATTAAATTGTATGGAAATAAATTTAGTAGTAAAAAAAAAATCCCCTATATATTATAGGACAAATATGATATAGAAAACTATTAAAAATGAATTATATGGCCAATACACAATTTAATGTCAATTATGTATGATTTTTAAATTATTTTTATTTAAAGAGGACGAGATATTAAAATGTAAATTTTTAGTAATTGCCACACACAAACATATAATCTGCAGAAGAGATAATGGCATAAGACAAATCAACCCCACAGGCTAATCACAAAATACAATTATTTTATGTGTAATTTCTACAGCTCTAATTAGAAAAAGATAGTGTTTAACTGTTAAGATTCTAAAATATAGAAAAAAGCTAACAATTGAAATTTTAAAATAGAAAAATAAAAGAAACGTATGGAAAAGAGAAAAAATAAAACTTAATCTATGAAAAAAATTAAGTCAAAAACATCTGTGAAGAAAGGATAGGGGTGGGATAGGGAGGGTGGGAAGGAGACGCAAGAGGGAGGAGAAATGGGGATATATGTATATGTATAGCTGATTCACTTTGATATACAGCAGAAACTAACACACCATTGCAAAGCAATTATACTCCAATAAAGATGTTAAAAAAAAAAGGATAAAATAATCTATACAAATTCATGAGCTTTTTTAAATTCCAAAACTATAGAGAATCATGTTTTTTAAATGCATAATTTAAGACCAAATATGAATTTTAAGATTTTGACCTAGTACTGTACATTCAATTCTACTTAAAACCTCATTTAAAGTACATTAAAAGTACTTCTAATTTTAGTTTTCTGAGAAACCGCCATACTGTATTTCACAGTGGCTGGACCAATCTACATTCCCACCAACAGTGTGCAAAGGTTCCCTTTTCTCCACATCCTCACCAACATTTGTAATTTGTGGTCTTTTTGATGATAGCCATTCTGACAGGGGTGAAGTCACATGTCATTGTGGTTTTCATTTGCATCTCCCTGATGATTAGTGATGTTGAGCATCTTTTCATGTGCCTGTTTGTCTTCTGCATTTCCTCTTTGGAAAAAATGTCAGTTCTTCTGTTTATTCTTTTAATCAGGTTTGTTGTTTTTTTGTGTTTTTTTGATGTTGAGTTGTATGAGCTGTTTATATATGTTGGATATTAATCCCTTATTGGTCATGGCATTTGCAAATATTTTCTCCCATTCAGTAGGTTGTCTTTTTGTTTTGTTGATGGTTTCCTTTGCTGTGCAAAAGCTTTTAAGTTTAATGAAGTCCCGTTTGTTTATTTTTGTTTTTATTTCCATTATTCTAGGAGATGGATCCAAAAAAATATTGCTGTGATTTATGTCAAAGAGTGTTCTGCCTATGTTTTCCTCTAGGAGTTTTATGGTATCCAGTCTTACATTTAGGTCTTTAATCCATTTGGAGTTTATTTTTGTATATGGTGCTCTAATGTTCTAATTTCATTCTTTTACATGTAGTTATCCAGTTTTCCCAGCACCACTTGTTGAAGAGACTGTCATTTCTCCATTGTATATTCTTGCCTCCTTTATCATAGATTAATTGACCATAAGTGCATGGGTTTATTTCTGGGCTTTCTATCCTGTTCCATTGATCTAATTCTATTTTCATGCCAGCACCATACTGTTTTGATTATTGTAGCATTGTAGTATAGTCTGAAGTCAAAGAGCATGATTCCTCCAGCTATGTTCTTCTTTCTCAAGATTGTTTTGGCTATTCGGGGCCTTATTTCCATATAAATTTTAAATTACTTTTTTTCTAGTTCTGTGAAAAATGCCATTGTTATTTTCACAGGGATTGCATTGAATCTGCAGATTGCCTTGGGTCGTATGGTCATTTTAATAATATTTATTCTTCCAATCCAAGAACATGGTATATCTTTCCATCTGTTTGTGTTGTCTTCAATTTCTTTCATCAGTGTCTTATAGTTTTCAGAGTACCAGTCTTTTGCCTCCTTAGGTAGGTTTATTCCTAGGTTTTTTATTCTTTTTGATGCAATGATAAATGGGATTGTTTCCTTCATTTCTCTACCATATGACCCAGTAATTCCACCACTGGGTATATATCCCCAAAAAAACAAAAACACTAATTCAAAAAGATACATACACCCCAATGTTCATAGCATCATTATTTACAATTGCCAAGATATGGAAGCAACCTAACTGTCCATCGAGAGATGAATGGATAAAGAAGATGCAGTATATATATATATATATGTATACATATATATATATGTATATATATATGTATATAAAATGGAATACTACTCAGCCATAAAAAAGAACAAAATTTGCCATTTGCAGCAACATGGATGGACTTGGAGGGCATTATGCTAAGTGAAATATGTCATACAGAGAAAGACAAATACTGTATAATATCACTTACATGTGGAATCTAAAAAATACAACAAACTAGTGAATATAACAAAAAATGAAGCATACTCACAGATAAAGAGAACAAAATAGTGGTTCCCAGTTTGGGGTAGGGGGAATGGGCAGTGGGAGGCACAAACTACTGGATATAAAGTAGGCTACAAGCAGCTGCACAGCACAGGGAGATCAGCTCCATGCTTTGTGACCACCTAGAGGGATGGGATAGGGAGGGTGGGAAGGAGACACAAGAGGGAGGGGATATGGGAATATATATATATATATAGACATAGCTGATTCACTTTGTTATACAGCAGAAACTAACACAACATTGTAAAGCAATTATACTCCAACAGAGATGTTAAAATAAAAAATAGGCTACAAGGACATATTGTATAACACGGAGGATAATAGCCAACAGTTTCTAATAACCGTAAATGGAAAGTAACATTTAAAAATTGTATAAAAATTTTTAAAAATTTTAAAAGATATACCAAATTCCAAAAGAAAAATATTGCTGTTTTCCTATTAAAAAAATAAACTAAAAGTAATTTTACCACTTTTTATAGGCTGTGGAAATTGATGTCTATCTTGTACTTATGAAGGTAAAGAAAGTTTTTAAACTGAGAAGTAACATGATCAGATCTCTGTTTTTGATGAACAATTCTATCAGTGTGGAGGGTTGATTAGAAGAGATGAGTAAGGAAAGTGGAATCAAATGACCCTAATAGAAAGCATTGTGTTCTTCATTCATTCATTCTTGTAACAAATCTTTATAAAGTGCCTGCTATGAGCTAGAAACTAGACATTGTGGCTATTACAGAAAACAAGATAGGCAAGGCCCTACTATCATAGCACTTACATTCCAATGAAGAAACAAATAATTAGCAAAAAGTTTTAAATGAGTCATTACAATTTGTTATAACACTATGAAGGAAATAAACAGGGTGATATAACTGTAACTGTAAAGTGAAGACGCTTTAAAGAGGGTGTCAGGAGAGCCTCGCTGAGGATGTGACACTTAAGCTGAGACCTGACAGAGCACAGGACTCTGATGAATGCAGGGTCAGTAGGGAGAAGAGAAAATATTTTGGAGATGTTTGAGCAAGTGCATTAACAAGACGTGCTAACCAACCGGATATGGGGATTTAAGGATCATTCTAAAGTTTCAGGCTGGAGCAACTGGCTGTCTGGCAGTGTTAATACTGAGATAGGAAATACAGGAAGACCGCCAGGTGTGAGTTAGAAATGTTGAGGTAACTGCCATTGGAGATATCCAGTTGGTTATTTTTAGTTCTTCTATCACATTTCACAGTCATCCCATGAACAGACCACACATTCAAGGGAATAGATTTCTCTATGAAGTTGAGGAGTGGGTGTGAAGGGAATAATTAGAAGACATAGCTAGTCTAGAAACAAATGTAAGGGTACAAACTAATTTAGAATAAACATTTGCACTAAATGTTCTACTAGAAAACAAACTCTGAAGGAAACATATTTCTGCTAATGTTTTCTTGGGAAGTACAATCCCAGGGAAGCATGAACACTGGGAAAATGGAGTAGAGCAGGGGATGAGATAGAACAAAATAAGGCAGAGTGTTATGGATCAGGACACAGCTTTATGCAAACTGATGGCTGGGTCATGCAAGACATTTTCAGAGAGATCACACCAAGCTACTCTGCCTTTAAAAAGAGGAAGAAGAAAGAAGAATTGATCCACTCACTCCTATCCCCCTTCGGTCAAAGTTCATCTTTTAGGAATTAGCCCCTCAGACTTCCAAGCAGCACATGTGTGGTGCTTAGTGAACCGGAGGGCTGCTGCCCATGTCTTGAAAACCAGTGGCAACAGGGAACATAGAAACAGGAAGGAGGACGGGTTATACCCAGACTTTAAAGCGGGGTCAGGAGCAGCTGGCACAGTGGCAGCGTCAATCTAAAGCAAAAGCAGCTGCCGTTAGCAGCGATCTGGCTCCAGGCCTGTGGGACACAGCAAGCCACTACTCTAAGTAGAAAGCAAGGCAAAGTGCACAAGTCAGGGGTTGAGTATAAACTGAAGCCAAGGCACACTGGAAGATGGTGAGGGACAGAGGAAGGGGTAGACAAAGTGGTAAGAGACAGGTAGGTGGTGATGGGGCCAGATCATTTTAGCCTTTTTAAGGACATTGGTTTCACGCTGAGTGAAAAGGGCAGCTATTGCTATATTGCTTTTTAAAAAGATGTCTCTGGTTGTTTTGTTGAAAGTAGCCTGTCATGAGCAAGTGTACGCATAAGACGATGAGTTAGCCGGCTACTGCAGAAATCCAGAACTTGTGAAGGTGGCTTGAACCAGAGGAGTAGCTGGGGTGGAGAGAAGTGACAGATTTTGGACATATTTTAAAGGTACAGCCCACAGGATTTCCTTGCTTCACACTTTTCACAAAATCAAATTTCCAGTGGATTAAGAAGCTAGCTTTTAAAACTGTTAAAAATAAAATCATAAAAGCATTAGAAGGAAATACAGTCAAAGGGAAGACAACATTCTAAACTTCAAAATTCATAAATAGTATCAACATTAAAATATAAAATGAACAGATAAACAACAGACAAGTAGAAAATATGTGTAATGTATAAGAGATTAGAGTTTAGTACCTAGAATATATAAAATACCTTTATAAATTCAACAAGAAAAAGGCAAATTGAAAAGTGGGCAAAGAATATATGGAGGATATTCACAGAAAGTAAAACGTGAATAGCAATACACAAACAAAAAAGCACTCATCCTTGTAAGTTAGTAGGAAAACACAAATTAAAACAATGAAATGACAGTTGTCAACCATTAGGTTGGCAAAAATAAGTCAAAACTTTCAAGGGTTGGACAAAACATGATAATGGGGTGCTCATATACTGTCCAGGGAAGTGAAATAAATTGATAACAAAATTTAAAGGTTAATTTTACCTAGTGCTGGTGAAAGTAATAGGAAAATAGACTTCCTCATACTCTGTGGTCATAAATTCTTATTATGCTTTTGAGGAACAATTTGACAGAATCCACACATTTGAAACATACATTGCCTTTGACCCAATTATTCCTCTTGCAGAAACATATATTTCATAAACACAGTCTGTTTTTAACCTCAGCCCATGTTTCTCTAATTTGAATTACTCATACTTGATTCATAAGTAAGGGAGTAGATGCAAAAACACAGATGCTATGTAGATTTACACATTATTTTTTCCAGGCAAAGGAAGCAGAGAAAGCAAGAGTAAAAATACAACCTTAAGCAGAAAAGGAAAAAGCCCATAGCTGGGCTGATACAGTAGAATCAGGACTCCATTCAGCTTTATTTTAAAAAAATTAAAAATCAGTGCCTGAGCCCAGGCCTCTCCCATGATTGCTCACCCTCAGCCTTATGTCGCTTTCATCTTTGGCAATTTGTATTGCCACCTTCATGGCATCCACCCAGTTTATGGCTACACTTAATCTGTACACCTTGAGCGCCACCAGCCCTACTGTTATCAGCATTTTAAGTTAGTAATTTTGTACATTTTTAATATCCACTGTGACAGCCCCCCGGCACACAAAGCTCTCTTGCCCTGACTGTCCACATGATCTTCCTAAGTATCAATTTGGTTTCGTGGTGCTCTAGTTTCAAATGTGCATAGGTATTGAGTAGTCTGCCACAACTCTATTTTATGTCCTGGTATTTTAACTGCACTATCTTGAAGAACATGAGGTTTTTAGGAGCTCATACATAGCTGTAGGAAGAAAGCCTATACTTGCACAAGTGAGCAAATAAATATGAGTACACGGATGATCATTGCAGGAGTGATTGCAATGGTACATAATTGGAAACCTAAAGTCTATTCATTGAGAACTGGTTAGATAAATTACGATCTGTCTTTTCTATAGAATCCCATGCATTTATCAAAACAAGGCACGGAAATTTTACCAAGATATAGTGTTTAAAAAGTCTCTAAGCAATATGTATCTTTACATTAAAATCAGGAATATAAAACTATCTACTTGTACCAAGTTGTTCTCAGTGGTTACATATAAGGATGCAAGTGTTATTAATGGAGAATTTTCAAGTTTTAGTAAATATGTTTCTGTACGATTTAAAGCTTTTTAAAACAATATGCATATATTCACAGATGATCTTTGTAGTGATCTTAAATAACCTACTTTAAATTCAAACACTAAAAATCTACAAGAAAATGTTCAGCTCTTAGGAGAGAGGAGGATAGAAATGAAAACAGATTTAAAAAGACAAATACTAGAGAATGGACTTGAGGATATGGGGAGGGGGAGGGGTAAGATGTGACAGGGTGAGAGAGTGGCATGGACATATATACACTACCAAATGTAAAATAGATAGCTAGTGGGAAGCAGCCGCATAGCACAGGGAAATCAGCTTGGTGATTTGTGACCACCTAGAGGGGTGGGATAGGGAGGGTGGGAGGGAGGGAGACGCAAGAGGGAAGAGATATGGGAACATATGTATATGTATAACTGATTCACTTTGTTATAAAGCAGAAACTAACACACCATTGTAAAGCAATTATACTCCAATAAAGATGTTAAAAAAAAAGACAAATAACCTTTATTAGTAAATTTCATATGTTTATTTTCTCAAAAATTATAAATAAAATGAAAATATAAACACAAACATGAAAAATACACTCAAAAGATATAACTGATATAAGTCAATATCTTCATTAACTTAGGAGCACATCAAAAAATGTGTTTTTCTGAAAATATAGATGCCCTTCTCCACCCCCAGAAATTCCAATTCAATCTGGCAAAGAGGAAGAGGAAAGCTGGATAAAATAACATGGTATTGTAAAGTTGTTAATCCGTAGATGTAAGCAAAGTGTAGGAGTGGTTAAAAGAGGGATAGATGGTTAGGGTTTGAAGAACAGCAATTTTTTTCCTTGCCTGAATTCAGAATCAATTAAAAGTTAGACAAAGAAGTCAGGCAGAGGAGTAATGGAAAATCAGTATAACATGATAGTACTGCTGGAGAATGTAGCATAATTGTGTAGCCACAAGTCCTTAAGCCCCAACCCCAAAGTTAGTCAGATACTTATCCACCTACTGACAGTCAACTTTGGGGACCTACAAGCACTCCCATGGAGTCCACCCAAATAAAACTTTGTTATGGGGCTGAGAACCTGAGCAGGCAGGTGAACACCAAAAGCAGAAAGCCTAGGCTTCACATACCCAATTCCCACTCCGTAGTTATCAACCAGATAGTTCTCTCCTCCTCCCATGGAGAAGATAAGAGTGAGGAGACTGAGAGGCAGGAATGTCAATCCACATCCCTCACGGAGAACAAGAAGGCAAGTGAAAGGAAGGCCCATCCCTTCTTACAGAGACTAGAAGAGAAAGTAGAGATTTAAATGTGTAATTAGGGGACGTCTACCACAGAAGAACTGAAAAGTTTCAAAGAATAATTCTCATGGCTATTAATGTAAATTATAAAGCATACTATAAAACAGTTTCTACTATTTTAGAGGAAATTTGCTCCTTTCAGGGTTTTTTATGTAACTTATGCTGCAGATAAACTTAAAACCCTTATATGAAACAAAAAATGCATCATTAACCTTGACTTAGAATTTCAAAAATATAGAATGATCCCTGAATCAGCATTCTTCTGAGGAGAAAAAATAGGGTTGAAATTTATATTTTAATGTCAAATAATGTTCTTTAGGATTAAATGTCTCACCAGCCTATTTTGCCTCACATTGTATCACAGTTTGAGAGCAAAATATTTCCATGATCTACATGAAGGCAAAAATTATAAAAAGGAATATATAAAGAATGACAAAGTACTTGTAGGTTTATTATAACTAGTGTAGTATTACAGAAATTTTCCACTGAAAGAACACTTATATCAAAAGAGGTATTCAGAAAGAAAATGATTTGACAGACTCTTAATTTTCAGTTAGTGAGCAAAATGCCCTTACAAAATTCAAACACCCTGTTCTTGTCAGGACACACAGTCTCAGAACACTCTTAACCAGAGTAATTTGGGAATGGTTAGAGGTGATATTCAGGATAAAAGGTCAATTTTAACTTTCTTACTTCTTTTTTTATTTTTTTTAAACGTCTTTATTGGAGTATAATTGCTTTACAATGTTGTGTTAGTTTTAACTTTCTTACTTCTTATTTGATCTTTTCTACCTCTTTCCACACTAAAGAAATAACCAACTTACAACTAAAAGTCTTTTCTCCTTACATATTTTCGATGCAAGCCTACAGGGCTTTGTCAAGACCTCTTTTAGTTGTATTTGTGACAAGTGCTGCAAAAGATACTGACCTTACCAATGGGGGGATTACACCTCCCCATTGTGTTGAACTCAGGCTTGCTGTGTGACTTGCTTTGGCCAGTGAAATGGGAAATGTGATATTTGTCATTCTGTGCTTCACTATGCTTCTCCCCCACTCTCTCATGAGGACTAGCAATGCTCCAAATAAGCCAGGACCATCAGCCTGGGTTTTAAAGTGACTTGTAGTGTAAGTGAGATATAAACATTTGCTGTTATAAGACCCTGAGAGTTGGGAATTGCTGTTGACTGCATTAGAGCATACCTATCCCTAGGTACCAAGAATCATCCAAGAGAATGGAGAAAAAAAGCCTTCAGTATACTTTCCTCTTCTGGATTAAAAATAAATAAAAATCACTCATTTTTAAATTCATCTTTAAGTCCTTGAATTGACTGATTAAAACAGAAAAACGATCACTTGGTCTAGTAATCTATAGACTTAATCCCTTACCATCTTTATTTCTGTAAAAACTGGTAACTTCTTACTAAATATAGAAGTTTATTTTAGTCCTGCTTTTTAAAAAAATTGTCATCTGATAACTGATCTGGAATGAAAAGAAAAGAATTAAATTAAATTAAAAGAAAACAAAATAATACCAACTTTTTCCCATTAGGAGGAAAATGCATTATTCTCTAATTTCTGAATCAAACAAACTTCTATTTATTTTTACTGTGAATAAGCATTGTTTAAATTAATAAGAGAAAAAATAATGATGGTGCTTTTAGAAAATTATGCAATTTTCAAATGAAAAACAGTAATCTTAACACTTTCTTGGGCAAAGAAGATTATGCTACTAAAGAGAGCTTGATACTTTCAATAAAAAAAATTATTGAAGAGAGTCTCTACCACCTTTACTTGAATAGTACCTCTGTTACAAGAGAAAAGCTGCCAAATGTGTCTAGAATTGATTCATAAGGAGAATAATTGCTTCCTACTAATTTTAATCTTTTTACAGCTTTGCCTCTCATGGGATAAACATGAGGACTATGTGGCTTTATAATCAAATCTGAATCTAACCATTCCCTTGCCAGCAGCCAATGAGGTGCAAACACAAATTAAACTAGATTGAAGATTATATTGCTTGGCTGTTTGAAATTTTATATTACTTGCAAAGCACGCAGGCAAAGAGTAGCAGATGGGCAGTACTGAGCAAAATTTTCTTTCTGGATATTGCCCATCTGTTTTCCTTCTTTGCATTTCTACTTCAAACTATTCTAGATGTCCTAATTTTCCTGTCTTTCTTTCTCTCTTTCTTTTTTCATGGTTTCATAAATTAGTTACTTGAATTTTCAGTGGTCAAACACGTAACATAGAGTTGATGATTTCAACATAAGTAATCATAATAATTACTAATTTATATGTGTTCTTACTAGATTCCAGTCAGTCTGCTAAAGCTTTTAAATGTCTTACCATTTTGCCATAACCACTAAGGAGATACATCTATTATCTCCATTTTACAGATGAGGAAATTGAAGAATAAGAAGTTCAAGACAATTATCCAGTTCACAGTGCTAGGAAATGGTAGAATAGGGACTCAATGCTGTTTTAAAATATCAAGCCTTGCAAGAAATAAAAAAACATTTTTGCTCTAAAGTTAAATGTACTATCTATTATTAACATTTAAATTTTGTATTTGTAATCAAACTTAAAATACATTTTATTTAATTTCTCTCAAATTCATCAACAATATAAACAAAATATTTCACATATTTCAAATAATTGGTAGGATGTTGTAAGTGGTGAGATTTTAAGTACCAAGCCATTGAGTTTCAGATTTGGAACGGACACAAAACATCATCTTATCTAGTGCTTCTCAAAAGTCTTTGTGCAATGGAATCCTTTCTTTAAATAAAATATGAGATGAAAATCGAACATAGAGAACAAGTAAAGTTAATCTAATATATAGAACCAGATCAAAGTACCTGAATACAATTGGGAGTGGGGGAGAAGGAGTTGCCATGGGAAGGAAGAGGGAAGAGACTTGGAGCCCTGCCGCCTCAACAGTTCTCTGTCCTTGTCCCTCTTTTCCCCTTGTACTGGTCCCCAGCACTCCATTTTGGACCTCTAGTGCATCATGCATTCCTGAATAAAACTAACAAAACTCTCTAATGATGATAAGTGCCTAATGAGAAGATAATGTTTATTTTACAGGTCTCAGTTTAACTAGAACTCAATTCACAAAAAATCTCAAAATGTAACCACTTACCTTTCTCCACTGCCTCCATCCTCAGAAGCCAATCTGTGACACCAAAGGAATCTCCAGAAAAGCCTTCAAGTTTTTCAAGGGATCTATGTATTTAGAAATGAAAAAAAGAAGGGCCTGTAGAAAGCAGAACAGCTTTGGTGAACCAACCTTGGGAGCAAATATATAGGCAAAGCAGCCTACCAACATGGTGTTTCATCCACACGAATTGAATGCCTTCTCACTTTCTGCATGCAAATACAGTGCTATAAATATTAGTGTAAATTAATTTTTAAAAAGTAGATAATTTTGGAACAAGGATCCCTTTAGATCATGTAGTAAGGTTGGGTCAGTGCTACACTTCAATAACTAGGTTAGCAACTCAAGTTCAGTCAAGGAAGTAAAAGTACAAAAGGATCAATAAGCAAGATGGGAAAATCTGTTTTGTTTTGTTTTGGTTTTGTTTTTAAGACCTATAGACAGGAGAAGGCGCTTCTTCCTTCTACTGCATTTCATGGCTGTTTTTTCACAGGACCTCAAATCTACATCTTACTATCATACTGTATTTATAGTCTAATGGGACTAAGTTGGCCTTTGTGGGCTGGCCTAGTAACATGATTAAGAACACAATATGTTTTTGGAGGAGCTTCAAGATGGCGGAAGAGTTAGACGTGGAGATCACCTTCCTCCCCACAAATATATCAGAAATACATCTACATGTGGAACAACCCCTACAGAACACCTACTGAACGCTGGCAGAAGACCTCAGACTTCCCAAAAGGCAAGAAACTCCCCACTACCTGGGTAGGGCAAAAGAAAAAAGAAAAAACAGAGACAAAAGAATAGGGATGGGACCTGCACCAGTGGGAGGGAGCTGTGAAGGAGGAAAGGTTTCCACACACTAGGAAGCCCCTTCGCGGGCGGAGACTGCGGGTGGCGGAGGGGAGAAGCTTCGGAGCCACAGAGGAGAGCACAGCCACAGGGGTGCAGAGGGCAAAGCGAAGAGATTCCCGCACGGAGAATCAGTGCCGAGCAGCACTCACCAGCCCGAGAGGCTTGTCTGCTCACCCGCTGGGACGGGCAGGGGCTGGGAGCTGAGACTCGGGCTTCGGAGGTCAGATCCCAGGGAGAGGACTGGGGTTGGTGGCGTGAACACAGCCTGAAGGGGACTAGTGCACTGCAGCTGCCGGGAGGGAGTCCGGGAAAAAGTCTGGAGCTGCCGAAGAGGCAAGAGACCATTGTTTTGGGGTGCGCAAGGAGAGGGGATTAAGAACGCTGCTTAAAGGAGGTCCAGAGACAGGCGTGAGCCACAGCTATCAGCGCGGACCCCAGAGACAGGCATGAGACGCTAAGGCTGCTGCTGCAGCCACCAAGAAGCCTGTGTGCGAGCACAGGTCACTCTCCACACCGCCCCTCCCGGGAGCCTGTGCAGCCCGCCACTGCCAGGGTCCCGTGACCCAGGGACAACTTCCCCGGGAGAACGCACTGCGTGCCACAGGCTGGTGCAACGTCACGCCGGCCTCTGCCGCTGCAGGCTCGCCCTGCATCTGTAACCCTCCCTCCCCCCGGCCTGAGTGAGCCAGAGCCCCCGAAGAAGCTGCTCCATTAACCCCGTCCTGTCTGAGCAAAGAACAGACGCCCTCAGGCGACCTACACACAGAGGCGGGTCCAAATCCAAAGCTGAAACCCGGGAGCTATGCGAACAAAGAAGAGAAAGGGAAATTTCTCCCAGCAGCCTCAGGAGCAGCGGATTAAATCTCCACAATGATCTTGATGTACCCTGCATCTGCGGAATACCTGAATAGACAACGAATCATCCCAAATTGAGGAGGTGGACTTTGGGAGCAACATATATATATTTTTTTCCCTTTTTCTCTTTTTGTGAGTGTGTATGTGTATGCTTCTGTGTGTGATTTAGTCTGTATAGCTTTGCTTTTACCATTTGACCTAGGGTGCTATCTCTCTGGTGTTTTTGTTTGTTTTGTTTTGTTTTTTAATTTTTTTTCTTAATAATTATTTTTTATTTTTAATTTTAATAAATTTATTTTATTGTACTTCATTTTATTTTATCTTCTTCTTTCTTTCTTTCTTTCTTTCTTTTCTCTCTTTTATTCTAAGTCATGTGGAGGACAGGCATTTGGTGCTCCAGCCAGGCATCAGGGCTGTGCCACTGAGGTGGGAGAGCCAAGTTCAGGACACTGGTCCACCAGAGACCTCCCAGCTCCACGTAATATCAAATGGCGAAAATCTCCCAGAGATCTCCATCTCAATGCCAAAACCCAGCTCCACTCAATGACGAGCAAGCTACAGTGCAGGACGCCCCATGCCAAACAACTAGCAAGACAGGAACACAGCCCCATCCATTAGCAGAGAGGCTGCCTAAAATCATAATAAGGCCACAGACACCCCAAAACACACCACCGGACACGGTCCTGCCCACCAGAAAGAGAAGATCCAGTCTCATCCACCAGAACATAGGCACCAGTCCCCTCCACCAGGAAGCCTACACAACACACTGAACCAACCTTAGCCACTGGGGACAGACACCAAAAACAAAGGAAACTACAAACCTGCAGCCTGAGAAAAGGAGACTCCAAACACAGTGAGTTAAGCAAAATGAGAAGACAGAGAAACACACAGCAGATGAAGGAGCAAGGCAAAAACCCACCAGACCTAACAAATGAAGAGGAAATAGTCAGTCTACCTGAAAAAGAATTCAGAATAATGATAGTAAGGATGATACAAAATCTCGGAAATAGAATGGAGAAAAAGAAACGTTTAAAAAGGACCTAGAAGAACTAAAGAGCAAACAAACAGTGATGAACAACACAATAAATGAAATTAAAAATTCTCTAGAAGGGATCAACAGGAGAATAACTGAGGCAGAAGAACGGATAAGTGACCTGGAAGATAAAATAGTGGAAATAACTACTGCAGATCAGAATAAAGAAAAAAGAATGAAAAGAATTGAAGACAGTCTCAGAGACCTCTGGGACAACATTAAATGCACCAACATTCGAATTATAGGGGTCCCAGAAGAAGAAGAGAAAAAGAAAGGGACTGAGAAAATATTTGAAGAGATTATAGTTGAAAACTTCCCTAATATGGGAAAGGAAAGAGTTAATCAAGTCCAGGAAGCACAGAAAGTCCCATACAGGATAAATCCAAGGAGAAACACGTCAAGACACATATTAATCAAACTATCAGAAATTAAATACAAAGAACAAATATTAAAAGCAGCAAGGGAAAAACAACAAATAACATTCAAGGGAATTCCCATAAGGTTAATAGCTGATCTTTCAGCAGAAACTCTGCAAGCCAGAACAGAGTGGCAGGACATATTTAAAGTGATGAAAGGGAAAAACCTACAACCAATACAACTCTACACAGCAAGGATCTCATTCACATTCGACGGAGAAATCAAAACCTTTACAGACAAGCAAACGCTAAGAGAATTCAGCACCACCAAACCAGCTTTACAACAAATGCTAAAGGAACTCCTCTGGGCAGGAAACACAAGAGAAGGAAAAGACCTACAAAAACAAACCCAAAACAATTAAGAAATGGTAATAGGAACATATATATCGATAATTACCTTAAATGTAAATGGATTAATTGCTCCAACCAAAAGACAGAGACTGGGTGAATGGATACAAAAACAAGACCTGAATATATGCTGTCTACAGGAGACCCACTTTAGACCTAGGCACACATACAGACTGAAAGTGAGGGGATGGAAAAAGATATTCCATGCAAATGGAAATCAAAAGAAAGCTGGAGTAGCAATTCTCATACCAGACAAAATAGACTTTAAAACAAAGACTATTAGAAGAGACAAAGAAGGACACTACATAATGATCGAGGGATCAATCCAAGAAGAAGATATAACAATTGTAAACATTTATGCACCCAACATAGGAGCACCTCAATACATAAGGCAAATACTAACAGCCATAAAAGGGGAAATCAACAGTAACACTATCATAGTAGGGGACTTTAACACCCCCCTTTCACCAATGGACAGATCATCCAAAATGAAAATAAAAAAGGAAACACAAGCTTTAAATGATACATTAAACAAGATGGACTTAATTGATATTTATAGGACATTCCATCCAAAAACAACAGAATACACATTCTTCTCAAGTGCTCAGGGAATATTCTCCATGATAGATCATATGTTGGGTCACAAATCAAGCCTTGGTAAATTTAAGAATATTGAAATCGTATCAAGTAACTTTTCCAACCACAACGCTATGAGACTAGATATCAATTACAGGAAAAAATCTGTAAGAAATACAAACACATGGAGGCTAAAAAACACACTACTTAATAACCAAGAGATCCCTGAAGAAATCAAAGAGGAAATCAAAAAATACCTAGAAACAAATGACAATGAAAATACAACGACCCAAAACCATTGGGATGCAGCAAACGCAGTTCTAAGAGGGAAGTTTATAGCTATATGAGCCTACCTTAAGAAACAAGAAACATCTCAAATAAACAACCTAACCTTACACCTAAAGCAATTAGAGAAAGAAGAACAAAAAAACCCCAAAGTTCGCAGAAGGAAAGAAATCATAAAGATCAGATCAGAAAGAAATTAAAAAGAAATGAAGGAAACGATAGCAAAGATCAATAAAACTAAAAGCTGGTTCTTTGAGAAGATAAACAAAATTGATAAACCATTAGCCAGACATATCAAGAAAAAAAGGGAGAAGACTCAAATCAATAGAATTAGAAATGAAAAAGGATAAGTAACAACTGACACTGCAGAAATACAAAGGACCATGAGAGATTACTACAAGCAACTATATGCCAAAAAAATGGACAATCTGGAAGAAATGGACAAATTCTTAGAAATGCACAACCTTCCAAGACGGAACCAGGAAGAAATAGAAAATACGAACAGACCAACCACAAGCACTGAAATTGAACCTGTGATTAAAAATCTTCCAACAAACAAAAGCCCAGGACCAGATGGCTTCACAGGTGAATTCTATCAAACATTTAGAGAAGAGCTAACACCTATCCTTCTCAAACTCTTCCAAAATATAGCAGAGGGAGGAACACTTCCAAACTTATTCTACGAGGCCACCATCACTCGGATACCAAAACCAAAGATGTCACAAAAAAAGAAAACTACAGGCCAATATCACTGATGAACATAGATGCAAAAATCCTCAACAAAATACTAGCAAACAGATTCCAACAGCACACTAAAAGGATCATACACCATGACCAAGTGGGGTTTATCCCAGGAATGCAAGGATTCTTCAATATATGCAAATCAATCAATGTGATACACCATATTAACAAATTGAAGGAGAAAAACCATAAGATCATCTCAATAGATGCAGAGAAAGCTTTCGACAAAATTCAACACCCATTTATGATAAAAACCCTCCAGAAAGTAGGCATAGAGGGAACTTTCCTCAACATAATAAAGGTCATATATGACAAACCCACAGCCAACATCGACCTCAATGGTGAAAAACTGAAACCATTTCCACTAAGATCAGGAACAAGACAAGGTTTCCCACTCTCACCACTATTATTCAACATAGTTTTGGAGGTTTTAGCCACAGCAATCAGAGAAGAAAAAAATAAAAGGAATCCAGGGCTTCCCTGGTGGCACAGTGGTTGAGAATCTGCCTGCCAATGCAGGGGACACGGGTTCGAGCCCTGGTCTGGGAAGATCCCACATGCCACTGAGCAACTGGGCCCATGAGCCACAACTACTGAGCTTGCGCGTCTGGAGCCTGTGCTCTGCAATAAGAGAGGCCGCGATAGTGAGAGGCCCGCACACCACGATGAAGAGTGGACCCCGCTTGCCTCAACTAGAGAAAGCCCTTGCACAGAAACGAAGACCCAACACAGTCAAAAATAAATAAATTAATTAATTAATTAAAAAAAAAAAAAGGAATCCAAATTGGAAAAGAAGAAGTAAAGCTGTCACTGTTTGCAGATGACATGATACTATACATAGAGAATCCTAAAGATGCTACCAGAAAACTACTAGAACTAATCAATGAATTTGGTAAAGTAGCAGGATACAAAATTAATGCACGGAGATCTCTTGCATTCCTATACACTAATGATGAAAAATCTGAAAGAGAAATTAAGAAAACACTCCCATTTACCACTGCAACAAAAAGAATACAATATCTAGGAATAAACCTACTTAAGGAGACAAAATACCTGTATGCAGAAAATTATAAGGCATTGATGAAAGAAATTAAAGATGATACAAATAGATGGAGAGATATACCATGTTCTTGGATTGGAAGAATCAACATTGTGAAAATGACTCTACTACCCAAAGTAATCTACAGATTCAACACAATCCCTATCAAACTACCATTGACATTTTTCACGGAACTAGAACAAAAAATTTCACAATTTGTATGGAAACACAAAAGACCCCGAATAGCCAAAACAATCTTGAGAAAGAAAAACGGAGCTGGAGGAATCAGGCTCCCTGACTTCAGACTATACTACAAAGCTACAGTAATCAAGAGAATATGGTACTGGCACAAAAACAGAAATATAGATCAATGGAACAGGATAGAAAGCCCAGAGATGAACCCACGCACATATGGTCACCTTATCTTTGATAAAGGAGGCAAGAATATACAGTGGAGAAAAGACAGCCTCTTCAATAAGTGGTAATGGGAAAACTGGACAGCTACATGTTAAAGAATGAAATTAGAACACTCCCTAACACCATACACTAAAATAAACTCAAAATGGATTAAAGACCTAAATGTGTGGCCAGACACCATCCAACTCTTAGAGGAAAACACAGACAGAACACTCTATGACATAAGTCACAGCAAGATCCTTTCTGACCCACCTCCTAGCGAAATGGAAATAAAAACAAAAATAAACATATGGGACCTAATGAAACTTCAAAGCTTTTGCACAGCAAAGGAAACCATGGACAAGATGCAAAGACAACCCTCAGAATGGGAGAAAATATTTGCAAATGACAAAGGATTAATCTCTAAAACATACAAGCAACTCATGCAGCTCAATATCAAAAAAACAAACAACCCAATCCAAAATTGGGCAGATGACCTAAGTAGACATTTCTTCAAAGACGATATACATACTGCCAACAAACACATGAAAGAATGCTCAACATCATGAATCATTAGAGAAATGCAAATCAAAACTACAATGAGATATCATCTCACACCGGTCAGAATGGCCATCATCAAAAAATCTACAAACAATAAATGCTGGAGAGGATGTGCAGAAAAGGGAACCCTCTTGCACTGTTGGTGGGAATGTAAATTGATACAGCCACTATGGAGAACAGTATGGAGGTTCCTTAAAAAACTACAAATAGAACTACCATATGACCCAGCAATCCCACTACTGGGCATATACCCTGAGAAAACCATAATTCAAAAAGAGTCATGTACCACAATGTTCATTGCAGCTCTATTTACAATAGACAGGACATGGAAGCAACCTAAGTGTCCATCGACAGATGAATGGATAAAGAAGATGTGGCACATATATACAATGGAGTATTACTCAGCCATAAAAAGGAACAAAACTGAGTTATTTATAGTGAGGTTGATGGACCTAGAGACTGTCATACAGAGTGAAGTAAGTCAGAAAAAGAAAAACAAATACCGTATGCTAACACATATATATGGAATCTAAAAAAAGAAGAAAAACAAAAAGTCAGAAGAACCTAAGGGCAAGACGGGAATAAAGATGCAGACCTACTAGAGAATGGACTTGAGGATACGGGGAGGGAAAAGGGTAAGCTGGGACAAAGTGAGAGAGTGGCATGGACAGATGTACACTGCCAAACATAAAATAGATACTAGTGGGAAGCAGCCGCATAGCACAGGGAGATCAGCTCGGTGCTTTGTGACCACCTAGAGGGGTGGGATAGGGAGGGTGGGAGGGAGGGAGGTGCAAGAGTGAAGAGATATGGGGACATATGTATATGTATAACTGATTCACTTTGTTATAAAGCAGAAACTAACACACCATTGTAAAGCAATTATACTCTAATAAAGATGGTAAAAAAAAAAAGAAGCCTGCACACTGTAACAAAGAGTAGCCCCCACTCGCCGCAACTAGAGAAAGCCCGCAAGCAGCAGCAGAGACCCAACGCAGCCAGAATTGAATAAATAAATTAATTAATTAAATAATTAGTTAATTAAATAAATAAAATCTATTAAAAAAAGAAAAAAAAGAATACAATGTTTTTTATTTAGGAATAATCCAAAGCCCATGTAACCAACTATACAGGAATTGTTAGAAATAAATGTTTCTATACTGGGGTTGTCTTTGCGCACACACACATACACATGGTGACTGTGATTAATCAGGCTCTCAAATCTAAAGAATAATTAAGGACACTGATCTGATTCTTGGCATATACATTTGCAATCTTGTCCCTCATCTATGTTCATTCTCTCACACATGCTCTATCACAATGTAGCTTGAGTGGACCTGGAACATCTAGACATTCCACAGAACAGGATAATGTTTTCCTATATATCAATGACAGCATCCTAAAAGGGCCGCATAAGCAATAAGAGGCAACTAAATCGGAAGTGCTGATAACACAAATGAGCTCCCAAAGGGGAGAAATAAACTACAAAAATTCAGGGGTCTCTGTGTTAGTGAAACTTGGGGGACATGCCAGTAGATCCTTTTGAAAGGACAGGACAAATCATTGTATCTTACATCTCCCAACATTAAAAAGGAAGCATGGTGCCTTGGTGGGCTTCCTGGGGTCCTTTCAAATCTTTGATGATGGTATTAATTCCCCCCAGGGAGAGGGTGTTGGTTTCAAGTTATTACCTTGCTAGGAAGGGAAAGCTCCAGGGCATTTAATTTGGCCCTCCCTACTCTAGTAACCTATATTTCATGGTTCAGATGGGTAAACAGGAGGTGTTGCTAGTTATTAAATACATGTATTCTAATAATACACTCAAGATCTGGTAAAATAAATATGGCATGTTGTGGCAGCATTTATTGGTTGATAACTTAACATCCATGCCCCACTTCATCCTTGCTAATGTCCTCATTTTAATTCAGGGGAGCAATGAGCCCAGCCATACTGAACGTATCATGACAAACCTTCCTTGTTTTTCCTACACTTTCTTATTGTCAGGGTGAATACATACTACACAATCCTAGAAATGATCTCTTAGCAGAGCCAAATTGATGTTATTTCTTGGAAAATTATTTGTTTTATAAAAGGGGAAATAGGCAGAAGATTAGCCATTTTTCCTTACCTTGACCTTGTCTTGAACATGAATGTAGAGGTAGGAACTGCAGGGGCTGTCCTTTGACATGAGGGAATGGCAAAGGGAAACAGAGCCATAACCTCTGACACCATAGAACTATTCAACTCAATTGATATCTGCTACCTCCACACCTCTTGGGATAAGTGTAACATGAATGCTTGCTTATTTAAACCACACTAATTGGGCTATTCTATTATTTGCAGACATACACAATCCTAATGAATACAGATGGATTTATCTGAGCCTAACGAGAGGTATTCATGGGTCAGAATTCTATTTATCAATAACTTCCTTAAATCTTAACTCTTCCCAGTGGCTCATCAGCATACTTAGTCCCCTAAAACCAGTGTTCATTCAGGCTGTGGTCCAATCATTCCTGATTCATTTGGAAATTCCTCTTTCCACAGAGCACAATTATCCTGGTTAATGGTATTCTGTGTATTGGGCTGTTACTAAGAGGTCCTCCTTCCACAGACCTAACCTCCCTTAATCCAGGGACTGAGAACCTGTAAATAGACTCAGGTCTTATGAGTTCAAGTTGGGCCTCTGTTCTTCAGACCCAGAGTTTTTGGTACATATAAATCAAGTAGGGCCTTAAAGAATTGTCCATCTCTTTCAGTGCTAGAAATTCCATGGTCAATTAGCCACTTCAAAACAACAACAAAAGCACCACCACACCACCTGTGTGTATGACCAATACAATTTCTAAGATAGTCCTACTACCTTTTATGGTAACCAGCCCCATTTTGCCTCAGAAAATGAAATATTACTACAGGCTTCTGTACATTTACATGGGTGGAGGATGTGACAGATTAGGGAGGAAGTGAGTGCTTCATATACCCTAATCCACTCCAAAATGTCTAACATCTTCAATACTGAGACTGTTTTTTCTGCTCTATCATACTGGAGGAATTTCTGGCACCTAACATAATGTAGAGTCTGTCACTACTGAGTCTAATGCAAAATAGAAGTTAAAAATTCAGATTACTTCCAACAGCTCAAGTAGCACATTGGCTCCAGAATTGCCAGTGTGGCCAACTCAAATCAATAAGTCCAGGCTGATTCAAAACTTTGTTCTCGTCTCTTGGCTTAAACAGGGCATCAGCAGACTTTTTCTGGAAAGGTCTAGATAGTAAAGATTTTTGGCTTTTCAGGTGGGACAGTCTCCATCACGACAATTAAACTCTGCTATTGTAATGATCAAACAGCCATAAACAATACGTAATTGAAAGAGCAAAGTTGTGTTCCAATACAATTTTCTTTATAAACACAGTTAGTTGAGCAGATTTTGTCTACAGGCCACTTCTAATCTAGACCCTCAGAAAACAATCCCACATATGTTCATTAGATTTTTACTACACAAATTTGCAAGATCTTACAACTCTTTATGTGCTTGTGTGTGTGTGTGCATGCGTGTATGCACAAAGCTTTGCAAGATCTGAGTTTGTAATTGTGCCCCAAAGCATGCTGGGATCTAACTTTTCTGATTGATTTAAAGATGAGGGAACTATTGGGATAGGGACATGAGTAGAATTGGCTTCCTCCTTCCTTCATTCATCTCTTAGGTGAGACAAGCAAGAGAGGGGCAACCACATCAAAACAGAGGAGTGGTAGCTTTCTGCAGGCAAAGGAGGCTCAGAAAGCATTGGAGGCCCATGCTTCTCTGAATTTTCCAAACTTCTCAATTCCAATGTTCATGGGCACTTTTTTTTTCAAACAGTGCTCTAACTTTCATCCAAGAAAGCCAGTGGAACAATGAATTCACCCAATGTAATTCAGCAATGCACAGACTCAAACTTATGTTTAATTTTCAATATATTAGCTCTGTGCAACAAAAGATTATAGGGTTTCTTTTTTCTTTTAACACAGACATAAAGATTCTCTTATTTACAGACTGTGCCTTAAGCCAAGAATTTTGAAAATGAGCAAGCCATTCACTTTTTTTAAGATGTCCATGCATTTAGGAAAAAAAATCTCTCATACTCATCGAACTGCCCTTCATACTTCACTGTAATAGCCACTGGTGCCTCACAGCCTTGCTTTGAATTGTTATTTTATAGTAGATAACCCCAAGGGATAATTTAATTAGTGGTTCAGGTATCACATGCCATTGGCCACTAGAGTTTTACCTTTTAATATTTGCTAGAATTATTCTGCCTTTAGGTCAGTTAACAAATCTCAGACGTTTCAACGTGCATGTGTTCATGTGCTCTTTTCCCACCCTACCCCCTATTTTCCCTTACGCTTGTTGACTGCAAACATTTCTGGTCTTAATTTTATATGAGGGATCTTCACTGAAAGCGGCAAACACTGACACTGGCTGATTCAAGATAAAAGAATGTTTTGAAAGAAATGCCAAGGGGGCTGGAGAACAGACTCAGAGGCCACACAACCAGAGCAGCAGCCAAATCATACCCTAGAAACTGGCCACTTCTTGTGCCGTTATTGTCACTGCTGAACCTTCAAAGCCACAAGAAACACCACTGACAATTCTGGAAGTCACTGTCAGGCAGGACCCCTGCTACTGCCCTGGAAGGTGGCTGTTGCTGCTACAGTTGTCTTGGTCTTCTACAGAATACATTCACTTCTGTGTACATTTCTTTGCATCATTATCTCATAATTTAAAATGTTGGCTACATGCATCTGGTTTCTAAGCCTAAGTGCAAAGGAGGCTAGACATGCAAGCATCATAAACACTTGCCATTTAAACTTCTATATAAGACAGTTGACTCTCCCTCTTCCCAAGGGGTTTTAGATGGGGAATTCCCTATGTATAGGAAGATGGTCTGTATGATAAACAAACAAGAAGCAAGGCAAATATTCAATATAAATTGTTAACATTTATCAAGTTCTTATCATTGCCAGGCACTGTTATGAGTTTTCTATCTGTTAATTTATTTAGTTCTTACATTACTCCATTTTTCCCATTTTTGGAGAGGAAACTAAAACACAGTGAGTTTAAATAGCTTATCTGAAGTCACAGTTAATAAGTACCAGGAAAAAACTTCTATTTCAGGTCTGTCAGATGCTAAATCCACCCTCTTAGCTGTTATGGACATTGTTTATAATTGCATAATAAACTTCTCACAAGGTCCAAAAGTATATTGTAATTTTGACATATAATATTGCTTATTTTTGGAGAAAACTGACAAGGTGCTAAAGAAAAGTCATATGAAAGAAGAAGAATATAAGATTGTGATTGAATTTAAAACCTGATGCATTAGATTAAGACTGTTGCCATAGGCCTAAAATTTCTTAGGATTGTGAAATTGGGTCAGAAGTCTCTAGCTGCAAAATTAGACTTTAGAATATATTGTAAACCTCTGAGCAGACCTTAGCAGACATTTTTTTCTGCTTTAGTACAAGGAGTAAATATTCTGCTTTCTGGATAACATCAGCAGAGATAATAAAGAAAGTGATATTGCCAGAGGTAATTTTCCCTTTACTGGACAACAAAATAGCAAAATAATAGATTCTGACACTGATAGCAGCTATATGTTATAGGGGAATACTTACTTTCACAACAATTTTTTAACTTAATTTTGTCTTTGTTTATGAGTATTTTTATATTTTAGATTGATGGTATTGTTTATATGCATTTTGAGGTAGCTTGGTCAAAAAATTAGAATAAAAAGACTGACATAAGGTTATAGATTTGTATTACTTGTCAGGTATAATGGTCTCAGTCCTGCTCAATATAGGACATGAAACATAATAGGTTTAATTGTTTATTGATTGAAGAATGCCAGTACTTTGACTCATCACTAATTATCTATCTACACTAGTCTTATCAGGTTTTCCAAGTCTCTTTTCCACTTCATTCAAGCTTAAAGTTTTCTTGCCCCTTTATCTCAACAGTTAATTTCCTCTTGTAGTTTATTAAAACAAGAAAGAGCATCTAACATGAACTCTCAACATTCTTCTCCATTTCAATGTTTCCCCTTTTTCTTCTCGTTCTTGTTCTTCTTCTTCTTTCCCCTCCCCCAATTTATAGAACAGGAAACTGAGGCACAAAGTGGATAAGCAACTTATCCAAGGTCAGGCTGCCAAGGCACAGATAGGATTTTAACTCAGGTGGTCTGACAGCTGGGTCAAGAATCTTTGCCACTTCACATCTTAACTCCAACTTTTCTGGGAATGGTTTGAAAGATAAATTGTAAATGGAAACCCGAAAGCAACAGAACTCTATAAGAGGTAATACCAAATGACCAGACAACAGATGATGAAATCCTATGATTACGAGAAAAGGAGTTGGGATGAATAGTTGAGACCAACTTTTGCAGTAAAAAGCATAGAAACTTGATTAACAACTAAATGAAAGATAAGAGGTAGAGGGTAGAGTTAAGGACAATTCCCAACTTTCTTACATGGATATCCATGTTAGTAGTGTTACTGAGATAGTAAATTTGAAAGAATACATTTGCATCCATAAACAATAACGAGTTCTTTTAATATTAATTAATCCATTCATCCTACTAACAGGAGCAAGCAGAATCCCAGTTTTCAGAAATGAAAAGGTGAGAGGTAGATTGGTGGTCATGGTGGTGATGCTGAGCTTCAATCTACCGAAGGAGCAATCCTTACTCTTTCTTCCCTTATGGTTAAACCAGAACTAGAGCAAAGTTAATGGAGGTACTGACTGTGAGAAAAGAAAAATTGCAGAGCCTGAAGAACCAGTCCAACCCTGACATCCAGTTTAATACTCTAAAATAATACCATTAAAAATGTATGTGTCCTTTAGCAATTCCATAGAAAACAAGATCCATTTTACTTCATGTCTGTTGTTCCAGACAAGGTTCTTGGTTCAATATCTGAAACTAACATTTCTGTTATAAGCAGAACAAAAAATATATTGAAAGGCTCAATATCTGAAACTAACATTTCTGTTATAAGCAGAACAAAAAATATTGAAAGGTCATTGTATAGCCTTTCATATACTTGAAATTTATGTTACCAAAAAATTTCTACTTAAAATCATCAAGAAACATCAGAACGAGGGCAATAGTAGTCACTTATGCCAACCTATCAAAGACATTCCATGTCTTTCTCATAAGTGAACACTTCTGAAATCTATTGACCTTAAGAAATCTGAAGAATTACTTTCTAAAGTTTTCCAAATGTAATGCTATCCTCCCACGTTATAAAAAAAAGACCTCTGAGTATTCCTTTATTCATTTAATTCTTCACATTTCAGGCAATCAAACTAATCTCTAAACTTAAAGTAAGAAACTGACCTTCATTTACACAACTGATGTTAGAAGTAACTGCCATGGAAACAACGTAGGAGGGACACAACTCTTGAAATACATGGTGTAAATAAAATATACCATTCTTTGCCTTAAGATTCATTAATCTTCTTTGTTTTGTTCATTTGATTGTTTGTTTAGTTTTTTAAGATCATAGAGTTAAGAAATAGGCTATTGTCTGCATCCCTTACCAGTACAAAATAATCTTAACAGCAATACTTCAAATATCACTGGATTATGATTCCATCTGTCTATGAAGAATACTCAACATCCCCACCCAGTTGCCCACCTCCTGTTGTTTGTCTGATATATGCTCACAAATAATTTTCAGGTCTTAGTCCAACATTTCCCTAAAGCTTGCTGTCTACCACGACTCTCTGAGTGGGCCCCCTCACGCTGCTTCTGCTGTCTGTGCCCTTCATGAAAGTATTATTTCAGAATAAGGGTAGCTTCTCTTGTTGCTTATAAAGCTACAGAACCACTAGAGAA
The DNA here is from genome assembly GCF_009873245.2 of Balaenoptera musculus. Taxonomy (NCBI): domain Eukaryota; kingdom Metazoa; phylum Chordata; class Mammalia; order Artiodactyla; family Balaenopteridae; genus Balaenoptera; species Balaenoptera musculus. Next base: position 34,309,678 of record NC_045796.1, read on the forward strand.
CAAAATGATACTGCATTTACTTCACTCTTCACTGTGTCTGCTTCATGCTGTGTTGCTCTGAAAAAATGAACAACTGGGATGTGCCTCTCTAGACACATTTTAAACCAAAGCACTGAACTGCTTTGCCGGAGCCACCCTTGGTTTGTGGGGTATTTTATAAAAAGAGTCCATAGGTCTATCTCTGCACGGCTTCACACTACCACCCAACCAGGCACAAACCACCTCTAAGTCCTTTCTCCTTCATGTAAATAAATTAATGAACGGCCTGACTGGGCAGTAACTCATTTAACATATAGTACACAGTATCTTGACTATTGGATAGTTGGCTGAGCCTGCTTTTCTGGAGGATTTTAAGAAAGGTTAGAACCATACCTTTCTGGAAAATGTTAAGCATGCTTTAGCCTGAAGATAGTATAGTATTGGGGTGTCCTTCCTAGAACTCTTTTCTATGCGAAATGATGTTTCCTATATCCCTAATCCTTCTAATTCTTTCCTCTAAGACAGTCATATACAAATCCATGTTTATTTGTTCTGTATAGTTGTTACATGTGGTTTAAAATGTATTTTTAAAAAACTGAAGAATTTTGGCTCTAAAACTTTAAAAGGTCTGGAGCAAATCCTTATATCTTATTCATTTGAACTGTAAACAGAATTGCCTTTTTCAGTCTCTAGAGAACTTAAAGTATCTGTCAACTTTTAACACAAACCATCCTTAACTTGTACTGCAATATTCGCCTAGTGTTCTCAAGTTTGTTCCAACTGGAGCTTTGCCTCAGCTCACCTGAAGTGATTTGCTAAAACCAAAAAGACAGAAAAAAGAATGTTAACTCTTTTCCCTCTTCGGACACAGCTGTCAGTTCTGGAAGTCAATTTGAAATAAGGCGGTGTGGTTATTGCTAGCATCAGAGAAATGGGAGATAGAAAACCATCTACAACTTTGGTGTAGCATTTTTAAATTGTTCATTATTTAATCAGATCTATAAAGGCAATATTTCTCACGCTTCCAGATGAAAAAGTGTCTGAACTGTGCATGATGGAACCACATGACAAGTGTCTTCCAGATGCCATCAAGAGCAGGTTACTGGGAGGTATATTTTCAAAACAAGTGTTCAGTTCCCATATCTGACAATGCTCTTGGTTGGGACACATTACTCAATACTCACAGGCACAGTCATTTAAGACACCTGGATCTCCAGATCCATAAACTTCAGCAAAATCCACATAGAAAAATAAATAAAATTTCTGGGAATAGAGGTTCTATTTAAGAAAAAAAAAAGTTAAGGGATTACTGTAATAACTGTAGATATGTTCTTTACATGTGCTTTTATTTATTTCTACAAGTAATGTAAGATGTATAGTTATATTTAGAAAATCCCCAAGATTAGTTTTTATGACTTTTGCCATTCTTTTTGCTGACTTTGATCAAAGTGCCTGCAGTGGATTTGCCGGTCACCTAGTCAGCATCTATTGGCTCCTTTATCTTTCCTAAAGGCTTTATTAATTTCAGTTTGGGTATCTACCATTTCACTATGCAGCCCATATGTTCTGGGGAAAGTTAAATTTTTTTTTTTAATTATTTATTTATTTATTTATCTATGGCTGTGTTGTATCTTCATTTCTGTGCGAGGGCTTTCTCTAGTTGCGGCAAGTGGGGGCCACTCTTCATCGCGGTGCGCGGGCCTCTCACTATCGCGGCCTCTCTTGTTGCGGAGTACAGGCTCCAGACGCGCAGGCTCAGTAATTGCGGCTCACGGGCCCAGTTGCTCCGCGGCATGTGGGATCTTCCCAGACCAGGGCTCGAACCCGTGTCCCCTGCATTGGCAGGCAGATTCTCAACCACTGCGCCACCAGGGAAGCCCGGGAAAGTTAAATTTGATAGAGTAGCATTTGACTGACCTAAGCCAATCAGCACATTTCCATTCTCTTGCATAGTGATTGGTTCAGACATATGTGACCTTAGCCAATCCAAGCAGAAACTGAATTTTTTTTTTTGTTTTTGTTCTTTGTTTTTTTGTTTTTTTTTGGCTGTGCCACACAGCATGCGGCATCTTCGTTCCCCGACCAGGGATCGAACCCGTGCCCCCTGCATTGGAAGCGAGGAGTCTTAACCACTGGACCACCAGAGAAGTCCCAGAAACCGAATTTTAAAAAGTAAATTTTAGGACTCTGGCTTAGAACCCTAAGAAAGAAACACTCTTATTTCTGGAGGTTGTGTGTTTATAAAAACTGGAACTGCTGGAGCTATTTTGTTAATATGAGGAAGCTTCTAAGGTGAATTTGACAATGGAAGGAAGAAGGAAAAAATTGGGGTCTTTAAAGATATCTTTAAGTTGCTGAATCAAAATGAATTCAGCATGCTTCCAGATTTATATATTTATGAAAGCCAGTACATCCTCTTTAATATTTAAACCACATTCAATGGGATTTTTTTTTTTTTAGTTACATGAAACATAAAAAAAAATACAAAAATACAGTATCATATAGTGTGGTATAGTATAGTATAGACAAGACAAGATATATTAGCTATGGAAATGAATTGCTGATCTCCAGAAATTTCTTTTCCTGGAGGTTCTACTTTTAAAATATGGCATTAGGCACAAACAGCTTTAATCCTCTGTCATTGTTATGTGATAAAAGATAAAATAAATATCAGTTACTTTAATTACTTATCTTATATTTTTAAAATATTTCTGCAAATGGAAATAGTAATAATTTCTTTTAAACTTACATTAGAGTTGTTGAAAGCCCACATGATTTTTGCTTTACCTTGGAGATTACATATACCACCTGCTCCACTAATGATGGAAAGAGCAGATGGAGATGTTAACATGTTAAAATATTTTAGAATTTGACTAGAGGCAAATCCTAACATTTAGGAATTTTTTTTCTCCAAAATCTCACCCAAATTTTTAACTTATTGTGTGTTTTGATAAAGAGATGAACTTCTTAATATTAAAACCTTATTTCTCAAAAGTCAATAACAAATTACTTTAAAAAATCAATAATTACAAAAGATAAATATCAAATCTTTAAAATATTTAATTTACTGTTATTCTTAGGAATGTCATACATTAAATTATGTAACTATGTCATATTTTAAAGTATGAGAATGTATATTGTATCATGATTGACAATATTAAATTACATAAATATCAAGAGTTTTGATACTTATAAACGCTTAAATCTTTTAATAGATATATGTTTAAATGTTTATAATTTGAGCTGTTTGTACTAATAACAATAATAATTTAAATTTTTAAATTGCTGCTTAATCAGGAATACATTCTCATACATTCCTCATAATAATTCTTGGAGGTTATTATTCCTTATTTACAAATGAAGAAGCTAAGGTGTATAGAAGTTCAATAACCTGGTCAAGGTAAACAGCTAGCAAACAGAGAGCCAAGGCTGAAATCCATGGAATCCAACTTCAAGCCTATGGGATTACTCACTGAATGGTTCTTCCCAGGATATCAGAACTTTTTCAATTTAAAGTTTAGCAATATAAAATTTTTTAAATTAGTACAAATATATAAGAGACAGATGATAGGCAACTAAAGAATAGACAAATCTAGAAATTTTAAAAGGTAATTATTTTCAGTAGTGATGTATATTTTGTGCAAATGATACACCAAGGAAATAATGAGTTACAAAGTTTGTATGTTCACTTAGATTAAACCTAGAAATATTTGTCTGAGGGGATGAAGTTTTAGAAACTACTTAAAAGATGAATTTTCTTGTTAGTCATAATATACTGCATTTTAGAAAGCCAAGAATCTATGCAGAGTTGGGTGTAAAGTGATCAGATAGTAGATTTCTTATTTCCAAGTGTTCCATTTATTTTGACAAATGATGTGAAAATATTTTTAAAACTATTTGTAGTTTTTGTTGTTTTGTGTTCATAAGTACTTGGTGATTTCCTATCATTCTACCAGGACTCATCTACCTTATCACTTAATACATTTCATGCTCACACAGTGTCCTAAAAATACTATCCAATTATGTTGAATCCAAGTACCATCCAGCTACTTTAGCAGTTTCTGAAATTATACTACTCTTTCCAAAGATAGAAAGATTTTGTCACCCCAGGAATACTGCCAAGATTTTACCTTCAAAGCCTTCTCAAAGAAATAGATTCCAGTAGGGCATATTCACTGTACAGATTGAAAAAAAATCTTACATCAGCTATGGAATTACCATGACTCTCAGTACAAGCTTAGGAAAAAATTAGGCCACCATTAAAAAAATTGGTCAATTGATCAAAATTGATTTTTGATAAAATGTAAGTTTGTGATACCCAGTGATCTTTCTCTCTGCCTGAGCCTCCACTTTCAGTAAATTACTTAGCTCATGATTGTTTACTGTTGTTTATAGCTCTGTGACTTTTTGCATATGTTACTTAGTCTTCTCCATAATTTGATTTCAAATACAAAATATAAACTTTATTTCATAACAATAGTGCTGACATACAAATATTCTTGTTTGTAGACAATGTGTTAGAATGGCTGTTCTAACTATAATCTTGGGCCCTCTGCAGCCTCTATGCTGGTGATTTGCTATTTCCCCTGGACCTCTCCTCTCTCCATCTATTCTCTTTCTCTGCTAGTCCCAGTAGACTACATCACTCAAGCTCCCTCATTGTTTGACTTCCTGTAGGATTTGGACAAACGAAAACACCATCAAAATAGAGAGCAGGAGAGAAACTAAGATGTTTTATTCTAACCACTTCTTTACTTCCTTACTTTGGGCCATGTTTCTGTCAGCTCCCACTGTGTGACTGTGTGTCCCTTCCTTCATGATTTCTCTTCTTGCTGGGCTCCAGTACCAGGAATTCCTTACTTGGACCCTTCAGACCTAGGGATGGTAATGGCTAGGCTCTGAGAATCTCAATAGACCTTGTTTGTTTCTTCAACCTTGCCCACACCTGGCTAAGTAGTTCTTTTTAGAAGAACCTTCTTTTTAGTCATTTGGGGTAAAATTGTTTCCTGATAAGACCATTTGGTCTCCAAAACAGTTCTCTCCAGTATTGCTATGGATAGCTTGATTTCCTTCTGCTATTGCACTTTCACTTTTCAATTGCCTCCTAGACCACAAGCTCCACTGAAGCACAGATTTGTCTTTCTTACTCAGTCCTGTATTTTAAGCTCTCAGAAAGTACCTTGAACACAAAGTCCAGTAAATGTTTGTTGAAGAATGGATGGTAGTTGCTGCTAAAGATCAAGGAAGAACCTGCTTGCTGCTGTGATTAAAACTGTCCTCATTTTACCACTTGCATCAAGAAAATTTAAATTATATTTAGTCCAAATTGGAATTAGTTTATGTTTGAGTTATACAGTAGTTCAACCTCATTATAGATTAAATAGACTCTTTGAATTCTTCTAGGAAACTGACCTTCTGCCAAAATATTGTTTCTTAAAGATTATTCATCATAATTTGCAAATAGACAAATTTACAAATAAACATGTAGAAATAACCTTCAAAATTGAAGACAAAATAAGCTTTCTTTATTCCTTTTGCTCCTACTATAGGCCTGGAAATGAAGCCTCTTAATATTTGGTTATAGAGGGGCTGATTGTGGGGAAAAGAAAAGATGATGTTTTAGATACAAACTCAGGGAGAACAATTTTAAAGTTGTATCTTCAAAGGTATGTTTTCTTGTAACAACTGTGAGCATCTTTTATGGGATGAAATGTGTCCACCTAAAATTCATATTTTGAATTCCCAATCCCCAGTACCCCAGAATGTAACCATATTAGGAGACAGGCCTTCAAAAAAGTGGTTTTGTTGAAATGAGGCTTATAGGGTGGTACCCTAATCCAATATGACTGGTGTCTTTATAAGAACCAGGAATGCTCAGGTATGAGAAAAGGCCATGTGAGGATGCAGTGTGAAGAAGGCCATCTGCAAGGCAAGAAGAGAGGACTCATAAGAATCCAACCTTTCTAACACCTTGATCTTGGACTTCCAGCCTCCAGAACTGTGAGAAATAATTTTTGTTGTTTAAGCTGTGGTATTTTGTTATGGCAGCCCTAGTGAACTTAGTATCTCAATCTACTATGTATAAGATCTTCAAGGCTACCTTGCTTTTCAGACTTACTGACGTGGCTTTAAGTTTGATCCATCACATTTTATTTTAGGTCAAATTGTCTTAAGCTGTTAAAGAAAATACTGATTCATTCCCTATAGAAAAAACATTGAGTGATGTAACCATAATGTGGAAACATGAAATTGCAAGTAGAAGCTAAACACTGGCAATTATTTTGCAATATGAAGTGAACATGGACACTCTCAGGATAATTTCCTCCAGTAAAGAAAATGTAACTTCTCTACCTTTTTATTCCCAGATTTTACCACATAGTTCTCAAATTTTTATAGAATGGTTGAATTGATAACTGAATAAATTCATATCATATTTCACAGTAGAGGTTCTTAAAGTGTGGTCCCTGGGCCATCAGTTTCAATGCCACCTAAGAACATCTTAGGAACAATCCTGAATCCAACTCTAGACTTACTGAATCAGAAAATCTGGGGCCCTGCAATCTGAGTTTTAAAGGCCTTCAAGAGATTCTGATACAGGCTAACGTTTCAACCACTGCTTGTCACCACATAAATCCAAGTGTCTCAACAATGAATGAATGATTTTGAAAATGTGTGTGGGGAGAAACATTCCTTATCTTATAAACAAATTGAATTATTTCTTCCAGATATTATTTTAATAACAATCGATGTTTATTAAAATGGAAAGTGTTTTGTTAATTATTTGGATTCCAAATCTTGTAATATTGCAAATAAGAACTCATTAGTATAATATTAAATATTGACAATATAGTAATAAATTATAACTTCTTAAAAATCTAAATTTTAAGTAACATTTAAAATATTTATGATGGTCTTTCAAAAAATACACAACGTAATATGTCGCACTTATACAGTGTACCATTAGTAGCATTTGTCAAACATTAGTAGTACTCCTAGTCCATCCAGTATTACTCACCTAACAATTACATGGTAGGAAAGACTTAAACGAAACATGAATCCCTAACGTTTTCATGTCACCTGTAATTTGATGAATGATTCTCAACAAATTAAGAACTGTTATAAATCTTCAAATAAAATAGTAAAAAGGAATTATCTCTAACAAAGGTATTATCTTTTGCTGCTCTTTATTTTCTTCATCTCCAAGTGAAGCAATGATTTTTAACTGACTTAAATTTGTCAAAAGAAATACATTAGAATCCACTTCAACACAAACACTTCTAAGAATCTTTCACATATGTAAACAGCCTCCCTGTAATCAGTTTCACTACTATTTTTTCAGCATGGGAATGTTTTCATTTCATAATACAGTGTTCAAAGGGAGCAGAAAAAAAGAAAACCAAAAGAAATATCTTTGTTACTCACAGAATTTAGAACCAGTGAAAAATCCACTACCTAATCTGCTTGTAGTCATAATAAATTACATTAAATAGCAAATACTGTATTTACCTCAATGACAAAATGTTTTAAACTTGCCCGCTCTTTAATTATAGCTTTTGCACTCATTTGTGTTACAAAAGGCTACTGTATTTTTGTAACACAGAGTGAGAATTGAGAATTCTCATGTGGCTTTTTAAGGTCACTATGTCATCACTGAAAAATTACTAGCCCCAGGTTTGACCCTTAGTTGGCCAGCCAGGTTTGTGGACAAGAAGACTGTGATTAATTGGAGTCTAGTGGAGTATCTAATAACTACAGTAAAATTTTAAAGTAATCATGAAGGAAAATAATATTTCAAGGTTTCTATAACAACTGTAATATAATATGTACATAAAAATTTCTATTTATGACAAATGGAAATAAACATCTATATAGTAGTGCTAATACTTCTGTGGTTTGTTGCCCATATTCAACATGAAAAAAATGCTAAATTTCTGTTAAACATTAGGGAATATAAAGATGCCTTTTTCCTAACCCATGTCATAGAATCCCTGAATTCTATGGATCTGAGACCCTCAGGTTAAGAACTCTGGTGTGGAGGAGTATTACAGAACACCATGAAGTTATCATCAGTCAAAGGCAAAGTATGGGAAATACCACAGGACATAACATCCAGTTACTTCAACAAATATTTTAAAAAGACAAATATAACAGATTTTTTTTTAAACTTAAGGGACATTCAACCAAATGCAATGTTAACATTGTAATTCAGATAAACCAATTATAAAATACATTTGAAAACTGTCAGGTAAAAATGAACGTGGACTGGGTATTAAATTGAGTTTATTTTGCTAAGTATAACAATGGTATTATTTTTAGGTTTAAAAATTCTTATTTCATATAGATATATACTGAAGTTATTGTGGATGAAAATTAATCTGTTACCTTGACTTTGTTTTAAAATACACAAAGAAAAAAGAGAGAAGGTATTGATGAAATTAGAGTAGCAGAATATCAGTAGGGGTTTTTTTTGAATTTTTGAATTTTATTTTATTTATTTTTTTATAGAGCAGGTTCTGATTAGTCATCCATTTTATGCACATCAGTGTATACATGTCAATCCCAATCTCCCAATTCATCCCACCACCACCCCCACCTGCTGCTGCTTTCCCCCCTTGGTGTCCATACGTTTGTTCTCTACATCTGTGTCTCAATTTCTGCCCTGCAAACCAGTTCATCTGTACCATTTTTCTAGGTTCCACATATATGCGTAAATATATGATATTTGTTTTTTTCTTTCTGACTTACTGCACTCTGTATGACAGTCTCTAGATCCATCCACGTCTCTACAAATGACCCAGTTTCGTTCCTTTTTATGACTGAGTAATATTGCATTGTATATATGTACCACATCGTCTTTATCCATTCGTCTGTCGATGGGCATTTAGGTTGCTTCCATGACCTGTCTATTGTAAAGAGTGCTGCAATGAACACTGGGGTTCATGTGTCTTTTTGAATTATGGTTTTCTCTGGGTATATGCCCAGTAGTGGGATTGCTGGGTCATATGGTAATTCTATTTATAGTTTTTTAAGGAACCTCCATACTGTTCTCCATAGTGGCTGTATCAATTTACATTCCCACCAACAGTGCAAGAGGGTTCCCTTTTCTCCACACCCTCTCCAGTATTTGTTGTTTGTAGATTTTCTGATGATGCCCATTCGAACTGGTGTGAGGTGATACCTCATTGTAGTTTTGATTTGCATTTCTCTAATAATTAGTGATGTTGAGCAGCTTTTCATGTGCTTCTTGGCCATCTGTATGTCCTCTTTGGAGAAATGTCTATTTAGGTCTTCTGCCCATTTTTGGATTGGGTTGTTTGTTTTTTTAATATTGAGCTGCATGAGCTGTTTATATATTTTGGAGATTAACCCTTTGTCCATTGATTTGTTTGCAAATATTTTCTCCCATTTTGAGGGTTGTCTTTTCGTCTTGTTTATGGTTTCCTTTGCTGTACAAAAGCTTTTACGTTTCATTAGGTCCCATTTGCTTATTTTTGTTTTTATTTCCATTACTCTAGGAGGTGGGTCAGAAAAGATCTTGCTGTGATTTATGTCAAAGAGTGTTCTTCCTATGTTTTCCTCTAAGAGTTTTATAGTGCCCAGTCTTACATTTAGGTCTCTAATCCATTTTGAGTTTATTTTTGTGTATGGTGTTAGGGAGTGTTCTAATTTCATTCCTTTACATGTAGCTGTCCAGTTTTCCCAGCACTACTTAATCAAGAGACTGTCCTTTCTCCATTGTATATCCTTGCCTCCTTTATCATAGATTAGTTGACCACAGGTTTGTGGGTTTATCTCTGGGCTTTCAATCCTGTTCCATTGATCTATATTTCTTTTTTTGTGCTGGTACCATATTGTCTTGATTACTGTAGCTTTGTAGTACAGTCTGAAGTCAGGGAGTCTGATTCCTCCAGCTCCGTTTTTTTCCCTCAAGACTGCTTTGGCTATTCAGGGTCTTTTGTGTCTCCATACAAATTTTAAAATTTTTTGTTCTAGTTCTGTAAAAAATGCCACTGGTAATTTGATAGGGATTGCACTGAATCCCTAGTTTTTAAAGCTGGATCCATGGGGTTCTATTACACCATCCATTATAATTTTGTTGATTTTAGAATTTCCTTAATAAATAGATGCTTAATGATGAAAAATTGCCAGAAGCCCTTAAGATGAAAGAAATTTAACCTAACTTGATAGGAAATGAAGCTCCTAGAGGGGTTACATCCGACACATCCTTCCACGCCTCCCATCCACTAGACCCAACTTTTTATTGCAGCTGTTGTTGCAGCTACCAGCTGTGCAGAGGTTGACACCTGCATCTTACTTCAGCTGGTCCTCATCTCTCTCACTTTCTAGCAAGAGGATGATTCTCTGCTATCCCACAGTTGAGTTTTCAGTAGGAGTCTATTCAGCCATTCTGATACACAGGCAAATCTGGTAATGTAAGGCAGTTAACACCCCAAGGGCATCCCTTGACCAGTGAGAGACTGGGGCTGATGAAAATCACTCCCCTTTTCCATTTCTCCAGGAGACAATTCTGCAGCCTCCCCACTGGTCTTTAGTGGAACTTAGTCCCAGTAGCTTTCAGTGGTCATCCCAACTACCTTTGGATTATCTGTTTCACTCTGTCCACTGCCCCATCCTTGTTCCTTAGAATAATATAGCAAAATAAGCTGTCTGGACATAAGTTCTTGTCTCAAGCTCTGCTTCATAGGGAACTTAAGGAGTAAAAGGGTAATTAGATTATAAACTATGGTGAATTTTTTAAGCATTAAACAAAGCAGTTAAAATACTATGTCAGTTAAGTGCCCTGGGAAGTCATCTCTGAAATAAAAGGCTTTGTTGAGCTATAATGCCTATAAAAGATAAAAGTTGGAGGAAGCAGAATCTTGCAGGGAAAGACTTGAGGTCATGATAGTGAAAATCTGACACTTATGAAAGGAAAAGGAAGCTATAAGAAAGATTGGACAAGGAGATATTCTAACAGTGACATAGGTCTAACAAAATCTCAGCCAACCAATTGGGAGCTCTGAAGCAAAGACTGTCTCATAGTAGAGTTCTGTATGTATTGAACAGATATGCCAGGACCAGCACCTGTAGCAGGCTCAGTCATGACTATGGGCTGGCTGGGAATAGCATGGATTGGCTCAAAGGCTAAGACAGAGACTGCAATTCTTCCAGCTGTAGATTATGAGATCACTGTACTAACTACAGTTGAACAAAATGTATTGATACTTTCTTGGAGGAAGATTCAAACAGCCCACCTCCATGGCTGCCAAAGGTACATTAAAAAAAAAATTAATTCATATATTTGATTACCCCTCTTTTTTCTAAACTTAGTGAAAAGGACTATATGAAGCTGAAGTTAAAATGCAGTAATCATTGAGAAATATAATTATACATTGTTAGTCATTTGTGCTGAAATCAATGAAGAAAATCTCACCAACTCTGTGATCTTGTAAAGCAGTCTATGGCAGTGTTCAGAGATGAGGAAAACAGTGAGTGAGAAAAAGAAGTTTGAATTAATATTCTAAAGGTAGACATGAGGGATGTGCACTCAGAGTCCTGCAGGAGCTTCTCAATGGTAGTGGAAACAGTCACCGCAGTAAAAGATTACAAGGGCTCCCAGGGAATAGGAAATTGAAAACATAATTACGTGAACCAGCAGTGACAGGGACTCTGCGACAATGCTAGGTGAGGACTTACAGACTGATACCTCTGCTACTCTTGCTCCAGACTTAGCTTATTCTTGAGGCTGGTGTCCAGTTCCTGAGGACAGACTAAGAAACTCAAAGATAGTGACAATAAATTATCAGCACCAATGTATTTCTCACAGACTGTGATCCTCCTTTCAAAAAGTCTCTTTTCTGGCCACTTTGAATCCATAAACAGGAAGTCTGCCATTAGAAAGGCAATGTGATTATACATTAAAAAGAAGGACCAATCCATAACTACTGAGTTAAGTATTAACAGTTACAAAGCACGTGTATGTGCACCACAAAAAAGTCTAGACATAAACCTCACATCATCCCATTTGCCATTGCAAAAAACCAACAATCAAAACCAGTACTACATGTCTATTATATTGAATCTTTTTCCTTTTAGAGTTCTGCCTCACCTTATCATATTTAATCTACTTTAAATAACACTTAGGAAGCATATAACTGGTCACTCTTAAATTGATCTCACCAAGTATTTCCAAACAGTCTTTCTAGTATTAATTTCTAACGCTATTCCATTTCAAGATAAGAATCAGCTGAAAGGTATTGAAGGAGCATAGCTGAGGCATTAGACCTGAAGAGCTGTAGCAATGCCCACGGGAAAGGCTTCATTTGCTCACAACTCTCCATGGCTTTTTTGTCTTTGAGAAAGCTTATAACTGGAGAAGAGGACCCTTAGGCAATTTTTCATGGGAATAACAATCACAGATATTCTTAGAGAAAAAATGACTGTCTCTCCTTCCCTGTCACAACTCGGGGAGAAAACTTTTGTTATGGTCAGTAGAAGTAAAAACACAGCTCTGTCTGAAGAAAAAATGCAGAAAATATATCATCTTGCCTTTCCTAATATTATCAGTTACTCATTAGAAAAATACTACCATAATTCAGTTAATCAAATTGCCAATTAATTGTGTACGTGATTCTCATTTGCTATTTAGAATAACTTAAAAAATTATTATTCAGAAAGCTCTGTAATAAGGATATTGAGAGGGATAACAATTTTATATCAGCAGTCCAATTTACTATACTGATTTTTTTTGTGCAATGTTAATATCGTTCATAAATGTCCTAATGTTCTTGATTTTTTTTCTTTATCTTTATAGAGTATAAAAAGAAAAGCTCAACCAAGCACTATTCCATTTTTTATTTATATAACAGCAAAATCTGTAGGTATCTAATAACCGGTTGACTAACCCAGAGACGTTGGAGATAGGTCTATAATTAGTTGTTACATTTATATATAACAGAGCAAAATACAAGCAGCTATTTATGGTTACTGCTTCACCAATTCTGAGAATAAATTTGTAAAGTCATGTGTGCATGGTGTAACCGTTCTGTTTTTGTTGTGTTCAGTAATATACACAGAACATTCCAGTGATTAGGGGATTGCCACATCACGTTACCCCGTGATGAGCAACATCTCTTATTCAGTGATATTCAACAAATTCTTTCCATGCTTACCTCATGTCATTTTATAATTATAAATATCCCATAGATGCAGAGCTGAGCAAATCGTTGATGGCAGAAGGAAAACAGTAGAACGACAAAAGGAAGGTCATAAAGATGTCTGACAAGGAAGAGAAGTGAAAGAGGCACTTCCCAACACTGAATAATCCGCTAACCACTCCCTGTTAGGAAAGATCCAAGTGTTTGTATTGTCCAGAGGTTCAAGAATCCTTCCTCCACCCACACAAAACCTTTCTTTAAGTCAGTAAGCACAAGCAGTTAATGAACATCTGCCATGTTCTTGGAATCTGCACAATGTGGGATTCAAATACACATCAAGTCCTGACAGGCGAGGAGTTTACAATCTATTTGTGATGCTGTAGCTAACACACAAAATCATTAAGGCCTAACGAGTGGGACTCATCTAAAGGAAATCGTAGACTGAATCCAAACAAACTCAGTAGGGCTGGGGGTATCTTCATGGAGTAGGTAGGGCCTGTGATGAGGCTTAAGGGTTGGCCATGATTTTGTGAAACTAAAGGAAAGACAATTTCAAGCACTGGAAATAAACACATAGGGTTAAGTTGATGTTAGGTATCCTGATAGAAATAATCCTCTGATTTCTAATGGAGTTGATTAACATGGTTATTGGAGAGAATGTGGGTAAGCATTTTAGGGTACAGGGAAAACAGAAATAAAAATTGTCTATACAAAAGAAAAGAAAAAGATCAAACACTAAATGAGAGGTTCACTGATACGGAGCAGTGAGAGACAAATAAATACTTGTGATGATTGAAGTACTCAGTGATATAGGGCAGAGGAGACAAAGGCAACTAATACTTATGCACGACTTCTATGGCCAAGCAATGTGCTCTAACCAAATTAGGTATCAATGGCTTTATTGCAGTGTCCTCCAGATATCCCTGATGGTATCCCTAATATTCCACAGTCAACCAGGACCAGGTTATAACTTTGGATGTGACTCCGCCTAAAGACTGGGTGATAATGGAAGAGAATTCTTTAACAGTAAGTAACTTATACTATGATATAGAGTAGCCCAAGCCCTAGGAGCTATTTACCCTGGCCTGCCTCCCCATGTCCATAGGCATCTCAGATCTCACCCCCAAAAACTCTCCTGGCACCTCCAAGTCTCAGAAATGTCTCTGCCCTGATTGATGTACCCATTCATACCTGTCTAAACCAGATTTAAAAAGTGTTGAAACTCATTTCCTTCAAGAAGAAAATTTATTTTTCTTCCAAAGTCTCCATTTTTCTCCATCTTCGTTTTGCTTCCATTATCTCAGCAAACATCCATATCAAATCCTCTACATTTCTGATCCATCTAATGCAATGACTGCTGCCTGCCTCTCCAGGCTCTTCAGATTTTAGAGACTTCATCTCTTCCTACAAGGTTGACAGCCACTACTGGCTGTTGACCAATCAGGCTGCTTCTGTGCCATTGGGCATATTGGTATGCTGTTTGCCTGCCTTTTCTAAAGAATCATTACCTCCATTGTGAAATCTAGCCTAACTCCCAAGGCAGATTTAATTTTTTTTTTATTCTTTTAAAAACTTCTGAGTACTTTTCTATGCCAATCACCATTCTAGGAACTGGAAATGTAATGTTGAACAAAACAGGTAAGGTCCCTGCTCTTAAAAACTGAGCATCCAATTCTGAGAATTTGAGACATTAGAGCTTTTTCATCAATATTTCATGTATATACCAAGCATACCTCTCCAAAGTACATGGTAATGTACTTTCTTGTTTCCTTGCCTCTTTCTCATTATATTATAAGAAGCTTAATAGCAAGTACTGGGACTGTCACCTGAGGGTCTCTGGTGCCTAGCAAAGCGCCCGGAAAATAGTTCTGCTATTCAGCACTCAAGGGAGCATTGTCATCAGTCAATGTCAGTGGAATCATGGAATCACGTTTAATAAATTGAACTTTTCACATATCAAAAGGCTTTTTAACATTATTATTATTATTATTATTATTATTATTTATGATCGCAGCTTTTCAAAAAACAGCTCTTGCTATTTTCCAAATTTGGATGAAAAGTATCCCCTAAGCCCAATACCAAAGAGTTTATTATTATTCTTCTAAGGATACATTCCCTCAAAAAATACTTCAAGAATTGTATAAATATCATAAACCTTTTGCTAAATGATTTCTTAATGTTTATTTATGGATTAGTTTCAATTCTGCCCTCCTTCTCAAGTGTTTTTCTTCATAAATACCTTGAGTTGTTATTGTTGTTGTTTGGAGGGGGGCTGTTGGTGGTGGGTTTTTGCTTTTGCCATTGTTTTGCTTACTATCTAATACATCTGTCCTCCATCTCTGGAAACTGGGAACTGACTGAGAGAAAACAAAGAACATCAGTAATCCTAAAACATGTTCATTCTTTATCTTTTTTATTTTTCACTCTAAGTCAACAGTTTCTGTTTAGCTCTCCTCTAAGGTTTGGATCTTTAGGTTTCGCAAACTTCTGTTTCTTAGTTTATATACTCTAACTTCTGAAAGAAAAAAATGACTTTTATTTATCCAATTGTATCTCCACCAATTTTCTATAACTTAAGCTGTCACTTTCAGCTGCTGAGTCAAAAATATTCTATGGGGAAGACAGCGGCTTCTGCTCATCACCTTTTCTCTCTCACAGATGGAGGCCAAATGTGCAAAATATACAGAGAGATTTTAGGACATTATTTTTCTGAGGCAACATGACTGACGTCACTTTGTATTCTTTCTCATCAACTTACTATCTTTATATTGCAATATATGTTTACTATTTTTTTATATTCCAGTATATGGTTATGACATAATTCCTTAACTAAAAATCAGCACTTCCTGTCTAACACCTCTTTTACTTTCTAAAGTCTCAATAATGATTCTTTATCTCCTTCTCAAATATCATCCTCTCATTGTTTAGACATCTCACTGTACCTTCTAGCTTCCCAGAGTTGCTCCTACTGTATTTAATCTAAACTACCAAACATTTAATATTAGAGCCATCTTGTACCAGTCAAAATGCAGCTGTCCTGGGTCAAATTCTCCAAATATTAGACTAGTTAACTACTTGAACTAATAATTTGCATTCAAGATTCCATTTGTAATTTTTACTGGTAAAACATCGGCAAATTAATCTGACTTGTCACTATCATATGGTTGTCTCCATTGCACACTAGTTTCAAATTTTATTTTTACTTTGAAGCAACTTCACTTCATTTATTTACCTTGAATATCAATACAGTATTTCTTTATATGACATAAATATAATTTCTTGTCCTCTCCTTTACCTAGCCAAGTATTGCTGTGCTTTTTTTTTCCTTCATGTAACCTAAAGACACACTCAGAGTCTTTCCTAAATTTTTATTTTAAAATATTTCAGGGATGCCAATCCTCTCAACAACCATATTAAGGAATTATAGGGAAAGCAGTTGTCTTGCCACTTTAAATAGGGAGAAGCTGGACTGCAAATAAAAGGGTGCACTTTTTACACAAGTAAGTCAGTTGTTGGTCTGGGAAAAGAGCCCAGGAAACTTGCCTCTTATGTTAGCATATCAGTAAATAGACTAATTTTTATTTTCACTTACGATAAAATCGTAAGACTGGAAGGGACTGGTTTCAGTTATAGCCTAGGCAGAATTCTATCAATGCACTGCCAGAAGAAAGGTTAATTTCACAAATATTTATAGAATTCTTTGTAATATGTTTCCATGATTTTTTTTTTTTTTTCTGAAATGATAAAGAGAACTGTAACTCTGTGTCTCAAATTAGAAGCCAGACTAACCAAGAAAAATGGCATGCAATTATTCTGGAAGAAAACAATAGTCAGCGTCATTGTGATATTCATAAATGCTTTTTTTGAGCATGCTTTCTAAGTCCAAAGCTATCTTGGTCTTAAGCTATCATTTATTTATTAATTTGTTCAATAATTATTTATAAATATTATATGCCTATCCCACCCCCCAAAAAAATTAGCCACAATTCCTTCCTCACACAGCTTACAATCTTTTAGAGATTATTTATAGTGTGTTAACTCTTACAGTTGAAAATGTACAAAGCGCAGTAAGAGCACACGGTCAGGGCAACTCCATAAGATTTCAGGGCTCAATGAGGCTTTCTAAAGGAAGCAGCATCTTAAAATGAGGCTTGAAGGGTGAAAAAAGGGATAACACAGTCAAATAGGAGGTAGGGTAGTTAAAGAATATTGTTAAGTAGAGCACGTACAAACCCACAGATGAAAGACAGCATAGCATATTAGATGATCTGTAAGAAGTTTAAGATGGGTAGAGTGCAAGAGTGGGAAATGACAGAGATGGGGGTGGTAAAATACCCAGGGCTAGTGTGGAAAATAAAATAGAGCAAGAGTTGACAAACTTTTTGTAAAGGGCCGGGTGGCAAATATTTTAGGATTTGCATGCAGTCTCTTGTCTCAACTACTCAAATCTGCTATTGCAGAGCTAAAGCAACCTTAGACAATATATAAATGAATGTAATCCAATTGCTATATAAATCAATTTGTGGAGAACTGACATCTTAACAATATTTAGTCTTCTGATCCATGAACACAGTGTATCTCTTCATTTATTTAGCTGTATCATTTTACTGAGGAACGTTTTGTAGTTTTCATTGTATAGGTCTTGCCCTCTTTTTTTTTTCAGATTTATTCTTTTTTCATATTTTAGATGCCATTGTAAGTAGCATTATTTTATTTAATTTTCCTATAGTTTGTTGGTAGTATGTAGAAATATAATAGATTTTTATATATTTATCTTGTATCCTGCAACATGTCTATATTCACTTATTAATTATAATAGCTTTTTTGTGGATTCCAAGGAATAGTCTACAAATCATCATGTTCTATACAAAGGAAGTGACTTTCGAATCTGGATTCCTTTTATTTCTTTTGCTTACCATATTGTACTGGCTGAAATCTACAATATAAGGTTGATTAGAAGTGGTAAGATTGAATATCTTTGCCTTTTCCTCATCTTAGGAAGATAGCATTAATCTTTCACCATAAATTTTCACCTACAAGATTTGGTGTAGGTTTTTCTTGGAAAGCGTTTATCGTGTTAAAGGAGGTTTCCTTCTGTGATGGTTAATTTTATGTAACAACTTTGCTAGGCTATGGTGCCCAGTTATGTCATCAAACACCAGTCTAGATTTGCTATGAAGATATTTCTTAGATGTGATTAACATTTAAATCAGTAGACACTGAGTAAAGCAGATCACTTGCCATAACGTGTGTGAGTCTCATCCAGTCAACTGAAAGTCTTAAGATAAAAGACTGAGATGCCTCAAAAAGGAAGGAATTCTGCCTCCAGATTGCCTTCGTACTGGAGATTGCAACGTCAACTCCTCCCTGGGCTTATAGCCTGAGGGTCTGCCCGGCAGGTTCTAAACTTTCCAGCCCCCACAATTACATGAGCTAATTCCTTAAAATAAATATTTTCTTTTACCTCTCCCTTTCCCTCTTCCTTCCTGCTCTCCGTCCTTCAACCTCTCTCCCTTATCAACCCTCCCCCTTTCTCCAGGTAGATAGATAGATAGACAGATAGATAGATAATAGATAAATAGAAAGATAAAAATATAGATATCTTACTGGTTCTGTTACTCTGGAGAATACTAATATACCTCTATTCCTAGTTTGCTGAATATTTTTAAAAGGAATAGAAGTTTGATTTTTATCAAATGTTTTTTCTGCATGTGTTGAGATGATCACATAATTTTTCTCCTTCAATTTTTTCATTTTTGAATCATATCTTTAATTTTCAAATGTTAAATCAAACTTGTATTAATCACATGAACCTTGGTCATAATACTTTATCATTTATATATATTGTACTTGATTGGCTAAAATTTCTTTAATAATTTTTGCATCTGTGTTTATATGGGATATTAATCTATATTTTTATTTCCTTGTAGTGCAGCTGTTTTGTTTTGATGTCAGAATAAAGCTGGCCTCAAGGAAAGTATTCCTTCCTTTTCAATTTTCTATGTATCTATTTATCTATGTTCTAGAAGAGTTTGACAGTGTTAAATAAACTCATTAGATCTAGTAGGCTTTGTTTTTTGTTTTGTTTTCTTTTGTAAAATGCATAAAGTTTATTAAGTACACATGTAATCCTTAAATAAAGTTTTACATCTTCTTTTCTAATTTTCCTTCTTGCTTTATTTTACTGGCTAGAAGTTTCATTTCAATGGTGAATAAAAGTGGTGCGTCTATCATTCCCCATAGGGAGACTTTCTAGTTTTTCACCATTATATGCGCTGTTAATTGTAGTGTTTTCACAGATGTCCTCGATGAGGTTGGAAAGTTTCCTTGTTTTCTTGTTTTGGGAAAACTTTTTTAAAAATCATGAATCAGTGTTGAATTTTGTCAAATGATATTTTTGCATCTATTGAGGTGATTATATTTTTTCCTATGTTTATGTTCTCATTTTGTTCTGTTGAAATTACATTGATTGACTTCAAATATTAAACCAACCTTGCATTCAGGGAATCAACTGAGCTTGGTCAAGACTTATTATCTTTGTTATATATTGTTGCATATGATTTGCTCATTGCTAGGGCTACCAAAAAGATGTACATGACTAAGTGGTTTGAAAAGAAATTTATTGTCTCACAGATTTGGAAGCTAGAACTTAGCAACATTTAAATGGTAAACTCTTTTTTTCCCGAGCAATGGTCAGAGACTGAAACCTCTTCTCATTTCTTTAACCTCCCAGCTTCTGCTTTCCTTTTGGCTCTTTGGAGTCTTGTTTATCATATACACATTTTAGGAATCATCTAAACAGTTGAAGGAAATATGTATGCAGAATTTGGGGGTGGGCATCCTTTCCTTCTTTGCTTCCTCATTTCTGAGGTCTTCCCTAAATTTCCATCTGTTCATGTCTTTTTCAACCTCTGTCTCTTCAGTCCAGTAAGAATGCAAATTTTTATTTGAATTCTATTATTCTGTATGTCTCAGGAAACTGGGGAGTGGCCTAGAGGGAAAACCAACTAAATAAGAATGTCATCGTGTTTACTTCTTTTCTTTAGAAGATTGTGGCCCATACACTTTCTGATGCTTTTGATTGGTTTTAATGTCACTAAAATGTTTTTTTTTTAAATTCAGAGTTATAATAGTTATCAACAGGAGGATAAGTCTCATAAAAATTATTCACTATTACTGGAATGTGAACTCTAATCAGTATTCTACTGGTTAAAAAAAAGTTTCATAATGCAACCCCCCTCATGATTTCTATATATTAATTTACTTTTCTTTTTTTTTTAACAATTTTATGGGAGTATAATTGCTTTACAATGTTGTGTTACTTTCTGCTGTATAACAAATCGAATCAGCTATATGTATACATATATCCCCATATCCCCTCCCTCTTGCATCTCCCTCCCACCCTCCCTATCCCACCCCTCCAGTTGGTCACAAAGCACGGAGCTGATCTCCCTGTGCTATGAACCTGCTTCCCACGATCTATTTACATTTGGTAGTGTATATATGTCAATGCTACTCTCTCACTTCGTCCCAGCTTACCATTCCCCCTCCCCATGTCCTCAAGTCCATTCTCTACATCTGAGTCTTTATTCCTGTCCTGCCCCAGGTTCATCAGAACCTTTTTTCTGTTTTTAGATTTCATATTTCTGTGTTAGCATATGGCATTTGTTTTTCTCTTTCTGACTTACGTCACTCTGTATGACAGTCCCTAGGTGCATCCACCTACTACAAATGACTCAATTTTGTTTCTTTTTATGGCTGAGCGATATTCCATTGCATATATATGCCACATCTTCTTTATCCATTCACCTGTTGATGGACACTTAGGTTGCGTCCATGTCCTGGCTATCGTAAATAGAGCTGCAATGAACACTGTGTACATGACTCTTTTTGAATTATGGTTTTCTCAGGGTATATCCCCAGTAGTGGGATTGCTGGGTCGTATGGTAGTTCTATTTGTAGTTTTTTAAGGAACCTCCATACTGTTCTCCATAGTGGCTGTATCAATTTACATTCCCAACAACAGTGCAAGAGGGTTCCCTTTTATCCACACCCTCTCCAGCATTTATTGTTTGTAGGTTTTTTGATGGTGGCCATTCTGACTGGTGTGAGGTGATATCACATTGTAGTTTTGATTGGCATTTCTCTAATGGTTAGTGACGTTGAGCATACTTTCATGTGTTTGTTGGCAATCTGTATATCTTCTTAGGAGAAATGTCTATTTAGGTCTTCTGCCCATTTTTGGATTGGGTTGTTTGTTTTCTTGATATTGAGCTGCATGAGCTGCTTATAAATTTTGGAGATTAATCCTTTGTCAGTTGCTTCATTTGGAAATATTTTCTCCGATTCTGAGGGCTGACTTTTCGTCTTGCTTATGGTTTCCTTTGCTGTGCAAAAGCTCTTAGGTTTCATTACGTCTCACTTGTTTATTTTTGTTTTTTTCCATTTCTCTAGAGGTGGCTCAAAAAGGATCTTGATGTGATTTATGTCATAGAGTGTTCTGCCTATGTTTTCCTCTAAGAGATTTATAGTGTCTGGCCTTACCTTTAGGTCTTTAATCCATTCTGAGTTTGTTTTTGTGTATGGTGTTAGTGAGTGTTCTAATTTCATTCCTTTACATGGAGCTGTCCAGTTTTCCCAGCACCACTTATTGAAGAGGATGTCTTTTCTCCATTGTATACTCTTGCCTCCTTTATCAAAGATACGGTGACCATATGTGCGTGGGTTTACCTCTGGGCTTCCTATCCTGATCCATTGATCTATATTTCTGTTTCTGTGTCAATACCATACTGTCTTGATTACTGTAGCTTTGTAGTATAGTCCGAAGTCAGGGAGCCTGATTCCTCCAGCTCCGTTTTTCTTTCTCAAGATTGCTTTGGCTATTCAGGGTCGTTTGTGTTTCCATACAAATTGTGAAATTTTTTGTTCTAGTTCTGTGAAAAATGCCATTGGTAGTTTGATACTGATTGCATTGAATCTGTAGATTTCTTTGGGTAGTATAGTCATTTTCACAATGTTGATTCTTCCAATCCAAGAACATGGTACATCTCGCCATCTGTTTGTATCATTTTAATTTCTTTCATCAGTGCCTTATAGTTTTTTGTACACAGGTCTTTTTTCTCCTTAGGTAGGTTTATTCCTAGGTATTTTTTTCTTTTTGTTGTAGTGGTGAATGGGAGTGTTTCCTTAATTTCTCTTTCATATTTTTCGTCATTAGTTTATAGGAATGCAAGAGATTTCTGTGCATTGATTTTGTACCCTGATACTTTACCAAATTCATTGATTAGCTCTAGTAGTTTTCTGGTAGCATATTTAGGATTCTCTATGTATAGTATCATGTCATCTGTAAACAGTGACAGTTTTACCTCTTCATTTCTGATTCCTTTTATTTCTTTTTCTTCTCTGACTGCCGTGGCTAAACCTTCCAAAACTATGTTGAATAATATTGGTGAGATTGGGCAACCCTGTCGTGTTCCTGATCTTAGTGGAAATGGTTTCAGTTTTTCACCACTGAGAACAATATTGGCTGTGGTTTTGTCATACATGGCCTTTATTATGTTGAGGTAGATTTCCTCTATGCCTACTTTCTGGAGGGTTTTTATCATAAATGGGTGTTGTATTTTGTCAAAAGCTTTTTCTCCATCTATAGAGATGATCATATGGTTTTTATCCTTCAATTTCTTAATATGGCGTATCACATTGATCGATTTGCGTATATTGAAGAATCCTTGCATTCCTGAGATAAACCCCACTTGATCATGGTGTACGTTCCTTTTAATGTGCTGTTGGATTCTGTTTGCTAGTATTTCGTTGAGGAATTTTGCTTCTATGTTCATCAGTGATATTGGCCTGTAGTTTTCTTTTTTGTGACATCTTTGTCTGGTTTTGGATCAGGGTGATGGTGGCCTCGTAGAATGGGTATGGGAGTGTTCCTCCCTCTGCTATACTTTGGAAGAGTTTGAGAAGGATAGGTGTTAGCTCTTCTCTAAATGTTTGATAGAATTCACCCTGAAGCCATCTGGTCTTGGGCTTTTGTTTGTTGGAAAATTTTTACTCACAGGTTCAATTTCAGTGCTTGTGATTGGTCTGTTTATATTTTCTATTTCTTCTTGGTTCAGTCTCAGAAGGTTGTGCTTTTCTAAGAATTTGTCCATTATTTCCAGGTTGTCCATTCTATTGGCATATAGTTGCTTGTATTAATCTCTCATGATCCTTTGTATTTCTGCAGTGTCAGTTGTTGCTTATCCTTTTTCATTTCTAATTCTGTTGATTTGAGTCTTTTCCCATTTTTGCTTGATGAGCTTGTCTAATGGTTTATCAATTTTGTTTATCTTCTTAAAGAAACAGGTTTTAATTTTATTGATCTTTGTTAACATTTCCTTCATTTCTTTTTCATTTACTTCTGATCTGATCTTTATGATTTCATTCTTCTTGCTAACTTTGGGGTTATTTTGTTCTTCTTTCTCTAATTGCTTTAGGGGTCAGGTTAGGTTGTTTATTTGAAATTTTTCTTGTTTCTTGAGGTAGGATTGTATTGCTACAATAACTTCCCTCTTAGAACTGCTTTTGCTGCATCCCATAGGTTTTGGGCTGCCGTGTTTTCATTGTCATTTGTTTCTAGGTATTTTTTTATTTCTTCTTTGATTTCTTCAATGATCTTTTGGTTATTTAGTAGTGTATTGTTTAGCCTCCATGTGTTTGTATATTTTTTTCAGCTTTTTTTCCTGTAACTGATATCTAGTCTCATAACGTTGTGGTTGGAAAAGATACTTGATACAATTTCAATTTTCTTAAATTTACCAAGGCTTCATTTGTGACCCAAGATATGATCTATCCTGGAGAATGTTCCATGAGCACTTGAGAATAAAGTGTATTCTGTCGTTTTGGGATAGAATGTCCTATAAATATAATTTAAGTCCATCTTGTTTAATGTATCATTTAATGTTTGTGCTTCCTTATTTATTTTCATTTTGTATGATCTGTCCATTGGTGAAAGTGGGGTGTTAATATGCCCTACCATTATTTTGTTACTGTCGATTTCCCCTTTTATGGTTGTTAGCATTTGCCTTATGTATTGAGGTGCTCCTATGTTTGGTGCATAAATATTTACCATTGTTATATCTTCTTGGATTGACCCCTTGATCATTATGTAGTGTCCTTCTTTGTCTCTCCTAATAGTCTTTATTTTAAAGTCTATTTTATCTGATATGAGAATTGCTACTCCAGCTTTCTTTTGATTTCCATTTGCATGGAATATCTTTTTCCACCCCTCCCTTTCAATCTGTATGTGTCCCTAGGTCTAAAGTGGGTCTCTTGTAGGCAGCATATATTCAGGTCTTGTCTTTGTATCCATTCACCCAGTCTATGTCTTTTGGTTGGAGCATTTAACCCATTTACATTTAAGGTAATTACCGATATGTATGTTCCTATTACAATTTCTTAATTGTTTTGGGTTTGTTTTTGTAGGTCTTTTCCTTCTCTTGTGTTTCCTGCCCAGAGAAGTTCCTTTAGCATTTGTTGTAAAGCTGGTTTGGTGGTGCTGAATTCTCTTAGCATTTGCTTGTCTGTAAAGGTTTTAATTTCTCCGTCAAATGTGAATGAGATCCTTGCTGGGTAGAGTTGTATTGGTTGTAGGTTTTTCCCTTTCATCACTTTAAATATGTCCTGCCACTCTGTTCTGGCTTGCAGAGTTTCTGCTGAAAGATCAGCTATTAACCTTATGGGAATTCCCTTGAATGTTATTTGTTGTTTTTCCCTTGCTGCTTTTAATATTTTTTCTTTGTATTTAATCTTCGATAGTTTGATTAATATGTGACTTGGCATGTTTCTCCTTGAACTTATTCTGTATGGCACTCTCTGTGCTTCCTGAAATTGATTGACTATTTCCTTTCCCATGTTTGGGAAGTTTTCAACTATAATCTCTTCAAATATTTTCTCAGACCCTTTCTTTTTCTCTTCTTCTTCTGGGACCCCTATAATTCAAATGTTGGTGCATTTAATGTTGTCCCAGAGGTCTCTGAGACTGTCTTCAATTATTTTCATTCTTTTTTCTTTATTCTGATCTGCAGTAGTTATTTCCACTATTTTATCTTGCAGGTCACTTATCTGTTTTTCTGCCTCAGTTATTCTGCTATTGATTCCTTCTAGAGAATTGTTTATTTCATTTATTGTGTTGTCCATCATTGTTTGTTTGCTCTTTAGTTCTTCTAGATCCCTGTTAAATGTTTCTTGTAATTTCTCCATTCTATTTCCAAGATTTTGGATCATCTTACCATCATTACTCTGAATTCTTTTTCAGGTAGACTGCCTATTTCCTCTTCATTTGTTTGGTCTGGTGTGTTTTTACCTTGCTCCTTCATATTTCTCTGTCTTCTCATTTTGCTTAACTTACTGTGTTTGTGGTCTCCTTTTTGCAGGCTTCAAGTTTGTAGTCCCTGTAGTTTTTGGAGTCTGCCCCCAGTGGGTAAGGTTGGTTCAGTGGCTTGTGTAGGCTTCCTAGTGGAGGGGACTGGTGCCCGTGTTCTGGTGGATGAGGCTGGATCTTGTGTTTCTGGTGGGCAGGACCACGTCTGGTCGTGTGTTTGGGGGTGTCTGTGAACTTACTATGATTTTAGGCAGCCTATCTGCTAATGGGTGGGGTTGTGTTCCTGTCTTGCTAGTTGTTTGGTTTGGGGTGTCCAACACTGGAGCTTGCTGGTCGTTGAGTGGAGCTGGGTCTTAGCGTTGAGACAGAGATCTCTGGGAGAGCTCTCACTGATTGATATTACGTGGGGCCGGGAGGTCTCTGGTGGTCCAGTCCTGAACTTGGCTCTACCACCTTAGAGCCTCAGGCCTGACACCCAGCCAGATCACCAAGACCCTGTCAGCCACACGGCAAGTGAGGAACTCCCAGGCAGACGGAAATGTTAGAGAGGCTTCCGAGCCTGAGCCGCCATCAGCCACGGAGCTTCTTCTGCCACCACAGCCTCCCTCTACCCTGTAGATGTATTTTTGATGTATTTCTGGGGAGGAAGGTGATCTCTACATCTTAATCCTCTACCATCTTGAAGGTCCCCCCTACTATTTATTATAATAATAAATTTAATACATTTATTATTTATTTTAATAATTAAAATTTGATTTTATGACGCTTTTAATTTTATAATATAATAAGCAAAAAGCGTTTCTAAAAATAATATTCAACACTATTAGTGAGGCGCAAATATATATTCCTTATTTTTCAACATAATTCCATAATCTTTAAATTTTTAACATAATACTTTAAAATAGCACCATATAAGCAGAACTTAAAATATTATATGCAAGAAACTCCTTGGTCTGTCCATGTTTTTATTACCATTAGCATCTCTTGTTTCTCTTCCCTGTTTTGTGCAGACAACATAGAAACATACTTACATTAGCCAAAATTTGATGTAATTAAGAGAGGTACAAAAATCATTCTGTGTATAGAATCATAAAAGACTAGAAATCATCCCTGGGAGAAGGTGAAGGTAAAATGAGCTGCTTTTGAGCTAAATTCTATTCCCCCAAAAGAGAGACTTAACTAGTGACTACTGCACCTCTTTTCCTTCCCTCAATTTTTATTGGTACTTTCAACTATTAAGTAGACTTATCTCAGACCCACAATACATAGGACATAGTTGACCACAAAGTTAAGAAAAACGACTAAAGAAATGTTTCCTTTTAATATGTAGGACAATTAAATCTGTAAATGATTAATTACACACTATTAATGTTTCACCTTTTTTTTTAATGGGGGGGAACACAAAATTACAAAATGCTATTTTGACTTGCATAATACTGAGAATGATGTTTAGCATTGTATTCCCATCAAAACTTTTCAAGAGACTAATATGTTGCCACATTGTGTTGAGTATAGGAGATGTGAAAATGAGCTAGATGTAACCCTTACCTTGCAAAATATATGGTCATTCAATAACTCATCCTCCGTCCCAAAATCTCTCATGCCTATACCTGCCTCTCTGTTCTCATTGCTTAGTCTCTAATATACATTTTATAACAACACCTCTAAAATATAGCAACTTCCTGTGAGGCAGAGCATTATGGTGGAAAAAACATGATCTTTGAAGGCAGAGAGACTTTTAGATTCAAATCTTAACATTAACACTCATGAAATATACGTTTTTGAAGAAGTTACTTCAACTCTCTTGGCTTAATTTCATCATTTGTAATATATAGGCATTAACACCTATATCAAAGTGTTTTTGCAGGGAGTAAATGAGATAACAGTTGTGCAAGTCTCCTCAGAAATTATCAAGTCTAAATAAGTCTTTATTTCCTATCTTCTACTGGCATTGAGAAAATGGATGTAAACATATTTTATAAACTGTAAATTAATCTAGTAATTTTAATTTTGTTTTGAATCCATCAATCATATTGCAGATAGACTAATCTCCTTAAATTTTCTTTAACACACAATATGCCTCAAAAACCTTGATCAGTTTTCCATTTTTTTTCTCAGGTAGTCTAGCTCCACCACCCAACTTTCAAGGTCACCAAAAGTTGTTCACATCATCCCTATCCAATAATTTCCCGATTACTTCTTGAGGACTACTGTAATTTCTAAATCTTCTCTGTACAATTTGGACAGGCATGCACATTCTCTCCCTTCTAGGCCTTGGATCTCACTTCTAGGACTTCTAGTCTCCAGAACTACAAGACAATACATTCTGTTGTTTAAGCCACCCAGTCTGTAGTACTTTGTTAGGACTGTTTAGCAAACTAATACATGTCATTTTTGAATCTTTGCTAATGTTCCCATAAAACCAGATGGAACACTCAGGGTAGCAAAATCAAACACTGTGGAAAATAGGTGACGATACACACTTCAAGAACAATACCCAAATAGTTTTGTTGGGTGACTCTGCAGGAGGAAGTAGAGGAAAGGTACAGGGATTTTTTAGAGCCATAAGAACTAGAGAACCCTCAAATTATCAAGCTCTGAAAATCTTGGGACGGAAATATGGGAACATTAACTGATTTGGAAAAGGACTTGACAGCTTCCAATTTGTGGGTACAATATAGGAAAACATGGTAAGATCACATGGTGTTGGAGTAGCCTGAACCCTCCAAACTCTATTTAAAAAACAAACAAAACAATCAAAACTCCTTCCAAAATCTGCTGGAGAGCAGAATGAGAAATAGGGGAGGGGCAAAGAAAGAAAAAGGTCATCTAATATTGGAGAGGGGAAAAAAGACATAAGATCTCGGAGAGTATGAAGACATATTTTCTCCAACACTTCATTAAACTAACAGAAGAGAGAGGTCTAGAACCATGAAGCTAGGAAATACAATTGTACCCACTTTTCTCTCCTAAGAATACAAGAAAATTAATCTGAAGCATTAGCAATGAAAAGGACTGCAGCCAAATCACAGATAAAATTATTGTAGCAAAACTGAAATTAAGGATGTTTTGGGTTTATGTCCCTACAGACAATGAAAGTGCACTAGAAAGATATTCCCACAAAACAGTTACCTAATCATTAAATATTAGTCCAAAGAATTTAAGAAATTTTTACAAACTATGAATTAATAGCTTAACTAAAGAATTATACAAATTCATAAATGTGATGACTAGACAAAAGTATGATTTGAAAGATTGCTGAAAAAAACTTAGAAATAATTCTAAATAAAAGAAAAAATCACTTCAGAAATGAAGACTAAACTAGAAGGGATACACACATACACACACACGTGCGTGCGCACACACACACACACACACACACACACACACACACCCCAGCATGAATAATGGCTTAAGAGAAAGAAAAGATGGAAAGGGCTTAATGTTTGAAAAGCAAAATAAAATAGAGATGAAAGGGGATTCAAAAGAAAATGATAAAGATCACTGGAAGTTAGGCAAGATCCAACATATGAAAACCATGACCATAAAACAGAACAAATACTAAAAACACAATTCAAAAACACTTTCTTGAAAAAAAGAAAGGCTGAAAGTACATACTGTAAGGCACATTATATATGTGGACAAATGATCCAGAAGAGGATACATTCAGTCACATTTAGGAAAACAAATGAATTTTTAAGAAAAAGGAAAAGGGGGTGGGGGGGGGTAGTCTGAGCATTTAGGCAAAAACATCAAGATATCTAAAAGGAAAAGAAAATTAAATTGTTGTTAGACTTTTTGACAGCAGCACTTTATGCCAGAAGACAACTGAAGAAACAGATTTGAGAAACACAATGAAAGAAAATGTAAGCCAATAATTTTTATATTCAGGCAAATTGCCATACATACGTACAAGCATACTACATATACAAGCTGAAAAGCGTCCAACTCTTAGGAATATCAGGAACCCAGAGAATATTACTTCCATGAGCATTCTGAAGGAATCTATTAAAGAAAAAGTTTCAGGCAAGTTAAATAAATTGGGAGTCATCAGCAAGATATCTGGAGGAAGCTTTTAAGAACTAAAAGTAAATAATGGTTATAAAGAAAATAGTATAGTCACAAATAACTATATTCTCTAAAAGTATAGATACACTACAATTATTTTACACTGAGTATGGGGAGCATGAACTGATACTAAATGAGGTAGTCCAACAGATGGCACCCCAAAGTAATTTAAACCTAATTCTAAGTTTCTACATATAAATTCCTGTCTATAGGTAATACTGCAGATAGAGAAACAAGTTAAATGATACCACAGGAAGAAACGTGTCAAACCCAGAATTCCTCAGGACACCTGACCCAGGTTCTTCAACAAGTCAATAGCCTGAAAAACTAAAGGAGGACCATTCAACATCAGAAATAACCTAAAAAACATAATAACCAAGCACAGTGAGAGTTCCTTGCTTGGATCCTAATTGACAACAAATGCAAAAAGATATTTTTTAGATATTTCGGGACATTTGAATATGAACTGGATATTAGATCATAATAAAAATTATAATTATGTAAGATGTGATAATGGCACTGTGGTTATGTAAGAAAATGTCTCCCCTTTTTGGAGATGCATATTGATGTATTTAGAGGTTGAAACGACATGAATTCTGCGATTTGCTTTGAAATACTTTAGTATAAATAATTGGAGGATAGATGGAGCAAGTTTGTCAAAATGTTGATGATTGGGTGATGACAGTGTTTCATAATAAAAGTTAAAAAAAAAAAAAAAGAAAAATGGCACCCAAAAGATTTCCAAGTCAAATCCCTGGAACCTGTAAATGTTACCTTATTTAGAAAAAGAATCTTTGCAGATGTAATTAAGGACCTTGAGATGAGATCATTCTGGATTATCTGAGTGTGCCTTAAATCTAATGACAAGAACCTTATGAGACAGACAGAGGAGAACAGACAGAAGAGCAAGGAAGTAATGTGGCCATGGATGCAGACATTGGTGTGGTGCAGCAAAGGACTGCCAAGGAATGCCAACTGCCACCAGAAGCTAGAAAAGGCAAGGAATGTGATCTTCCCTAAAAGTCTCTGGAGGGGATTTGGCCCTGCTGACAGTTTGAGTTTGGACTTCTGGCCTCCAGAACTGTGAGAGAATAAATTTTTATTGTTCGAAACCACTGTTTGTGGTAATTTGTTATGGTAGCCCTATTAAACAAACACACTAAATTCATTAATAGTCATAGTATGGTGGGGGAAACTCAGCAGGGCCTAGAGTCCACTCTGTGTCCCATTGTCTCTGCATGGCCCAGCAAACATTTGCTTTTCCATCTCCATGTGAATTGCCTTCTCCCCTCTGTAGTCCCAAACAACTACCCCCAATATCTTTTGTCTTCAGCTGAGAATGATATTTAAGGTGAGGATTTTGGCCTTTGTGGTGAGTTACTCAGTTTTCCTAGGTCTCTCCTATGTATACGTGTTATTAAACTTTTGTTTGATTTTCTCCTGTTAATCTGTATTATGCCAACTTAATTCTTAGATCAGCCAGAAGAACCTAGAAGGGTAGAAGAATATTTCTTCCTCCCTAACACAGGAAACACATTCACCTCTTAAGGTTCTGAAGCAACACATTTCTCACTGAGGAATACTGATCTTGTTCATATACTGGATACCATGAGATACTACTATCTTTGACTGGAGCAGATAGGGGATATGAAATGGGTTCAGGCATGCTGTAAGGAGCCTGCTGCTTAGGCTATACAAGTTAGTAGATCCTATATTAAAGTGGAAGTCTCAGTGGTAGCTACAGATGGTGAGGGATTTATGGAAAGCCCCAGTAGGTGAATCACAATGCAGGCATCTGGGGTGATGGAGCAAAGTCATGCCATCTACAGTGGAGAATTATACACTTTTTGAAAAACAGTTCCTGGTGGGCTACTGGGCCCTGGTAAAGATGAAACACTTGACAGTAGAACACCAAGTGGTCACACATAAGGAACCGCCTATCATGAGTTGTGTTCTATTAGGTCCACTAAGTCATTAAGTCAGGTAGACACACCAGCCATCATAATAAGATGGAAGTGGTACATCTGGGATCAAGCTCAAACAAACCTAAAGCACATTAATAAGACACTAAAGCAGGCATCCCATAATCCTGTATCACCCACCATGCTTGCACCAGTGCCACTCCCTCAACCTACACTGATGGTCATATGAAAGGAGGAAGGTCCAATACAAACAAATGAAGAAATAGGAAAAAGGCTGAGTTTGGTTTACAAATGGTTGAGATTGCTTTGTCTTTGTATTTATAGATGACATGATGCAATACGGGAATTTCCTTGAAAGTAATCAGGAGTGGATAGATAGAGTAATAAAGATTGGTCATAGGTTGATAACTGCTAAAATTGTATGATGAATACATGGAAATTTATTATATCATTCTCTCTCAATTTTTATGTTTGGCATTTTCTGTAATAAACATTTTTGAAGTAAATTAAAGGTGATTATAGACAAGAAAATAAGGAAGTCCTTGGTAAATTCCATAATATTAAATCTTCAATATGAAATATAATTTCTTGGAATGATATTCCATATTTTTCCATCACCAAGCCGATTAGCATACCAAGAAATTTACAGTGATGAATAGCAGTGGATTGGAATGTTGTGGTATTTAAAGGATTATTTTGTATGTACAGGGTCGTTTTGTGCCTATCGCATTGGCAAGATGCTGAATGCTGAACTGAACTGTAAAAAGAATAATGTCTTTATCTTCAAAATCAAGAGCCCACAATATATTTATTGTCCTGTTACTACAAAATGTTCAGTTTGCAATCCAGTTTCTTTTGCATTTTAGTAGAGCAAATCTCTTAATTATACAGTCACATAAGTAGAATCATAGCATTTTAAAACTCAGAGAAAATTGAAAGATCATTTACTCTAACTCTTGTATTTTACAAAAGAGGAAACAGGATCTTTTAAAGTTCCCAAAGTACAATATTATTGACTGAGCTGAGCCTAAAACCCAGAACTCCTGCCTCCCAACCCAGTTTTTCTTCCACTACCCACCCTAAAAACATGATAAGATAATGTCCCTTTCAAAAAAATCTATTCTGACTGCAACTAATGCAAAATTTCCAGTGAATATTGAAGAATATTGAAGAAAGGTTTCAATTTCAAAGGTTTCAATTTCAAAGGTTTCAATCAATTAACCTTAATTCTCCAAGATCTATCACAGTACCTGACATACAAGAGGCAGTTAATGAATGTCCACTGGAGAATAAAGGATGTAGCAGATCTACATGTCAACAACTGCAAAACTTCATCTGAAAGCAAAATAATTGTCACTTTTTGTCAATGAGATGACAGAGGTGATCTGATATATTTCTGATATATAGACATAAATAGGTTTGAAGCATTATTGTTGGTGTTGGTTTTTCCTTTGTTTGTTTTGTGAAGTGAAACAAAACTCACTTCCAACAGTCCAACTTGGTATATGCAGTATATAAAGTGTTTCTTGATTTATGTAAGGCTCATAAAAACCCAATATATAATTTTACTTAATCTAAGTAATGAAGAAAAATTAATATAATCTAACATAATATATTAAAGTTTTATAGTTCATAATTAGAATATATGCTAAAATCTCATCACTATTTCTGCCAAATAATTTTAAATTCTTTTTAGAGTGGAAAACTATTTTTTAAGTGTCAAAGAAATTAAAAAAAAAAACCTGACTAAATTCATTTCCATGCCTGAAACAATCTATGAAACAATTTTTAAAACTTAATAATTATTATAAATAAATTCTTATCTGTTGTATTTTATTTGTAAGAGAAATTCATTTTTTGCTCCTATGCACATAATCTCTAATAATGTAGGAAAGTTCTTTGAGTATGAACACCTCCATGTGAATCCAACAGAAACATTTTACTGTTCTAGATAAATGAGTTACAGCAAATTAAATAGCTGATTCTTGTGTTTATGAGTGCTTCTTAGTGCACCCTTGTGGTCAAGTCATAACTTACAAATGCA
Organism: Balaenoptera musculus; assembly: GCF_009873245.2. Lineage (NCBI taxonomy): Eukaryota > Metazoa > Chordata > Mammalia > Artiodactyla > Balaenopteridae > Balaenoptera > Balaenoptera musculus. The sequence goes on from NC_045796.1 coordinate 34,343,212, forward strand.
ACCTTAAAAATTTCAGAGCATAAAGCCAGATGTAAAAGAAGCAACTGTCATCTGTTTGGTACTTTCAGAAAGCACCAGCCATTGTCCTACGTGGTTGTGGAAAAAAAAAGGTTTAGTGTGAGTTTTGTGTTTTGAAAAGGAGATACAAGATAAATGATTTAAATAAGAAGGCTAGGACAAACAGATTACCTCAAATTAAGTTTGTAAGAAAGGCTATTGAAAATGATGTTGAATAATATCAACACTGAAAAAATATCAGTAGATTCATTTACTGCAATTTGCTTGTTCAAACTTCTGTGTTCTGTCATATGAGAAAATGGTATTTGGACAGTGCTTTCCAGTTTCTTTCAATTTGTCAAATCTACTCAAAACTCTTGTCTGCTTTTTTTTCTTTAGCTGAACACAAATCCTTGTCCTGGACAGAAATGGATGTTTTCTTCACATCAACTGATATACCAAGTGAGATAAAACATAGTATTTACCTTTTTTAAACAATTAAGCAAAACAGCATTGTGCACACCTTTGAAAATAAGACAACAAAGAAAAATACTTGCAGGTTGGACAGTAAATTTGAGATTTCTGACAAAATTAACTTTCAAAAAAAGTATTAATATTACATTTCCAAACATGTGTATATCACAAGAAATAGAATTTGTCTGGATACGTATGTTTATATAACAGCAAAACACAGTCTAAAACATTTCTCTTTTTCCTGATAACTTTTAAGAAACTTGTGGTTCACTCAGATAATTTTATATTAAAGAGAATCTCATGCAAAAGTAAATAGACATATATATTGAATATTTATATCAGTAGTGTTTGTAATAACAAAAATTTGTAAACAATCAAAAGTACACTAACAGGCAAATGGATGACTAAATTATTGTATACTCACAAAATGCAATAATGTCAAATAACAAATGAATAAATGTTACATATAATAACACTAATGAATGTAAGCAATCTAAATTTAAGTGGGGGAAGGTCAGTTGTTTGGTAGGGAAGAGAAGGAGCGAGGGAGTGCAGACCAGGGCTTGGCTGTATAACCTTGGTCTCCATGAGTGAGGTAACTAGTCTCTGGGAGTGGAACTGACTACCTTGATGGAGAATTATCAACGCAGAGAGAGAGAGACAAGATGAAAAGGCAGAGGGCTATGTACCAGACGAAGGAACAAGATAAAACCCCAGAAAAAGAACTAAATGAAGTGGAGATAGGCAACCTTCAGAAAAAGAATTCAGAATAATGATAGTGAAGATGATCCAGGGCCTCGGAAAAAGAATGGAGGCAAAGATCGAGAAGATGCAAGAAATGTTTAACAAAGACCTAGAAGAATTAAAGAACAAAGAGAGATGAACAATACAATAACTGAAATGAAAACTAAACTAGAAGGAATCAATAGCAGAATAACTGAGGCAGAAGAATGGATAAGTGACCTGGAAGACAGAAGGGTGGAATTCACTGCTGCGGAATAGAATAAAGAAAAAAGAATGAAAAGAAATGAAGACAGCCTAAGAGACCTCTGGGACAACATTAAACGTAACAAAATTCGCATTATAGGGGTCCCAGAAGGAGAAGAGAGAGAGAAAGGACCAGAGAAAATATCTTAAGAGATTATAGTCGAAAACTTCCCTAACATGGGAAAGGAAATAGTCACCCAAGTCCAGGAAGCACAGAGAGTCCCATACAGGATAAACCCAAGGAGGAACACGCTGAGACACATAGTAATCAAATTGGCAAAAATTAAAGACAAAGAAAAATTATTGAAAGCAGCAAGGGAAAAAACGAAAAATAACATACAAGGGAACTCCCATAAGGTTAACAGCTGATTTCTCAGCAGAAACTCTACAAGCCAGAAGGGAGTGGCATGATATACTTAAACTGATGAAAGGGAAGAACCTACAACCAAGGTTACTCTACCTGGCAAGGATTTCATTCACATTCGATGGAGAAATCAAAAGCTTTACAGACAAGCAAAAGCTAAGAGAATTCAGCACCACCAAACCAGCTCTACAACAAATGCTAAAGCAACTTCTCTAAGTGGGAAACACAAGAGAAGAAAATGACCTACAAAAACAAACCCAAAACAATTAAGAAAATGGTCATAGGAACATACATATCGATAATTACCTTAAACGTGAATGGATTAAATGCTCCAACCAAAAGACACAGGCTCATTGAATGGATACAAAAACAAGACCATATATATGCTGTCTACAAAAGACTCACTTCAGACCTAGGGACACATACGGACCAAGTGAGGGGATGGAAAAAGATATTCCATGAAAATGGAAATCAAAAGAAAGATGGAGTAGCAATACTCATATCAGATAAAATAGACTTTAAAATAAAGAATGTTACAAGAGACAAGGAAGGACACTACATAATGATCAAGGGATCAATCCAAGACGAAGATATAACAATTATAAATATATATGCACCCAACATAGGAGCACCTCAATACATAAGGCAACTGCTAACAGCTATAAAAGAGGAAATTGACAGTAACACAATAATAGTGGGGGACTTTAACACCTCACTTACACCAATGGACAGATCATCCAAAATGAAAATAAATAAGGAAACAGAAGTTTTAAATGACACAATAGACCAGATATCTTTAATTGATATTTATAGGACATTCCATCCAAAAACAGCAGATTACACTTTCTTCTCAAGTGCACACAGAACATTCTCCAAAAGAGATCACATCTTGGGTCACAAATCAAGCCTCAATAAACTTAAGAAAACTGAAATCATATCAAGCATCTTTTCTGACCACAATGCTATGAGATTAGAAATGAATTACAGGGAAAAACACGTAAAAAACACAAACACATGGAGGCTAAACAATACGTTACTAAATAACCAAGAGATCACTGAAGAAATCAAAGAGGAAGTCAAAAAATACCTAGAGACAAATGACAATGAAAACACAACGATCCAAAACCTATGGGATGCAGCAAAAGCAGTTCTAAGAGGGAAGTTTAAAGCTATACAAGCCTACCTCAAGAACAAGAAAAATCTCAAATAAACAATCTAACCTTACACCTAAAGGAACTAGAGAAAGAAGAACAAACAAAACCCAAAGTTAGCAGAAGGAAAGAAATCATAAAGATCAGAGCAGAAATAAATGAAATAGAAACAAAGAAAACAATAGCAAAGATCAATAAAACTAAAAGCTGGTTCTTTGAGAAGATAAACAAAATTGTTAAACCATTAGGCAGACTCATCAAGAAAAAGAGGGAGAGGACTCAAATCAATAAAATTAGAAATGAAAAAGGAGAAGTTACAACAGACACCACAGAAATACAAAGCATCCTAAGAGACTACCAGAAGTAACTGTATGACAGTAAAATGGACCACCTGGAAGAAACTGACTAATTCTTAGAAAGGTATAACCTTCCAAGGTGAACCAGGAAGAAATAGAAAATATGAACAGACCAATCACAAGTAATGAAATTGAAACTGTGATTAAAAATCTTACAACAAACAAAAGTCTAGGACCAGGTGGCTTCACAGGTGAATTCTATCAAACAGTTAGAGAAGAGCTAACACCCATCCTTTTCAAACTCTTCCAAAAGATTGCAGAGGAAGGAGCACTCCCAAACTCATTCTATGAAGCCACCATCTCCGTGATACCAAAACCAGACAAGGAGACCACAAAAAAAGAAAATTACAGACCAATATCACTGATGAATATAGATGCAAAAATCCTCAACAAAATACTAGCAAACAGAATCCAACAAAGGTAAAAGGAACATACACCATGATCAAGTGGGATTTATCACAGGGATGCAAGGATTCTTCAATATATGCAAATCAATCAATGCGATACACCATATTAACAAATTGAAGAATAAAAACCATATGATCATCTCAATAGATGCAGAAAAACCTTTTGACAAAATTCAACACCTATTTATGATAAAATCTGTCCAGAAAGTGGGCATAAGGGAACCTACCTCAACATAATAACAGCCATATACGACAAACCCACAGCCAACATCATTCTCAATGGTGAAAAACTGAAAGCATTTCCTCTAAGATCAGGAACAAGACAAGGTTGCCCACTCGCACCACTATTATTCAACATAGGTTTGGAAGTCCTAGAAATGGCAATAAGAGAAGAAAAAGAAATAAAAGGAATACAAATTGGAAAAGAAGAAGTAAAACTGTCACTGTTTGCACATGACATGATACTATACATAGAGAATCCTAAAGATGCCACCAGAAAACTACTAGAGCTAATCAATGAATTCGGTAAAGTTGCAGGATACAAAATTAATGCACAGAAATCTCTTGCATTCCTATACACTAATGATGAAAAATCTGAAAGAGAAATTAAGGAAACACTCCCATTTACCATTGCAACAAAAAGAATAAAATACCTAGGAATAAACTTACCTAGAGAGACAAAAGACTTGTATGCAGAAAACTATAAGACATTGATGAAAGAAATTAAAGTTGATACCAACAGATGGAGAGATATACCATGTTCTTGGATTGGACGAATCAATATTGTGAAAATGACTACACTACCCAAAGCAATCTACAGACTCAATGCAATCCCTATCAAATTACCAATGGCATTTTTTACAGAACTAGAACAAAAAATCTTAAAATTTGTATGGAGACAGAAAAGACCCTGAATAGCCAAAGCAGTCTTGAGGGAAAAAACGGAGCTGGAGGAATCAGACTCCCTGACTTCAGACTATACTATAAAGCTACAGTAATCAAGACAATATGGTACTGGCACAAAAACAGAAACATAGATCAATGGAACAAGATAGAAAGCCCAGAGATAAACCCATGCACCTATGGTCAACTAATCTATGACAAAGGAGGCAAGGATATACAATGGAGAAAAGACAGTCTCTTCATTAAGTGGTGCTGGGAAAACTGGACAGCTACATGTAAAAGAATAAAATTAGAACACTCCATAACCCCATACACAAAAATAAACTCAAAATGGATTAGAGACCTAAATGTAAGACCGGACACTATAAAACTCTTAGAGGAAAACATAGGAAGAACACTCTTTGACATAAATCACAGCAAGATCTTTTTTGATTCACCTCCTAGAGTAATGGAAATAAAAACAAAAATAAACAAATGGGACCTAATGAAACTTCAAAGCTTTTGCACAGCAAAGGAAACCATAAACAAGACGAGGGCTTCCCTGGTGGCGCAGTGGTTGAGAGTCTGCCTGCCAATGCAGGGGACGTGGGTTCGAGCCCTGGTCTGGGAAGATCCCACATGCCACGGAACAGCTGGGCCCGTGAGCAACAATTACTGAGCCTGCGCGTCTGGAGCCTGTGCTCCGCAACAAGAGAGGCCGCGATAGTGAGAGGCCTGCACACCGCGATGAAGAGTGGCCCCCGCTTGCCACAACTAGAGAAAGCCCTCACACAGAAACGAAGACCCAACACAGCCGTAAAAATAAATAAATAAATAAAATTAAAAACAAGAAGAAAAGACAACCCTCAGAATGGGAGGAAATATTTGCAAACGAATCAACGGACAAAGGATTAATCTCCAAAATATATAAACAGCTCATGCAGTTCAATATTAAAAAAACCAATCCAAAAATGGGCAGAAGACCTAAATAGACATTTCTCCAAAGAGGACATACAGATGGCCAAGAAGCACATGAAAAGCTGCTCAACATCACTAATTATTAGAGAAATGCAAATCAAAACTACAATGAGGTATCACCTCACACCAGTTAGAATGGGCATCATCAGAAAATCTACAAACAACAAATGCTGGAAACGGTGTGGAGAAAAGGAAACCCTCTTGCACTGTTGGTGGGAATGTAAATTGATACAGCCACTATGGAGAACAGTAAGGAGGTTCCTTAAAAAACTAAAAGTAGAATTACCATATGATCCAGCAATCCCACTACTGGGCATATACCCAGAGAAAACCATAATTCAAAAAGACACATGCACCCCAACGTTCATTGCAGCACTATTTACAATAGCCAGGTCATGGAAGCAACCTAAATACCCATAGACAGATGAATGGATAAAGAAGTTGTGGTACATATATACAATGGAATATTACTCAGCCATAAAAAAGAACGAAATTGGGTCATTTGTTGAGATGTGGATGGGTCTAGAGACTGTCATACAGAATGAAGTAAGTCAGAAAGAGAAAAACAAATGTCGTGTATTAACGCATGTATGTGGAACCCAGAAAAATGGTACAGATGAACTGGTTTGCTGGGTAGAATTTGAGACACAGATGTAGAGAACAAATGTATGGACACCAAGGGGGGAAAGCCGCGATGGGGTGGGTGTGGTGGTGTGATGAATTGGGCGATTGGGATTGACATGTATACACTGATGTGTATAAAATTGATGACTAATAAGAACCTGCTGTATAAAAAAATAAATAAAATAAAATTCAAAAATTAAAAAGAAAAATAAATAAATAAATAAATAAATTTAAGTGGGAAAAATAAGTCCAAAAACTTAAAATATTGCATAACATATTTTTATAAAATTAAAAAATTAAAACACAACAATCTACTTGTTAAATATGTCTTAGCAATGACTAAGACATATTTTTAAAAGCAACATAATATCCATATATGATCCAAGACAATAGTGACAGAAGGTAGTGAGACTCAGGTTGGGGTAGAAATAGTGAGAACCAGGTCATTAGATGTTTTATTTTCTAAATTGGGTGTTACAGTAATTGGTATCGGTTATACTACTGCTTGCAAACTAAACTAATATATAAAAACAAACTAATAAGATATGCAAGAGCCACTGATGAGTGTGTGTGGTAAAATAAAGATAAATATTAGTCCAATCCTGTGCTCCTGTGATACAAACTTAGAAACACTAAGATACAAAGGAAGATAAATGTTAATTAATGTATGTTTCTACAAAGTACAAGAAACATAATAGGTATGTAGCATAGTTAGGCATTACAGATGTTGTAAAATTTTGTAGTTCATCCTGAAATCAATAATTCGCCTTCTAATGACCTATTCACATAATTGTACCTGACAGCAGACGGTGTCCCATATAAGGATCAACAAAGGATCAACAAAGCACAGTGCTTTGCATATAGCTCTGCTTAATAAATACTTTATGACAAATGGATATATGATTCAAATATTAACCCAGTCTATACTCAAGAAGGCCCCTAAAATAAAAAGCAGGAAAAAATAATTATTTTCCAAAAAACATTGTACACATACTTTAAAGTCATTTAAATAAAAAATACTCTGAAACACGTTCCAAAGTATATGACAATAATTAACAACATCATATTTTTATGAGAATATTCTCTTGAGGATCTTTATCTAAAGTGTAGAAATAAATTTTGCACTTTATTTTCAACCTTTATTATTTAAAAATTTTAAATGCCATATTTTCTTTCTAGTTAAATAATTTCTGCTTGGTGGTTTGTAATAAGACTAGGAATTCTGCCCACCAGCAGTCAAGACAAATAGTCTTTGCCTCATTAGAGAATCTGATGTGTTATGAGAAAAAGCCAAGGCAAGAAGAACCTGGAACATGAGATAGGCCACGAATATTGCAAAGGATTTTAAGAAGATGCCAGCTGGCTTGGGGAAGAAGTAGAAGAGCCTTTCCTGGAATAAAATTGAATGATCATGCCAACCTAGAATTGGGTGAAATCTGGCACTAAACAGAGAGCCCTGGAGAAAGGCCAGATGACTTAGTAGGAAAGACGAGAAAAGGGAGCAGGTGGGTAAACTCCATTGCAAACTCAAGTGTTGAAAACAGCCACGCTCATAACTCTTCAGTAGAAATGGAAAGATCTTGAGAATATAAACATTAGTAACTTAATTTTATTTAGAATTCATTTAATTTTAAAAATAAAATGTCACAGACATACAGGATTAGTCTATTTTCAACATATCCTTCCCACACCAACCCCAAATAACAACATGCTAAAGGAAATATTTCTTATTTTCCTGTTATGTGCTAAGTACTTAAGTTAAACCCAGAGAAAATATACTTCAAATGAAGAAGTGAAGGGTGAACAGAGTATACCTAGGAGAAGGGGGTAAGGACGTGTGAACATCTAAAGATGCAAGACTCTCTCATACATTTGAAGAACTCCAGGTTAAGTGAGGCTGGAGTACAGAGTATAAAAGGAAGAAATGGAAGATACTGGATTGAAACGATTATGGCCAGATTTAGACAGAAGGCCTCAAAATCATATTAAGCTTTAATTAGATTTTATTTTTCATGCTAAATGCTATGAGAAGTCATGAAGTGTTTTAGCAGAGTTCTTGATCAACTATGTATTTTAGAAGGATTACTCTGGTTGCAGCAAAAGGAATTTATTAGAAGAGAGTGAAAATGAAGGAAGGGAGAGATATAGGAAACATTAAAGATGTCCAGGTAAAATAGAATGGTGGAACTTACACATCTGGCCAAGAAGGAGTAGCGGGGACTGAATTTACCTTCCTACTTGAAACAACTGAAAAACTAAAAGAAAATATATGAAACATTTTCAATATATCACATGAAGGGCAGTGATTCCTGAGATATGAGACTCAAAGTGGTGACTTTTACTACTGTCCCAGCTTACTGCCTTAAAACAATTTCCAGGCGTCTTTGCAGGGAGGGGTCACAATGGAGGAGACTAACAGATTCCCTGGGTAGAGAAAACAGAGCTGAAAATCCAGAAAGACCAAGGTGACAAGAGTCAAACGAAAGGGTATCAGTGAGAATACAGCTTCACAGAGATTGAACCCCAGAGAACTACTAGGTTCCCCTCTAGTATATAGACAAGTACTCACTGGTGCATTAATGTGAGAAGATCACCCAAGGCCAAGGGGAAAAAAACACCTTAAATAAATAAATGGAGCAGTATCTGGTGCTCACCCAAAACCAGAAATAGTGCCTGTTCCCACCAGCCAGACTGGAAAAACCTCGTAGTTCAAGGTGCATTGTGTGTATGGAGACACAAAAGACCCCAAATAGCCAAAGCAGTCTTGAGGGAAAAAAACGGAGCTGGGGGAATCAGACTCCCTGACTTCAGACTATACTACAAAGCTACAGTAATCAAGACAATATGGTACTGGCACAAAAACAGAAACATAGATCAATGGAACAAGATAGAAAGCCCAGAGATTAACCCACGCACCTATGGTCAACTAATCTATGACAAAGGAGGCAAAGATATACAATGGAGAAAAGACAGTCTCTTCAATAAGTGGTGCTGGGAAAACTGGACAGCTACGTGTAAAAGAATGAAATTAGAATACTCCCTAACACCATATACAAAAATAAACTCAAGATGGATTAGAGACCTAAATATAAGACTGGACACTATAAAACTCTTAGAGGAAAACATAGGAAGAACACTCTTTGACATAAATCACAGCAAGATCTTTTTTGATCCACCTCCTAGAGTAATGGAAATAAAAACAAAAATAAACAAGTGGGACCTAATGAAACTTCAAAGCTTTTGCACAGCAAAGGAAACCATAAACAAGATGAAAAGACAACCCTCAGAATGGGAGAAAATATTTGCAAATGAATCAACGGACAAAGGATTAATCTCCAAAATATATAAACAGCTCATTCAGCTCAATATTAAAGAAACAAACAGCCCAATCCAAAAATGGGCAGAAGACCTAAATAGACATTTCTCCAAAGAAGACATACAGACGGCCACGAAGCACATGAAAAGATGCTCAACATCACTAATTATTAGAGAAATGCAAATCAAAACTACAATGAGGTATCACCTCACTCCTGTTAGAATGGGCATCATCAGAAAATCTACAAACAACAAATGCTGGAGAGGGTGTGGAGAAAAGGGAACCCTCTTGCACTGTTGGTGGGAATGTAAATTGATACAGCCACTATGGAGAACAATATGGAGGTTCCTTAAAAAACTAAAAATAGAATTACCATATGACCCAGCAATCCCACTACTGGGCATATACCCAGAGAAAACTGTAATTCAAAAAGAGACATGCACCCGAATGTTCATTGCAGCACTATTTACAATAGCCAGGTCATGGAAGCAACCTAAATGCCCATCAACAGACGAATGGATAAAGACGATGTGGTACATATATACAATGGAATATTACTCAGCCATAAAAGGGAACGAAATTGAGTCATTTGTTGAGACGTGGATGGATCTAGAGACTGTCATACAGAGTGAAGTAAGTCAGAAAGAGAAAAACAAATATCGTATATTAATGCATGTATGTGGAACCTAGAAAAATGGTACAGATGAGCCAGTTTGCAGGGCAGAAGTTGAGACACAGATGTAGAGAATGGACATATGGACACCAAGGGGGGAAAACTGCGGTGGGGTGGGGATGGTGGTGTGCTGAATTGGGCGATTGGGATTGACATGTATACACTGATGTGTATAAAATTGATGCCTAATAAGAACCTGCAGTATAAAAAAACAAACAAACAAAACAACTAATACTAAACTTTCACTGGGTTATTTGTATGGAAATATGTTAATATAAATGTTTCAAACATTACATGAAATTTCTAAAAATCTTATATTTGTATTTGTATGGAAATATGTATGGAAGTATGTTAATATAAATGTTTCAGACATATGAAATTTCTAAAAATCTTATATGTTCTGGTATAACGTTATAAGTAATAATCCTAGTTATTACTTTAAAATGTATATCTCAGAAATAACTAATTTTCTTGTCAACTGCATTATTATGAACTTTCATCAAATCTTTAACTGCGGTCATTTTTAAGTCTTTTGTCATTTACAGACAGTTCTGGGTGTACTCTGATGATTTTGCAAATATGTTCCTATAAAAGGGTTTCATCTTCAAGAAATTCATGGAAAAGACTCTGACAAGTACAGGTTTCTGGTAACTGACTGTACTGCTGAACTGAATGAATAAGCATTTTCAGAACTCTAATGAAAAACTGATGAACTCATAAAAGTGCTAACAAAAGATGAAGATGAAAAAAAAATTAATTACATGGGACTGAGTGAACTGATGAGGATGAGTATAATTTTTGTGACTTTCTGCCTGAATTAAAAAAAAAATCCCACAAGGACTCAGAGGCAAAGAATATAGAAATCAATTTTCACTGCAAAGTAAAGGAGCTGTTACAGTGGAGGATTACTGGACTGAATGTCAATATTATGACATAGTATGAGTGTGTTTCATGTTTGGTAATTGCAATCATTGTTGCTTTTGTTGTGGTCATCCATGTACAATGCTTGGTGTCAGTCTATTTATCTCTTGTAAAAATAAAATACAGTGTGTGTGTGTGTGTGTGTGTGTGTGAAAAAAAAAAATCAAACGGGAAAAAAAAAATAAAGAATATTTCTAGAAATACAAAAGTACATAGCACCAAAGAAGTAAAATTTATATTTCTGCCATTCAATTAAAAAAAATCAGCAAGCACCCAAAGAAGAGGAAATTATGTTAGGACAAAAACCAATCAACTGTAACTGACCCAGAACTGGAACAGATGTTAGGATGAGCAGACACAACATGAAAACATGTTCATCATTATAACTGTTTTTTATATATTCCAAAGCTAGAAAAATTGAGCATGTTAAGTAGAGACATATAAAAAGATACATAGAGATCATATATCATGATCAATTGGAATTTATCCCAGAGATGCAAGGATGGTTCAATATCTGCAAATCAATCAATGTTATACACCATAGTCACACACTGAAGAATAAAAATCATATAATCATCTCAATAGATGCAGAAAAAGCTTTTGACCAATTTCAACATCCATTTATGATAAAAACTCTCAACAAAGTGGGTATTCCAAAGTGGGTATACTTCAATATAATAAAGGCCATATCTGAGAAGCCTATAGCTGACATCATACTCAACAAGTGAAAAGATGAAAGCATTTCCTCTAAGATCGGAACAAGACAAGGCTTCCCAGTCATACCATTTTTTTAGCATAGTATTGGAAGTCCTAGCCAGAGCAATCAGACTAGAAAAAGGAATAAAAGGAATCTAAACTGGAAAGAAAGAAGTAAAATGGTCAGTTTGCAGATGAAATGATACTACACACAGAAAGTAATTAAGACACTATCAAAAAACTACTAGAGCTCATCAATGAACTCAGTAAAATTGCAGGATACAAAATTAATATGCAGAAATCTGTTGCATTTCTATATACTAACAATGAACTATCAGAAAAAGAAATTAAGGAAACACCCCATTTACCATCACATCAAAAAGAATAAAATACCTATGAATAAACCTACCTAAGGAAGTAAAAGAGCTATACTCAGAAAAATATAAGACATGGATGAAAGACATTAAAGGCAACACAGGTGGAAAGATATACCATGTTCATGTACTGGAAGAATTAATATTGTTAAAATGATCATACAACCCAAGACAATCTACATATGCAATGCAATCCTTATCAAAATACCATGGGCATTTTTCACAGAACTAGAAAAAATAATTCTAAAATTTTTATGGAAACACAAAAGACCCTGAAGAGCCAAAACAACTTTGAGAAAGAAAAACAAAGCTGGAGGTATCACGTTTCCTGATTTCAAACTATACTACAAGGCTACAGTAATCAAAACAGTATGGTACTGGCACAAAAACAGACACATAGATCAATGGAACAGAAGAGACCCCAGAAATGAACCCACACTTATATTGGCAATTAATCTATGACTAAGGAGACAAGAATATACAATGAAAAAAGACAGCCTTTCAACAAATAGCATGGGGAAAATGGAACAGCCATGTACATAAGAATCAAACTGGACCACTCCCTCACACCATGCACAAAAATAAATTAAAAATGGATTAAAGACACATGTAAGACCTGAAACCATAAAACTTCTAGAAGAAAACACAGGCAGTACTCTCTTTGACACTGGTCTTAGTAATTTTTTTTTTGGATATGTCTCTTCAGGCAAGAGAAGCAAAAGCAAAAATAAACAAACAGGACTACATCAAAACAAAATCCTTTTGCATTGTGAAGGAAACTATTACCAAAACAAATATACCACCTACTGAATGGGAGAAGATACTTGCAAGCACTATATCTGATAAGAAGTTAATATCCAAAATATACAAAGAACTCATACAATTCAACAGTTAAAAAAAGCAAACAAACTGATTTAAAAATAGGCAGAGGATCCGAATAGAAATTTTTCCAAAGAAGACATACAGATGGCCAACAGGCACATGAAAGGATGCTCAAAATCACTAATCATCAGGGAAATGCAAATCAAAACCCCAATGAGCTATCACCTCACACCTGTCAGAATGGCACTTATCCAAAAGCCCACAAATAACAAGTGTTAGCCAGAATGTGGAGAAGAGAGAGCCCTCCTGCACTGTTGGTGGGCATGTTGAGTTGGCACAGCCACTATGCAAAACAGTATGGAGATTACTCAAAAAGTTAAAGACCGAACTACCATATGATGCAGCAATTACACTCCTGGGTATTTATCCAAAGTAAACACAAACACTAATTAGAAAGATATATGTACCCCTATGTTCACTGCAGCATTATTTACAATAACCAAGATATGGAAGCAACCCAAGTACCCATCAATAGATGAATGAATAAAGAAGATGTGGTTATATACATACATATATGTGTGTGTGTGTGTGTGTGTGTATACACACACACACAAAATGGAATATTACTCAGCCATAGAAAAGAATGAAATCTTGCCATTTGCAACAACATGGATGACCTAGAGGGCATTATGCTAAGAAAAATACGTTAGACACAGAAAGACAAATACTGTATGATTTCATATATATGTGGAATCTTAAAAAAAAAAAAGTGAACAAACCCCATAAAACAAAAACAGAGTTATAGATACAGAGAACAAACAGGTGGTTACCAAAGGGGGTTTGGGGGAAGGAAAGAAATAGGACACAGAGATTAAGAGGTACAAACTTCCAGTCGCAAAATAAGTGGGTCATGGGATGAAATGTACAGTGTGGGGAACATAGTTAACAACTAAGTAATATCTTTGGTCAAATATCATAGCTAGACTTATTGTGGTGATCAGTTTGAAATGTATGGAAAAAAATCACTATGTTGTTCAAAAGGATCTAACAAAGAGTTGTAGGTAAACTATACTTCAAACATACAAACTCACAGAAAAAAAAAAGATCAGATTTGTGGCTACCAGCGGCCGGGGATGGGGTACGTGGATTGGATGAAGGCAGTCAAAAGGTACTACAAACTTCCAGTTATAACATGATAAGTACTAAGAATATAATGTACAACATGATAAATATAATTAACATTGCTGTGTGTTATATATGAAAGCTGTTAAGATGATAAATCCTGAGTCCTTATCACACAAAAATTTTTTTTCTGTCTTTAACTTTTTATCTATATGAGATGTTGGATGTTCACTAAACGTTTTGTGATAGTCATTTTCACGACATATGTAAGTAAAATCATTATGCTGTACACCTTAAAATTACCCAGTGTTGTATGTTCATTATATCTCAATATAACTGGAAGAAATTAATTAATTAATTAAAAGTAGAGACATAAATATATATATATGTATTACAGTGTATGAAAATTAGGTAGTGTGATTCCTCTAGCTTTATTCTTCTTTTCAAAACCGCTTGGGCTATTCTAATTCCTTTGCCTTTCCATACCTATTTTAAGATATATTTGTCTAAGTCTACAAAAAAGATCTTTTTGACAATTTGATAAGAATAGTGATTAATCTATAGATCAGTTTGTGGAGAACTGACATCTTTATTATGTTGAACTTTCTAATCCATGAACATTGCTTCCCTCTCCATTTATTTAGATCTTCTATATTTCTTTTACCATGGTTCTGTAGTTTTTAGCATGCAGACACATTAATGGATTTTCAAGTGTTGAACTAGCCTTGCATAGCTGGAATAAAATCCACTTGGTTATTATACATAGCATTTTTAATACACTGCTAGATTCAACTTGCTAATATTTTGTTGCTGATTTTTGTGTCTATGTTCATGAAAAAGTAGTTTGTTTTTTTGTACAATCTTCATCTGGTTTTCATAGTAGGGTCATGCTAGCCTCAAAAAAAAGGGAAGTGTTTCCTCCTCTCTTGTCTTCTGGAAGAAATTATGTAAAACTGATCTTAACTATTCTTTAAGTACTTGGTAGAATTCTCCAGTGAAACCATCTGGGAATGTGTTTTCCAGAAGCTTTTAAATTAAAGATCAATTTCTCTAATATTCACAGAAGTATTCAGATTATCTATTTCATCTTGAGTGAGTTTTGGTGGTTTGCAGTATTTGAGGAATTGGTCTAGTTAATTGTAATTTGCCAATATCTATATCCTGTTTTGGATAATGTACTTTGTAATATGTCACCACTGACAGAAGCTGGAGGACGCATTCCCTCTACTATTTTCACAACTTCTAGTGAAATAAATAAAAAGTTGAATAAAAAGAAGTACATGTATTTTTAATAGTAATTGTTAACAGTTTGTAAATTGTACAAATTAATTCAACTATTTACTACTATGAGAGTATGAATAAGTAAGAATCTACCATGTGATTCTTAGTTTGTTGTTTATTTCTTTGATTGCAACCACTTCTGGTTTGAAAAGGCAAAAAAATAAAAATAAAAAAATAACACTCAGCCTTCTCAATCCTTAAATTAATTTAGTAGGAAAAAAATCTCTCAATACTGCTGTCTGTACTCACTTCTTGTAGGCAGTATACCATACAATTGTAATAGGTAAGCTCTTTCCGACTGGAAGAAATCTTTTAGGATATGCTGATATTATTTCAGTTGATAGGGATTTATTTTAATTATAACCAGTATTCCCAAGACTTAACAGACTGTGAATTTTTTTTAATTGAGAGATATTTAATTATGAGTCATCAACCTCTCTCCTACTTGCCTAAGCAAGAAATAAGCTCCCCTCAACTTGTTCTCCAGGTTTTTTATCTTTTTCTGGAAGTGCTCAAAGAATGTTTCGATTATGCTTAAAAAACAGCTTGTCAGCTGCAGTCATCATGTCACATTTATACTCATCTTCAGCTGTCCTTTCAGGTTTAACATAAGTTCACACCCCCCAATTGCAGAAGCCCTTGGAAAAGAGTGGCTGCTTCTAGTAATGAAAACTCCAATGCCCCATGTTGTTGGACTCTAAAGGACTAGAAGGATGCTGTATTCAATGCAGATGTGGGAAGAATAACCTTTTATTAACTTTGGGCTATACTTTGACTGTGAAAATAAACCCTGCTCTGCAGGGCCCCTGGGTGTACAACATCTACACAAAGAGTTCTGTCAAATTTGGTCACAATCTCTTGCCTGAATACCACAAAGTTCTTTCAAAGGATGAAGGAAATTAGATCTCTTTACAACCCCTGTTGTTGAGTTTAATTCCCTTTAAAGAGCTCAAAAGTTGAAGAATCAGTTTCTCTATCCTCTTGCTCTCAAAAAATCCATACTCTAACTAAAATTCTTCCCTCTTTTTCTAATTAGGAAACAAAGATACTTCACACATGTGGATACTGATATTTGTAGCAGGTAGAGCTAGAGAAAAGTGTCAGCAGCATCTTTGCACTATCTTAGCTAGTCAAAAATTTCCTGTTCCTAAAGGATATGTGGGAAGAAAGGAAAATGTGAACAGCAACAAACCAGACCTCATAGACATTGAAATATAGTGGTAGCTCTAGCAGAAAATCAGACAAACCTGACTCTTATTGTTTTATCAGAAGTGAGTGTTTTGAGCCTAGGACTTAACCATTATGGTGAGTTATCAACATTCTGGCTCTCCATCCAGTATTCATGAGATTAAAGACTCCCTCTCAGTATGTCCGATATTCAAATGCCATAAGAGAAAGTCTGGAATTGTTCATTTAATCACCTATTATCGCTGTTTGGCAGAACTCATCAGGCAACTGATCAGCCATCCTTGGGTCAGAAACTTACCTCTGATGCAATCAGCCATGGAAAAACCTATTAGCACTCTTAAATGTGCCAAGTTCCAAGAACATAATAGATTCTTCGGCAATTGAGATCTTGGTAGTAGATGGTCATGTTCAATGTCTGAAGTATCTTAAATAAACAGAATAAAACTGTTAAGCCCATCCATTGCTAGCATAAGCTTTGGAGTCAGACAGACCAAAGTTCTACTATATGGGTGCCTCATATCTACAAATATATGTCTGATACATTTTGCCATGTGAATATTTGTTGATTAAATGAAACAATTTAATCTATGTTTCTGTTTGCTTATCTTTAAAATAAAAATAAATACTCGTAGTACAGCTGTTACAGACTGAATGTTTGTGTCCCCCTTAAAATTCATATGTTGAAATTCTAATCCCTAATGTGATGATGGTAAGAGGTAGACCTTTGAGGAGTAATTAGCTCATGAGAGTTGGACGCTTTTGAGTGCGATTAGTGCCCTTATAAAAAAAGAAATTGAATCTTGCTTCCTCACTCTCTGCTCTGCACCATGTGAAGGTACAAGAAGAAGACAGCCATCTATAAGCCAGTAAGCGGGCCCTCACCGACACAGGATCTGCAAGCACCTTGATCTTGGACATCCTAGCATTCATAACTGTGAGAAATAAATGTTTTTGTTTAAGCCACTCAGTCTGTGATATTCTGTTAGAGCAACCCAAACTGACTAACACAATAGCTCACATATGACCAGCATTTGTGAATTAGTCAGTGAATGATAAGTGAGTTATTAATAACAAGCTACTAGTAGGTGCTACATTTTTTAAAAAAAAGGATACCAAAGTTAAATCATAATCATAATTTTTGGGGAGCACTTATATCAAATACTATTCTAAGCACTTGACATATATTAACTCATTCAATCTTCACAAGAAACTTATGAGGCAGTTATTATTATTATCCCCACCTTACAGATGATGAAACTGAGGAACAAAGAGATCAAATAATTGGCCAAAGGTCACCCAACTGGCAAATGGCAGAGTCGGAATGTGCTCTTGAGTTGCCTGACTACAGACTTTGAGCTCCTAACCAATGCACTAAACCACTTTTCAAATAAACTTGGAAATTATTATGCCAAGCAGATTTCTTCAATAGGACATATGAGAGAAACTAATATGTTTAAATTCATTGAATGTACAAGATGAGACATAGTTTATGCTTATTATACTGCATATTATACCATAAAACCCTTTGTGTCTTCATGAATCATCCCACAGGATATTCTGTAGTCTTGCTTTAGGACATGCTGCTCAAGGTATAAAAATTCATTCTATAAAAATCAGTCTCATTTTTCCTTTAGAGTCAATTCCCACTTATTAATTCCTAAAATTTGAAAGTGGAGAAATTTTATGCATGGTAACAGCATTGTGCCTTTACAATGTCTGTCACATGAAGAATACATATGTCAGTGACATAGAAACTAGTAAGAGGCAAAATTCCAGGAAGCTAGCATTAGAGCTTTAATTGTTTATTCACTTGCTTGTTTCAGAGACAAAGAAACTGTGGTTTGATCAAAGAGAGTATTCCAAGATCCCTGGGACAGGAATAAGTTCTATCAACACCAGAAAGGACATAGGGAAGGGTCATGATATCTGTATCCCAGAAGATAAAGATAATAATGCTGGGGTTTGGTAGGGAGAAGGAGAGAGTAAAGTTCCTTCAGAGTGACACATTTAAATATGAGAGTAAGTAAAAATTTCTCAAGAAGTAAATAACCAGTGCACCAGACTGTCAGTGACTGTCTAATGTAGGACAGTGCGATAGATATCTACTTGGTTTTTTTCTGCCAATGCTTATGAGTTCATGAAAAGCATAGAAATATACTGTAATGAAGACTTGGATGGATGTGTAAATTTGTAAATGTGATCTCTGTTGCATGCAATCCTCAGTTAGAATTTGTCACAGAGAATTAATCAGAATTTCTTGCAGTTACTTTTAAGGAGTGCAGGGGAGTACTGGGGGGCACAGTTCTTCTGTGTTCTCAAATGTTCTGGAATGGCATGCCTAAGTCCCACTTCAACTAAGGAGGAAGCACAGATGATATGAGGGTAAAGGAGGAAGTGAATGATTAGGGCAAGACAAAGTTAAAGATGCCATATGAGTAACATGGCAGGTGAAGCAATAATACTGGTTTGAACTCCTGAGGTACACACACAAGAGGCATGGTTTTGGAATACGATCTTGTGCTTAAATATCTTTAGTCTCCTTTTCATGATCTCTCTTGTTCCCCCAGGAACTGCTTTCTCTCAAGCACTTAACTGGCTGAAGTTTTTATTTCCTCAGGTTTAAGGGAAGCCCAAGGGAAAGAAGCAAATTCAGAGGGACAAACTATAGATCCTTTTTCTCATTGATTAAAATTGTGGTAACATTTGTGACAATTTTTTTCAGTTGTTAAGACTGCTAGGTTATCCAGAAAGTAGGCATAGAGGGAACATACCTCAACATAATAAAGGCCATATATGACAAACCCATGGCCAACATCGATCTCAATGGTGAAAAACTGAAACCATTTCCACTAAGATCAGGAACAAGACAAGGTTGCCCACTCTCACCACTATTATTCAACATAGTTTTGGAAGTTTTAGCCACAGCAATCAGAGAAGAAAAAGAAATAAAAGGAATCCAAATCAGAAAAGAAGAAGTAAAACTGCCACTGTTTGCAGATGACATGACACTATACATAGAAAATCCTAAAGATGCTACCAGAAAACTACTTGAGCTAATCAATGAATTTGGTAAAGTAGCAGGATACAAAATTAATGCACAGAAATCTCTTGCATTCCTATACACTAATGATGAAAAATCTGAAAGAGAAATTAAGGAAACACTCCCATTTACCATTGCAACAAAAAGAATAAAAGACCTAGGAATAAACCTACCTAAGGAGGCAAAAGACCTGTATGCAGAAAACTATAAGACACTGATGAAAGAAATTAAAAATGATACAAACAGATGGAGAGATATACCATGTTCTTGGATTGGAAGAATCAACATTGTGAAAATGACTATACTACCCAAAGCAATCTACAGATTCAATGCAATCCCTATCAAACTACCACTGGAATTTTTCACAGAACTAGAACAAAAAATTTCACACTTTGTATGGAAACACAAAAGACCCCAAATAGCCAAAGCAATCTTGAGAAAGAAAAATGGAGCTGGAGGAATCAGGCTCCCTGACTTCAGACTATACTACAAAGCTACAGTAATCAAGACAGTATGGTACTGGCACAAAAACAGAAATATAGATCAATGGAACAGGATAGAAAGCCCAGAGTGGTGTTGGGAAAACTGGACAGCTACATGTAAAAGAATGAAATTAGAACACTCCCTAACACCATACACGAAAATAAACTCAAAATGGATTAAAGAACTAAATGTAAGGCCAGACACTATCAAACTCTTAGAGGAAAACAGGCAGAACACTCTATGATATAAATCACAGCAAGATCCTTTTTGACCCACCCCCTAGAATAATAGAAATAAAAACAAAAATAAACAAATGGGACCTAATGAAACGCAAAAGCTTTTGCATAGCAAAGGAAAACATAAACAAGATGAAAAGACAACCCTCAGAAAAGGAGAAAATATTTGCAAACAAAGTAGCTGACAAAGGATTAACCTCCAAAATATACAAGCAGCTCATGCAGCTCAATATCAAAGAAACAAAAAACCCAATCCAAATATGGGCAGAAGACCTAAATAGACATTTCTCCAAAGAAGATATATAGATTGCCAACAAACACATGAAAGGATGCTCAACATCATTAATCATTAGAGAAATGCAAATCAAAACTACAATGAGGTTATCACCTCACACCAGTCAGAATGGCCATCATCAAAAAATCTACAAACAATAAATGCTGAAGAGGGTGTGGAGAAAAGGGAACACTCTTGCACTGTTGGTGGGAATGTAAAGTGATACAGCCGCTATGGAGAACAGTATGGAGGTTCCTTAAAAAACTAAAAATAGAACTACCATACGACCCTGAGTCCCACTACTGGGCATATACCCTGAGAAAACCATAATTCAAAAAGAGTCACGTACCACAATGTTCATTGCAGCTCTATTTACAATAGCCAGGAAATGGAAGCAACCTAAGTGTCCATCGACAGATGAATGGATAAAGAAGATGTGGCACATATATACAATGGAATATTACTCAGCCATGAACACAAATGAAATTGAGTTATTTGTAGTGAGGGTGGATGGACCTAGAGACTGTCATACAGAGTGAAGTAAGTCAGAAAGAGAAAAACAAATACCGTATGCTAACACATATATATGGAATCTAAAAAAAAAAAAAAAAAAAGGTTCTGAAGAACCCAGGGGCAGGATAGGAATAAAGATGCAGACGTAGAGAATGGACTTGAGGACACAGGGAGGGAGAAGGGTAAGCTGGGACGAAGTGAAAGAGTGGCGTGGACATATATACACTACCAAATGTAAAATAGATAGCTAGTGGGAAGCAGCCGCATAGCACAGGGAGATCAGTTCGGTGCTTTGTGTTCACCTAGAGGGGTGGGACAGGGAGAGTGGGTGGGAGATGCAAGAGGGAGGAGATATGGGGATGTATGTATATGTATAGCTGATTCACTTTGTTATACAGCAGAAACTAACACACCATTATAAAGCAATTATACTCCAATAAAGATGTTAAAAAATAATTCATTGATTAATTAATTTTAAAAAAAAGATGTGGATGGCATCTCAAAAAAAAAAAAGATTGCTAGGTTATTTGCTTGGTATAAAATATGCAAATATAATAAAGCAGTATTTTTAAACCTGGAAAATATTGATATTAGGCTAACATAATTCATAATATCAGCATGGTTATCATTAATGTTATAAAATTTATAGATCATATATCTATTCATTAAGAGAATGACTATATTATTACTTTTAACATTTGTATAAAGATGAATTTAATCTTTATGAACATGTGAATTCACTGAAGTTAGAGAAAGTCTTATATCACTTTATTCTCTCAATAAATATCCATGTGTTATACTGCAGATGCTAACTAAGCTCAATAAATGTTTGTAGATTGAATAAGTCAATGAATGATCAAAGTGAAATCCTTCTAGACTCGAATGAACAATTTTTCTTCTTTCACATACGTCTCCTGCATTTACATAAGGTTTTTAATATTTATGTTTCTTTCTGTAAACTTAATTTCAACTGTAGCTTTCATATATGAATTTCTCATATCTCTATATAATATTATATTCAGTTTTCAAAAGTTCACACTTTTATTGGAATTTTGTTTTATTTACTTAGTTCAATTCAATATCTTTCATAAGTTACTCTATCTTCAAAAATATACTTCTATTGTTATAAGACTGAATCAAATCAAGTTCTCAGTTCCTTAGGTAGAATGTTCATCTTAAACCCTTACATTACATTTAAAATTTATAAGTTTAAAATTATTAACATTACTTTGAATTTGTACAATTTTCTTACTAATAGCTCAGATATACCAGTTCATCCATTCATCTACAACATAGCATAGAGAAAATAAAACTGTTTTAACAAGGAATAGTTTCTTCAGACTAATCTTTTCTTGTTCTTCATCAAATCTAAACACTACTAAACAACTAAGTTCAGAAAAATATATAACTTACCAAAATAAGGTTAAATTATATTTTTAATAAAAGAAGAAAAATTCTGTGGATAAATGACATATTAAAAATAAATATACAATATCTTATATTCCTATTTTCATCATAGCATATCATACTTAATCAATTACAAGAAATGAAAGATCATTAGAAGGTATTGCACTACAAGATTCTAAAATATATTTTCAACTTCCTATTATTAAACTGTTAGATACTTTCTTAAGTATAAACAAACATATGAATAGCAAGAGAATAGCAAGTCCAGAAAGAGATATAAGTATAATTAAGAATTAACTTTATGATAAAGTTGATATTTCAAATCAATGAATAAAGATTTAAACAGTGTTTTGAGAACTCATTTACTAATTAGAAATTAAATTATTTTCTTTTCCATTACATACAATGATTTTTAGGAGTTCTGCTTCTGACCAAGGTAGAGTACCAAAAGCCAACTAGCTCTTTCCCCATTCATAATGAAAAAACTGCACAAAAAATATATGAAACAACTAAGAGACAGGAAACAAATCAGTGAGACTTACATTGCCCTGGATTTCTGTCTGGAAGCACAGTCCAGATCTAAGTTCATGGGGAAGATTCCAAAGAAAACACAGTGATTTCATTGAATTAAAGAGTGAAAAGCTGGATTGAGGGAAGTTTAGGTAGCTGGAAATTACAGAACAGTATTCTACAGATGAGGGAGCTACAGAGAAAAGGAAGTCCAGAAAGATGCACATTGTTACCCTTAATTCTTTGGCTGACTATGTGACTACTTTATATATTAAAGACTTCAAAACATTGTAGGACAAAGTTTTAAAACATCTAAAGAAATGGTGAGGTAGACCATGTTCATGAATTCATAGACTTCTAACTGTTGAGATAATTCTACATAAATGAAATATAGCTTTAATATTTACAATTCCAACAAAACAAGCAGGATTTTTGTGATAATTATTAAGTTGATTCTAAAATTATACAGAAATACAAAAGACCAATAATAGTTTTTAAAAAGAACAAAGTTGAAGAACATGCATTATCTGACTTCAAGACAGTATAAAGCTGAAGAAATCAAGACAATTTATCTTTGGTATTAAGATCAAGCCATGGGTCAAAAGAACAAAATAGACCTACACATGTATGGTTAATTGATTTTTGACAAAGGCAATTTAGTGAAAAAAAATGTAGTCTTTTCAATAAATGGTGCTAGAACAACTAGATATAAATATGGAAAAACATAAACCTTGACCCTTATCTTACAGCACACAAAAAACTTATCTCAAAGTGGATTATAGACATAACCATAAGACTTAAAAATATAGCACATCTATTAAAAAACATAGGACAAAATGTTTGTGATTCTGGAGTAGGCAAAGATAGGGGGAAAAAGCATCATCCATTTTAGAAAAATTGGCAAGCTGGATTTCATTAAAATTCAAAACATCTGCTCTTTAAATGACAGTGCTAAGAAAATAGAAAAAGCAATCCACAGACTGAGAAAAAAATGTCCTCAATATGTATATTTGGAAACTGACTTTTATCATCAACATATAAAGAACTTTTACAACTAAATATTTAAAAGACAAAGCACTTCCCCACCAAAATAGACAAAAGGCCTAATTAAGTACCTCACAAAAGAAGACATACTAATGATAAACAACTACATGAAAAACAGTTCAGGAGGAGGGGCAAGGTGGCGGAAGAGTAAGACGTGGAGATCACCTTCCTTCCCACAGATACAGTAGAAATACATCTACACGCGGAACTGCTCCTACAGAACACCCACTGAACGCTGGCAGAAGACATCAGACCTCCCAAAAGGCAAGAAAATCCCCACGTACTTGGGTAGGGCAAAAGAAAAAAGAAATAACAGAGACAAAAGAATAGGGACGGGACCTGCACCAGTGGGAGGGAGCTGTTTCCACACACTAGGAAGCCCCTTTGTGGGCAGAGACTGTGGGTGGCAGAGGGGGGAAGCTTCGGAGCCACGGAGGAGAGCACAGCCACAGGGGTGCAGAGGGCAAAGTGGAGAGATTCCCGCATGGAGGATCGGTGCTGAGTGGCACCCACCAGCCCGAGAGGCTTGTCTGCTCACCCGCCGGGGCAGGTGGGGGCTGGGAGCTGAGGCTCGGGCTTCGGTGCTAGCCGGGAGGGAGTCCGGGAAAAAGTCTGCAGCTGCCGAAGAGGCAAGAGACTTTTTCTTGCCTCTTTGTTTCATGGAGCGCAAGGAGAGGGGATTCAGAGCGCCGCCTAAACGAACTCCAGAGATGGGCACGAGCTACGGCTGTCAGCGCGGACCCCAGAGGCGGGCGCAAGCCGTGGCTATCAGCGCGGATCCCACAGCAACAGGGGCGCAGAGGGAAAAACGGAGAGATTCCCGCACAGAGGCTCGGCGCCGAGCGGCGCTCACCAGCCCGAGAGGCTTGTCTGCTCACCCGCTGGGGCGGGAGGGGGCTGGGAGCTGAGGCTCAGGCTTCCGTGCTAGCCAGGAGGGAGTCCGGGAAAAAGTCTGCAGCTGCCGAAGAGGCAAGAGACTTTTTCTTGCCTCTTTGTTTCACGGCGCGCAAGGAGAGGGGATTCAGAGCGCCGTCTAAACGATCTCCAGAGATGGGCGCCAGCCGCTGCTAACAGCGCGGACCCCAGAGACGGGCGCGAGCTGCGGTTATCAGCACGGACCCCAGAGACGGACAGGAGACGCTAAGGCTGCTGCTGCTGCCACCAAGAAGCCTGTGTGCGAGCACAGGTCACTCTCCACACCGCCCCTCCCGGGAGCCTGTGCAGCCCGCCACTGCGAGGGTCCCGTGATCCAGGGACAACTTCCCCGGGAGAACACACAGCGTCCCTCAGGCTGCTGCAACGTCACGCGGGCCTCTGCCGCCGCAGGCTCGTCCCGCCTCCTCCATACCGCTCCCTCCCACCGTACTGAGTGAGCCACAGCCCCCGAAGCAGCTGCTCCTTTAACCCCGTTCTGTCTGGGCGGGGAACAGACGCCCTCAGGCGACCTACATGCAGAGGCGGGGCCAAATCCAAAGCTGAACCGAGGAGCTGTGCGAACAAAGAAGAGAAAGGGAAATCTCTCCCAGCAGCCTCAGGAGCAGCGGATTAAAGCTCCACAAACAACTTGATGTGCCTACATCTGTTGAATACCTGAATAGACAACGAATCATCCCAAATTCAAGAGGTGGACTTTGGGAGCAGGATATATTAATTTTTCCCCTTTTCCTTTTTTTTTGTGAGTGTATACGTGTATGCTTCTGGGTGAGATTTTGTCTGTATAGCTTGGCTTTCACCATTAGTCCTAGGGTTCAGTCTGTCCGTGTTTTTTTTTTTTTTTTTTTTACTCAAAAAATTTTTTTTTCCTAATAAATGTTTTCTTAATAATTTTTTCCTTATTTTCTATTTTTAGAAATTAAAAAAATTTTTAATAAGTTTTTTCATATTTTTTATTTTAAAAAATTTTTTTCTTAATAAACTTTTTCCTTAATAATTTTTTTCTCTTATTTTTTACTATAAAAAATTAATAAATCTATTTTTTAAAATTAAAAAAAAATTCTTTTCGGATTACATTTATTCTTAAAAATTTTTTTTCTTATTTTTTATTATAATAGCTTTATTTTATTTTATTTTATCCTCTTTCTTACTTTCTTTCTATTTTTTTCTCCCTTTTATTCTGAGCCGTGTGGACAAAAGGCTCTTGGTGCTCCAGCCAGGCATCAGGGCTGTGCCTCTGAGGTGAGAGAGCCAACTTCAGGACACTGGTCCACAAGAGACCTCCCAGCTCCACGTAATACCAAACGGCGAAAATCTCTCAGAGATCTCCATCTCAACATCAAGACCCAGCTTCACTCAACAACCAGCAAGCTACAGTGCTGGACACCCTATGCCAAACAACTAGCAAGACAGGAACACAGCCCCATCCATTAGCAGAGAGGCTGCCTAAAATCATAATAAGGCCACAGACACCCCAAAACACACCACCAGACGTGGACGTGCCCACCAGAAAGACAAGATCCAACCTCATCCACCAGAACACAGGCACTAGTCCCCTCAACCAGGAAGCCTACACAACCCACTGAATCAACCTTAGCCACTGGGGACAGATACCAAGAACAATGGGAACTACGAACCTACAGCCTGTGAAAAGGAGACCCCAAACACAGTAAGATAAGCAAAATGAGAAGACAAAAAACCACACAGCAGGTGAAGGAGCAGGATCAAAACACACCAGACCTAACAAATGAAGAGGAAATAGGCAGTCTACCTGAAAAAGAATTCAGAATAATCATAGTAAAGATGATCCAAAATCTTGGAAATAGAATAGACAAAATGCAAGAAACATTTAACAAGGATGTAGAAGAACTAAAGTGGAACCAAGCAACAATGAAAAACACAATAAATGAAATTAAAAATACTCTAGACGGGATCAATAGCAGAATAACTGAGGCAGAAGAACGGATAAGTGACCTGGAAGATAAAATGGTGGAAATAACTACTGCAGAGCAGAATAAAGAAAAAAGAATGAAAAGAACTGAGGACAGTCTCAGAGACCTCTGGGACAGTAAACGCACCAACATTCGAATTATAGGGGTCCCAGAAGAAGAGGAGAAAAAGAAAGGGACTGAGAAAATATTTGAAGAGATTATAGTTGAAAACTTCCCTAATATGGGAAAGGAAATAGTTAATCAAGGCCTGGAAGCACAGAGAGTCCCATACAGGATAAATCCAAGGAGAAACACGCCAAGACACATATTAATCAAACTATCAAAAATTAAATATAAAGAAAACATATTGAAAGCAGCAAGGGAAAAACAACAAATAACACACAAGGGAATCCCCATAAGGTTAACAGCTGATCTTTCAGCAGAAACTCTGCAAGCCAGAAGGGAGTGGCAGGATATACTTAAAGTCATGAAGGAGAAAAACCTACAACCAAGGTTACTCTACCCAGCAAGGATCTCATTCAGATTTGATGGAGAAATTAAAACCTTTACAGACAAGCAAAAGCTGAGAGAGTTCAGCACCACCAAACCAGCTTTACAACAAATGCTAAAGGAACTTCTCTAGGCAAGAAACACAAGAGAAGGAAAACACCTACAATAACAAACATAAAATATTTAAGAAAATGGGAATAGGAACATACATATCGATAATTACCTTGAATGTAAATGGATTAAATGCTCCCACCAAAAGACACAGGCTGGCTGAATAGATACAAAAGCAAGACCCATATATATGCTGTCTACAAGAGACCCATTTCAGACCTAGAGACACATACAGACTGAAATTGAGGGGATGGAAAAAGATATTCCATGCAAATGGAAATCAAAAGAAAGCTGGAGTAGCAATTCTCATATCAGACAAAATAGACTTTAAAATAAAGACTATTACAAGAGACAAAGAAGGACAGTATATAATGATCAAGGGATCGATCCAAGAAGAAGATATAACAATTGTAAATACTTATGCACCCAACATAGGAGCACCTCAGTACATAAGGCAAATACTAACAGCCATAAAAGGGGAAATCGACAGTAACACAATCATAGTAGGGGACTTTAACACCCCACTTTCACCAATGGACAGATCATCCAAAATGAAAATAAATAAGGAAACACAAGCTGTAAATGATACATTAAACAAGATGGACTTAATTGATAGTTATAGGACATTCCACCCAAAAACAACAGAATACACATTTTTCTCAAGTGCTCATGGAACATTCTCCAGGATAGATCATATCTTGGGTCACAAATCAAGCCTTGGTAAATTTAAGAAAATTGAAATCGTATCAAGTATCTTTTCCGACCACAACGCTATGAGACTAGATATCAATTACAGGAAAAGATCTGTAAAAAATACAAACACATGGAGGCTACACAATACACTACTTAATAACGAAGTGATCACTTAAAAAATCAAAGGGGAAATCAAAAAATACCTAGAAACAAATGACAATGGAGTCACGACGACCCAAAACCTATGGGATGCAGCAAAAGCAGTGCTAAGAGGGAAGTTTATAGCAATACAAGCCTACCTCAAGAAACAGGAAACATCTCGAATAAACAACCTAACCTTGAACCTAAAGCAATTAGAGAAAGAAGAGCAAAAAAACCCCAAAGCTACCAGAAGGAAAGAAATCATAAAGATCAGATCAGAAATAAATGAAAAAGAAATGAAGGAAACAATAGCAAAAATCAATGAAACTAAAAGCTGGTTCTTCGAGAAGATAAACAAAATTGATAAACCATTAGCCAGACTCATCAAGAGAAAAAGGGAGAAGACTCAAATCAATAGAATTAGAAATGAAAAAGGAGAAGTAACCACTGACACTGCAGAAATACAAAGGATCATGAGAGATTACTACAAGCAACTCTATGCCAATAAAATGGACCACCTGGAAGAAATGGACAGATTCTTAGAAATGCACAACCTACCAAGACTGAACCAGGAAGAAATAGAAAATATGAACAGACCAATCACAAGCACTGAAATTGAAACTGTGATTAAAAATCTTCCAACAAACAAAAGCCCAGGACCAGATGGCTTCACAGGTGAATTCTATCAAACATTTAGAGAAGAGCTAACACCTATCCTTCTCAAACTCTTCCAAAATATTGCAGAGGGAGGAACACTCCCAAACTCATTCTATGAGGCCACCATCACCCTGATACCAAAACCAGACAAAGATGTCACAAAGAAAGAAAACTACAGGCCAATATCACTGATGAACATAGATGCAAAAATCCTCAACAAAATACTAGCAAACAGAACCCAACAGCACATTAAAAGGATTATACACCATGATCAAGTGGGGTTTATTCCAGGAATGCAAGGATTCTTCAATATACGCAAATCAATCAACGTGATACATCATATTAACAAATTGAAGGAGAAAAACCATATCATCATCTCAATAGATGCAGAGAAAGCTTTCGACAAAATTCAACACCCATTTATGATAAAAGCCCTGCAGAAAGTAGGCATAGAGGGAACTTTCCTCAACATAATAAAGGCCATATATGACAAACCCACAGCCAACATTGTCCTCAATGGTGAAAAACTGAAACCATATCCACTAAGATCAGGAACAAGACAAGGTTGCCCACTCTCACCACTATTATTCAACATAGTTTTGGAAGTGTTAGCCACAGCAATCAGAGAAGAAAAAGAAATAAAAGGAATCCAAATCGGAAAAGAAGAAGTAAAACTGTCACTGTTTGCAGATGACATGATACTATACATAGAGAATCCTAAAACTGCAACCAGAAAACTACTCGAGCTAATCAATGCATTTGGTAAAGTAGCAGGATACAAAATTAATGCACAGAAATCTCTTGCATTCCTATATACTAAGGATGAAAAATCTGAAAGTGAAATTAAGAAAACACTCCCGTTTACCACTGCAACAAAAAGAATAAAATATCTAGGAATAAACCTACCTAAGGAGACAAAAGACCTGTATGCAGAAAATTATAGGACACTGATGAAAGAAATTAAAGATGATACAAATAGATGGAGAGATATACCATGTTCTTAGATTGGAAGAATCAACATTGTGAAAATGACTCTACTACCCAAAGCAATCTACAGATTCAATGCAATCCCTATCAAACTACCACTGGCATTTTTCACAGAACTAGAACAAAAAATTTCACAATTTGTGTGGAGACACAAAAGACCCCGAATAGCCAAAGTAATCTTGAGAACGAAAAATGGAGCTGGAGAAATCAGGCTCCCTGACTTCAGACTATATTACAAAGCTACAGTAATCAAGACAGTTTGGTACTAGCACAAAAACAAATATAGATCAATGGAACAGGATAGAAAGCCCAGAGATAAACCCACGCACATATGGTCACCTTATCTTTGATAAAGGAGGCAAGCATATACAGTGGAGAAAAGACAGCCTCTTCAATAAGTGGTGCTGGGAAAATTGGACAGGTACATGTAAAAGTATGAAATTAGAACACTCCCTGACACCATACACAAAAATAAACTCAAAATGTATTAAAGACCTAAGTGTAAGGCCAGACACTATCAAACTCTTAGAGGAAAACATAGCCAGAACACTCTATGACATAAATCACAGCAAGATCCTTTTTGACCCAGCTCCTAGAGAAATGGAAATAAAAACACAAATAAACAAATGGGACCTAATGAAACTTAAAAGCTTTTGCACAGCAAAGGAAACCATAAACAAGACCAAAAGACAACCCTCAGAATAGGAGAAAATATTTGCAAATGAAGCAACTGACAAAGGATTAATCTCCAAGATTTACAAGCAGCTCATGCAGCTCAATAACAAAAAACAAACAACCCAATCCAAAAATGGGCAGAAGACCTAAATAGACATTTCTCCAAAGAAGATATACAGATGGCCAACAGACACATGAAAGAATGCTCAACATCATTAATCATTAGAGAAATGCAAATCAAAACTACAATGAGGTACCATCTCACACGGGTCAGAATGGCCATCATCAAAAAATCTACAAACAATAAATGCTGGAGAGGGTGTGGAGAAAAGGGAACCCTCTTGCACTGTTGGTGGGAATGTAAATTGATACAGCCACTATGGAGAACAGTATGGAGGTTCCTTAAAAAACTAAAAATAGAACTACCATACGACCCAGCAATCCCACTACTGGGCATATACCCTGAGAAAACCATAATTCAAAAAGAGTCATGTACCAAAATGTTCATTGCAGCTCTATTTACAATAGCCAGAACATGGAAGCAACCTAAGTGTCCAACATCGGATGAATGGATAAAGAAGATGTGGCACATATATACAATGGAATATTACTCAGCCATAAAAAGAAATGAAATGGAGGTATTTGTAATGAGGTGGATGGAGTTAGAGTCTGTCATACAGAGTGAAGTAAGTCAGAAAGAGAAAAACAAATACAGTATGCTAACACATATATATGGAATCTAAGGGAAAAAAAAAAAAAAAAGGTCATGAAGAACCTAGTGGCAAGATGGGAATAAAGACACAGACCTACTAAAGAATGGACTTGAGGATATGGGGAGGGGGAGGGGTGAGATGTGACAGGATGAGAGAGTGTCATGGACATATATACACTACCAAATGTAAAATAGATAGCTAGTGGGAAGCAGCCGCATAGCACAGGGAGATCAGCACGGTGCTTTGTGACCGCCTGGGGGGGTGGGATGGGGAGGGTGGGAGGGAGGGAGATGTGGGAGGGAGGAGATATGGGAATGTGTGTATATGTGTAGCTGATTCACTTTGTTATAAAGCAGAAACTAACACACCATTGTGAAGCAATTATACTTCAATAAAGATGTTTAAAAAAATAAAATAAAATAAAATAAATAAAGTATTTTACCTCCTAAAAAAAAAAGAAAAACAGTTCAATGTGATTAGTGATCAGTTAAATGAAAACTATAACTACAATAAGTTACCACTATGCTGTAGACTGAATATTTGTGTCCCTCAAAATTCTTATGTTGAAACCTAATTCTGAATGAGATGGTATTTGGAAATGGGGCCTTTGGGAAGTGACTGGTTCATGAGGTAAAGCCTTCATGAATGGGATTAGTGCCCTTATAAAAGAGACCCCTGAGAGCTCTCTTATTCTCTTTCTGTCATGTGCAACAAGAACAGTCATCTATGAGCTAGGAAACAGGCCCTAACACTAGCACCTTGATCTTGGACTTCCTATCCTCTAGAGCTATGAGAAGTATTGATACATGTTTGTTGGTTCCCCAGTCTATAGTATTTTTGTTTTGGCAGCTTGAACTAAGACACACTATGCACCCATTAGTATGGCTAAAATAAAGAAGATTAACAATACAAAGTATTTGTAAAAATGGGGAACCCCTGGAACCCTGATACATTACTGGTAAGAATGTAAAATCATTTAACCACTTTGAAAAACTTTTGGCAGATTTTTTATAAAGGTGTACACATTCCATGCAACTTATTAATTCTGTTCATAGTTATTTACCAGTTGAAATGGAAACATCATATGTTCACATAAAGACTTGTATATGAAGATTCTTCGCAACTTCATTCAAAACAGCTAAAAACTGGAGCCACACAAAAAGTCCACCAGTCGACAAATGTATAAATAAATTTTGGTATATCCATATAATGGAATACAACTCAACAAAACAAAAATAATGAACTACTGATAGATACTAGAAAATATTTAGCAGACAATTTTATACTAACAAAAGATTCAGACACAAAGAGTACATTGTGTATGATTTCATGCAGGGCAAATCTTATTTATAGTGACAGAAAGTATCAGTATTTGCCTGTGGCCAGGGTTTAAGAGAATTTGTGTTTAAAAAGGAGGGACGGATAAGAAAAAAAAAATTCAAAACTTGGAAATAGGAAAATGTATGACTGCATGTCCTTTCAATGTCATGTTAGATCCTTTTGTAGCAGGTTTGTCTAACAAGTATTAGCTAACTCCTAGGGGCATGTACATTTGACTGTGGTATTTTGCAACTCTGTAAAGGTAGGTGTTGGTGAGTATAAAACTGACAGTGATGTGGATGATCCTGTTTCTATAGCAAGGCAGATTAATTTTGCCCTGTAGATATGCAAATTATTTTTATGCCATAGAAACCCTTACATATCCTGTAGGGTATTGAAATTTTTTGTATGTAATTTATAAATCTTAATCTAGCATTCTTTCTTTCCATGGCTATAAATAATTCTATCTATCCTATAATTTTTTTTAATCAGCTTTACCATTTTATTGATTCCGTCAATAATGAGTTAAATACATCTTTGATATGTTATCATTTTTTTAAAATAGCCTTCTCCAAAGATTTCTGTGAGTTAAAATATTCAGATTACCACTTCATTCCTGCTGCCCATTACTGTAAATTTACCTACCTTGTCTCTGATCCTATTTAAGCACTGACACTTAGGTTATGTCATTCTGGATCCCATCACCCCTAATAAAGCCAGAGAATATATCTCACTGGCAGCATCTCCTGTGGTCATCACTAGCCTACAGAATACAGTCACCACTAGGCTTTTTAAGGACACTGGTGGTCAATGCCCTAGTTAAGTGAGGATCTTTTAGGTCTCTTTAGAATATATAAAGATTAGGGAATGCACAGGTCATACATGATAAATATTTCAACACTCATATTTCCTTAGACTTTTGGATTCCTTCCTTTACATTATGCTAGGGAAGTTCCGGATATCAACCTCTTTCAATCTAAGTATCAATCAACAACAAAACAAATTATTAAAGCTCTTTCCAGCTGTTCAAGTTAATATATAAAATCTAACACAGCTAGTAAATTTACACATTTCAAAAATTGATCCAATCTAATGTTACATTCTATTCTCCTTGGTCTAATACTCTTAAAA
This sequence comes from Balaenoptera musculus, assembly GCF_009873245.2. Classification (NCBI taxonomy): domain Eukaryota; kingdom Metazoa; phylum Chordata; class Mammalia; order Artiodactyla; family Balaenopteridae; genus Balaenoptera; species Balaenoptera musculus. The sequence goes on from NC_045796.1 coordinate 34,377,134, forward strand.
GGCACTCCCACATCTATTCCTCAGGCATCTGCAACATGCATTAGAAATTTTCTGCAATTTTTTTGGTAAATGAGTTATTTCCTCCCTGCTCAAACTTTGTACCTGGCACTCTGAAGCATGCTGATAAATAAACATAGCTATGAGTCCAGTGGCAACAAGGGTACTTGAAGGGTGTGGTAGGCAGGGTAATGGCCCACCAGTGCTTTCTACATTATAATCCCCAGAACCTGTGCATATGATACCCTACATGGCAAAAGATGTTTCAAGTGTGATTAAGTTAAGGATATTGAGATGATTATCCTGAATTATTCCAGTGAGTCCAATGTAACCACAAGGTTCCTTAAAAGTAGAAGAGGGAGAGGGAAGGGGAGGTCAGCATGATGGGATTTGAGAAGGACTCAACCTCCATTGCTAGTTTTGAAGATGGAAGAAAGGGATCATGAATTGCATGTAGCTGCAAAAGGCAAAGAAATGGATTCTCTCCTAGAGCCTTCAGAAGAGAATGCAATAAATTATCTTGGATTTTATGAAATGTAAACATAAATATCAAAAAGCATATATCAAGAAAAAAATCAGTCCATTATACAAATTTGAAGAATTATTTTTATATATTGTCTAAAAAATTTCTACTAAGTATCTTTTCCTAATCATGCTTTTGTCTATTTTTCTGTTCTGTATAAGAGGTATCAGTATACTAAGTGGTCCTAGAGTTCTCCTTTCTACTCCCAGGAGCAAAAAAAACAACAAATCTTTTCCTGCTGATTATAAAGGAGAATTAAATCAATTTAATTTTTAGCATTTAAACATTTAGTACTGATTTAAAATCCAACCATGGCAGGGAAACTTCTCTATTTCTTTTATAGTAGCAAATAAATGGTGAAGTCAGGGACTCTCTGGTAAGATTGACATTTCTTTAAGCTAGTGGATTTTTTAGGCCACTCGTAGTCCCTAAAGCCACTTAAGTAGTCATTGTTTCTGCCTGTCAAGCAAGATAGTTGTTAGCCTCTGTGAATATTTCCCTAATAGCTTCACCAATCGTTTTTATCCCTGCTGCCAACCTGAACCTTCATTAGCAAGTGTGAAAAATGCTCACAAAGTAACATAAAGAGGTCCTGGACCAATTCAGTCTTTCTGAGGAGTTTTTACTTATATCCTGTGAGAACTGTTACACTCCTAGGAAAGACTTTGGAAATAATATCAGACTTTGGAAATAATATCTAATATTATTTTTCCCTCTCAGTAAAATAGTAATGTCTATTTTTCCAGGTTTTCAGTCAAAAATCATGGAGTCATCTTAGCTTTTCTTCTTCTCACATTCCATATCCAAACATCAGCAAAGCCTGTTGGTTCTGCGTTTGAAATGGAGTGAGAATCTCACCCCTCTACAGATCCCACATCAGCCCAAGCATCACCATTTCTTGTCTGTTTTATGCTAATAGCCTCCCAATGTATCTGCCTGCTTCTACATTTGTTCCACTATAGTCTATTTATACATCACACACATAGCATTTTTTTAAAACATAAGCCAGATTATGCCCTTCCTCAACTCAAAACCCTCCAGTATATGCCCATTTTATAGAGAAAAAATTCCAAAGTCCTTATTAAGACCCACAGAGCCCTGCGTGTCCTGGCTCCTGGCAACACCTCAGACCTCATTTCTCACTCTCCTGTCCCAGTGCTCCCGCTGCATCACTTCTTTGTAATTCCACAAACATACAAAGCAAGCTTCTTCCTTGGCCTGAATTGTTCTTTCCTGAGATATTGTCCTGTCTCACTCTTTCACTTAATCTATGTCTGTACTGAAATGTTAGTACATCAGGGAGGCATTTTCTGACTAGCTAAAATAGCAACCCTGTGAATTTCTCTGTCCCTTTCTTTATTTTTCATATTAGTTTGCATCACGAAACACACATACGTATATATAAATTTAAATGTATGTAGACATGGCATATATGTGTATGCATACGTATGTAGAGAGAGATACATATATGTGTGGTGTATATACACAAAATCTTTACCAGCCAGACTATACAACTGTAAGTTCCAAGCAGATTATAAATTCCATGAGAGCAAAGACTTTGTTTTATTGATTGCTTTGTGCCCACGACCTAGGATAAGGTCTGACACATAGTAGGCACTTAATGAATTTTTTTAAATAAATGACTAAATCTCTACTAAAAGAATATAATCCAGATAAGAGTTTATACACACACATATTTAAGAGAAAAAGAAAGCCCAAGATGCAACAGAAAATAAGAGTATCTTTCAAAGCTCAGACATTAAACTGAAGGACATGAATGAATTTATATAGTGGCTATGTGAATAAAAGATGATGAAATATTTTGATCTGACTAGTTTGTTTCTGAATTTATGCTCCTGAAGATTCACCCAAGAAGCAGCTAACTTGAGCAGGGGCTGACAGATCCCAGGTGCATGACTATGCCTCTTTTCATCCACTTGTCCTTAGTGCCAGAAAAGGAATATGCACCACCACTGTCTGCTGTCCCCTAAAACTATTCTCCTAGTTATAGTACTGTCTGAACTTATGAAATTAGTGAAACCACAGTATGGAAATGCAAACCAGATTGGCTGGATGAGTTAATCAAAATTAGTCATTAGGGCAAGAGCTCTGACATTTTTCATCCTTGATTAAAGATTCTAACAATATGTTTCAAAACCTAAAATAATAAAAGAAGACAAAATCTGTTCAAAGACTGGTAAAATTGTCTTGATATCTTTGAGTTTGTCAGGAAGCATCAAACTAAGACTAACTCAGGCAATTCATATTTGAGTATATCTCTTCCAGAGACCCTCTGCTTTACAATATTTAAGGGAAATCAGTTTAAAACAAAAAAAGGAGGTCAAAGAATCCATGTACATTAAATCCATTTGTGAATTAAATTAAAAAATCATTACTGACACTAAGATAAGTTTAAGAGGGGTATAGTAAAACACGAGGCATTAAAAAGAGCATTGCATTTGGAAATGGGAGACATGGGTTCTAATTCTAACTCCTCACCTAATTTTCTGGACCTAATTTTCTGGCCTTAATTTTTCGTTCAGTGTTGAACAAAACTGACTCTCAATTGCCTTGTTAAAAAAATGTACTAGATACAAGCTTTTAAAGGAATGGAAAAGGATACAAGAATTATTTGGAGGATTTTATCAAAGTATCCATGCCCTTCTGTAGCCTCCCAGTCCCTCGCCAAGAGGCTGAACTTACACCCTTTTGGGAACCACTACAGTTGTTACCTACAGGAGTTGGTTGTTTCCATCAAGTGTGTTGAGTAGGGAGAAAAATGGTGGAGGACCACAGGGAAATAGTTCTTTTCAGCTCTAAAATCTCATCTGTTATACAGAAATAAACTACAGATAAGTCTTTAGAATGTACAAAATCATCAATAAGATATTTATCCTAGAGGGATGATTATAAGGGTTCCTTTAAAAATTGTCCAAAGTTGGTAGCTATCTTCCTTGTTTATACACTCCAATTACAAGTATTCCCCTATATTCAATGTAACCATTGTTTCTGCTATAATTTAAAATCTCTATTATTCCAAAAAAATAAAATGTGTACTTAAAATACTAATAAAATTCCTCTTATTTTACTTGAAACTATTTCATAACTCCTTTTACCATCTCCTCTTCTAATAATAATATTCTCTGGAAGAATCAACCTTAAATCTAAATTTATAAATTAAAAAGTTCCCATTAGTTCCAAATGTAAAAATTCTTCTAGTTAGATGAATACTTTAGGTAGCAGTTTACTTCTTTTTAATTCCAATTATATTCTATTTTATTTCCTGATTTACTGCTTAATTTAATAATGGGAAAGTTGTGATATTCAGTAAGTACATGTGATCTGGAGAGAAAAAAACACTGGTGAGGAATTTTGTGGGTTTAATAATTGTTTTTTTATATTTTTTATGATTTATCACCAAATTTTTAGAAACCAAGACTATAAGTGATCATTTGAATTTTTTTTTAATTCCAAGAAAATTCTTTAAAATATTTTTAAGTAGCAACACCAAAAAAAGATTTTCAATTATAGTTAAGACCACCAATTATAGTTAAATAATCACGAAGTCTAGGTGCTAATGATCCCAACAAGCTGGAAGTGCTTCTTCTAACACAGGTGTAATCAGCAGCCACATTACTGGGCTGCTTTGAAGACAACAAACTTCTTTGTTGCTTCTTGGAAATATCTTTGTCTCTGGTTTGAAATTTCCATTAATAGAATCATATCAGATTATGACACTGACGTCAAAAGACCACTATTACCTTGTGCATATGTTATATGAGTTGAAAACTGGGGAATTAACCAGTTATTATTCACTTACAACACAGCTCAGTTTTGTCAATTTGCTAATTGTCATCTTGAAAAACAGGAAGAAGAATGCTGAGGAAATTATCCTCATGAGAGAAGTGGAATTCAGAGAGAAGGTCTTGGGTACAGGATACAGTGCAATGAAGCTAAACTTGGAAAGTGTTCAACAGTGGGGCTCTGGGCATTCATCCTAGCTGTAATGTGAATAGGGTTGCCAGATAAAATACAAAACATCTTGGTAAATTTGAGCAAATATTGCAATTTGGGACATACTTATATTTAAAAATAATTCCTTGTTTATCTAAAATTCAAATGTAACTGGATGCTTTTTATTATTATTATTATTATCATTATCATTTTTGTTGTTGTTTAGTAAGTCTGGCAACCATGGTATGAAGGCAACACAACTTTGGGTAAGTGGTTTGAGAAAACAACCATTGTCCATTGTCCTCTTGCCTTTGGATTTATTCTTGTTTGCAGCTACAACTAAAGGGAAAAAAATCTTCAAAATTTACCTTGCCCACAGAAATGTTGCTTTTTCTCTGTCGAAATTCATCCACATTACTACACTCTTTATACATCAACTCCTCCATTGAGTGTATAGCCTGTGTAATGTATTGCACTGAGCATGCACTATGATATACAGAATGTAAAAAAATTCCTTTCTTTACTGAACTTACAGTCTTGTAGCACAGCAAGAAAAGCATGCAAACTAGCAATGATATAGCAATAGCACAGAGCATGTTATAAATATATAAAAAGAGAATTGAAAAGTACTGGAAGGTTTCAGAGGAAGAAAAAAAGCATTTCCAGATTGTTTGAGCGATAGGTTAAAAGCTACCTGAAGGCCTAAGAAGTGACTTATGTTTCCTGAGAATATGACACACTAGATATTGTCCAACCACAGAACACCTAGAAATGCTGGATGAAATATAGAAAACAAGCTTTTATAAGCATAATTTATCTCATTTGAGAGTGAAGAAATTCCCAATGGTGGCTAAAAGAGTAAGAGAAGAAAGAAAAGAAAAGAGAAAGCACTGACCACCTGCATAGTATGCTAAAACCTCAGGATGATTCTTCAGGAAATATTTATTGATTTTAATAAACTAAAGGCTTGGATTTTAAGGCACAGATGGAAGTAAGAGACAAGATCTTGGATATAACTATACACTGGACTCATGCAGGTAAAAAGGTTTAGTAGGAAAAAAATTGGTCTGACAGCAAACATAGACAATAGGGATAATTCTGTATCTTTAAGAACAGAAAGAACAATATAATACAATGGAAAGAATTTCTGTTTCTGAGTAGGATGTAGAGAAATGCAAAAAATACAGACTTTTCATGGTAGCCACAAGAAAAATGACAAACAACAAACCTATACATAATAGTCTATGGGAATAGCAAAGGCTGATGGATTCATGGAAGCCTTGAGAAGCTAAACCCCAGCAAGAAATGAACCATGCACAGAAAAGTAGTGAGCCAAGATAGCTTCTGTGCCTGGGGTGCATGCCTTTTCTGGGTACAAGTGGGCAGCAAGTGGGCTTGTCATAGAAAGACTTTGCAGAAATGAGGAGAAACCAGCTTAGCTTTTTAAAAGTGTACACTGGCAAAGAGGATTAAAATCTGGAAGATCCCCAGATATCAATGTACCTGACAATTTCTCCCAAAACTCCCTGAATTTTGGTGAACACTGGCAATGGAAGAAGAGTATGAAACAGAATTCATGCAGTGTTATGCCTTCTGGGGTGCAAAGTTTCCAGAGCCCTGCTGAAAATGAATCCTCAGAGTCATACCTGAAAAGGGCATTAAAAGAAAAGAAAATTACAGAACAATATCTATCATGAATATAGATGCAAAGATCCTTAATATATAAGCAAACCTAATCCAGGAATATATAAAAAGATAATATATCTTGACTAAATGGAGTTTAACACAGAAATACAAAGCTGGTTTAATATCAGAACATCTGTCAATGTAATCCACCATATTAACATAAGTCATATAATCATTTCAGTAGGTGCAGAAAAAAACATTTGACACAAGTTAGCACCCACTCATGATAGAAATCCATAGCAACTAGGAATAGAAGACATCATCAGTCTAATGAAGGATACCTGCAATAAATCTATAACTACTTAAGTAGAACATCAAATGCTTTCACTTGATATATGAAACAAGACAAAGATGCCTACTCTTGACACTTTTACCCAAAATTTTACTGCAGTCTTCAGAGATACAATAAAGCAAGAAAAAGACATTTTTTAAAATAATAACAATATGAAAGCAAGAGGTAAAACTGTGTTTATTCACAGAGTGCATCATTATATATAGACTTAAATAATCTATAAAATGAATGACTAGAATGAATAAATGAGTTCAGCAAGGTCATAGAATACAAAGTCAGTATCTGTTAAAAATCAGTTTTGTCTCTATTAGCAAGAAACAACTGTGAAAGGAATATTTTTTAAAAATACCATTTATGTAAGCGTTAAAGAACACAAAATACTTGGAAAGAAATTTAAAGTAAGAGATACCTGTCCTATATACTGAAAATAACAAAAGTCATCCGAGAGAAATTAAGAAAAACAAAGAGGGATATTCTATCTTCACGGAGGAGACTGGTTTCATGAGAGCTGCTACAAGGGCTTTCTCATTCATCTCTCCAGTGCTGGTGAGGAATGAGATTCTGTTTCCCTCTCCCTGCTCCTTCGCTCACTTCCTTCAGTACCCCTGCAGGCTATAAAACTGCTTAGCTACAGTATAGATATAAAAAATATCTAAGACATAGTTTTTGCCCTCAAGTAATTTATAATATTCACAAAAGACCAAAATTTCCTTGATTTTAGCAATGAACTGTACATATTAATTTTTCCAGTGTTGGCCCTAAAGGCAAAATAAATACCCACAAGGAGGTCTTCCTCTACTTTCTCTATTAAAAAAATTCCATTGTGGACCTAGAGATTATCGTACTAAGTGAAGTAAGTCAGAAAGGAAAAGACAAATGCCATATGATATCACTTATACATGGAATCTAAAATACGACACAAATGAACTTATTTATGAAACAGAAACAAACTCACAGTCATAGAAGACAAATTTATGCTTACCAACGGGGAAAGGGGGTGGGGGAGGGATAAATTAGGAGTCTGGGATTAGCAGATACAAACTATTATATATAAAATAGATAAACAACAAGTTCCTACTGTATAGCACAAGGAATTATGTTCAACATCCTGTAATAAACCATAATGGAAAAGAATATGAAAAAGAATATATATATATATATATACATATATACATAAACTGAATCACTTTGCTGTACACCAGAAATTAACACATTGTAAATCAACTATACTTCAATAAAAAATAAATAAAATAAATAAAAAATTTTAAAACTCCAGTGTGAAATCAAAAAAAAAAAAATCCTGTATTAAACAAGAGAAAAATCAATAGGTCGATTATACTCTTAATGATGATTATAAAGTTGAAATCAATTCATTTGCTATCAAGTTTAAAAAAAAATGCAACTACCTTACTCAATAATAAATCAAGCAAAATGAACTACAATAAAAATTTACTATGTATTTGATCAGATCTAATTAGCAGTTAATATGTTGTTTAAAACTTTTTAATGGTGTCTTTATTGTGTCATACTGGAAGGTGCTTTTTGAACAAGAATTCAACTAGAATGAATGAACTCAATGCGTTATAGACACAGTATTTCAGCACTAATTTAATAAGGATATTGGAAATGGATAACTAGTAAGAGGTTTTCATTAAATCTAAATGGGTTCTGCAGACTAATAGGAGGCATAAGCTCAGTATGTAAGATTGAGCAGTTTCTAAACAGCCATCTCATTTGATTCTGAGATGCAAATAAATATATCCATGGATGAATGTAATTGTTTCAAATGTTGCTATTTATAAATTCAAACCTAAAAAGTAGTGCTTCCAGGGACTTCCCTGGTGGTGCAGTGGTTAAGAATCTGCCTGCAGGGGCTTCCCTGGTGGCGCAGTGGTTAAGGATCTGCCTGCCAATGCAGGGGACACGGGTTCGAGCCCTGGTCTGGGAAGATCCCACATGCCGCGGAGCGACTAAGCCTGTGCGCCACAACTACTGAGCCTGCGCGTCTGGAGCCTGTGCTCTGCAATGGGAGAGGCCGCGACGGTGAGAGGTCCACGCACCGCGATGAAGAGTGGCCCACGCTCGCCGCAACTGGAGAAAGCCCTCGCACAGAAACGAAGACCCAACACAGCCAAAAATAAACATTAAAAAAAAAAAAAAAAAAGACATATAAAAAAAGAATCTGCCTGCCAATGCAGGGGACACGGGTTCGAGACCTGGTCCAGGAAGATCCCACATGCCATGGAGCAACTAAGCCCTTGTGCCACAACTACTGAGCCTGCGCTCTAGAGCCCGTGAGCCACAACTACTGAGCCCTCATGCCACAACTACTGAAGCCCGCACGCCTAGAGCCTGTGCTCTGCAACGAGAAGCCACTGCAAGGAGAAGCCCGCACACCGCAACGAAGAACAGCCCCTGCTCACCACAACTAGACAAAGCCCGTGTGCAGCAACGAAGACCCAACGCAGCCAAAAATTAATTAATTAATTAAAAAGTAGTGCTTCCACATCAAATGGTTAGTATAAATAATCAAGAGTAGATATTTAATTTAGATTTAGTATTATAGGACTTTTTTTATGTGTTATGTTGTTATTGCATCTCACAAAATATGTTCTCCAATTAATTGGGCTTGATACTGCAGTGTGTATCTAATATATGCAAACAGCCTGTGAGTTTGAATTTATACTGTCAAAATATTCATCTCTCTTCTCTGGAAGTATGGGCTTAGGTCACAAATGAGAAGACCATAATTATCGTTTGTTTCTTCCACTATTAAAGTATGAGTGATTTTGAGAAATTAAGCATTTCAGCACAATATCTTTAATTATACACATTTTTATTTGTGTTATACTCTCCCATGTTTAAGAGGAGCTAGTTTTGAAAGGCTAATCTAAATCTTGAAAGTTTGTATAACTTCAGGACTCTATTGCTATTGCAGGTAGAATTAAATGAGGATTTATACAAGATTCACACATAAAACACTGGCATAAAGACCTTTTTATTTTTAGTGTCTTTAAATTCACTGTGAATAAGTTAAAATTCACAAATATTACTCTCAAGTAAAATGTATGTATTTTTTAACATATGTATCATATAATAGAGTGCGTGCATGATTGCTTTCAGCTTTTACCTATCATTTTAGTGATACATGCTCCTAGATAAGTGATTTAACTGAAAGGTTTTACATAATGGCACAGAATACATAGCATTTCCATTCCCACACAATGGATACCTCATCAACTCTATTTAAATTTGAATGCGGGTATAAAGTTATTGTGATGAGAGGTAAGCTTTGTTTATGAATTTAAAACCATTCAGTTTGTTCATTCAGAAAGGCTTCTGTGACAGAACTGGTTAACTGTACAAAAAAATTCTGATCCCTCTTCACTAATACAAGAGTTCCTGTGGGAAGTCTACCCATCCGAAGTCTAACTGCCACCTTTAGGCAGTGACACCGATGTAATGTGAATCGAAGTGATGTCACCTCAGGCTGAGAAACAGCCCTGCTTTATTTACACTCTCTTTTCTTATTTACCAACTAAACACAGAGGACTTCGAGGTCCTAAAGGATAGTGGAAACACAAGATGAAAGGAGCCCGAGGTCCTGAATCACTTGATACAAGGCAAATTATCAACCAAGAGCAACTATATTGGATATTACTTGAGCAAAATATAATCTTCAGTCATATAAACCAAAATTTTGTTTTGTTTGTGCTGTTTGTTAATTTTATAGCATCTGGTATTATTTTAATTAATATAGATATTAGTAATTTGAAGTGGAATACTTCCTTTAAGAAATATTTTGCAGTGTAGCACTGGCTTAGTGATTAGGCAGTAGACAGTGAGGAAATTGATATTAGAAATGGAAAAGATGGATAACTATATTATCCAATAGCAAAATATTTGGTAAAACTATAAACATCAATACGTTGAAAGTTACCCAGCTTGTAACTCTAGGGAAAGAGGTTAGAAAAAGTTAGAATGTTAAGAGCATAAATTGGTTATTATCTCCTCCATATTTTGTATTTTCATGGATTTTAAATCTTCACATATTTTAAGCACCATAAATCATTACTATTATTGTTGTTTTTATGGACAATCTAGGTTTGGATTTACCCCCATATTTATCTGACCTCCTGAATTTCCATATTTCTATCTGAAATTATTTTACTTCTGCCTGAAGAATTCCCTAAGTGTTTCTGTTCATTCAGATTTGCTGGTGATGACTTCTCACTTTTTATTTGTCTGAAAATGTCATTAATTATTTTGTCTACATTTTTGGAAGATTATTTTGTTTGATATAAAGTTAATGCAGGCATGTCTTTTCTTTAATATTTTTAAGATAGCATTCTACTGATTTCTGGCTTCCATCATTTTCACTGAGTAATTAACTGTCAGCCTATGAAGATGAAGTGTCTTTTTCATTTTTGCTGCTTTTGAAATTTTCTATTTGTCTTTGGTTCTCAAAGTTTTGCTATGGTATACCTGGGTATGATTTCTTTGTATGTATTCTGCTAGAAGTTTTCCAGCACAGTTTTTCGTCTAGTCATTCTACTGCTTCTTTCATCAATGTTAGTAATTCTTGGCCATTATTTATTCAAATATTACCTCTGCCACATTTTCTCTCTCCTTCTAGAACTCTAGATCATATCCATGTTTCCATAGGTCTCTGATGTTCTTTCTCTTTCAAGGATTCAAATTGGATATTTTCCATTGAATCCAGTCTTCTGTTGTTTCTAATCTTTTATAGAGTTCTTAATTTTAGTCCTAAAATGTCAAAGTTTTTTCAATTTCTAATTCTATAGTAACATTCTCTAACTTTTCATCTTTTCACACATTTTCCTCTTTTTTCTTGAACATATTAATTATAGTTATGTTAATGTTCCTATCTGCTAACTCTGGTTACTAGATTCCCTGTGATTCTGCTTCTATTGTCTATTTTATATCTTAATTCTGATCCTATGATTCTGTCTCATAACGTGCCCAGTGTTAATGAAACAGCACAAATTTTGTGTAAAAAATTGTAGCTCCATATAATATTGACTTCCTCTAAGGAGTTGTCTTTTTGCTTGTTTGTTTTGTTGTTTTGTTTTTTTAATTCTCTCTGCCTAGAAAATACAGTTGTATGGAGTAGCTATCATCTTAATCTAATCAGGGACTAAGCTAAGTAGAGTCTGATTACAGTTTTGTTAAGACTCCTCTGATTTTTATTCACTCCTAAGGTGAGCCCCTCATTGTTTTCATCTGAGATCCAGGTGTGTTTACTAGTGCCTCTTTCCCTGGTGGATCTTGAACATTATTCTTGTATAAGAGAGGTAACAGTAGGCCAGGTCATGCAGGGACTTACATGCCATTGTATGAACTTTGGCATTTACACTAATTAAAATGGGGAACCAATGGAGCTTTTCAGTAAAGAAGTGACATGAAAATTAATTGTGTTTTAATGCATCACTCAGTTACTGTAATGGGAATAAACTGTAAAGAAACAAGACAAGAGGCAGGAAGACTATTAAGAAGTCTAATGAAATTGTCTACCTGTGGTGGTTCAAACAGTACTAGTTAGATGCTATATATACTTTGAATTTACTGCAAACAGGATTTCCGGATGATAGAATGTGGGATAAGGGAGAAAGAGAGGAGTCAAGGATGAATTCAAGTGCTTCCCTGGTGGAGCAGTGGCTAAGAATCTGCCTGCCAATGCAGGGGACATGGGTTCAAGCCCTGGTCTGGGAAGATCCCACATGCCAGGGAGCAACAAAGCCCGTGCACCACAACTACTGAACCTGTGCTCTAGAGCCCACGAGCCACAACTACTGAAGCCCAGGTGCCTAGAGCCTGTGCTCCACAACAAAGAGAAGCCACCACAATGAGAAGCCTGCGCACCGCAATGAAGAGTAGCCCACTCGCTGCAACTAGAGAAGGCCCACACGCAGCAACGAAGACCCAACGCAGCCAAAAATAAAATAAATCAAATAAATAAATTTTTAAATATTAAAAAAAAAAAGGATGAAGTCAAATTTGGGGGCCAGAACAACTGAAAAGATTTAATGATATCAATCAAGATGCAGATGACTTTTATGGAGTTTGAAAAGAATGAGGTGGTGAAGAGGGGGCCAGATTGGGAATTCAGTTTGGGATTCACTAATTTTAAGCAGGTAGATATACAGTCTGATATTCAAGGGAATGATCTGGCTGGAAAGAGAAATTTGTGAGTGGTATTTAACCACTGAAATTGATATAAATAAAACATGAAGAACCCCTAAATGCATGGAATTCAATTGAAAATTGAGAATATTTTTGTGAGATTTTTTTTTCCATTTCTGTCATCATTTTAAGGCCATGTTGTCCATAAAGAGCTGAGATAACTGCCTAAATTCCAATAAAAAGAATGTGGTTTTGCCAGAAGAAACGAGCTTATCAGCACTCAAATGGGAGAAAATTTGAAACTTTCAACATATATTTTTCAACTGTCAGTAAGGCCCAGGCTAAATTTGATGTGAAAGATGTTCAGAACATTCAAATTTCTATCTAGGAAGATGACTGGATTTTACCACCATAGTACATTCACTCTCTATTCTGTATTCATTTTAATCATTTCCATCAGTCTTTTTCATTACATATCAATTCTTACAACTTAAAAATTTTCAATATGTCTTTATGTCAGTAGAAGGCAATAAACTAGTAATGACATAATTTTAAATTGTTTGGAAAGAAAATAAGCTGTTATAATAGAGATTAGGGTAAAAGACTGAAAAAGAAAATACTAGATACCTTCTTATAATTGGGAGTCAAACATCTAGAGAACAGCTATATATGAAGTTGAATGATTTTGACAACATTGTTAAATAGGTTGGTGATACTTGATTTGTTTTCAATTTCTGACCAGAACTGGCATTTAGAGAAAAGGAAGAAAATGTAAGATACATCTGCAAACATTTCAGAATGTCAGCCTCCTCATTTCAAATCAGTTGGCGATAAAAGAAAAGAAATAAAGTTATTATTAGTTTAAGAAGGCCAATTTAAAAAGACAAAATATATGTGTGATATATGTATACATATATCATTTTTCTTAACTATGGTGCCTATTTTGAAAATAAATTTTAAAATGAAAATTTAGAATGAATTACATTATTTCTATAATTAGTAGACATGTTTATGTTCAGGATACTGAGAAACGATACATACAACATAGGCAAGCTCATCTTAAAAACTAATCCATGTACAATCTGTGAAATATATCTGCAATAACCTATCACTCCCACTAGAAAAATGATGGTTTTCTGTGTGAATGTAAGACAGATAGACTTTCAAAATTTTTTCATGGTAAAGAAAAGTAATAAAATATTTCTAGAAATGTTACAAAGCAATAATAGAATCTGTCCAATTCATATTTCCAGCTCATGAAAAGAAACAGAATACTTTTTTAAAAAACACAATAATATAAGTTTAAAGCTCTGCCTTCAAAACATATCCAGAATCCTACCATGCAAAATCTAGAGTCTGGATCACCATCATTTCTCATCTGTTTTAACAGCCTCCCAACTATTCTTTCTACTTTGTCCTTGTCTCAGCACAGCAACCAGAGTGATCCTTGAGATAATATGACTCTACTGCTCTCACTTCTCTAATATTCACTTCACTCAGTCACTCCTGCCTCTTGGCCCCCTTGCTATCCTCCATCACCCCAGGCATACTTCTCTTCAGGGACTCTACTAGTTTCCTGTCTCCACCATACAACTTACTCCCTTCCTCTTTCAGGTTTTTGCCCAAATATCACCTCCCCAATGGGGCTTACCCTGACTCCACCAGGCCCCTAATACTCCCATCTGCCTACTCTCCTCTGCTTCCTTTTCCATTGTGCATTCTTCTTCCCTGCTAGAGAGTGAGCTCTGAGAGGGCAGTAATCTTAGCTGTTTGATTCACTGATATATTCCGAATGCTTAGAATCATTCCTGCCACTTAGTGTTTATAGCAAACACTTCGTTAATGAATGAATAAAAAGTTCAGCTTCAACTTGAAGACATTATCAAAAATATTTTCTGAAAAAGAAGAAAATTTAAAACTGTCCAATATTATCCAAAAAAAAAAAAAAAAAATCAAGAGACATCACATAGCATGTTATAGCTATTGCTTTTGGATTCCAAGCTCCTTTCACCACTTAATTCCCATACATACAAGTGATTCTGCTTTGCCTAAAATTGCTGAATGAGAAATCACAATAGCAGCAAAAAGAAAACTACAATTAAGTTGGGTTCGTTTTGGTAAAGAAATAGGAAGGAGGCAAAGTTGAAAAAAATAGTGTTTTGTTAACTGACACAGTGGGAGTGTTCTAATGGACACATTATCACATTGTACATGTTTAGTGTTTGTGTTTACTTAAAAAGAATCATAGTCCTCTGTTTCTTTTCTAAATTTTCTTATGACATTGCTAAAGTCCTAATATGACATAATATGGTATTAAAGAAAAGTACTGAATAGATTTAATAAATAAGTCATTGAAAAGAAAAAGTTTTCGAATGTTAGTTTGTAGTACTGACAAAAATAGTTATAAGTAAGCATATTTCTTATTATTAAAATATTACTGTTTAGATAAAATAATAACAATACTGACATATCAAAATAGGATAAAAACAGCAGCGTTTATATTTTCTGAAAGAAAACATTTTCAGCGTGCCAATCAGAAAATATATATATATACCTAATTGTATTCTTATGCCCCCAAATCATAATATAATAACAAATTTATATGAATATTCAGTCTACTTGACTGACTCAACAGAGTAAGCTATTCTCTCCATTTCTACTATAAGGATACTGACTAATGTCCATTGATTCCTGAATGCTGCCAACTATTATCCAAGTGCCCTTACACTTCTGCTCAAAGAACTCATGCTAAAGAAAATCTTCAGCCAGAATGCATACCTTGCTCAAAGTAAAAAAAAGAACTTGTGGTGGATGGCTGAAAAGACTGGTCACATATTTAGCCAGATCACATATCTTTTTCAACCTCAGAGAATTAACACTAGCGAAAAATCCTCTGAATGCATTGAATGTGGGAAGGTCCATAGTAATAGCTTCTAACTTAAACATCAAGGACCTCAGGCAGAGGAAGGACCATACACTTGTTGTGAACCTGGGGAAGTGTTCAGGTAGAGAACATCCCTGATTTGTCATAGAGAGGCTATAGCTATTTACTAATAAATACTTATTTATTTTCTAATCTACCTTTCCATGCTGGCAGGGATTCTCATCTGTTTTATTTACTCTCATATCACCAGGACAAAGCTCAGAGCCTGGTACACTAAAGTACTGAAGGAGTTCAGAACATACCACTTTAGCATATTTATTATTTTGAGCTGAAGACACTTGAGAAACAGCAGATGCAGGAAGGGGTCTCTGACCTACCACTTTCTACCTAAACGCAAGTCGTAAAATTTCCCATGAGAAAGATATGTTTCCTGTACCATAGCGAGAAGAACATTCTTACCACCAGAGACTAGGAATCAACAACAAAATAGATCTATACAAACAAATCTGCTAAAATAACCTTTTTCTTCCATTAGTTTCCCCCGTATATTTCCTAATAACTGTACCACTGTCCTACTTGCCCCTAGCCCAAGACCATTTGTCTTGTCACATCCTTACAATTTATTATTCTTTATTTAAAGATATATACGTTTTAAGACCTAATGGCTTGTTTGAATCTTAATTTTTCTTTTAAAAACTCTCATGTACATGTAAAAATATTAAATAAAACCTGTATGGTTTTTTCCTGTTAATCTATGTCTGTTTAATTCTTAGGCCCAGCTACAGAACCTAAGAGGACAGAAAGAAGTTTTTCTCTCCTGATTAGTCAGTGAATACTTTTTTAAGTGGATATGATTCCACTAGTAGAATTGTATGCTTACCAAGATTCAGTTGAATTTCCTAACTGTTTATGCCAGTTGAACTTGTTACTACAATTATGTAATTAAATTAAATTTTATGCAAATTGATGAAATGTGATTGATGATGGGTGTGCTATGTAAACTAAGTTAAATGCTGTGAAAGATTTCATAATTGTGAGTAACTAACACGTATTCTCTGTTGTATGAAGTATAGACAAAACTGTTAAAAGTTGACAGGAGACAAATCTAGAAGGAATTTGCTCTCAATATTTTTTTTTTTTAAGGGCATGGGCTTTCATTCTAATTTTAAGGAAACCAAAATCAAAAATTACAGAGTGCATTATAGATATGTTTATATAAAAAGGAAAAAGTAGAACTTCTCTCAGCCATTCCATCAAAGTAAAGGTTTTGGATTTCCATCAGCAGATTGGCAAATAAATACAAACTGACTTTTTAAAATTAAAGTGGAATGTTGAAATATGTATCTATATTTGTTTCTGATATTCAACTTAAAACAACTACTTCAGTTAGCTTTCCACCACTCCTGAATTGAGTAGGAGGGATATTGTTACATAATGTATAGAACATGTAACCTAATACATACTTTGGAAAGTTTTTTTTGTAATTATTTCATGTCATTGATGAAAGTAACCAAGTTTTGACAATAATAATGAAAGAGATAAAAATATTGTAGTTTTAATTCATGCTTTATTTGGGGCAAACTATTAATATTCCTCTTCCTTTGGAAACATTATCTTTGATGAAAACATTGTTTATGTAAATAACTGTTCCAGACAACCGAAATTTCCAAGGAAACATGCTTCAAATTCTTCAACAGAATATGCAAGAGGAAACCTCTGAGTGAGGGACAATGCCTGAAACAATAAGCCAATTTAAAGATAAAAAGAAACAACAACTGGCAAAGTGACTCCAGTGGCTTTGTTCAAAAGCCATGAAAATCATTCTCTTCTGCTCTACAGATTTTAGTACCCAGTATCAATATTTGCCTATTGTCAATGGGGGAGAGATTAAAAATAAATTGGGTTTAAATGTTCTTGAATTTGCATGGTGGTGCCCTTGCCCCTGAATGATATCCATTCAGCTAGCTGATTGTTGAGATTAAATTGCCTTGTAGAGCAGTTTGTGACAGTTTTTAGCCTTCTTTCTATAGCTGAAATCAATGTGACTTCCCTGATGAAAAATGGAAACAACAGAGACTATAAAAAAATAGAGGAAACTAGAAAGCTCCTGCTACTTGTAACATTATAAGTTGGTTGTGTATCCAGAATACATTTACAAAGATTTACCATTTGACCAATTAAATAATTATCTTATCACTATACCAAAAGAGGAGGATGAGGAGAAAGAGAAGTAGTAGTGCTACAAAACACAACTACCTCTGACTCCTATAAACCAAGCTCTCAACCATACTATCTACTACTCTACTCTTTTAAACTCATAAGTCTAACAAATAGGTCAAATTTTCTATCCCCTAAACACACCATGCAATCACTCCTTTGCTGGTACAAAATGAACCAACTCATAGAATCTGTTTTGGAAGAGAAAGTTAAAGCCTTTGCCTATGCCTGCTCCAAACTGCAAAATTGGTTTTAAAGACTACCTTGTGAATCTAACTTTTTTTTTTCTTTAGCTTATAATACTTTGAAAGAGGAACAACAGAAAAAAAAAAAATATCTAAAGGAAGAGTCATGTCAAAGAAAATCAGAGCTGGAGAGTAAAGAGTAAAAACATTTTATTCAAGACTATTGCAATAAAGGGAAAGAGACCTCAGTAAAGAACTGGTCTCAATTCCAAATCCAACAAATAGAAACTGGAATTTATAGTCAAGGAGCTGAGGGTGGAGGGTGGAGTGGCAGTGAGTGGAAAATTACTAAGAGGAAACATGGAGATTACCTAAGGGAGGATTCTAGCTAAACTGACATAACAGGATTCTTTTTTTTCTTTTTTTTTATATAAATGTATTTATTTATTTATTTATTATTTATCTTTGGCTGCGTTGGGTCTTCCCTGCTGCGCGCGGGCTTTCTTTAGCTGCGGCGAGCGGGGGCCACTCTCTGCTGCAGTGCATGGGCCTCTCACTGCAGTGGCCTCTCCTGTCGCGGAGCACGGGCTCCAGGCGCGCAGGCCTCAGCAGTTGTGGCGCAGGGGCCCAGCCGCTCCGCGGCATGTGGGATCCTCCCCGACAAGGGCCCGAACCCACGTCCCCTGCCCCAGCAGGCGGACTCTCAACCACTGCGCCACCAGGGAAGCCCATAACAGGATTCTTGATGAAGGTAGGCCAGGATGATCAGATAACACCTGGGCAACGGCAAGAAATGAAGAACCTGATCAGAAACCAAAGGTGATCAGATCCCCAGAGTAGGGGATTCTGGCTGAACCAACTTACCAGAGTTCTTGCTAAAAGTGGGCAATGCGAAGAAGAACACAGAAGTCCAAAAATCAAGGCCTCACTGGACAGTATTCAAAGGAGTCTGACTAGGGACTTCCCTGGCAGTCCAGTCGTTAAGACTTTGCCTTCCAATGCAGGGGGTGCGGGTTCGATCCCTGGTCGGGGAGCTAAGCTCCCACATGCCTTGCAGCCAAAAACCCAAAACATAAAACAGAAGCAATATTGTAACAAACTCAATAAAGACTTTAAAAATGGTCCACATCAAAAAAATCTTTAAAAACAAAAAAACAAAAACAAAAGAGTCTGACTAAAGTTTGGTCAAAGAGAGACTCTTTGTCAGGCCCTAGGAGTAGGCAAGGGAGAATTTTTTTTTATAAACGGCACTGGTACAACTTTGCACCTTTTGCAAAATTAAGGTGACTTCTCTTATGGAGTAGTGAAATAGTCAGCACATAGAAAAAGCAGGCAAGAGTGTAAAGAGCAAACTAAAATATTCAGAAAAGAGAACCAAAATGCTGTACCAATATCTACTGTGAGATCAAGTAGGAATGGATAAACACTAGTTAGAGTATGTGGACAAGATGGTTGGTATCTGAGTTTGAAATCCCCCTGAAGCAAACCCAGAGAAAAGGGCTAGAATAAGTAATTTGCTTGGGAAATGATCCAGGTAAATTTCTATAAAAGAGTGGAGAGAAAAGAAAGGAAAGGAAGCCAACAAAACATGTAATACAAGTTACCACTATGGGCAACTGGAACTAAATCCACTAAGTAACTATGGTAGATTGTGTAGAACACACTTCGGAGTTATCCCAAATGAGGGGCAGGAACCTGTGACGGTTACACACCATGTCATATCCAATTTTCTGTGGACTGTTTCCAAAGGCATTAACATTCTAGTACTTTTCATTTGTACCGCATTTAGGTTAAGCAAGATACTACAGCCATAAAGTGCCTTCAGCAACTCTTAGGAGAGTGGAAAAGCTTATAATTCAATAGCCAGATACTAAACAAATTTAAAAGGAGCTTAAAAAACCTGTAGCTAACTTTCAAAAATTATCACAATACCAAGAAAACAAAACAAAACATGGGTCAGGGCAAGAAAGCATGACGAAAGGGTGAACATTAAGTTGAATAAACATATACACAGGTCAAAATAGTACAAAAGGTACACCCTTTGATAAGCTCCCTTGATTCATAGTAATGACAAAAACAGAAAAACTAAAATGACATAGCCATACTGAAATTCACAGCAAATATCTCCATTGACCAGAAATGGAATGTAAATGCAAAACAGTGTGAGAGCTTGATGTTTCAGGACCAGGAAATAGACAAAAAGACATACAACCTTGTGACAGGAGGCTGAACCAAATTGATCACTGGCTTTGTGAATAGATCTGGTATTCCCAGTATCACCACTGGGCAAGGAAGTACTGATTGTCATTACTTGACTTGTTTCTGAAATAGACGATCAAGGGCCAGCTAGAAGCAAATTCAACATCCTGGGTGGGGAAGTGTGACAGAGTGGGAGAGAAAGAGAGAGAGAGGAAGTAAAGGAGGGAGGGGAAGAGAAAGGGAGAGAAAGAAAGAGGGACAGTAAAAATAATACACATAAAGAAATATAATGTTAAGAGACAGCCAAGAAAGTCAATAATTAGAAAATAAATTAATTTTAACTAATTTAAGTTTATTGTAAAAAATTGGGGCAAGGATTTAAAAATAAATATGTTGAAGACTTTCAAGGGAAAAGGGAGACACAGTTCCCTTTAAAATTTCAAATTTTGGAATTCTTAAGAAATAAATTAAGAATATAGAAAATATCATTTAAATATACTAAAAATGAAAAATGTTAAATTAAAATACAATATATGTAATTAACATAGAAATGGAAACAAATATACAGAATGGCTAGGACGGTGAGCATAAGGAAGGGTCTCATCCAGAATACAGTTCAGAGAAGGAAAATAAATATGACAAAGCAGTGAAGAAATATGGAGGATGGATTGAAAAGCTAAAATGCTGGTCCCATAGGGAAACTGATAAATATGCAACATTTGAACACATAACTACTTGAGAATTCTCCAGAACTAAAGAAAAGCATGAGCCCTCAGATCAAAAGTACACTCTGATTTGTTGTAACTTCTATACATAGACACAGTGCACTAATACATACTATAGGGCATCAGGGATAAAGTGACACTCCTGAAAACTACCAGAGCAAAAAAGACAAATTACTTACAAATGACAGACAGAATACATACTTCTCATCTGCAACAAAGTATTTCAAAATTCTATAGAATAATTATATCCAAGGACAGATAGATGGGAAAAAAAGAAAACTGCCAAGATAGAATTTATACTTAACAAACTATTATTCAAGAGTGAGAACAAATAAAGATGTTTCAGACATAAAAATATCTAAGATCATTTACCCACTAGCCATTCTCTTAAAAAAAAATTAAACCATATATTTTATGGAAAGAAAAGTGAACAAGGAGGTAAGGTAGGGAAATGATGAGCATTGAAATTGATAAAAATACTCTAGTAAATTCAACTAACTACACTTCAAAAATAAAAATTTTGTCTTTTAAAGTAGAAAATTAAAATAAAAAGGTGAGGCAGTTTCAAACATTGTTCAATGAGCAAATCTTGCTAAGATCTTTATTGTTGTGTGTTTGAGAAACAGAAGTTCTAAAAAATTATAGATTTGAATTAAAAATTGTAGTCATTTATGTTAATTTAGGATTAAACAAAATAATAATATTTAACTGCCAAATCCATACAGAAAAAAAATTTAAACAAATATATATATTCTACTTTTAAGCATCATGCCTCAAACAAAACCACACAGAAAGTTTGAAAACAAAGAGGTTAAAAATATACAGTGTGCAAACAGAAACAGATACAAAGGTGTTGAAGCAATATTGATAGTAATATAAGGGAAAACAGAATTTTAAGCAAAAAAAATTAATAGGAATAAAGGTTGCTATACAGTCACAAAAGAAATAATCATCTTCTGAGAAGAAAAAATAACCATAAAATTGTATGCACTTAACAATATAGGCCTGAATGTAAAATGTAAAAATCTGCCTGAATTATAAGTAGAAATTTAAAAATCCACAAACATGGTGACAATTTTTGACAAACCTCTATCAGAAATAGATAGAAAAAGGATAAAACACATAAGACAAACTATAAAAGATTTTGATAGAACTATTTAGGATATTTATTAAACATATGGGAGCAGGCACCCAGTTAATTTTCCTCAAGTTAATTCTTCTCTTCCCCCTTTAAAATAGAATTACCACTTTTTTCTGAGCATACATGAACTAATTGTTTTTGCCATAAAACTCAATGATCAGTAGAAAAACTGAATAAACCAATTACAATTAACAAACTTGATTCTGTAAATATATATATGTGTATATGTATACATATACATTCACACATGTTTATTTACTTATTTTTCACTCAGGTAATTTCCATAAAAAATTCAAGGAACAGATCTCAATCATATATAAAATGTTCCCAAGATAGAATACTTTCCAACTAATTTTATGAGCCTAGTGTAGTCTTGATGCTAAGACTGGACCAGGACAGTTAGGAAAAAGGAAAATAGATATCAATATCTTTTATAAGCATATTTGCAAAAATTCTAATATTAGCAAGTCACAGTCAGAAGTATCTTACACACATATGCATACGTACACATGCATACACACACACACACACACAAAAACATCTAGTTTGGTTTTACCATAAGGATAATTGAATGTTAATGTAAGATACCATTTTCTCATATCGAAAGAGTAAATCCATAGGTAAACCTCAATAGATAAATACATTTGACCAAATTCAGCATTCATGTTTTTTCTTAATTATAAAAATAGAATTAGAAGAGAATTACTATATCCTGGAAAAAGACATTTTAAAAAATTTGTAGGAAATATCCTTGACATTGAAGTCACAAGAACAAGCAGACCTGATATCATTATCCTACTGAACATCATACTGATGGCTTCAGCCAATTCAAAAAGACAAGAAAATTAGAGAGTTACAAGAATATGAATTGAGAAGATAAAAGTGGACATATTATCATAAAACATGGTTGTTTAATTAGAAAATCAAAGACAATCTAGACTCATAATGTTAGAAACAATGAGGCATTGAAAAAATTATTATCAGTAATCTTCCGTTATAAAATAATAGAAAATGAGATTCACTTTGCAATGTCAACAAAAAGTAATTTATAGTTTCTTTGCAATTCTAAACAAAATCCTGATAGAATTTCATGGAACTTGATTTTATATTCCTAAAATTCATATGGAAAACAATGATTCTACCAATAAAAAATAAAATTTTGAAGAAGAAAAGTGGAGATGCTGCCCTACCATTATAAAAACTATAATAATTATGGCAATTATTACCTCAATTATAAACAAATAGAGAATAGACAGCCTAGAGATAGATCTCCACACATATGGAAAAGATATGTAACAGAGGTAATGCAAATCAGTGGGGAATGATAAAAAATCCAATACTGAGTTTGTCCAAGTGGTTGTCTGTCAGGATACTTTGAGAGCATCCTTCTCTGTTTATCAGATCAAACTTGTTAATGTGCTGTATATTTACTATTTATTTTGTCTCCTTGAAATATCAATTCCTGTTTTAAAATCTACTCAGACAGTATATTTGTTCATTTATCATTTAAATGTTTTCATTTTATAGCAAATTTAGTACCTTTTTCATATTTAATAATGCATTTTGCTTAAAAGTCTAAGTTGTCTGATAATAATATAGTTTTCTTTGATTTAGTTTTTTTTGGAAGGGTTATCTTTTTCAATTTTTTTAATTGTGTCTTTGTAATATTAAACATGTCATATAAGCAGCAGATATTCTGATTTTTATTCTAGTTTTGATAATTTTTGAGTTAACTAGAAATTTAGTTAAGTCATTTATATTTATTGTGATTATGGCTGTGTTTAGATTTACTTGTATCACCTTCTTATGTGTATTTATTATTGTCCTGTATATTTTTTCTGTTTCCTTTTTGCTTTTATAAATTTCTAGCCTTCTTTTGGACTAGAATCTTGTTTTCCTCATTACAGTCTCCTGTTAGTTTAGAAATTATATGCTTAGAGTGTAACCCATTTATATTTGTTGTGATTACTGCTGTGTTTGAATCTATTTATACCAACTTTTTATGTACTTCCTATTGTTCTGAATTTTATTTTCCTCTTTCTTTTTTCCTTTTACTAATTTCTTGTGTTCTTTGAGATTGGTTTTCTTCATGACATTTTTCCTTCTACCTGTTAGAAATTATTCTGTCAGTATACACTTTTTCAGTCACCCTTACAATTTTAAGATGCATAGGTAACAAAGTCTAACGTGTTGAATCTTATTGTGAAGTCTATTGTTTCATCTGACTCTCTCCTATGGTCTATTGTGTGTGTGTGTGTGTGTGTGTGTGTGTGTGTGTGTGTGTGTGTGAGAGAGAAAGAAAATGAGTTTTAAATTTTGCACTCATACTTTTGTGAACTTGATGTGAGGAAATTCTTTGAGGACCTTTCTGAAGTTGTATTTCTCCAGAGCAGAATTGTGTTTGTGTTTGGAAATTGCCTGGAGGCACTAACAATCCTAGACAATTTAAAACTATATTCTCCACTTAAATGTTCTAGATCAACACAGTGTGAATTTGGATCTCAAATCTGCTTGAAGGTTGGTTTTTAGATATGAATTCTCATATTATTTTTTTTTTCCTTCTTCCCAGAACAAAAGTTGAGACAGGAAAATGCCCTTGCTGCCCACTTCAGCATTGTGGTTCTTTTCTCTGCATCTTTATAAAGAGTCTCAGCTTTATGAAAATGTCTCCTATAAGACTCTGCATCCTGCATAAGTTCTAGGCTTTATAACCTATTCCCTGCATCATGTGCCCTCCCAAAGATAAGCGTCAGATCTTTCAGAGTGAAAGCAAGTTTCAGCTCTTCCTTATCTCCAGAGGTTACTGCATTCATTTTGTGTTTGTCCTTTTTAAATTCCTTTCCTTTGTGCCACCTAAGCATTATATTTCAAGATATTTACATATTTTTAAAGCATTGTAATTATTTTGTTTGGGAGGGTCGTTTAAGGTATCTCACCCACTATATTTTTGGAAATAGTAGCAAACCTGTATTATACAATTGAGATCAATTAGTTCTTTTTTATTTTCTTAAGTTCCCAGTAAAAGCTCACATTAAATTTTATAAATCAAACTCTGAAATAAATTAGACCAAGTGAAATTTCTAGAGATAATTATATTAGTTCCAGTTAGCAGCCTAAATGTGCATTAAAAAAATCACTAAGCAAGTTTTAATACATATCTTCAGAATAGGGACTAACCCTGCTTGAATAGCTCAGTAAGCTTGAAGTTCACAAGCCAGGACCAGATTTCCCTGTTCTTGATGTTTAAAAGTTGCTAGATAAGATATTCCTGTTTGCCATCCTTAGTTTCAAATAATAAGAGCTGGAGGCAATCTAGTCTTTGGAAATTTATATTCCATCCATTTTGACAAACTTAAAATTTTGTACACATTCTGAGGTGTGTAGTAAAGCCTGGCTTTCTAATCTGAATTTTCTTGAAATACAGTGGGCAGTCTAATCAGGGAGAAAACTGTGAACGTTGTTTTCTTTCTTCTGTTTTTGGCCATATTTATTATTCCTATGGAAATTGGAGCAATTTTCTAAGTCTATTTAATCTCTCCTGTCTCTGAACCTTCATAGCAATTTGCTAGAACTTCTGTTCTTATTCTTACAGTCTGCCTTGAGGTAGAGCTGCTTGTGGGCTTATCTTAGGCCCAGGATGAATGTTAAATTTCTAGACTATAGGGGTCTCTGCATTTTTTTCATACTGCTGGAAACCTTCACAGAATTGCATGTTGTAGATGTTCAATAAATGATGGGTGAATGACAAAAAAAAAAAGAAATAATAAACAAATAAATACATAAATAAAATAAAGGTTGCCAGATCAGAAATCATGAGAGGGAACAAATTTAAATTGAGCTTGCTATTTTTTGACACTTTCAACAATATTTATTTTTTATATTCTGGCCTCATAAACATAATAATAGCAAAAGACCATTTGATAATTATTTCTTGTTAATAAATAATTCATATAATGAAAATTTGGTCATTCTAATTACCATGACAAAATATTCAGAATTAGTCATTTATTTCATTGAAATTAGGTGTTTCTATCTATGGTTTAATAGATTACTAATTATATAGGGGTATGTGTTTCACATTTTAATAAATCCATTTAACTTTGCACATTTGTACTATTGTAATGTCTGGCTTGCCCAATCAATAGTTTTCATTGATGAAGAAGAGTTGCAAAAAGTAAATGTAAAAAATCATCCTCCAAGCTAAGATTGTGAATCTCAATTCACTCATCCAAAAAACAAAAAGAAAAAAACCAAATGTCTTATGAAGATCCTTTTCATATTCCACTAATTTCTGTGAAGTAAGATATTATAAAGGAATTAATAGGAATCTCACCATGGCATTTATTTAGAAATATTGCAATATTGCAATAACGAAAAATTATTAACAGTTAAAACTCAGACTTCCTCTGAATTTCCTGTGTATCAGTGTGGGTATGAAAAACTTTCATTGTGAATATGAAATAGTTATCTGTGTCTTTTGTATTTGCTGATCTCTTCCTTAATTCATCTGTTCACCAGTGTTATTCACTGTGTGAATCTGAGTAGAATGTAGAGCCATTCAGAATTGCTTTCTACTTTGCTTACTCAGTTGATAAGTTTGAGCAAAGTTTGATATGTCAAGAAGCAAGCTTATAAAAGAAAAAAAACAACAGACCTTAGAATATTTTGCCAAGACAGCGGCACTATCCTTTGACTACTGATTAAAATGAAGTCAAATGAAGAGTCAAATAGAATTCAGTAGCATTGTATCCATATACACTTTGGTAACAGATTTGATCTGATTGCTCAAGATTTAAGAATTTTTCTCAGGGGACTTCCCTGGTGGCGCAGTGGTTAAGAATCCGCCTGCCAGTGCAGGGGACATGGGTTCAAGCCCTGGTCCAGGAAGATCCCACATGCCTTGGAGCAACTAAGCCCGTGCTCCACAACTACTGAGCCTGCACGCCACAACTACTGAAGCCCGTGTGCCTAGAGCCCGTGCTCCTCAACAAGAGAAGCCACCGCAGTGAGAAGCCCACGCACCTCAACGAAGAGTAGCTCCTGATCGCCGCAATTAGAGAAAGCCCGCACGCAGTAATGAAGACCCAACACAGACAAAAATAAATAGATAAAATAAAATATATTTGTAAAAAAAAAAAAAAAAGAATTTTTCTCAGAAAGATGGGAAATGATAATGGTTGAATAGTGGACATGTTATTCACCAGTATCTAACCAACCACTTGGAGGTATGCTAAGTATATAACGCTCTGCAACTCTCTGCATACATGACCAGTGCTCAAACATGAAATCAAAGGAAGAGACAATAATATAGTACACATGATATTAGAATATTATGTAGAATATAGAATATCACATCTATTATATTATTGTTTCTTGCTGCTGATGAAGATGATAGGTAATAACTAGAGTATTTACTATGAGCCAGGTCTTTACCATGAATCAGTTTCATTTACTTCTCCAAGAGCCAATGGAATAAATAGTGACATTAACTCTATTTTATAGAGGAGGATATTTCCCAACCTACAACATATCAGTCTCCTTAGTTAAAAAAAAAATCAGTTTTTAAAAATCATATGATTGATATAATTGTTCTTTGTGATTAAATTATGAGGACAATCTTTTTTTAAGTAATGTAAATCAGATCATTTTATTCATTTTTCCTAACCTCTTGGCCCCTTCATCTAGAGCAAAAAAAAAAAAGAGAAAGAGAAAGAAAGTCACCCAATCAAAGTGTCACCCACTTAATCCAATACCAATCATTCTAAGAGGACAATCTTAAAGACACATATTATTCGGCTATCTAAAATCACTGACTCTTAAATTAAGCCAATAAAAAATTATTATGAGAACAGTGGCACAAAAGAAAGAATTTGAATTGTACCTACAATTCAAGAGGAAATACTTTTCTAAATTAAATATTTTCTAATTATAAAAGTAATATTTTTTTAATTGGAAATGTACAAAAGTATAAAAAGGAAAAAATAATCATAAAAAAAATCCCACCTATCCAGGATAAACAACTGTTAACATTTTGGTACATATATCCTTTCAATCACATAAATATATACATGCTTTTTAGGTTTCTTGAAAAATTGGTTATGTGTTGTTTTGCAACCTGATTTTTTCACTTAATAAAAATATTATAACATTTTCCTTTGACAGTAAGTATTCTTCAAGACGATTCTTATGGCTACTCATTATCCAATCACATGATAAATATATTTCAGCAATCCCTTATTATTGAACAGAGATTATTTCTACTATTTGTAATAAACATTCTTGAACATAAATCTGTGGGGATGCCAAGTACTTTTCCTTAGGGTGAATTACTAGAAGTGGAATTTTTAGCTCAACAGATACACATTTTGGCCTTTGATATCTGGATCTTTTTCACTGGTTCCCTCAAAGTAAATACAAATGTGGCTATTGCAGTGTGATAACACAAATTAGGAGGAAGTTTGGTGTTTTTCCACTTTACCCTCCAAATTATTCCTCCTATAACTGCTGGGCTAGAGGAGTAGAGGGAGGTATCACAGTTCTGTAGCCCCGCTGGTGGTTGCCCTCTAATCATGCAGTCTTCCTGCTCTTTTCCATAGCCGGGGCTCAGCGGCCCTGCGTTTTTCTGGACTTCAGAATACTGGTGTTTTTTTTTACTTGTCAGCCAACAAGAAAGCTCTCCCCTTTTCAAGACCTTGCTCTTTCACAAGCATTGGGTCCCAGGTGACACAGTTCTTGCCTTTCATATCCCTGGCCTTTTTCACAGGTAACAAAGGCAGGATTGGGGATGGACAGATTTCTGGTTAGTGGATGGTCAAGCATGCCCCATGCATGGACCCTAGGCACAGACTTCCAGCTGAGCATCTACTTCCCAGTTCCCTGCAAGCAGGAAAGTTTGGATGACCAAAGAATGATGACCTCTAGGGGGCAGTACTGCCTAAAACCACAAGCTAGCTTGACAATTGTAGCTGACCCACACTAAGTACTGCCCTCTGGAAAAAATGGTGTTGCTAGAACATCTGTGTATTACCGTGTCTATTTCTCCACACGTTTGCCAACACCGTTATTGTTTTCTTTTTCTTTCTTTTAAACTAATTTGAAAGGCAACAACAGTATCTTATGTTGTTTTAATTTGGATTTCTTTGATTACTAGTAAGCTTCCCCTTTTTTAAAATTCTGATTTTTACAAACAAAATGTACCTTTTAGAAAACACACTCACACCACTTAAAAATACACAAAGAAAGTACAGTCTGTCATAATTTCACCTCCAGAGGAAACCATTTTTATGTATATGCTACCAGAGTGTCTCCTATGAAAACATACTTATATACACAGATAAATATCTTTTATGCCTAAACACACAGACCTAAGCTTACCTCACTATTTTTACTAGGTACTCAAGATTTTACACATTGAATACCATAACTTATTCAGCTAGTCCTATACTGATGAACTTTTAGCTTGTTTCTAATTTTTCACATGACTAACAGTGCTACAGTGAATATTGTTTTACATAAACTTCAGTGCACTTGTGCAAGCTCTAAGATAAATTTCTAGAGGTGTAATTATTGGGGCAAAGAGTTTACACACTAAGTTTGATAGGATGAAATTATGTGAGGTCAGAGATTTTTGTCTATCATGTTCACTGCTTTAACCCCAGTGCCTAAAACAGTAATTGGCACATTTATAAGCACTTAATGAATATTTGAGTGAATGCATGAAAATATTTTGCCCAATTCTCCAAAAATTTTCACCAATTTACCCAACTGTTTATTAAAAGACCTTTTTGTTACACAGTTCTCATATTAGAGCCTGGTGAACCTCTCCTGAAGCCTTGAGTGCCACAAACAGGATGAGAATCACCAGAGTCACAAAACAGGCACACAGCCTGAAAGTAGAAAGACCTTGGTAGATTCAATGCACAACAATGTGAATGTACTCAGTGCAACTGAATTTTACACTTAAAATGATAAAATGGTAAATTTTTGTTATATATATTTTACCACAATAACAAAAAAAGTAGATTCTGCCATTTACTGAATAGGTGACACTGGGCAAGGATCTTCACCATGTGGAGTTTTAGTTCTTCTTCAGCATATTGGCGTAAGTCAGAACTTGGTTAACAGGACATTAAAATTGAACTGTTTTATCTCAATTTTCTGCTAAAGCCCTGAGACCACATATCAAAGTCAGGTGCAGGACCACCAATGAGATTTGCAGAAAATGGTGAGAGGAACTGATTTTGTGGGTCTTCAACTCCCACCCATACTGAGTGTATAAAAGGGCTGGAGAATTTTGGAGAGTTGGTGTGCAAAGCTTCTCCCCTAGGAAAAGGAATTAGGGGTTCATTTGTCTTCATGTCAAAACCAAAGAGAAGGCCTTCGAAGAAACCATTTAGAGAGAGTGATGTATGTCTAAATATGAAGGTGAGACAGGAACTCTCCCGCGAGGAAACAACTGGTGTGAGACTCTCAGCAATGTGAGGTGAAAGGAGAGGAGGCTGTGAGGAACTCGCAAAAGTGCCTTAAGAGAAACGGGTAGTTTGAAACAACATCAAGTCCCAGGGAGCTCAACACCAGCTCATGAAAACATCGGTCAAGAAAGAACTTTCCTGCTCACTTCTTTTCTCTCCACCAGCTAGCTGCAAGACCACAGGAGGGAGGAAGAAGGATTTACTCAGAGAAAACAGGAAACAGAAAGTCTAAGAGCAGACAGAAGACAATATAAAGTTGGGCAGGTGAATGCTGTCTATGGTTTCATCAGTCTTAGAGTTTCTAAACTCAAAAAATACTGAGTGTGAGTGAAAATGAGGTGGCAAACATGGGAAACTGGCAGATTTCATGACCTGACTGATGGCAGAGCAAACAGCACGTGGGGATGCAGTGAAAGAGATGCCTTAGTGGGCTTCTAGATTGCAAGAGGATGCTTGCTCAGCCCCCAAACCAAGTTTTAGTCAACTCTGAAAATGAAGTGAGGAAAATATAATTTCCTATACCAAACTCAATTTTGCAGAAGATTATATGAACCTTTCAAGTATAATATACAGACAGCCATCTAGAAATTAACAGAGAACAGCTACCTTGGCCCAGCAATGGGACAACCCTCATCACTTCCCTTCCCTTTCTGGAAGTTCAGTTTGGGCTTGCTCTCCCTCTCCCTTTCTCCTAATCACCTATATCACCTTCTGTATCTGCCTAGCAAAGCATTCTTGTACATCCCAGCCCCAATTTCTATCTTTTTGGTGTTGAGCAATATGATGATAGTCTCATATTGAAAAATATGGCAAAGAGTTCTTTAAAAATTTAGAGTTCATTTCTTCACAACCATTTTTTTAGTTTCTCATATGTCTGGCAATGTGATACATATTGGGCATGCTACAAAGAAAAAGACATTGTCTCAGCTTCAGTGAATTTGTAGATTAGGTGCAGAAAGAGGAAACTGAAGACGTAATTATGAGATAATGAGAAAATTATAGTAAAATATATATACAAATTGCTATAGGAGCACAGAGAAAGGAGAAATTTGTTCTTCCTCCAGACTTACGAAAACCTACATGCAGGAAAAAAATAGCTAAAGAACCAATTAAATGTAATTGAATCCCCATTTAACCATTCCCTGTCTTCTGGTTCAGCACACTGGAACATCACTGTGAACAAGCAGCAGGAATGCATCGCCTGGTTATTGCCATGGAAACTGCTGGCCCTGCTAACCACCTGAATGAGACTCTTCCCTCCAAGTTGACATGGCTCCCTTTGTATGGAAAGTTTAGGGTTTTGTGTGATCCTCACTGTCCCTAAATAGCTGCCCTACTAATCCCACTACTGTCCAAAATGCCACTATTAGAATCACTCCTTTGAAATTGCATCACTATCTTCAGATGGCTACAGATGATCATACATTTGTTACCTAATGTTTAAATGTCTCTTTGGGTGTTTCTACATGTGTGCTGTGTAACTGGTATACAATTTTGTGGTCGGCTGGCAAACTTAGCATAGCCTAGAGTTTAGCAGCATGATTTCTGCAGTCAGGCAGCCTCAGTTCAGACCCTACCTCTGGCACTCTGCATAAACCATTGTGCTTCGGTTTCTTCATCTACAAAACGAAGATGTTATGAATACTTAATGCCTAGCACATAATAAGCATTTTTAAACTAAAAGTATTGTCTTTATTATCTGGAAACCCATTTAAAACAAGGAAAAAGGAAGAAGAGGCCAAAAGTAAGAGTTTCTAAAGGAAAGAAAAAAAACCTTAAGACTGTTAAACAAAATTCTTGGAAGAAGAGCACTCTTTGGCATTCTGAGTGATCTCTTTTAGTGCCACATTATGTTTGAAATATTCCAGAGAGAAACATGCTTCCTAATAAAACTGTAAAACCTATCCTCAAAGTTGAACTGTGGAATAAATCTTGAGGTAATGATTGCTAGTCTGCAACTTCTTTGCATTATTACAAATAGAAATATTCTTTCAAGCAGACACACACACACACACTAGTGAACAACATTATATAGTTCAGCATATCCTTTATCTACAATTTCATTCTAAGATAATTTTTATAAACCCATAGTTATGATATGCATAATCGTTAATTACCTAACTCCTCCCATTTCATTTTATGAAGATATTTGTACTATTTTATTAAGCAACATCATTATCTTATCTATAAGTAAATTATTAAGTGAAAATCTCATTTTAAAATTTAATGGTTTTAAGTAATGCCCTATATATTATACCCTAAAATGCCTACTGTCTTAAGAGCCCTGCTTCAAAGCAACTAAAGCTGATTTTTATTCTCAAAATAGTTTTTGCCCAAGAAAGCTCAACAACATTCCCTCATTCATAAAACTCTGTTACAAATTTGGTCTTTACGACAGGGCAAGGACAAGAAGCAAAATTACTAGCACTTAGTGCCAAAAGTCTTTTGCTTTTCTTTACAAAGTTGCTTACTTCGTTCTGAGATTAATGGACTGTCAGTGGGTTCTCGGCAATGACTAAAATTTTAAAATAAGGAAGGGTGACCCCTAGTGTTGGCCTTTAGAAACCAAATTCATGTAAAACCACAAAGCTCCAAAAATGTGGGGGAAAATTCAGTAGCATGCGTTATAAGACAAGTCAAAACACCTAATTTACTTGCCTTAATTATCTATTGACACATAAATCATTATTATTTAAGATATTACTAAAATGTTTAAAGAAAATCTTTCAAACAACACAGTTCCTCCTACATAAACTCCCTTTCACTCACTGAAAATGTACAAATTGAAAAAGAATAAAATAAGAGGAAAAGGCACAAGATTTGCTTGAATGAGCAAAGAGAAAACTAGCTAAGGAAAAAATAATGTCCAAACATTAACTCCACATTGCACTGTAGATGACAAATTATATAAGCCACAGCATTAGACTTGTGTAAAGTATTTAGTAAGGAAGTCTTGAGAGAATCATTTACTTCCTTACTAGCTTTTGCATAGAAAGGTTCACCTTCAACAAATGCAAAGTCACCAGTTCTGCAGAAAAAGGAAAATAATTCAGCTTAAACACCTGTCACTTGTGACAAAATGAAATGAGAGGTCAAAAGTGACTTACTGCATCCTTTGAACTCATTTTCACTCAACAAGAGAGACTTTGGCAAAAAGAAGACATGCTGGGACAGAGAAACCTTACATGTGAAGGGGAGTTCTTCCTGGAGAAAAAAATATAGTATGTGGGAAAGTCCTGCAGTTCTTTCCTATTAAGTTTTATTGCCATTATTTACTAAGGTTCTTGACTGGAGCTGACTTGACACCAGCACAGAGCTAAGCAAAAATTAGATATTTAATGCTCTCCTTTTGAATTTCAGGTGCCAAAGTGACATAAGAGTTGCCTAGGCAAAGTTTGTGCTGAGGACAGCACTGCTACTTCCTTTTACTCATATGAAATCAACTGATGGGGAAAATAAGGAATAAGAAGGAAATTGAATGTGGTGATGAAATTCTTGATTTAATATGGGAGGTAGAACTTAAAAGGATAGCAGAGCTTCTCCTATTAACAATGACTGCTGACACATCACCCATTACTCATACAACACATTGGTTCTTGGGATATGGATTCATTTTCTTGCTTTGTTCTAATGTGTCCATGAAAAGAGAACCTTTTGCTTGGTGAGTGCTTCACAACTGGGACCTTAACCTTTCCAAATGCCAGTTCTATCAGCAAACAATTTCTATTGGTCATTTAAAATCTAAACCTTCCTTAAGTCCCTAAATTTTGTTCAAAGTGGATTTTTCTTTTTCTTTTTCTCTTATACCCTCTGATTTTACTCTGTAGGTCCCCTTCACCTTTATCAAGAAAGAAGTACCTTTATGTTTCACATAAATGGTTCCTAATAAACATCTTTTATCTAACTTGTAACTGTAAATTATTTAGATAACACATGCTAAATTAAAATAATGCTTTGAAAGAATTGTATTTATATTAACAAAAAACACAATTTTACTCTCTAAGATGATTTATTACTAAAAGATTTATTTTATTCCTTTTATGTTTCTGATTTC
The DNA here is from genome assembly GCF_009873245.2 of Balaenoptera musculus. NCBI lineage: Eukaryota > Metazoa > Chordata > Mammalia > Artiodactyla > Balaenopteridae > Balaenoptera > Balaenoptera musculus. Next base: position 34,411,606 of record NC_045796.1, read on the forward strand.
AAACATTTGGGAGAAAGTAAAATACCCTTTTTTAATCTGCATTTTCCATATTTTGTAAAAAGAATTTATGCAAACAGGTGGCCTCAAGTTTCTGTTGTCATTATACACCCACAACCAAGGACTTTCAACTACAAGAAATATGTCTCATAAAAAAATTTCATTTACTTAGCAAGAAGGTAACCCTTAATAGCTGCATACATAATTTCATTTTGTATGACTGATTCACCTGCCTACTGATGCTCGTTCTAGCAGAGCCTTAGCACTCTCTGGGAACTTTCGTTTCTTGTAAAAGCTGCATCAATTCCTTCCAGTGACTAATTTCATAAGACACTGAAATGGTTTCTCTGAAGTTCAGCTTTCAAAAATGCACAGAATCCTAGAAAAAAGCTTATGCACACATTTTGCTTTCTTTTATATATAACTCCCACCAGTAAGCATAGAAAGCTCCTAAGAAAGGTTGGGAAGACAATCTTTCCTTGTCAAATAATAGTACCAAATAATGCCCTATTCAAACACACACACACACACACACACACACACATACACACACACACTCCTAAACCCAAATGCATATGAAAGTTAAGTAGTAAATACAGTGCTTTGGCAAGGTGCTATTCAAGGAAGCATGAGAGTGATGATATTAACAAGAACACATCTTCTTGGAGATGGAGAATCAACTTTATTCAAGATTTGGTGGAATAAATGATTCATTCTATTTCATATTTGAAGCCACAATTTCATATTAAAGTAAACATATTACGAAGTGGAATTCAGCCAGACTTGAATTATAGAGATAAAACATGGGACTTCAAAGAAATTTAGTATTTGCTGGGTGCTTTAAGCTATTTTCCCAACTCCTTTGGGTTTATAGAGATTTTATTTTTCTATTTGGAATATTTCTATGGAAAGGCTTGTGGTCAAGTTCTCTGTTCAAATTTAGACTCTCCTGGGAGGGGTAACAAATAAAGCTGTTAAAGGGAAAGTGTATGTATCATATCCATGTGAAAATCAAGGGCAGCTGCCTATACAGAAAAAAATAAGTGATAGATGGATAGATAGATAGATAGATAGATAGATAGATAGATAGATAGATAGATAGATAGATAGATAGATAGATGATAGATAGGAGAGCAATTTGACAGAGGGTGAGGTCCATATTTAAGGGCTATGTAGGGAAGCAGGGATGGCTATGAGGAAAAATTGGGGAAGAATGACCATACAATGCTTCTGGGTGGGATCAGGTTGGAGACAGGGTAACAAAAGGAAAGACAGAAATGTGGGAACATCCCAAGGATAAATAGCTGACATCACAGTTTTGTGAAAGTCTACCTTTCTTTTACCATCTATATCCTTGAAACAAGGAGACTTTTGATACTAAAACTCAGACTTATATCCTCTCTTTGCTTCTATACAATAAAAACATTTAAGCTATAATTTAGATATATGTGTAGTATGTCATAAAACTAGGAAGAAAATATGGGGTCTTTTTGGTCTTTCAAAAGTTCCCATACCATTTGGATTAGGTGCAGAGAATAGGCTAAGTTAACAAAAAAAGATTAAATGAGATCAATGTAAGGTCTTGTGCTTAGATCTAAACTTGATTGCAAAAGCGAGAGTGTGATTTAGATGAAGTGACAGTGAATCTGGTTTCTAACACAGATCTGCCCAAAATTATTAAATGGAGAAGAAGCTATATGGAAAGAAATTTTCTGAGCCTAACTTTGTCCCAAAAGTCTATGTCTCTGACTGTAATTCCAAGCTAAGCAACATGTTTATCTAATATCTCTGCCAATCTCATGACTTTTCCTAAGACTCGACTTTTATTTTAATCATAAAAAATTGTGTTCTTGTTGTTTAAAAAAAAACCCCAGTGTTATAGAACTGTATGCAATAAGTAGTAAAGTGTCTCCAGTGCCTCATGAGTTAACATTTGGATGTGCATCTTTTGAGCATTTTCCTCTATATATTCAAATATATCTAATATATAAATATGGATTTTTAGCAAAATGAAATTATATTAAACATAGTTTTTCAACTTGCTTTTTTCCCTTACTAATATCCCCATCAATCAATCAATATCCACCTCATTGCTAGGTCAAAGAATATGCACATTCCTCATCTAGATATGCAATGCCATATTAGCCCCCCAAGATACTGTAGCAAATAACACTCCCACCAAGCATAACTGAATATGTCCATTTCTTTGCAAACATTGATTAATTTAATTCAGATGAAATTTAGAATCATGACTATTAAAATTTTTATTTGAATTACACTCAATTTATAGATTAATTTAGGGACAAGTGATATTATTCCATGCTGAGTTTTCCTATCTAAGAACATCCTATATGTTGGTATTTCTCAGGTCACCAATTCTGAATATAAGTAAGTGGTATGGTTTTCTTCTTAGTCCTGTTATAATGATAGTTTCTCTAATGTTTAAGCAAGGTTATACTCCTAGAGTAAACTTTAACTTTTAAATCATATTTTCGAAGTGAGATTTAACGTTTCTGTGTGTGTGTGTGTGTGTGTGTGTGTGTGTGTGTGTGTGTATAAATGAGTCCTTTATGTGACAGGTTTTGTTAGCAGTATAATGCTACTATAAATATAGGAATTTTCACCTTGTCCTGTTTTGGGAAGCAGTTTTAAACAACCTAAAAATCTTACACAAGTTAGAAGAATTTGTTCATAAAATCATCTAATCCTATTACCTTTCTTAGGTACCATTTTTTTCTGTAATTGTTGCTCTGTTCAGGTTTCCTACTTTATATGATTAGAATTTAGCAATTTATATTTTCTTAGAGATAAATTCAATTAATCCAGTTTTTCACAGTTATTTTGTCAAATACTTGTTTTAAATATTCTCATATTCCTTCCCATATTTTAATTAGAGCCCATTTCTTCATTATACCAACAATAACTAATATTTCATATTCTTAATGTATGCCAAGCACTGTATAAATGTAATTCTTACAACAACTCTTGAGACAGGTACCATATTTTTTCAGATGAAGAAATTGAGGAATAAATCAGTGTTACTTATCCAACATCATACAGAGAGCAAGTGGCCTATCAAGGGTTCAAACTCAAACCCTATGTTCTTAACATGTACACCACAAAAATCTGGCAATTGTTAGGTTCTTTAGGTTGCAAATTGAACTTATTTTTGTGCAAGGAAGAAGCTTCCACCAGACCCCTGCAGCACAAGTTTCAGGAGTTGGTCTTCTCTTTAAAACAGAGGTCATCAAACATTTTGCTTATGTATCTTCATAAGAATTCTTTTATTGAGATATAATTGACATATAACATTTTATGTTTCGGGTGTACAGTATATTGATTTGATACTTGTAAAGAATTTTTAAGTTGAAAATTAAAATTTTGTATTGTAAATTTAAGTAGTTGCAAAAAGATAATTTTCTGTATGTTATAAATATATGACTTTAAAAATGAAACTCCTCTATCATTTTAAAATGTATCCAGTGGACTCTAAATACCATAATGATTTGACACCAACCACAATCCTTTTTTTTTTTTAACAATCCATTTCTAAAAAGCTTTAAAAAGTCAAAAATTTCCATCATTCCTTGTTTCCTTTATTATGTTTCACTTGACCCCATAAAACTTTATACCAAGGTGATACATATTTTTATGTTTGAGCATCTTTTATTTATTAACCTTTAATATTTTTCTTCAAAAAAACTATGCATATAAATTTAATGTTTAATTTCCTTTGATTATAAGTCTCCAAGTGTTAAATTATTTTTTTTTCTTTTGGATTGAATTATTATTACTAGCTTTTCTCTGTTGAGTTAAAGTTCACAAATTTTAACAATTACCAATCATAAAATGTAAACTTTAACTAAAAATGCATTTCTTAGTGAAATGGAAGGGACTAAAGATTTTCTGTTTTTCCATTTATTTTGTCTTATGAATTCATATATTTATTGGTGAATGTTAATATTGCTTGAATGAGATAGGGCTCAACATTCATATTATCTGTATTTTCATTTTCATAGATTTAAGTGCTGAGAAAGTTTGTTCATATAAATTAATAACTGGTCCTAGAAGGAGTTTTGATATGGTAATGCTTTGGATTCTTTTAACTCATTATCGTTTACATGACAAAAATTACTTAGTGATATTTCTTTTAAAATTATTATTAATGATTAATCAATGTAAATTCTATTAAGTTCTCCTGAAATTTTACTTAATTCTATGACAAGAAATCTCCTGACTTGCAAGAGGATTTGTTACCCAGTCATTAGGCCTTCACTTCTTCAATACCAACATCAATATTTCCAAATGTTCTTTCTTTGGCACCCTGGTGTTTTTTACATACTGGTGCAATTAACCATTGTAATATTCAAGAAGCTTGAGTGAGATGTATGTCTTTTTTTGTAAAGGAGAAAAGGGATATTGTGAAAATTAAAACGAGAAAAGCATAACTAGAGTATGAATGGACGATAAGGTTGTGGAAATTGATTCCTTTAACCTATCCATGAGTCCCAGTAACTTTTAGAGAGTCTGCACATATGTGCAGAAGCACAGTGAACCCCAGATGAAGTCTACTTCTCTATGCTCTAACCACTCTGGATCTTGGTTTCTTACAATTTTAAATGTCAAAATTTCAGGGGGCAAATCATAATTGGTCCAGCTTGGGTGAGTTCTCCAGCTTACTCAGCAAATGATGGCTACTGGGAGAGGATCACATACTATAGACAGGGCCACTAAGAATCAATCACTGCGCTATACAGTAGGTCCTTGTTGATTTCTACTAAATATTATGTAATAACTTATATGGGAAAAGAATCTGAAAAAGAATGGATATATGTATATGTATATATATAACTGAATCACTTTGCTGTATACCTGAAACAACACAACATTGCAAATCAACTATAATCTAATATAAAATAAAAATTAAATTAAAAAAAAATCAATCACTATTTATTGGAGGCCAATCCTAGAAAAGGATTGGAATTGAAATTGAAATTGTGAGCTGTACCACCCTCACAAAAGTTACCTACAACAGGTTTTAATGTGTTTTCTTTTTTTTTTTTTCTTATTCTTCAACTTGCCAATTTTCTCCTTTTCATTTGTTTTCTCAAAGAACCAGTAAGAGGGCTTCCCTGGTGGTGCAGTGGTTGAGAATCTGCCTGCCAATGCAGGGGACATGGGTTCGAGCCCTGGTCTGGGAAGATCCCACATGCCGCGGAGCAACTAGGCCCGTGCGCCACAACTACTGAGCCTGCGTGTCTGGAGCTTGTGCCCGGCAACAAGAGAGGCCGCGGCAGTGAAAGGCCCGCGCACCGCGATGAAGAGTGGCCCCCACTCGCCGCAACTAGAGAAAGCCCTCGCACAGAAACGAAGACCCAACACAGCCAAAAATAAATAAATTAAATAAATAAATTTACAAAATCACTTGCTTAAAAAAAAAAAAAAAAGAACCAGTAAGAACTTAGTCTTATTTTATTTATTTTATTTTATTTATATTATTTATTTTATTTATATTCAATTCCTGTTTATAGCTTTCTTCATCCTTTCCACCTATTTTACCTTACTTTCTTAATTACACTTTTGTTTAGCTAAATGTTTATTTATTTTCAACAATTTAAATAGATCCTTTTACTGTTATAAATTTCTCCCAGTATCACTCTACCTATATCCTTTAAGTTTCAATATGTAGTAATGTCATTAATTTCTAAGTAATCTATAATTTCAGTTGATTTGCAATGTCAAGACACAATATCTTATTCTGTACTTGCCTATTGTCAAATTTCAATAGAGTATCTGTAACGGTCATGTTTTAAATATTTTATATTTAAAATATAAGTAGTCCATGGCATGCTCTTCTCAAAATTCTACAATAGATGTTCATCAAGTTTCAAATAAATTCCAGACTCCTTCCCATGGCTTAGGTCACCTCCTTGATTTGGCCCTATACCACACCATCCTCACCTGCTATGATTTCATCCTCACTCTCCCAATCTGTCTACACTGGCCAGTTTCCTTTTCCTGGAGTACAACAAGCTTGTTCCCACATAAAGGACCTTGCAATTGCTGTTTACTTTGCCTGGAATTTTCTTTTCCCAAATCTTCACTGGATACGCTCAGTCACTTCATTAAGGCTAATGCTCGAATGAGACCTCCTTAGGGACAGCTTCATCACTCCCTTTATTATTTGTATTAAAAGTGGGGAGAGGGGAAGGGATGAGGATAGAATATATATATTATATTTGTTTATATATAGAACATCTCTGGGAGGAGTTAAATGGGGAGCTGCTAAGGGACAGAGACTGTATATGTCCCATGGTACCTTCTGAATCTTATACTAAGAAAGTAAATCATCTATTTTAAAAGACTATGTAATGACATCAAGAAAGGGGAAAGATTAACAAGAATAAGAGGAAAAAATTGATAGGGGAATAAAAAACATTTGTTGGGTCATGGAGTTTCCATAGATTTATGTAAAGTGATGGGAGAGAAGAAGGCATTCCAGGAGACTTAAACAGCATGTGTGAAAGCATAGAAGGCGAGAGAAAAATAAGGAACATGCTACTGAATATTTTACGCAAATTTGTATCTTCAGGGCCTAGTTTACTAGAGACAAAAAATATACCTGTCTTGGTAGGGCAGTGGAAGCTTGTTAAGGAATAATGGAAAATAATATTGCCTAGGAAGAGTAGGAACAGATGGAGATTTTAAAATTCAATGGAGAAGGTTAGCTTTGTTGTGCTAGGAAAAAGGAAGCCATTGAAGGTTCTTGAACAAGGATATCGTATGGTCAAATGAGTGTCTAAGGAGGATTATTCTAAATCATTGTAATGAAAGGATTAATAGAACTAAAACCTGGAGGCAAGGTGTCCAAGTAGATGACACTTATAGTTATTCTCAAAGGATATTGGGACCTGATTAGGAAAGTGGCTTTGGCTTATAGAAGAAAGTAATAAAGATAAGAAAATTTTTTTTTAATCAACAGGATTTGGAAAGTGTCTGTATATGAGAAATGGAGAAGTGATATCAAAGTAAATTCAATCCACAAATAACCACAGGCTTTTTATATATAAACCACTCTATTATTCATGTTTGTTCATGTAATTCATGTTTGTTCATGTAATGAACAAAATGCAAAGATGTACAAAATCTGACTCCTCTGTTCAAGCACTTGATTTTAGTCATTATTTACATTTTACCACAAATCTTATAGTTTATGAACATCTCATAGAAAAATTTCTCATCATATCCCACAAATACTCACTTGAATTATAATCCATCCCATTGTAGAGCAGAGATAATAAAAGTACTATGGGTTTAGGTGTTATGACCAGGTCACAGCACTGTTAAGCCAAGCGGCATGAAACTGGGAACTGAATATTCAAACACTAGGTTCTGCATATTTTCACAATATTATGCTTTAGGAGGTGATCTTTTGAGTATTTACTATGTCCCAGCTATGTGCATTATTTTCTCATTTAATCTTTTTAAGCATCCCACAAACTAGGCATTATTAATATTGTTTACTGCTATGGAAAAATGAAGCTTCAGAAAAGTTAAGTGGCTTGCAACAAGTCATCTGGCTTATAAGTGATGGCACGAGGATCAGAATACAGGCCTGTCTAACCCAAGAACCTGAACTCTGAAAACCACAGTATTTAGCAGTATCAGGATGGGAATAAAAAAGTGCCACAGGAACAAAGAGTTGTGAAAAGGTTCCTAAGAACCCTGGGATCAGGTGAAATAGCATTTTAGTGGGCTTCTGAAGAATGAGTTGACAGGTGATGAAGAGGACCACTGTGATATTGTGATATAATAAGAAATATATATTTGTTCTTCATCTCCAATTCCTGGCACAGAGCTCCTAAAATCCTTGAAACTTCCTGAGTGATAGGGATGAGTATGGTCTTTTATTATTCATAGTAAGTCCCTTTCAACTGTATCTGAGTTTATGTTGAGAAGGCGATTCTTGATAGGTCCTTAGATAGCTTCAGGATTGGCGATGGTTGCCAGAGGAATCAACCATGTGATTAGAGGGTTGGAACTTTCAGTGCCACTCCCTAACCTCCCTCTGAGGAGGAATGAGGGGGCTGGAGGTTGAGTTAATAATCACAGTGGCCAATGACTTAATCAATTACTCCTACATAATGGAACCTTCATAAAAACCTTAAACGAAAGTGTTTGGAGAGATTACAGGTTGGTGAATGCATCCTTGCACTGGGAGGATGGTGCACTCCATGGGGACAGAAGCTCCTTTCCTTCCAGACCTTAATCCATGTGCCTCTTCATCTGGCTGTTCATTTGTATCTTTTACAATATCCTTTATAATAAATTGGTATTAGCAAGTGAAATGTTTCCCTGAGTACTGTGGGTCATTGTAACAACATAAAGAGGAGGTCATGGGGACCTCTGATTTATAGCCAAATTGGACAAAAGTGTGGATAACCTGGGGGCCCTCTACATGCGATTGGTATCTGAAATGGGGGCAGTCTTGTGGGACTGAGTCCTTAACCTGTGGCTCCCAGTAGTTGGTGTCAGAATTGAATTAAATTGTAGGCAAGCCAGCTGGTGTCCACAGAGAACTGGAAAATTTCTTGGTGTGAAAAACCCACACACTTGATATCAGAAGTGCTGTGGGTAGAAACAGATCATTGTAGCCACCACGAGATGATAATCCAGGTTAATCGGGTTAGAAGTCTCTATTGGTTAAAATCAAACTTAAGTGAAGATTTTGAACTAAATGACTTGGCTAGTAGTTGTATTATTAACGCCCATAGGAAAGTTAGAAGACACTGGATGGGACAGAAAAAAAAGATTATAAATTTAATCCTGAATATGTTACTGCACTATGTTGAATGCCTAAGTACAATGTATGTCCAGTTGACTTTTGGAAAGTGGCCAGATAGTTGGAAACTGAAAAATATGAATTCAGGAGTCTATAAAATGAGTACAATAATATCGACCTCATGGGTTCATATTGAAGATTAAATATAACCATACAAACAAAAACTCTTTAAAAATGGGAAGCCATTTTTTTAAAATAATTTTTCACACAAAAGGGAGAGTTGCAGTTCTGGGGGAGATGAGATCTCTGAGGTGTATTATTTAATAGAGAGCACAACAGAGGAGTGAAAAGAAATATTTGAAAAAGATTGAGCATTTAAGAGATAGGAAGAGAAGAATTTGAGAACTGCAGAGCAATTTAATGTGCTTTCCCAGAAGTCAAAGAAACACAGTTTTAAGGAGTGCAATGCATTAAAGAATTAAGTAGATTGAGGACTTCTCTGGTGGCACAGTGGTTAATAATCTGCCTGCCAATGCAGGAGACATGGGATCAAGCCCTGGTCCGGGAAGATCCCACATGCCATGGAACAACTAAGCCCGTGGGCCACAACTACTGAAGCCCACGTGCCTAGAGCCTGTGCTCTGCAACAAGAGAAGCCACTGCAATGAGAAGCCCATGCACGGCAACGAACAGTAGCCCCCACTCACCACAACTAGAGAAAGCCCACGTGCAGCAATGAAGACCCAACACAGCCAAAAATAAATAAATAAATAAATAAATTGTTAAAAATTAATTAATTAATTAATTTTAAAAAAAGAATTAAGTAGATTGAGAGTGAATACTAAAGTTGACAATGAGTAGATCTTGAGAGGGTAATCCCAGTAGAATGAGACAGAAGAAAAAACAATTACATGAATTTAAGGTCATGTGAATAGACCTGAAAGGGACATTGAAAATGTTTAGCAATAGAGGAAAAGAAGGAAAGAGGACTGTAGCTAGAGGGGGATGTTGGAACAACTGTGAATGTTAAGAAGGAGATTCTAGTCTGGAAAAGAATATCTATGAGAATAATACTGCTTATGAAACAGGAAGAACTGGGTCAAGGACAAAGAGACAGTTTGGTTTTATAGTATAATCATCTCTTCTTTAAAATTGAAGGGTATCACAAATTGACAAGCTGAGAAGGAGGGAAAGTGCCCTGAATCTTTCCAAATAAATAGGAAGAATAATCATTTGATGAGGACTAAGGATGAAACTTGAGGAAGAAGGGAATATGGAATTGGAAAGATCAGGGGAAAGATGAAAAAAAACCCACAGCAGCTACTCTTTTGAATATTTTGTTAGAGAACCATTGAGATAATTTTTTTAAAAGAGAAGGCATGAGCTCAGTTAAAATTGGCGTGAAATTGTGGTGAGCAAGAGCTGAATAATTCCTTGGTTTTTTTTGTTTGTTTGTTTTTGGTTTTTTCCTACACAGTTGTGAAGCCAGGGATAAGAATCAGATTACACAGGCAAAGCAAAACCCTGGTAAATCAGAAAATCAAGAGTGCTTCAGCCCATTTTTTTTTTTCCTGCAAACAATGCATTGAAGTCAGAATCTAGATTTCTACACTTCAGCTTAATTATGAGATAAACAAACAAGTTTGGGGATCATTCTTGGACCAAGTCCTACTCCTTAATATTGCTGCAGTGGGAAAATTTTTCCAAAATTTGTAAACAATGATATTATACGTGAAAATTTAAAAATTTCATTCATTAGTTATTAATTGCCTGTGTTAAAGAAGTTGATTTTTAACAGAAGACTGTGTTTAATAAGTAGTTGAAGAAATTAGTTACAATGTTTTCATATTTGCAGTTCCATAGCTGGAACATTGAGAAAAATATCATAGGAAGATCTACTTGTAGCTATATTTCAAGTTAAAATAAGTCAATATAGACATTTCTAGTAAGCAAGAAATTTTAAGGAAAGTCTATACCACAGGGATTCTGAACTGTCTACTGCAGTTTGTTTCCAAAACTATGTAGAATTTGTATAAAATGTTAGGCAAAAGAGAAAGATAATACATTCAAATTTATATTTTAAATTTTCTTAGAAGAAAAATGTCAACACACACACACACACACCTTGAACTTGCAGAACTAAATGTAAGGACACTGGCATTCTAAAATTCTCCTCAAAGTGGAACCATTTCTTGTTCAAGGCAGAAAAAAAATTTGGTGGGAAAAGGAGAGAAAAGAAACAAAGGAATGAGAAAGGAGAGAAGAATAAAAGAGAAAGGAAAATTAATGAAGGGAAAACCAAATATAAAAAATTACAGTCTAAAAAAATGTATAACATTTGTCAAATACACATTAAGTTCAATGTTGGTCATAACATTTCTCTCATCTTTATTTTTTCTCAATTTTAGTTTGTTCCCAAGTGGTTCACTAACTTTCTCACATTTTCCTGTACTATACCTATTTTCTCAGGAGAGTCAGAGGGGAAAAATGCTTAGAGTATAACTAATTACCCTACAGATACAGGCTTTTGGGAATTTAGTACCTATACTAGTAAAAACCAGTGAGCTTATACAGCACAAATATTAAGTACAAAGTTCTTTAAACAAAACATAGTTCTAAAGTTTGAAGCTTTGTAAAACATAAGCTCAAAACATTATCTTACTTCAATTCTTATACTTATTTCACATACAATAAATAGAAAAATATTTCCTAAAGTACAAAGAAGGAGGGAAGGAGGAAGAGAGGAAGGAAGAAGAAATAACAGGCCATAGCATTGGATTTTAAAGTTACAGAATGTAATGGAAGACTTATGTACAAAATATTAACTATGAGTCCAATATTTCTTTTTAATCTCAGCAAAATCAAATATTTTAATTTAACAGCTTCCAGATAACTAGCTTATTAGCAAACGATACAAAAGAAAAAAGCTTCAGGCATACCCCGAAGCCTTCTCAAATGATACTTTCCTTCCAGATGGTTGTTAACTCTGACTCAGATGTAGTTTTCAATCCAAATAAATGAATCACCTCTTACCATTTTCAGCTTTTTAAGAAACAATAATAAATTAATCTGGCACCCAGAAATGACAATGAAGCTTCTTTTTATTATAACAAGCTTACTCGTTGATTATGAAGTCTGATTGCCTTTAAGCAGTTGATATATGTTTTTAATCATATCAGCATTAAATTTTAAACAGGAAATTTTCTTTATCGTTTTATTTTATTTTACATCTTTTCATGCATATGTTTTGGGGGACTGATTGTTGGTAATTTAACAGCTTTAAACTTGTGTTTAAGCAGCCATGATTTACTAAGACTACAAAATATAGGCACTCACTTGCAAAAACTAGTGCTAATTCTTGCCCTTAAGGTTTTATTTCTCTTATTGTTTCTTTTCCTCTTACTTTCTTTTCTTCTATATGGACAATTTCCATCTTTCCTGGCCGAAAACATGCTCTTCTCCGCATTCACATTATTGAACTGTTCTTAACCTATTATCCTGTCACAGGGCTTGGTTGTTAAATGGCAAAATTCCAGTGACATACCTATGAGCTAAAATAAAGGCTAGGCATAAGAATGAGAAGCTCAGAAGATGATGTTGCTGACACCTGGTATAAGGAGCTGTTACTCAAATGAGATAGCAGTGTTATCACTGTGTCCGGGTCTTGGATCATGATTTACATTCAGCATCTTCTTGTTAGTAGTAACTTGCTGATATTTAGAATTGCATCTGTTTGAGAGAATTGCATGAACTTTAAAACAATTATTTATATATATTTATAAATTCATATATATGTAAACTTATTTTATCTTAAAGTTATGCCATACATTCATACACTGCTTTACTTCAAAGATCACTTAAAATAAGCATTATATTTTAAGTGCTGACTCCCTGTACATGTCCAGACTTTCAAATTTATAATTAAGCTTAGTCTGTTCGGTTTTCTAGTCCATTCATTTTTGTTTTATGGTGAAGACTTATTGTCCGACCAAAATATATAAGGAACCCTAAAAAAACATTCATATTGCCCAATGAGTTTGCAAACTGGTATGATAATTTTCAGTTATATTCCCATAATTTCTTTTTCTCATGAAAAGGAAGTCATGTATGTGTTGAGCTGCACATTCTTTCTGTCCAGTGTATGTAAGGAGATGTTCATACTACATCCCTGACCCAAAGAAAGAGACCTAAAGGAAGGGTCATTAATAACTTCTTTCAAATGCCAGTGAACCTGGACCTCATCCTGAACACTCAGCTGTTTTCTCCATTTCCTTCAGTTACATATGCAGAAATACTTAATACTTTGGCATTTTAGTGGCAGCTGATTTCCTCTCTAAGTTTTGATTGTTCTTAAATGTTCTTCCATGTAAAGTAGGCTTGTACCTCTGCCCCACTGTGCTTGGAAAATGGGCCAGACCAGCAACATCAAAGGACCAACCATGATTTTTACTCTTTCCCTCACTTGTTCAACTGAAGGTAAGGGAGTGGGGAGTGGAGGTGATTGTTTTTGTTGAAATATAAAAACATTTATGTTCTTTTGGGTTTAATTTATAGCCCAAAAGTAATAATATGTATGAGGAAAGGATTATGAAAAAATTTGAAAGAAGGAAAGATGGTTGCGCTAATGCTAAAATTTTAAACACTTAAAAAATAACTTAAATGCATTATAATGAAAATATTGGTCAACAAAAATTTACTTTTTTCTTCATATTATATCTTCCTAAAAAGAGGATTCTTTCTGAAATCCCACAACAAATAATTTACTTCTCTAAACTTAACTTCCAATCAATACATCCTATTATTTTATAAGCTATGCCCTCGGTAATTTATTAAAATCCACACAGTTTGGTAGGCTTCAGAATAATTAAAAGAAAAATTGAATCAAATTAATGTCCCTATATCAGACTGACCAAAATTTATATTTAATTGATTTAATGTTTTGTTAATAATTGAATTTATTATAGACACACACACATACATTTTAGGTTTTCATCTTAGTAAACCACACAAAACAAAACTGATAAAATAATATATAAACAACTCATGACAGTAATAAAAGACATATAACAATTGTTAAAATGGACAAAGGATCTGAATAGATATTTTTCCCAGAAGATATACAAACGGCCAATAAGCACCTGAAAAGATGTTCAAAATCATCAGGGAAATGCAAATCAAAATCACAATGAGATATTGCTTTATTCTCACTAGGATGGCTATAATCAAAAAGACAGATAACAACAGATGCTGGCAAGGAGGTAGAGAAATCAAAACCTCATACATCACTGGTAGGAATGTAAAATGGCACAAACTCTTTAGAAAACAGCCCAGCAATTCCTCAAATGACTATTCATAGAGTTACCATATGATCCAACAATTCCACTGCTAAGCGTATACCCAAGAGAAGTGAAATATCCACTTAAAAACTTGTACAGGAATGTTCATAGCAGCATTATTTACAATAGCCAAAGGATAGAAACCACCCCAATGTCCTTCAATCAATGAACGGATAAATAAAATGAGGTATACCATATAATAGGGTATTATTTGGCATTAAAATGCTATGACATACTGATACATGCTGCAACATGGATGAGCCTTGAAAACATTATGCTAAGTGAAAGATACCAGTCATAAAAAAACCACATATTGCATGATTCCAGTTATATGAAATGTCCAGAAAAGGCAAATCTATATAAAGACAGAAGTTAAATTAGCTGTTGCCTAGGGTTAGGGTGGTAGGAGGATGATTGGGAGGAAATGGGGAGTGATTGTAAATGGGTATGGGATTTCTTTTAGGGATCATGAAAATGTTCTAAAATTAACTGTGCCAATGGTTGCATAACTCTGAATAGATTAAAAACCACTGAATTGTATATTTTAAGTGGGTGAATTGTGAGGTATGTGAAATATATATCAATAAGACTTGTAACAAAAAACTTATTAGAACAATAGCTGTTGAGAATAACACATCACTTAATATTCACGGAAAGGGACCTGGCTTGTTAAATCACACTAACTAAATAAGAGTCATCTAGCACTCTTATTATTACCAATTTGGTGAACAATCCCTCTCCTTCCAATAGGAAAACCAAAAGATGATGTTTAGAACAACTAAAAGTTAGTCTTGAAGTTGTTTTCTTGCTCTGCTTAATAAATAAGAATTTTTTTAACAAAAACTTTAACTAGGCATCCAATGGACAATTTAGGCTTTAACTTAGAGATTATTTGTAGTAGTAGAAATCTGTAAATGATAGTAACATTTCTGCCTTGCATTTGTAAGTGTGACTTCAAACCAACATTATCCATCTCTGATAAAGTACTCTGTGACATGGAACAAGACCAGAAACAGACATTTATTTAATAAACATATACTGAAAAGATATAAAATTTTATAATTAATTGTTATAAAACTCCTCTAGCCTACTTCCCAGAACTCATGTCTGCATGAAGACAATTTATGCTTAGTTTATTACTATTAAGATTAGTTCTTTATTTTAAATATTCAATATATCATTCACTTTTCTTATTACATAGAGTGATGCTGTTTGAATTTCCTTCATTCAGCAAAAACACAGTTTTACAATTTATGAGGAAGTAAAGCAAACTTAATAAGCAAAAACACAAAGGACTTACCTTCACTGTTCTTAAGAGATACTAAGTAAAGAGACCAATGTCACCATTTATTTCATACTGTTTACAATTTATTATAATAGGAAGCAATTCATAAAGGACTCTATTAAATACATATCAATGTTTTATATTAAATATATTACATTTATATTTAAGTGATTAAAGTAATTTGAAAGAAAAAGTTGAAATTTTCACTCTGAGTAGTGTCAACTCTTATTGAATTATATTAAAATCACCCATCAACATTAGCTTGGACATATCTGCCCTTTAGTAACAAACAATTTATCTACCAGTAATATTTTATGCAAACCAGACTTTGAAAGAGTCTGAGAAGTATTTGGCCAAAAAAAAATCTAATTTCTTAGATTTTATAAGATTTCTTATATTGTGATATAAGCAACTAAAACCAATTTGAAGTCATATTTTTGAGATGTGAACTAGTAGAGATCTGTAGAGTTAAGTATAATGTGACAATTGAAAGAATATTAAAATTAAATTTTTGTAAAAAGTTACAAGCATCTATAGAAATTTTAGTACACATTAACAACGAACTATAGTTTTCAGATGTCTGTGAATTTATTTAAATAACAACCTTTTTCCTTAAGAAATAATATAGCCTTTTTATTTTTATGCATTATGTACAATAAAAGAAGCCCTGTGCAGTGATATTGTTGAAAGGTTATTATTACTCCAACGACAGAAACAGAAGTATATTATCACTTGGATGATGTCAATGAAGGGGTATCATTATTTTTCTGAGGAGAATATTCTGGTAAGCAAACACACAAGTACAGTATTTATTACATTTTATTCCACATGTGTCTCCAAGGAAATCAAAAAGAATGCAATTAGTTTGTGATGTTGGGGGAAAAATCTTTGGTTTCATTTGTTCAACAAAAATCTCTGAATCAATTATACTTTTATCAACTTTCCCTTCATATCCTAGCATTCTATTTCACCATCCACTCTATATTTCTCACACATATCTATCTCAAAGTTATCTTGCTAGGGAGAGTGAAAACAAAAATCCAAATCCTAAAAGAAAGTGTTTAAACTTTCAATGTTAAATCTATCCACAGTTATGTATATTAAACAGAATCATGTCTATTGTATCCTTTTAAGCCTCTGAAAATAAGCATATTTATGCTAAGAAATGTCATTGCGATATACAAATAAATAAATTTTTCCAAAATTTAGATTATTGTAAACTAAAATTAAGCTAATTTGTTATTTAAATGACTACTTATTAGCTCCTTAAAAATCAGTGTTCATTGTTCTTTGCATTTGTCCAAGTAAACTGTCAGGTGTAGAAACTTTTAAATACCACTAATGATGCTATAGGTACAACAGATCACACCTAAAGGAAAATACTTCAAAAGCAGAATTATTTTTGCATAAAAAAGGTAGCAGCTGAATCATAATATATTTTAACACTAATGTTTCTCTCACCAAACTTTTCTCTCCACATCTACATAGTACCAACCAAAAACAAAGGAAACTACAAGCTCCAAAGCACATTGCGTGTCTTACCTCTATTGTCAGTCAGGTATCTGGGATAAAATATGTAGTCTCTACATAGACAAAGCTTTCACCATGAAAGTCAAGGAAGATCCAGCTGGGTATGCTGGCTAAATGATATTTTCCTGTTGCCTATTGTAGTTGTCATTAACTAGAGAAAGTGTCTAGGTAACTAACGGTCAGGAAGAATATATACTTCACCTTGCAGTCTTGTGTAGACAGTTTGATTAACCCATCAATGGGTGGATCAATTCAGAATGATCACCTTTATACTTCTTTAGTCCTCTTCCAGAAATTTCTTCTTTTGAGTTTTTTTCCCCCTACATAACTGATAATTTACCTGTTCTTTTTCTTTTCTTCTCCTCAGAAATCTGTCATTGATATTTTGATTTTCTTATCTTTAATTCCCATTCATTTTCAATTATCTAGGACAAAAGTCATGGTTATTACCCCTCTCTGTTTTAGGGTAAGTCTATTCTCAGCTTTTTTCACAATCCCTGAAAATGGACCATAATTCACTGTAATAATGGCAAGAATGAATTCCCAGTTTCCCACATAATTCTAATTCTAACAAGGCATCTAAGCAGTGGGAAACGATTGACATACGTGACTTATACCTAGACAAACCTGCTGGGAGGAATCATACATTTAAAAGGGTGTGCGCCACAGTGGCAATATAATTAGTATAATAATATCAGGACACCAATTTTTTGTAATCATCTACTTTATATGTACACACTTTAATTACTTTATTGATAGCAAAGACAGTATTTTCTTATTGACAGTATTAACTCATGTGTTTTGAGCTTCAGATGGCAGAATGGGGACCAGTAGGTAGTAGAAGATTTTCACTATACATGAAAAAGACTTTTGCAGTAATTAAAACTTCCAACATTTCAGCACACATATCCTAATAAGGGCATGCTTCTAAAAAGGTACAACACCACTACTAAAACTAAGAAATATTAATAAAAATTTCATAATATCTTCTAATTCAGTTGTTATTCAAATTCCCCCAATTATGCTCAAAATATATTTTAATAGTTTTTTGAACTCCAATATCCAAATAGTCACATATTGCAATAAAGATTGTTATGTCCCTGAAATCACTTTTAATCTAGAGAATCCTTTAGATACTATCCTTTAGATAGTATTTCTTCTTTTCTCTTGACTTTTTAAATTTTATTCTCTTGACTTTGACTTTTTAAAAAGTCCAGACAAGTTGGCTTTGAGAATGTCCCAAATTATCGATTTGTCTGATTGATTCATAATGATGCTATTTAACTTGCTTCTTTAATTCCAATACTTCTTGTAAAATGCAAATTAGATAGATGCTTTATTCAGAATAAACATTCTTGGCAAAATCACTTTATTGTCAATGATTTATATACGTTATATTACATAGCAGAGAAGACACAAACTGTCAGATCATCCTACTATTAGCAAATACTAAGACTGTCTACTTGTTTGGGGTAGTGACTGACAGATCTTTTCATACTAAAGGTACATTTTCCCCTTTGCAATTAGCAAGCAATCTATGGAGTGATGACTTATCACTGTGAGACTATCGTGTTACCCAACAATCCATTGGCCAAAAATTTTAGCCTCCATTGACATTCCTGCCTGAATCAGATACAACATTGATGCTGCAACAGTGATTTTTTAAAATGTATCTTTTTTCCTATAATTTTTTAGTCTCTCTTTCTTTTTTGGGATATCTCTGTTGACTCATGAATTTTTGGTTTGTTTATTCAAATTTTTGTGATCACTTACCATCATTGTTATTTTTTTTTAATGTTCAAATTTTCCCAAATTAGACCAGTCAGAGACCCTTCAATGTGATCTCTGAGTCCTTTTGACATGACCCCATTAGTCTCTGACCACTTCCTTTATTTCTAGCACCGCAAGATGATCTGGCTTGATTGTATTTTCCTGGCCACAACCTGTAATCTCAGTCATTTCTCCAAAGAGGCTTGGTTCCTTTAGAAGTTAATGGTATTCAGAAACCAAGATCTGTGCCCTAGGTGTCTGCCAGTGGGATGTCACTACTTTCATGACAGTACCTTATTATTAACGAAGAAAGACAAAAACAAAGAAACTTAGTAACTACCTTAAAAAACAGAAAATAGTTTAAAAATATATAAAAAAGACAACACAAGTAATTCAAAAAACTACATGAGTCTGGAGATGAAGAAGACTTTCTTAACCAATACTAGGAAAAAATTCTTACAGCAAAGAATACCAAAAGCAAAACCAATAATCAAACAATATGACTGGGGGAAATATTTGCAATCCAAATCGCAAAAGCTAACATCTATAATATAATATCCAAATAGACATATTCTGAAAAGAAAAATGCAAATAACCAATGGAAAAAAGTGTATGAAAGTTTAAATGGGAGTTAATAGATGAACAAATCCAATCAACTACCAAACGTGTGAAAAATGCCGAGATTTGCTAGTCATCATAGAAATGCACATGCCCAGTCACATTTTACCTTCCTCACTGGCAAGCATGTTTAAGTGGACATCTCTCTGATTTGTGTGGATATGGGAGAAAAGAAGCTCAGACATTTGGGAGAAAAGTGAGCTATCACATCCATTTCAGAAAGCAATCCAGCAACATCTATCAAAGTAAAAAGTAAATACAGCCTTTGAGCCAAAAATCTTACTCCTATGCTTCAAGCTATAGAAACAAATTCACCAATACTTACAACATATAGGTATGGATATGTGTGTGCCTGTTGTTTCACTGGTTGTTGCGAAGGGAAAAAATAAACCTAGAAACAAACTGAACACTCATCAACGGGGAAATAAACACCATGGAATAGTATGCAGTCATTAAAAATAATTAATTAGAGCCAGTGGAAGAATTTCCATGAGGTAATGCTGAGTGAGAAAATCAAAGTGCTAAAAGGTATGCGGAGTTAGATTTTATTTTAATAAAACCAAAAGACCAAATAAAATCTCTAACATATGTACATGTGTATGGATACATATGGTTATATATCCAAGGCTTTAAAAGACACCATAAAGAAAATGAAAAGACAAGACACAGGCTGAGAGAAAATATATGCAAGTTATATCTGATAAACATCTTGTGTCCTCGCTTCTGAATGTGAGTCTACGCACTATGTCATCCACAGAGAAATGCTGGCTAGCTGAAAAATGTCACCAGAACTTAACAACATTTTGCAGGATGTGATTAAAATTACCAGCCACGTTAAAGTACATGCCCTTAACTCACGTCTGCTCATGCAGCTCTGTGAGGAGATGGACGCAGAGCACACACCTCTTCTCTTATACACAGAAGTGAGATGGCTGTCTAAAGGTAGATCACTGGCCAGAGTTTTTGAGTTATGAGAGCCGTTCCAGAGATTTCTTTTAGAAAAACAGTCACCACTGGTAGCACATTTCAGTGACACAGAATGGGTCGCAAAACTTGCTTACTTGTGTGACAACCTGCTCAACCAACTCAATCTGTCGCTTCAGGGGAGAATGACAACTGTGTTCAAGTCGGCAGATAAAGTGGCTGCATTCAAAGCTAAACTGGAATTACGGGGGCGACGAGTGAACATTGGGATTTTTGACATGTTTCAAACATTAGCAGAGATTTTGAAAGAGACTGAGCCAGGGCCTTCTTTCTCCCAGCTGGCGCATGATCACCCATCTCAGCTTTCAAAAGAGTTTGAGCATTACTTCCCAAACACAAAAGACCCCTGAACTGGGAAGGAATGGATCCGCGACCCATTTGTGAATAAGCCAGGTGAATCGACTTGTCCGTGTTAGAAGAGAATCAGTTGCTTGAGATCGCAAATGATGGTGGCCTTGTGAAGCAGGGTTTTCTGCAGTGACAGCAACCAAAACGAGATTACGGAGTAGACTGGACATAGCAACACACTTCACGTGTCACTGTCTTCCATCACCCCCAGATGGGACCAGCTAGTTGCAGGAAAACAAGCCCAGGGCTCCCATTGATTCTGCATTATGGTGAGCTGTATAATTATTTCATTATATATTACAATATAATAATAATAGAAATAAAGTGCACAATAAATGTAATGCGCTTGAATCATCCCAAAACCATCCCCTCCCCACCCCTCCCCACCCCGCCCCAGTTCGTGGAAAAACTGTCTTCCACGAAACTGGTCTCTGGTGCCAAAAATGTTGTGGACCACTGACATAGAGAATATCAAAATGGTTCTGTGAAACAACGGAAATTTGAGGTGTGTCACACTTAAAAATAAACAAATCAATAAATAAGCTAACAGATAAATTCTTCAGTAGATCCTCACAGGTCATAATATGAAATTTAAACTTTTCTGGACTCTCTCCTTTGCAGAACTCTTTTTATAAGCAGCTACCATATGAGCATTAACCAAGTCAAGTTTTCCATACATAAAAATGAGGTCCTAGATGGGTAATGTGAAGAAAGCTTAGAAAGGACTTTTTATAAACATGTAGACAGGTTCATAAAGAGGGACAGTGTAAATTCAAAAGGCTTGCAACAGGTGAGGAGTACTGCCAGGCTTAGGTCTAAAGGGGTTAGGAGAAGGAGAAGTTATAGGAACTCAGAGAGGGTAGCTTTATGAGAAAGGACATCTGAAAGGAGTTGTGGACTTCAGCTGAGGGAGCAGCTAATCTGTGGTGACCTGGTTACTTGGAAGAGGAATAAATATCCTAAATACTCTCTCCTCCCACTATTACCTTCTGAAAGTACAAGTGTCCCAATTAGGCTAAACACAACCAAAAACAAACACGGGGGCACTCGAGCATGAAATCCATAAACATCAGCATCCTGGGAACAATGTGAAGAAGAGTAGAGAGTAAATCTGGAAGGGTCAACAATGGATGCTATCCAACACATCACAGGTTGCTAACAGCTACACAAAAGGAAAGAAAAGGTATGTTGGCAAAATAACTGTTGGCTAACATAAAGCCAAATCCTAAGGCATGAGGAAGGATATAGTGTGCACTCTTTTCAAAACTTCATTTTTAATTGAACTAATTTTAAAGACACTTAGTAGAATCGGTGTTTCACAGAAATCAAATGCAAGGATTCACTACCCATACAATGGCTGGTTTACCTGACTCTCTCCAGCTACTTTGTAAACTTGAGAGCAGAAACTATGTTTCTCATCTCTCTGTCCCCATTGCCTGAGATACATTTACTGAATGAATAAGTAAGTGAGTGAAAAGAATGAATCAACTCTATAGTCTAACCTAATACTCAAGGCCCACCTAATAACATTTTCTTTTTAAATTTTTTAAATTCAAGTATAGTTGATGTACAATATTATGTTAGTTTCAGGTGTACAACATAGTGATTTGACAGTCAAATACATTATGAAATGATCACCACAATAAGTCTAGTAACCATTTGTCACCATACAAAATTATTATAGTATTAATAACATTTTCAGTATTACCTACCTGTATTTCTCTGCTCCTGTTAAACTAATTCCAAGCATCCTATACTTTCTCCATTTGGTAACTTTGATAGCCCTGTGTTCTCTTCAAGAACGGAATTTCTCTACTGACATTAAGGTCTGATTATTCTTTGTTGTGCGGAGCTGTCCTGTACATTGTAGGATGTTTAGCAGCATCCCACTAGATGTCAGTAGCACTTCCCAAGTTGTGATGACCAAAAATTAAAAATGTCTCCAGACATTGCTAAATGTCCCCCTGGGATGGGAGGAGGAGGCAGGAAAGGGGAGGATTGTCCCCCA
Organism: Balaenoptera musculus; assembly: GCF_009873245.2. NCBI lineage: Eukaryota > Metazoa > Chordata > Mammalia > Artiodactyla > Balaenopteridae > Balaenoptera > Balaenoptera musculus. Next base: position 34,434,264 of record NC_045796.1, read on the forward strand.
TTGAGAACCACTGTTCTACAATACCACTCCTCCTTTTCTTCCTAGTAAATCCACCTCTAAGATGCTACCTTTAGAGAAATTTTGTATTTCTTGAAACTGTATCTCCCTTTTCTCAGCCATTGTAATAATGACTTTTAACCTTCTATAGAGAACCTATCTCTTTCCACCTTGAATTGAATTGCTTGAATTCTTCTATTAGATGCATTTGCCATGAAAATGAGAACATTTCTATATTTCTCAATGTAATTGCTGATTTATCTTTTGTATGTTTTAGTATATGCTCAATAAATATTTTTTAAATAAATTAATAATTTTGCTTTTTCCATATGCAGAATTGCCATAATATAGTCATGGGTGCTCTTTGCATTAAGTAAAGGGCTTTAGAGAAAGGTGAATCTTTGAGGCTCTGGTATGACAAATTTCTTTTTACAATAAGGAGGTGGGAGCGATTTTGCTCACTCCCTGGGATATAAAAGAGGCTTACGACCATGAGAAAAACAAAATTCAGAAAAACAAGCTATCCATGATTTCACAGCCTAAACATCAAAATTCAAAGCAGGATTTCACATCCTCTTTATAATAGTTGTTTTTTTTTAAGATTCCTAATTAACATAGGGATCCAAATTAAACATTTGAAGAGAAATTGAGGAGACCAAGTGCGTGGTTTTCGTTGGTTGACATTTACCATAACAATTTACCTTTAATAATGAGATGAGGCCTATAAAGTTGTTTTCATATTCAAAATGCTCTAAGACATTAGTTATTGCAAGACTCCTGTGCAATAAATAATTATTATTATCTCTCTCTTCATTGATGGGAAAATGAAACAAAATTGTTTGAGAACTTTCTCCAGCTTACTTAGGTCAGCTACAGTGTTAAATATCTAATTCCTTTCAGCACACCTTTTTTTTTCACTCTAAAACCTGATTTAAGAATGATTTTTACAAAATATATTTTATGAAGTTTGTTAACAGAAACCTCAAATAATTTTTAATATCAGAGATATAAATAACAAACTCTCCTCTTCCACTAAATATTAAATCAAACTTCAACCTTCAGTGTTCCAGTTTAAACTATAAAATTTTAAAAAGTGATAAGTGATTTCTAGAAATTACTTTTCCATTCCTTCAGCATCATTAGTAGTAACTGGATGAACATTTTCTTCAAGAAAATATGTAATCTTTTAAAAATTCTAGCTCAAAGAAGAATAAAGTTCAAAACATAGTCTGATGATATTCCAGGATTTACAAACCTAGAACTTCCCTTGGGAAATAAATGACATGAAATATACTATGTTGTCATATTTTATAATGTTTTTGGAAATAAAATGTTGGAAAAGTTTTGCATATTTCTGTCAATTTTGTGTTTGTGAATTTGCAGTTTCAGATGCATTATAGGATATGTTCACAGATTTAGGAAAACAAATTTCTTGTCCTATTAATTCCATAGAATATGGATACGTCTTTGTATTTGCACCACTTACTTAAAATATATATATTCAAAATGATGTCTACATCCACCCAGTCAACATAAATGGATCTTTTCCTTGAGACTGTTAAACATTTCTGTGCCTCTTTTCCAAAGTGGTCACTTAAGTAGCAGCTTCTCACTAAACACCCAGTTTCTACAATCATACCTTGTCTTCTGCTGAGCATATTAACTTGTACGTAATAGGTCAATCTACAATTTCACTTCTTAAAAAAATACAAACTAATTCACCAGTTTTAAAATTGTATCCATTAGCTGCTTAATAGTTTAGGATTGCAATGCCGGAAACATTTAAGAAAGGAAGGAAGCCAAGAGAGTGGATGGTGAGAGGATACGTGTCAGTGCTTAACATTTCAAATAAAGGTTGTCCACTCAATGTAAAGGAAGGTGAGAGAGGAAGGGATGTGATGGAGAAGTACTAGGAGTTTCCATAGTAGCAGAGAGGAGAGGTTTTAGAAGAACCATGGTCAGCGCTATTATTTCTTCACCAGTGGAATGACTTGACTGCTAACTCTCATGGAAGTCTTGAACTCTTGGCAGGAGGGAGACATGGCTAACCACCCACAGAACAGCCATTTCAGAGTGCTGCCCCAAAACAGCCTTTTTCTTACTATGTATACATTTTTAGGCATCCGCATGCTTGCCACCACTATGACATTAATCAGAATGTGTGGGTGAGTGAAATCAAAAGTAGAATGAGAAAATACCCCTGAGAGGAAACAGAAAGCAGCCAATGCTAACATTTCCCCGAAATTCACATGGAATATGCCAGTGTAAAACTATGGTCAGAAATATTTCGTTTGTTCCTTTGTTTTCTTGCAGAAGTTATCTGAGTCTCCAGTGATTGAATAAAAATTTAGCAAAAAGTGACTTAAGAGGTATATTAATGTTAAACCTTAGATTAGGATATTGTTGTCTTTATTAAAGTACAAACATTTGGAAAGATGGAGGCAAAAAGGGAGGGATGGAAAGATGGATGGACATAAGAAAAGGGGACAGAAAGAAAATCTTCCTTGACTACCTACCTACCTACTCTATAAGATGCACCTGTTAACCATTTTATATACATCATGTTTAATTCTCACAGTATGCCTATAACATGGATTTATATACTAATTTTTATAAATAAAAAAATGCTCAAAGCTATTAGGCAATCTGCCCAAGATTACTCAATTAATATGAGTAGTAATTTTAAACCAGATCTAATTCTGAAGAACAACCTTTTTGTACTTCACAATTCTAATACCTTTTACTAATTTATACCTAATTGAACACTTAAAAATCTAAAATCTTAGTGAGAGCATTGGGGCCAAAAAAAAAAAATGGCAAAGAGAAAACAGTGGGGGAGGGAGAGAAGGCCATTCAAGAGAATAGGGCAAGAAAAAAGTTCTAGAAGAAAGTTGTGCCCTCTCCAAAGAACTTTAAGAATAAAGGAAACCATATAGATCAGGAGACTACAAAAGAAGCTTGCAAACACTGTATCTATGAAATGCAGCTTTGTGAAAAGCAATGACATTAAAATTAAACAAAACCAATTTATGATCAATTCATCAGTAAATCATAATTAATCAAAATTCTTAGGGAGTACAACAGTCCAATATGTGATAAATATTTATTTATTAATTGGTTATAAAACTATATAATATGATCCTTCAATAAGACTAATATAAATGTGCTGAGAAAGACAGAGAGAGAGAGAGAGAAAAGAAAGAGAGACCTTCATAGCACTGACTTATTTCTGGACAGCTGTGCCAAAAATTAATGCAATGCCATTAATCTTAACATGTATTTATCACCATCAGACAGTTTTCAATTCATTCAATGCCACTCATTTTTCAGTTACAATGACAGTGCCAATTAAAATTAATTTTTCACATATTTCTTCAGGTACTTTTAATGGTTTATTAAATTCCAGGAACTACATACTGCATCTACTATCTTTCTTCTATTCTCAAAGTTTGTAATTTGACATGAAGCTGTCAATCTTAACATAATTTATCCTTTATAAGACCATGTTATTGTTAATTGATCCCAGTGCCCTCTAAATTTTCCAAGATGATATATATATAACAGCTTATAGGAAAAACAGGTTTACCAAAATCAATTAAAAATTTTTTATGATCACATAATTTTCTATTTCACCTTCCACAGTATCTATATATTTCATATAGATATGAAGATCTAAAAATAGAGTATTTTCTGTTTTCTTGAATGGTTATTTTCTAAAAATATTGGTTCCTTAAACATCCAGAAAGTCAAAGAGGTTACTTATTTTACAGAAAGGAAAATAACAGGGAGCCCTAGATTTTTTTTTCTTGATAAAATAGATTATAATTTTGAGTGGTTTAAAAATGGCAGAAAGTCAGAGGTTACATCTTTTATTGATTTTGATTTTTTTTTTTTGTGGTGATTTTGCTATCATGAAACTCTGATGTCCATCTGGAAAGAATCAGAAATATAAAGTATCAAATCTAGGTTCAGTGTGCCATGGAGTTATTTACGTTAAATGTTGGTATCCCTTGATATACTATTTAGGATTTAGGATTTGGACCAGCTGCATGAGACAGAAAACAAAAATTACTAGTGGCCTGAACAAAACAGTAGTATACTTTTCTCTCATGTAAAATAATTTTGGGGGAAGGCAGTCAGAGCTTTCAGAGACCCAGACTTTTTCTCTCTTTCTATTCTGCAATCCTAGTACATGCTTCCCATTCTAAAGGTCAATCATGGTTCAAAAAAGAGGAAAGGAAGACAAAGAGCATACTTCCTATTTTTAAAGAAGGCTTTGCATAAATCCCACACAACATTTCCACTTATATCAATGGAAATAAGTTAGTCACATGATCACACCCAACAGCAAGACAGGAAATAGTCTTTTAGCTGGGCAAAAAATCAGAATTTTGTCACAAAAGAAGAAATGGACATTAGGGGGCAATTAAAAATCCATGACACGAGAGTGTTCCCTCCTTGTCCCTCATTTTTAAAAGCATTCTTTAAATACTTTTTAAATCATTTGTTATATTCTTTCTTTGGGTAATGGCTTTCATTATCCAATATCCAACTTATCAACCCAATGTAATTGTCATTATCTTCAAAGCTATATTTATTATTCAGTCCTGTCTCCTAACTTCCTAATTTCAAAATGCCTATTGTCATCTCTACTTGGATTTTCTACAGTGTGACAGACATACTGCTATGCACTCACCAAATCATTCTATTTTTTTTTTGGCAGAGAGGGGGATGCTGCACACAAGAAGACTACATTTACCAACCTCCCTTACTATAAACTGAAACCATATGACTAGATTCAGGCCAGTGGAACACTGGAAGAAGTGATATATTCTTAAAAGGTCCCATTTGATAGTTCACTCTTTCTGCTATATCTGAGGCAGGGGTGATGGACTCCAAGATGGCAGAGCTAAAGAACTGAAGGAGTCTAAAGGTGTGAGTCACTGCTTAGAGATGAGCAATCCAGGAAAAACCATTACACAAACCCCTATCAGACTTCCTGTTAAAATTATGAGATTTGCAAGGTTATTTGTTCCATAAAGCATTAGTTACACTGATGAACATAAACAGGTATCAATAATTTAAAGGTTCATTATATGTTCTAGTGACTCAAATATAGTTCATACCAGATTAGTTTTGTTAGGTGGACAAACCATGTTTAGAATTACAAGTTTTGTTGATATCAACTAGATAGACTGAAATCCAATGTTAATCAAATTATGAAGGTTAGAGGAATTATATATAATAGCATAAAGGGGAAACATCACAATCAATTAGGGCAAATTCTGGGAACTCTTCAAGTAAGTCTAATGATTTTGATTAGCATTCCTTCAGTGCTATGTATATCTACTGTCCCTACTCCTTGTGATCAGAGCTGTTGTCTAATTTCTGTTTCCGCACAAATACATAGTATCTTACTTTGTATGGAATGAGTGTTCAATGATAATGATGATAATGTTAATGAAGATGACAGTGATAATGATAGTATTAATAGAGTTGAAGTAAAACTGTACATTGGTGTCATTTTATCAAGATTAGTAAATATATAATAAATACTTTCAAATAATGAGTTTGGAGGTAGAATAGTTTAAAGCTATTCCCCTTTTATTTAATTTTTCTTTTTTTTTTTATTTTTTCCCTTTAATATTTGGTTGCCTCACCTCTTGTATATGTACCAAGTTTAATCATATGATCACTTTCTCAAAATTTTTCACTTTTGAGCTTTCTTCTAAATGTGTATTTGTGTAAATGAATCAGTACATTTAAATCCTAATTGGCATCCTCACCTTTCATTAAAAACAAAAGTCAATACTTGCCACCTCACTTTTTTCCCTGCTGACATGTGACTAATTATTCTTCCAATGTCTCCACACCTGAAAGAAGTCACAAGAAGGATTCTCTACCCAAATAAGGAAGAATTTGAGTAAATAAGCAATACTGCTCCATCTACAGTTTTTGAACACTTAAACATGAATTGCAATATATATAAGTGTTTTTAGATGAAAAGTACAAGGACAGAGTCTTTTTCATGCTGTGTAAGCTGTGCAGAAATAATGGTGATATTTATTCTAGTTGTTTGAGCAGAGGTCACATTGAAGTCAAATGGAAGATGTATGACGAGAGGAATGAAGAGAAACTTTTACAAATATAATAGGACCCCTGTTAAAGGAGCTTTAGAAAAACTTCAGTAAAAACTTGTACTGTTAACCATGACAAGAAAGACAAAAGAGAAGAAAGGGGAAAAGGGGTATTCAAAAGAGAAAGAAAAGCATGGACAAAAGTTTGTTTTTTGTTTTTTTAAGTACTGCAGAAAAGAGACAGAAAAAAATTATGAGCTATAACAAAGAGCACAAAATAATACAGGTTTATCCTATTCTACTTTATTCCAGTTTTCCCTGAAAAGAAAAATGGTCATGAAAACAGAAAAGACACAGGGTTATCGCAGGTGGGAAACCATTAGGAAACAAGCATGTGGAGTACAAGGACAGTATCAACTATGGAAGAAGACTGTTGCAAGTATAAAGGAGAAAATAAACTGACTCATTTGGTAACAGACCACTCTCCCCAATGCCCCCCCAGAAAAATTATTTTAAAAATCCTTCATGTTTAAATAGAAATACAGTCAGATACTAAGGAATTAAAAAGGTCTCCAAGTGCCTTCTTTGTGAGTGTCTGCCTTTGTGTTCACTTTCATGTCCTCATCCCCAGTCCCCAGCCTGAGCTCCCACCTTATAGAGAGTGTCTGGCACAGAGTGAACTGTCATTAAATGTCTGAGGAAATGTTCATGAATTCAAAGTGTTCTTCTATAGAGGGGTACAAAAAGCTTTCCTTATGCCCAATGATGTTTTCTATGTTGGAAACTGCACTGAACTGATGTTACACTTATGTACTTGATTTTCATACCTTCGATGAAAACCCTTCTTTATCTTGGAAGGTATCTTTAAACTGTCCAAGACTGCAAACTGGTAAAGGACACAAATGGAGCAGTAGAGAAGAAAGAGGATAACCAGAAAACAAATTAATTCAGCCAAACCTTCCTTAGTGATTAATGGATTGACAGATGTCAATGACAAATCACCCTTGTATCTATAGACTCTAAGTGTTACTTCTCAGTATTACTCTACTTCTTGGACTAATACTTACTCTAAGTATTACTAAAGAACCAATTTAGATGTTCATAATACAATGACTTTTGACCTGATGAGAGTGATGCATAGGCATGGAATAAATATCAGAGTTTGTAATTCTATCAAAAGAACCTACCAATTCCAAATGATATGTTTCTTAAAGACCTAGAATATCAGAGCACTTGCTGATCAGACATGAAGGAAGATAACAGGGAGCTCTAGACATTTTTTTTTCTTCCTGAAATAGATTATAATTTTGAGAAATGACAAAAAGTCATGAGCTACCTCTTCTGTTGATTTGTTATGCTTTTGTTGTCACGTACCTCTGATGACTACCTGGAAAAAGTCAGAAATATGCAATATCCGGTCGGGTTTCAGTGTGCCATGGAGTTAGGTTAAAGGAAATGCAAGATCTACAGAATTTAATCTTTACATTTAGAAGAACAATGCGTGGATAACATAAACTAGGAAAATATGAGGAAAGCCATTAAGGAGTAGATAACAATATAGAATAGTCTATTTAAAAAAGGAAGAAGGAGGAAAATCTAAGTCAACAAGGACCCCAGACATAGGCCTTAGGGGTTTTTCAGCCTATTTGGCTCACAGAGAAGTCATAATTACACACCGGAATTAATTTTATATAACAATCTTGTTCTGCAAAGGATGTTCCTGGATTTAGTACTTTTAACTATTATCTTGTAACACTGTACAACTTAAATCTGTATAATGCTTTTTATTTTTCAAGGTTCTTTCATTTATGTTAATTTGCTCTGTGAGATAAGATAAATATAACTTCTCCTGGTTTTGAAGATGAAGAAAACAAAGCATCAAAAGGTCACAGGGCTAAATCAAAGTATGGAACACACCTCACAATTCCCAGCTCATTGAGAAAATGGAAAAGTTAAATTCTTTGCCCTATATTTACCCCATCCCCCATCCAGCTGTACATTTCAACCAAATACTTAACCTAGTCTGTAATTAAATACTACTGAGATATTTTAATTAATATCTTACCTTCCAAGAATAAGCTCCATAAGTGTTTGTTTTTTTTCTTCATCATAACTCTCGCACAAAGCATGGTCCCTGGTACACTAGAGATGGTCAATAGATACTTGTTGCATGAATGGATGCATGATATTGTTTCATCAAATGGTACATAATCTTTGTCCCTTCATCTAATTGTACTTCAACTATATCACTTGCAGCTTTTTGTTACACTTGGTTATCTCTGCATGTATACATCTATTTCCTTCTGCTAGAGTGTAGATTCTTAATTATCTATGACCATCAAGACCTAATATAGGTCTCCGTCCTGATGTGGTATCCCATAAATGGTTGAGAAAATTTAATTTTTCTCCATGCAGTCTAGGAAGTTTACTAGAATTACTTTTTAAGTGCTATGATCACTGATTAGAGACAAGTCACCTACACAGTAAGCCCTTGATGAATTTCAGGACATACAACATTTTCCAAGTGAGTGAATAATTCTCTCTTGGTCTAGAGCCATGACACATATTACATGAGCCATGACTGCTCCCTGTCAATCCATGTGAGATCACCTTCTTCCTTCAAAAGAAACCCTTCTTGAGCCAGTATCAGAGAGCAGGTAAAAACTGAACATTCAGACTGGCCATTTGAATTCTGACATTTCTTACTAACATGTTAATACTGCCAGTAATTGCTCTCGGTTGGGGACTGAATTCCCTAAAACAGGTGGCAATTTTTTTCTTGTTTTTACATGGGCATCAAGCCGTTACCCTTCAATGTGAGAAATGCCAGTGGTAAAAAATTCTGACCTAACATTCTATACAAGTAGAAGTTGCACTTCATGAAACTAGAAAACTGAACATTTTAAAAAGATTTCGTCCACACCTCATACCTCAAAGGGAGAAGTGACATTTTCAGTTCTTGCTTCTCAATCAGGAATAAAGATCTCCCAACGTAAGAAGGGAAAACAGCAGTAATTCAGAGACATTTTAAAGTCCAGTAATATATGACACAGAACTGAAGTCTGTGAAGAAAACCACTACTTTGAAAGGATAAAACTATCCACTCAACCTTCAGATACACTAATTAAAATGATATCTTCCTAAAGAAAAAAATGCTAAGTCAGATACTTTACAAAATAACAGCCTAGTTTCACTGAAATTCAATTTCATATAAACAAGAGGTTCTTAAATGTCATTCAGATCCCTACACAAATGGTATCCACGATGACATAGAGACAGTTTATTGATCATATGATTCAAATCTCTGAATTTCCTTATTCCCAATCTTTATTTAACGGTTAAATTTTGTCTCACTTATATGTCTTTTTAAGGGACAGCTAAAGGCCATCCACTTGCTTAAGTTCCCTACAGAGCTGCATTTATTTTTACACCTGAAAAATAGCTGTCTGCCCGATCCATCACTAGTTCTTAATCACTTGCTTTTGGTCTTTCTGTTTTTACTCTTAGTAATGATAAAAATAAGAAAAGTGTCTTTTAATTGTAAACTATTAAAGCCTTAGTTTAAAACCTGCCTGTGGATTTTTTTGTAAATCATTTTAATTTTGTTCTTTATTTCTCAACTTATTTATCACCTCCAGCCTTGCTCTAATGATGCTTAAGATTTGGGTTTACTATAGACATAAAAATTATAATTTATAAATATGTCTAACATGAAAACAAAACCCCCTCCAATCTGCTTTAGCTCCTAGAGAACACATCAGCTTGAACAAAAGGCTCCAGTTGAGCCTCTGGGAATACAAGAGTGGGTATCTTAGTTAGCTCAGGCCACTAACGAAAGACCATAAGTTAAGTGGCTTATAAACAACAAAATTTTATTTCTTACAGTTCTGGAGACTAGAAGTCCAAGATGAGCATGCCAGCATGACTGAGTTCTGATTAGAGCCCTCTCCTGGGCTGCACACTGTCAACTTCTTGTATCGTCACATAGAGGAGAGCAGAGAGGGAAAGCAAGCTCTTTTGTGACCCTTGTAAGGGAAATAATCCCACTCATGACAGCTCATCTAATCCTAAATACCTCCCAAAGTCCCCACCTCCTAATACATCATTTTGGGGGGTAGGGTTTCAACACATGAATTTTGAGGGGACAAAACATTCAGTCATAATATGAAATAATTGCTATATCATGTAGAATGCTGAAGGGGAGTAGAATATACTACTTCAACATATGTCACTTGGCATAAGGACTATTTTGAGCCGAAGGCAATAGAGAAGCAGCAGATACAGGAAGAATTTTCTGCACTCCCCCATTTTTCCTAAAAGGAGAGCATAAATTTCCATTTGTAAATGTGTTCCCCTCTCCAGGAAGAGGAAAACAACTCTTATCTGCATAACAAACCGCACTCAATAACCCTTATCTACTATATATTTCCTAGTCATCTTCCCATAATTTACTGCCCCTAGTAGCCCAAACCCCCTTTTCCTTTGTCTAATCATTTCTCTGCAATGTATGACCCTTTGTTAAAATGGTATACATGCCCCAAATCTAACTCTCTCTTTGTGTTTTCACTTTTTATCTGTGTGGTCTGCATACACATAAAAATATTTATATCAATAAAGAAACATATGCCTTTCTCCCATTGATCTGTCTTTTGGCAATTTAATTTGCAGTCTCCCAAACTTTGATCCTAAGGGAAGAGGAAAAGTTCTTCCATCCCAGAAATGCTTTTGGCTGCAAGAAAGGAAAAAGCCATTAAAACAAAATTGGCTTCAGTAAAGACGTTTGTTAGGTCATATAGGAGTTCATAGGTATGGCAGGGTAGGAATGGTTAGTTGGTTAATTTGTCAGTCCATTATACCATGAAGAACTCAGGTTCTTTCCATCTCTTCCATTCTGCCATCATCAGAATGTAGACATATGTCCTTAGGCTTGTCTTTTCCTGATAGCAAGATGGCTACAGTAGCTTCAAACATTACATCCTCACACAACAATATTCAAAAGCCAGAATGAAGAGAGGACATATTCTCCTTCTTCACATCCTTAAATAAGAATGGCTAAAAGTGTCCCAGAAGCTGTCCAAATGATTTCCCTTTACATCTCACTTGCCAAAATTCTGTCACATGCGCATGCCAGAATGAATCACTTGGCAGGGGTATGGAATTACCATAATTGGCTTGGACTAATCAAGCTTCACCCCTGGAGTTGGGGAGGAAGCCAAATTCTCCTGATGCTCAACATCCCTGGGCAGAGCATGAATAAAATCAGTGAATGTTTGCATGTAGTCCCCCAATCAACACTATCTGTCATGGTTTCTAATGCTATCTCTTTGTTCTGCTCATGCATTTCTTCTCTTCTACTTTTGTTATATACTTAAAATACTGACTTACTTGTTTTATTTTCCACCACCCCAAGTTTGTAGCACCAGCTTAAAGAGTTCCCACTAGACCACTTTGTGGCATGTCTTATAAATAGGCTAACATTCAGTTCACAAAAGAAGCACTTACAAGCACATTAAGAAATGCAATTGTCCATTAACCTTCCTGATCTTTGATGATCACCAACATAATTCACTCAGGATACCTGGGGGGCAGGAAGTAGCCACAACATCACTCAGCAGATTCTATTACTTTAGTTCTTCAGACTCAAAGATCGTGATGTTTGTGGTAACTTATAAATACCTCAAGAGCAAGACTGTCATCTCCCACAGTGATATGTTATGGGCAGTTAATAAAGATTTATTGGATTAATTAATAAATTAGAATTATTCTTTTTGTGACTCTCTTCTACAGTCTGACTAGATGAAGATTGCCTTTTGGAAGCTCATTAAACCTCCTCTATCTATTTATGGTCTGACTCTCCTTCACCCCAGAGAATCTAGATTCATCTTGCAAAAATGACCACTTGCTGTACATTAGACCAGGGGTCCCCAACCCCTGGTACCGTCCCACAGCCCGTTAGGAATCGGGCCACAGAGCAGAAGGTGAGCAGCAGGGGAGCGAGGGAAGCTTCATCTGCCGCTCCCCATTGCTCGCATTACCGCCTGATCCATCCCCCCACCCCCCCAACCCTGTCCATCGAAAAACTGTCTTCTACGAAACTGGTCCCTGGTTCCAAAAAGGTTGGGGACTGCTGCATTAGACTACACCATCCTACTTCACAACACTCCATAGATTTGTGTTATTGCTTGACACAAATGTATGTTTGGGGGTTATAATGACAGCATTATTTCTTCTCACATTACAGAGTTCAAAAGAGTCCACTTCAGAATGCTCTAGCACGTGCTAGTGGGCAAGGCCTTTCATCAGTCGGCCTTTGTCACAGTCCAGGGTCATGTCATACCTTTTGACAACCCCACCAATATTCTACCATTCAGTTTTCAATTTCCTCAGCATTCTCTACTTTACACCTCTTCAGTGCATTTGCCTGTAGAGTTTCCTATCCTACTTGGTCTACCTTTGAGACTTATCTTGAGATTCATTCTTTGGGCATAGCTTACCAGATAACCTCAAGCAGAATTAGACATCCTTTTTCTAAGTTCCTTTAACCATGTTTTATTATAGCTTTGTTTTGGTTTGTTTTAACTTTTAACATGCTTGTTTCCCTATTTAGATGGTGAATTTCTTGAAGACAAATTCTGTCTTTTATTCTTTTTTATAAAATTTCCATTGCCTTTTACAGTACCTTGAACATAGAAAGTACTTATTAAATATTTGCTAAATTAAAATTTTGCATTTCACATAAATCTAAAACAACCAAAGAAAATTTCTAGTATCATTATAGGACTGGGGTCCTGTGTGACTTGTAGTAACTTACTGCCAATCCTTTCTCAGTGCTTAGTAAGACTATAACTAGTCAGTCTCACAGACAGAAATACTCTTGAGGGAAATGTATTTCTCTGACTTAAATCTCACTATTACAAACATGAATGAAAACTGCCATATGTTGAAGACTTTTTGTTTTATAACATGTTTAATACCCAGGCGATTCAATGCCTCTCTCCAGCTATCCAAAGCACTTCAGATTTTTTTCCAATTCTTTTTCCTTATCTTTCTTTTTTCTTTTCTTTTTCCTTTTCTATCAGGTCACTGTAGAACTTTCAGACTGATAAAGTATAAGATGATTCTGAAATGTTTAATTTAAATACTCTTCAGTTACTTTATTCTTTAGTTCAAATGGAATATTAATGACAAGTAATATCATCTCTTCCAGACTCCAAGGAGCAAATTTCTTGCCTACTATTTTGGCACAAAAATTTAGAAATACCTCCATAGTTTCGTAACATTTTACCCTTTCACAACTAGCACTTTGTGGTGCCATAACTGTCCCATTCACTTAGGACTTCTGTATCATCCCCTAGAATATAAACACCTTAGGAGCAGTAGTAACGTTGCTTTGTTCACTGATGTATTCCAAATGCCTGGAACAGTGCCTGGCTCATAGCATAGGCCCTCAGTCATTTTTGTGGGGGTGAATGAATGTATTTATAGCTCCTATATCCATGCACATATAGTTAAAAAGAGCTTTCAGGGTTTTTTCTTGTTTTCTCTCATCCTAATTTCTTCTTTTTCTTCCTCATATTAAATCTTATATGAACTTATATATGCTATGCAAAAAAAAAAAAGAAAAAAAATCTTACACCAACTTCATCTCTTTTCACTTCCCAGTCTTTTATACACCACAATCAATTTTAACTTTCAAAAGCATTTAAAGACCCCATTCTACCAATAATATCTTAACTGGAATCCAAAGACTTCTATGATTTGGCCCAACTTAATTCAGCTCTAATTCAATTTGGCTGCTTACTCATCATTTCTGAACCAATTTACTTTATATTTTCCTGTCTTATATCATCATTTGTACTCTTGATCTCTCATAGAATGCTCTCCCTTTATCTGTATGTGTCTCCACCCACAGGCATCTTATGCAACTTTTAGGTGCTACGTTTATCTTACTTCCTCCAAGAAACCATCACTGATTATTCCAAAAGATCCCCAACAATGAAAGCAATTACGGTTTTAAAGTTTGAGGAGAAACTAATGGAATGTACAAATCCTTTCTTCAGAGAAATATGAATATACACATCTGCCCAATATTCTCCTAAGGAGTCAAAAATGCCTTTGGTATCCTGTGCCACTCACAAGCTAGCTTGTATCTTCATGGTGTCAACATTTTTCTCTCCAACTAAATTATAAATCCTTGGAGAGTATGGAACATGTCATGAACATGTATACATTCTTATGTAAGTGCCACAGTGTCTTAATTAGAGCTAAAAATTTTTTTAAACTTAAAAATATGTAGTTTATTGAAGTCCATCTTATAAACAATTGTAATAGAATTAATGACAACTGAGCTTGCATAAATTGTCTACTTATGCTACCTACTGCATAATTACTTTTGCATGTGCTCATAAATACACTTTAAAAAAAACTCCAAAAAAAAAAAAAAAACTCCAAAATCATTTAATACTATTCCAATTTGAGAAATTCCAAAAACCTAAATATATTTTTTATAACACTTTGTTTATATAGGAAGAAAAAAAAGCAACTTTCTGGAGAATTTTGTGCCTTTGTTGCCCCATAGCTTCACTTTGCCCTATACTTTCTGCTCCAAAATCAACCATCATATATATATTTCATAATATATAACATATATATATATTATGAAAACAAATGGATACCTCCCTTAAGTCAAAACTGTAGTCAAATGTTAAGTGCCAAAGTGCAAAAATGTGATGGAGGCCAGAGAAGAGAATCAGAGAGAGAAAAAGTATCTCCATGAAGGAGAAAAATAATTTCACATCTTTAAAAATTTCATAGTAACATGCAGGAAAAAATATTTTTAAATCCCTAAATGGAGTTATTTTATGTTATGAAATACTCCTCTCTAGAAGAAACTAAAATCCCTTCTCTATTATAACTTGTTTCTGCAAACTAACCTCTGCTATTAAAAATATGAAATACTGTAGCTTTTTAATATACTGCATTCAATTTGTAGAGAATTCTCACAATCAAAGATAAAGCCAATTTCAAAGGAATAGGTAACCACATTAGGATTCTTCTGCAAGAATGTACTTGTTTCACTCAGATTCTCCAGAGGAAATAAACACATTTCGAATATATAAAGTACCATTCATCATTCTGTTAAAAGTATAAATAATCCACTAGGGGGAAATGTGGGGGAAAAATAACCCAAGAGCACTATGTGACTCTGGAATGCAAAATTAGTTTAGACAAATTATTAGAAAACATACTGTAAAAAATAATCCTTTGCTCTTCACAGACTGAACAAAGTGACATAGAGAGAAATTCACATTTTTTTTCATCCAATAAAACTCTCCCTCTAGAATAACTGAAAATATGAATCAACCTTTCAACAGGACAATTAATCATTCCTTAATCTGCATCATTCTCCAGCTTCTGCAAAATATCTTCACATTTTCAGGACTCTCCAAATGGATATATCACAGATTCAAAGATGGAATGAGACTTTCAAATGTCAGAAAGTTTCAGGTTCTACCCACAAAAAAAAACTATGCAAATCACAAAAACCAGCTATTTATTAATAGGCTAGACAGGTATAACAAACAGCCTCTGAACCAGCTCTAAAATCCTTTCAGCTTCTGTGTTTGGCCTGTTTGTTCAGTCTGCAGATTCATGTAGACTCTGTGGTATGATATTTTTATCAGAAGCCCCAAGGTTTCTAGCCCTGAAGATGATTAAGTCACATGGAAAGAGAAGTTTGATCCAAATTTTGCTAACTCAGGAGTGAATTTGGGAGTCTCAACAGCTCTTGTCTCTTCAAGTAAGGATTTGAAATCTCAGATTCTTCTTATACTTATATGACTGAGCTTATGATACATCCAGGCTAACTTGGCATGTCTTGGCAAGACCTGGACTGTCTTTGTAAAACTAGAGGAAAAAAAGTCTAGATCCACTCCTCCCTCTGCATACCACAGGTCACACTCCTAGTTCAAACCCTAATTACCTCATATTTGCCTTTTTTTTCCTATAATGGTATATTATTTACAATTTCTGTTATGAGCTATTCATGCATACAGCCTTTATTTGATTTTTAAATATTTTATTTTAATTTCATAAAATAACTTTAATAAAATATATTTTAACAACCATTTACTTTGGCCAGTCATGATTCTAACACTTTACAAGTATTATTTCAATTAATCCTCATTACAATTCTACGAGGTGTGTACTATTACTTTTCTCATTTTAAAGATAAAAATGCCACAAAGAGGTTAAATAATTTGCCCAAAGCCACATAATTTGTAAGTAATGAAGCTGAGATTTGAATCCAGGCAGTCTGACTCTAAAGTGCATGCTCTTAATCACTAGGTTCTCTGAAATATTCTCCTTAGATAACCATTTTGATTCTACAATTGCCATATTTCTTCCTCAAGAAAAAAACAAAAGGAAAAAAAAACAGCTAGCCAATCAATTTAAATTAATACTCTTGACAAGGGTCCACTCATTTTGGCCAACTCCACCATGGTCCAGCTAATGCTCACCAATGAAGACAAAGGGATTTGCTTTGTCTTATAATGAATTTGTCTTCCTTGACAGCACAAGTCACTACTTGTACCTTCTTCCTCCTTACAGTCCATGCTTTTTCTGCACCATGCACCTTCCCTCATAAGGTTCTCCTAAAAGGCCATGTGGAACTGCAATTTGTTTGTAATTTCCTTACCAGAATCATTGTCTAATAGAACCTCCCCCTGCTAGCTGGAACATGACCTCTTGCCTGCTAGATCTACAGTGCCTACAAGATTCTTTCTACATAACTAGACTTTTGGACTTGGTCCTAAATAGCCAATTTTGCCCTGAAACGGTCATTGCTCACTCATGATATCATCCCTCCAAAAAGTATGGTTCTTTCCTGCTTCAAATATTGCTCAAGACTAATCTTAACAGTACTTTTAATCTAAGAAATATATGCATTTGTTTGTATGGCAACATATTTGTCATTACATTAACACATTTTATACTCAGTGAGCACTCAATATACATTTGTGGAAGGAAAAGAAGTTAGGAGGAAGAAGTAATGGAGGTGGGGGGGAGGCAGAGGGCAAGAGATGGAGAATGACATGAAAAGAGTTGCTCATTTAAGGTATTGTTTAAAAGGATAATTTTAAAGCAAATTTCTTGTTCTCTTAAATTTTTAATCTAAACTTTGACTTCCAAAAGACAATTATAACAATTAACTCTTTAATTATATCTATGGCCTAACAGACCAAAAAATGCAAACAAGGATAATACATGTACCACCAACCCCACCCATAAAACTTTATCTAATAACCTTGAATTCCATTTTTAAAGCCCAATCTTTTAAGTAATGATTTATTTTTTTATCATTTCTAAAAATATTACAGCAGGGGGAAAATGAGACCCAAAAAGATAAATGTTAGCAATTAAAGTAGAATCTTCTATCTTATGCTAGATGGTGCATTTATAAAGCCACATAGAAGATATGAATCATCTTTATGACAATTGTTAAAAGAATCATTAGTACTAGTCTTGCATTAAGTAAGGAAATAAATTGCTTTGCTCAAAATTTATACCAACTATTTTTTTACATATTTGCTAAAGCGAACAACACTTTACTTGCTAGAAGGGCAGCTAAGGATGCTAAATTCCTTGAAGCAAACAATTAATATGCTTCACTACTATAAAACATCTAAGTGTTAGTATAATTAGACTAGATAAAATGTAGAGGCTTATTTCATTATTTTGATTGACCTGACTTGTCAAATCAAGTCAAAGCCATCAAATAATACTTGATATGGACAAACAGTCCCAGGCATGTGAATCCCATTTCATAACCCATTATAGTAGGGATTTTGAACAGCATAAATAAGAGAGTAGATTTTTTTTTTAAAAGACATCTTATATAGCAATAACAATAATAATTTTCACAACAAGAGTTGCTACTTTTCAAAATGACATATTATCTTTTCATCTTTCAACTATACGAGAATTAAACTTTTGATATATTCCTTATTCACATACTTCTTCTTTTCTCTTTAGCCAGATACCTATTAGATATTTATCTAATAATTTACATTATGTCTGCTTTTGAAGAAGAGTCAAGTAAAGGAGACAAAACACAAACCAGTTCCTTATGCTCTTGGATAACGGCAAAATATTGATAAAGGAGACCTATATTTACTGTTTAAAAAAAAAAACAAACAGTTCTGAGGGCTACAATGGAGTTAATTCGTCAGCCTGATGGACCTCTCAAGCAACATGTATCACTATCATTTCTGCATAATTGGCTCTGCTGCATCTGTTCCTGTTTGGAACTGCCTCCACATTGTCACTTTTTAATTTTTTTACAAAAATCCATCCATTCATGTCAGTCCTGTGCTTTAAAATGCTGGTTAGTTCTCCATGCCTACAGAATAATTCTTTATCATGGCAATAATACTCAATAATTTGACCTTAAATGAGTTCTAAGCCCTTTTTTTTACTTCTCCACCATCTTGTTCCCTTACCCAACTAGATAGGCCTCAATCACTCTGGCTTCTCTTAATTCACTATACTCTTTCATACCATTTTTTCTGTTGGAATGCTCTTCACTGCCTCGCAAACTCTTATGCATCTCTCAAGGCCCAGTATAAATGTTATTTCCTCTGTGAAATCATTACCTACTATTCAAGGAAGAGGGGGTTGCTTTCTCCTCTGTTTTCCAAATGCACATTTATTCATAATTATTATATCATGCATTAAATTATTTGTTTACATGAGAGATATTGTAGTATATTGACAACAGTTTGCCATCTAGAGTCAGCCTAAGTTACCTCACCGGGTTTTTATATTAGATGATGTAGGTAAGTACTCAGTCCTTTATATGTGTTTTGCTAAATGAACAAGCGATAAAAACTTTCACTTTCCTCTACATGAGTTGATAACTGAAGGATATCCTTCAAATATATAAAATAATTTACTTTTAAATGAAATGAAAGAAAAAAAGAAAGCACAAGGGTAATTATATGTCTTGGTTTATTTACATGTTCAATGTTAATCTCTATAAAGTAGGGATTCCATATCCCATATACTGACAGTAATGTCATAGAATTTAAAAGTATAACGTCATCCCTAATGACTTTTAAAAAGTTTATTTTTAAGTGCTAATAATGAGTCTTTCATTGGTGATCTCAAGTCTCTTTTTAAACATATTTTTGTTCAGATTTTACATTTTTAATTTTGAATCCCGTCTTTTTCGAAATCTGTGGTTTTGCATAAAAGGCATGATAAGTTATAAAACTAATAAAATACGTTCTTAGCTGGACGAATAGTTGTTACTTCAAGGAGAAACCCCACAGGTGGCACTTTAAAATGAGTAATAAAAGGAGTTTAAAAAGAGGGACAAAACAGAGGATATGAAACCAATCCCCACATCCCCTATCACTAGCGATGAATAAATAACTAAACCTAAAATAAGACCAAGGTAAGAAAATCTAAAATAAGCCATGCGCCCGAAATAAGTGCACTGAAGGGTTACAAGCAGAAAGAATTATTAATTTAAATATTCAATATTTTTGGTTTCACAGATCCAGACTGTAATATAATCTTCATGCAGATTCTTTGAATGTGTCTTTCATGAACAGTTTGGGAAGTTTCTACACGGAGAATTGGGGGGTGGCGGGGGAGGCAAATCTAACTTGCATATACAGGATAAATACATACTTTTCCCATAAATTATATTTGGATGGGGGTACATTATTAAAGCAACATCACTTGAAACAAATATCAGAAAGCAGATTTTGTGTTTTGCAATAATTTTACACTGACTGAAAAGCTACAAAGGTTGGATCATAATCACTGAGACCCAGAGTGGAGCAGATGGATCATTATCTAAGCGCACAGGCTAGACCAGCAGAGCTCAAGCATCTTTCTGCCCTTGGAGCTCTACGGGCCTTGTTAAGTAGGTAAATTTTCTGTATTATTCACCATAAAATGTCCTCACAAACAGCGTTATAAACAAGGACAAAACAGATGTGCACTTATATGTGTATATTCTCTATATACAACATTTCAAATTTATGCCTTGCAAATCATTTAGAGAAAAACTATAGTATAATTCCAGATGGCTGCTTAATTTCATCATGAAATTTATTTCAAAATCTTCATACATTTTACCACTGATAAACTATCATGGCAAAGATATATGTGATTGATTAAAATCGATGTTTACAGCAGGTGGTCAAATTACACAAATCTGCTTTGCTGTGACGCTGTATTAAAAAACACTGCTCATAAAACTAATCTGCCATTTTAAGGAAACATTTCGAGCCAATCCAGTAGCTGTTGCTTTCTTAAAAAATTTGACCATGCCCTATCAATATGCTAATACCCATCTGGGACATAATCCATTAAAATAATCCAAAGATGCCAAATGAAATGAGGACCAGATTCTTTCATTTGATGACCCAAAATAAGCTGAAAACATTTCTAAAGCTTTATTTTTCTCAACTATTTTATGTTAAGTTTTATATTATGTTGGAAACTTGTGAGCAAAATTTCATGCTGACCACAGAAACATCTAAATTCTCTTACACCAGGATTTGTAATATACTTAAGGAAGACTGGTGAATGTTTCCCAATATACCACCTGCCCACTCTAGTTCACAGAACCCAACACTATTTACAAAGATGGCATCTAGGGGATAAATAAATTATGCAGATGATAACGATCAGAAAATAAATGACTCCCATTGACTATCTCATGTTTGGTAACAGTGTTGATGGGAACAATGTAGTGACAGAACTGGATATCAAGATATGCCATCTACAGCTGGCTAGTAATATGCTGACATCAGCTGTGCCACAAGCACAACCAAGTGGATCATTTTGTTAGAATTCATTACTAAAAATAAAATTAAAATAAAACAAATCAGAAGAAACTAAATAAAATAAATTGGTTTATATTTTAAAAGTCATAGATCTGACTTCAAGGAAATACTTATAAAATCTGGATTCCTATCAGAAACTCTGGTTGTTGGGGGTAGGAAAAATGGGTGACCGGTTTTTGAATTTTTTTTTTAGTTTAAATAAATTGAATTTTTAAAAAAGAAAAAAACCAGAAACTCTAAGGAAGTAATTTTTTTAAGTTTTCAAAATTTCATCTCATGGAATTTTTAAAAATCTAGTTAATAAGTGTGTGTGCATAGCACTTATATATATAGCTATATATATTATTTTGGTGTATATATTTACATATATATTTTTTAGATGGCATTTTGGTTTTATCACTCTAGCAACAGTTGATATTGTCACAACACTTGCTGGTATAATTTGAAGTCTTTAACGTTACAGGAAAAAAAGTGCTATTAGGCTTCGGGAAAGACGGATAGGTTATAGTCCATAGGATATGGAACCACCAAATTTATATCCAAGTACAAGATGCTTTGAAGTTTCTTTACCATTTATTTGGCTAACTCCTTCCATTGCCTTTGGGCAACTTCACCTAAATTTAAATATGCACAATGTTGAGTAGGATTCTCTCTTTAAAGCTGAAAATTTGTTTCAGTTCTCATCCATCTAAGAACTTGCAACTTTGCTCTGTCCATCAAAGGAACTCTAGCATTTCTGGTCACAGAGTGGGAAACAATTTATACTCATGATACTTCCTTGGTACCTACAGGGTGAAGACTCAAATCCTCTACTAGGTATTCAAGACTCTTTTTCATTCATTCATTCAACATTTATATTGAGTACAGTTGCATCTGTTACAATGTAAGACTATCTACAATATATCCAATTTTATGACTCCTACTTTATTTTACACCTGGTTCATAAACACACACACACACACACACACACACACACACACACATAGCACTCAACTGGACTGACCTGTCTACTCCTTCCTCAAATACACTCTATTCCTTCCCATTATTGCTGTTTTCCACACACCATTTTAGGCAAGGATGACACTAAGCCAAAACACACAGACTCAGAATCCCTATCTTCAAGAAGACTGCAAGCTTCTAAGGGTAGAGACTTTTTTTGTTAAACTCTTAAAATCACTCTCTCAACAGTTCTCAGTATTTCTCAATAATTACTTATTGGAAGAAGAAATACCTGTAATACATAAGATTATAAGAAGCTAATTTAATATGTTGCATGGGTGCCTTTAAATAAGCTGTACATAATAAACCATGGCACTACTACATAAAAATATTTTGAGGGTTTTATGCAGCATAATATCCCTTTTATTAAACTGATAATAAGAGATACTTCACTTGATCTTAGCCAAAAGACAGAGAAGCAATATAATATCTCCTTTAAATCCAACTGAAATAACTGCTCTGAAAATTGCAAAATTCACAGATTCTCACTGTCAATGTTCATAGATTATTGTTTATTGAAAAGAGTAAAATATTCTTCAAGGCACATTTTTAAAATTCTAAATTTGCTTAACGCTATGAGTAATTATATAATCCAGCATCTCTAGTTTTAAGCCAAATCATTTCTCTATGCTTCTAAAAGTCAAATCTGTCCGATATCCCAGCATGATAAGCAACATCTATTAGTTTGGAGAGGATACACCTGCATGTGTAGTAGGTTCTGTTAAACATTCAGTATTCTCTTTGACAAATGACCAAGAGATTAGTTTATCTGGACACAGAATACCACACTCTGGAACCCAGCAGTACATTGGAATGACCATTATTCTTCCAAAGCAAGTTAACCCATCTGTACAGAGCACACACTGGCCAGTGCTCCTGAATTATCTCTTACCCTCCTTACTTGTGTACAATTTCTGGGCCTCAGAAGGCAAATAGAGAATGCCAACAGAGATCTGTACTCCTTAAAGTCAAAATCAGGAGAGATTAAGCAGGGTTTAAGAATGAAGCAAGAGACTTTAAATGAAACTCTTTAAAAGACATATTTCTTTTCCTTTGTTCTCTTATTAAAAGAGTAATCCATGGAAGTTATGGAGCAAGGCAAGAGAGAAAAGGACAAGGCTGCCTCCACCTTAGCCCTTTTTCCCATGGCTGCTGCAGGTGTTTACTTGACCCAGACTCCCCCATGGCAACCTTACACAATGTTGTATAACTCTTATGACAAAGTCTCTTAAATCACCCAACTGCAAGATTGAAAATTTAATATAAAAAATATTCTAGAGGGACAGTGGAGTAGGTATGGGTGGGTTCCTGTGTGGGTTGGAGGAAAAATAGGTACTGTTGTAAAAAATATCCATGCAGTTTTAGGCTTAAGTCCATCCATGGAACTTCCCTCACATTTCAGTAGGCCATTCTGCCATTCCAAATCTCTGCCAACAACTAATCTACAGTCAGCGTGTGTAAGAAATCGGATGGCAGTTACCTTTGGTGAGGAAGGAGGTACACAGTAACTGAGCAGAGAAGTTTGGGGTGCCAGTCATGTTGTGTTTCTTGATTTGGGTGTTTGTTACACCAGCATGTTCACTTTATGGGAATTCATCAAGCTTTTCACTTATGATTTGTGCAATTTACATGATATATATTTTTAAATTTTCTAAAAATAATAAAATTAAATCTGCTACCAAGTTAAACATCTAACACTTTCCCTACTGTCAAATGACTTCGAGCCTTCTCAATTTCACATTTTATTTGCCAATACAGAAATGGCCTTCATGTTAAGTCCTGAGAAGATAAAATGATGCAACAACTTGAAAATTAATAAAGAAAATATGATACTTTCTGTCCTAGTATTACAAATGATGTATATCATCTAATATAATTAATGTCCACAGTTATGAATCTATTTATTTTTCTTTAAACCACCAGAATAGTACTATAATATCCCAGTATCTCATAAAAAATTCCCCTCCAGGGACAGAACTCAACTTTGGATATCATAGACCATGACTTTTCACTGGGGGCTGTTTCTTTCTCTTATTCACTTCTTTGAAGTTTAGCAAGAACCAGTGTTTAGCATCCATGATCCTCTGCAACACTAGCCATGCTACATGGAAAGAAGAAGGCAATAAGGCAACAATTTCTACACTAGGATTCCAGCCTAGAAAGTAGAAGTGTGATTTTGTTCCTTTCCCTTTGCAGCATCCTGGGCTCTACTAAAGTGTATTGTTAGTGATCTCTCTTTAAAATACCAGTTTTTCATAGCTATTCACTACAGAAGAAATTCTAGTTTAAGATAAGTCCACCTTGTTCCCTAACAAGGGAAGGAAGTATTTATTATTATGCTATCAGCATAAGAGAGATGACCCATGGCAGCTATTTGTATAGCATGCCTGGTTGGCTGGCCACTCATGCCTGCCTCCACTGCTCTCTTTTCAGGGTAAAGCAAGACAGAAAGGAAGTGGATTCTGGATAGAATACTCAGCATTTGAAATATAGAAGCACCCAAGCTCCTCTATGGGTATGGAAGTAAAACATATTTTATTACCTAGGACTGTTTCAGTTATGAGTAACAGAAAAAGGCAAGTCATGGTGGCTTGTGGGAAACAAAGGGGGTAGGGTAATCTATAGGCTTAAGAAACTGAACATTCAAAAGGCTCTAGATCCAGTGCCTCAAACTATATTGATAAGGACTTGGTCTCTTTTCTTCTCTCAGGTCTGCTTTTCTCTGCGTGGGCTTCATTCAGTCAAGCTTACCCAGGGAGTAACAAAATAGCTGCTAGCAGCTCCAGGCTACATTTTCTACTTTCAGCAACCACAGTGGAAAGAGCTCCTCCTTTTCAATAGTTCAACCCTAAGGTTGTTCTGCAAGGTGTGATTCCCACCCTCCCCCGCAAACCATGCTCTGTAGGCACAGGAATTGAATAAAGTCATTGTCTAGGCCTGGATCATAGCGATGTAAGGGTCTAGGTAGGTGCTCATCTCTTTCAAAATATAAACCCTAAAACTGGGAGCAGGGAAAAAAAAAAAAAAAACAATGTAAGAGAGAAAGGTAATGGGTTCTAGGTGAGCAAAAGTAGATATTCAGTAGTAGGTATATTCAGATGAGTATTTTAAAATAAAATGTCAACTTCCTAAGGACAGTGGAAAAAAACACAGTATGTCAATTTACAAATAAAGTAATCACAATTTTGTTCAGTGTCTTGTGCCAGTCTGAATTAATGTTCCTAGTTCACATTGTCTCTGACAAAGACACTAGTCTGCCTCTCCAAGAAGTCTCCTCTGAAGACAAAGTCCCATCTTTCCCTCTTATTAAACTACCTACTTAAGCCCTTTCACACTCAGCCTGTATCTTTCATCCAACTTTAATTCTACTACCATTTAAAATATCCTCCATCATTATTTCTTCTAAACTTTGTCTAAAGCCAAAGGAGTGCTACGTAGAATACAAAAGACAAGACATGATCTATATACAAGTTTACACTTTAGATAAAATTAAGAAAGGAAGTATATATATAATTTCAAAAGAATAAACTCATTCCTCCCAGGGGTCTATTAGTTAAGATACTAGAATGACATGATAATAAGATGGGCTGTTGACATCCTGTGCTAGTACTATATTAAGAAGAGACTTGGAAAAAGGAAAATCTTTGAAAATGTATCTAAAAATAGCCTGCCAATTAGATGCTTTCCACAGAACTTACAAAGGAAAGATTGTGGCCTCTTCTTCACAGATTTTTAAGAACCAAGAGAGATGTTTTAGGTTAGTTTGAATGCTATTGGGCCTGGAGTCAGGAAAACAGACTATATATAAGGCTTCCCAGGCTATAAATTCAGGGACGGTCAAACCACTCAATGATAGGATAATCTACAAATCAGTTGTTATATGAGACATTCAGGAACAGGCTAAGTAAAAAACTTAAAGACAAATTGCAGGGTAAAATCCTGGACTGCTAGAAGATGGAGTCTTTTACCCAATTTTACCTGTTGTTCTCTCTATTTTACTAGTTGTTATATGGTAGATTCTCTCTGAGAAAAAAATAACGTCCAGTATCAAGTATTGTGAAAATAAAATGCCCCATAAAATCTGTATGATGGTATCCTTATTTCTTTAGAGATCTGAACATTCTAAGCTTTCAGGCTTTAGTGTGGTTTTCTAACATAAATGGTTTTCTAACCCTTTAAGACTGACTGCTTCATGAAGATCTAGACTTCCTTTTTCCTCTTGAAGGTTACAATTTTTATATTCATCTTTCTGCCAAATTTCTGTTGATTTCCACTTTTACTTATCAATATTATAAAATAATTTTTAGCCTCATTCTTGACTAATTTCTTTCTCAGATTGCTGTTGGATTTTGATTTTCCTTTTCTTAGAAAACAAACCTAGATTAAGGGGGATTTTTCCTCCTTTCATTCAAAAGGACTTGGTAAAAATTCCCAGCCCAGCAATTGCCATCAAATGATTTAAGCTATTTAATATTTTTTACTATTAGCTAATATTTTAATTTCCTACTTCATCTGCTTGGGTCACCATCATAAGTGAGGATAGTTAGGAATGTAATCCTAGAAAAAGAAGTGTCTCAGAGACAAATACTGGGAGTGCTCATCTAGGTATTGTTTAGAAAGAAAATCATGGCCAAAGATGTGACCTGACCCATTCTGGTAGGTATATCCCTATTGTGCAGATGGATGTATCAGGGTCTCCTTGTCAGATGCCATTGAACATCACATTACATAACTTACTATCCTGTCCAGTCAAGTGAGTTCTTGCATTTCCCATCCCACACTAGGATATGCTATCCAGAGAGCCCAAGATGGGTACAGGGATTGAGCTGCAGTTTTTTAAAACAAAATAAGTCATTTGAGAGGAAACACTTCAGGGAAAAGTTGAAAAAAATGTCAAATCAGACATCTGACTGAACTATCAATATAACGGGATTAAGCAAAAAGGAAGAATTAGAAGAGGCAAAAGAGTAGAACCAGAGGAGAGAAAACAGGTTGAAAAAGAAATTCAGGTGGAGAGTTGAAAGTGGAGTATCTGGAGGAACATCCTTAGCTGGAAAGTGTAGCCAACTTTACAAATGATGTCTGCAGAGTCAGATAAAAGGGAAAGAACAGTTAAGGGGTAGCCATTCCATGCTTTTCAGAGTCTTCAATAATGAGTACTCTGACCAGATGTGGCCTTGAGGAGTCTAATTTTATACACATGCCCTGTGTGTTTGAAAATGTGTGTTTCCTGTGTGTTTGTTTCAATGTGAGTTCACTGCTAGACAGTGATCTGTTCTTGATGTGTGATGAATCAGACATCCTTGCCTGAAATGCTTCAGGACAGACCTGATATGGTGAGGAATGCATGACACAGTGATAAAATGCTGCCCTCTGGGTCAACAGCCAGAACATCCTTCTCTGAGATCAAGTCTCTGTGTCATCTCCTTTTTACCATAAAAGAAAATGGAGTCTAATTTTTGAAGCTAGTAATGAAGTTTGGATTGTTAACATTCCAAGTATTTATTGAACATAAATAACTTTGTGACTCTGCAATTAACTTTCTCAATATTCTTTTTGCATCATCTCTGCTTTTTTCTTCCTTCTTCCAACTTAAAACTTACCAGTGACACAAAACTCACCCCAATTCCTCTATGTCCTTCTTTGATGTAATTGTACTGGGGAAAGGAAATCAGTCATCAGGGGAGGCTGCACTGAGAAGCAATATTAAAGGAAGTTCCTTTTAAAAGATCTAAACCCTGATTACACAACAGGACTACCACAGGTGGCGGTGCATCCATTCTCTTCCAAGACACTCAAAAGTCTAGCCTTCCTCCTCCTGGGTTAGGAAACATGGCAACCTGCAAGACTGAACCATGGTCCAGAAGGAACCTTTAACACTACAGCAATTTAAATGAATTTACCTAGATACCCAACCAGGAGGGTATTCCTGGGAGAGGGTGAGAATGGGAGAGTAGGCACTCAGTAGGCACTCTTTTTCTTTTTTTTAATAATTTGTGTAAGGAATGCTTAATTTGGTTGAAGCTTGTAGTTGGGCTACAGAAAATTTATTTTTTTACAAATTACTTAATGGTCCAAGAAGTCATTCTGCAAGAAAAAGTCATTTGTCACTATATTCCAGTAATCCACTCAGCCCAACTCAACCAGACCAATGGAGAAAAATATCAGAATGTTATTCCCTGAACTTGATATATTTGTAAGAACTTTTTGATGGAAAGAAAAAACAAAAATCAATATAAAATATTCTGTAAGTAAGCTTCTTGCTTTAGAATCTTGAACTCTTCAAACAAAATATGGTAAAAACAAAAATAACAAAACAGTATTGCCAGCAATTAACTAGTGAAAATAGAAAATTCTTATTTGTACAAATGATACATACGAAAGAATGCATAAAGCTAGTCATAACAGGCAGTTTATCATTCCTCCAAAGCTACACCTTTTTTTATTCCCTTCTTCTGATAAGAAAAAGCTTTAGGGGAGACATTGTGTTCAACTAGATGAATGTTGTTTGAACGTTGTTTAAATGTTTTTCATGCAATACAGGTCTTTTATGTAAACGTTTTTCGGAAATGTGCTAAAAGTTTTCTTACAAGAAATTTAACTTAACTCTGTTTCTAAAAATACTGTCTGAAAGTGGAATCCAATCTCAAAATTCAAGAGAATTACTTGTTACTGGTTTGATACAGGCGGGGAAAAAAAAAAAACCCCTCAATTTCAGTTTTAGCTCAGATTATAATATAAAGGAATCTCACTACATTCTTTTAATTTGAGATCATTTCCACAACATATCGGCTTAAAAAAATCCTGCCTTTGCCATCAGTCTCCTTAGCTTGTTTGTTTCTTCTGTCCTATTAACAGCTATTAATGGAGATAGACATTTAATCAGCATTGGGAACTTCAATCAAAATCTTCAAAATAATTGAAAGAAATTAAAGCATATGTGCTTTTTACTTGATTATTTCAATCCATTTTATTTGTGGCTAGTCTTTTCTGTTACATTTACTTTTTCATTTCAATCAGCTTCAATATAAGTATGGATATTGAGTTACTTATATTACTTTAAAAAATATAATATCTACACAGGCACTTTACTAGTTTCTTTACTAGTAGAAAAGCCATTCAATAACTCTGTGAGCTAATATTTATTGTCTCCATTTTACAGATGACATAACGGAGACTATTAAAGAAATTATTTTGTCCAATCTATAGCCAACTCTCTATAGTTTCAAAGTATTGCTACTTTGTTTGAGATTCTAAAGCAAAACAATAAAAAATTTGAATGCTTTTAAAATGTGAGAGGCATTACTAATCACATTAAGTTAAAATAACTGTTAAAATTTCACTTGTCTCAAAAACTGCATCCCCTTTTAGGTGTCATCTCAACTTGCTGTGTCTTTTCCTTACCACTCCTCCCCACTTTTCTCATCTCTTGGTACCTTTCTTTTCATAATGATTTATACTTTGCTTCACCTTCTGTAATGCTATATTTTCAAAAACTCATCTTTATGCATTCTAATCTGTCCTTTCTACTTGAACATCTTTCATCCCCAAATGCCAAATTTCTTCCCATTATAATTTATATATATTATCACTTGGTTAGACTTGACCCTATTTGTCACAATTTTTAAGAAGCCACATCTGTGGCTTCATGTATCATGTTGTAGTGCTCTGTCACCAAGATAAAAGTTATAGTTCACAACTTCTTTAAGTCTGGTGTTTGCAGTTTATGTTGGTGCAGTACTGTGTACACATAACCAAAAATCAATAGGAAGTTAATGGAAAGCAAATATCATAGGGAGAATCAGGCACTATACTTAATGTACTCATAGAGCAAGAGAGAAAACATTTCAAGCAAATGGATAAAAACAAGTTTGGAAAGTTGAAGAAAAAATGTATCACTTGTTTTATATGATGCTTACCTTTAGGGAATCTATAACTTGGCCTTAGGTTCAGTATGCTTTCACTCTCTCATCCTATAAAAAATGTCTGTTTGGAACACCTTGAGGGAAACACCCAGATTAAGATGATTCACCAGGGTGTGCTAGGAGGTTCATGTATCTTCTTATTCTCAGAATTCTAAGAAATGAACTCTCAAAGGCTTGAGTAGCTCTCAAAAGATAGATGTAATGAACAGCTAAAATAGAAAAAGCCAAGTTCTAAGTTGCTCCAGCCACTGACACCTCTATCCAGAGAGGTAGAATAACTCCAGCCTCCTGAATATTCCTATTGACCAAAATGCTGCCCTTTAGAAAATTAAGAATTGGCTTCTAATAGAAAAGGCAATTTTAAATTATAATATGAATTATTCATAAGCATTTCCTGAGCACTTCATTTACGCTCTATATGTACCCACCTTGGTGTTACATATCTCAATTATTCATTCACTGATTTATAAAAGAGGAGGTTGCATAGCACAATGGTTAAGACTATAGGCTTTGGAGTCAGACAGAGTTTGATTCAAAACTGCCTTCAGCCTTCTGCTGTAAAAGTCTAATGCATAAAGTTGTGTGAGAACAACAACAACAAAAAGAATATAGAGTATTTAACCAACTATTTTGTGCACAGTATGTGGACAATAATGTAATCTAATGTTATTATTTCTACCTGACAGTCATATTAAGTTTCCTGTTATCACTGTAACAAACTACCACAAATTTAGTGACTTAAAGCCAAGCTGATTTATTATCTTAGAGTTCTGGAAGTCGGAAGTTCGAAATGGGTCTCAGTAGCCTAAAATCAAGGTGTCAGCAGGACTGCATTACACCTGAGGCTCTAGTGGAGAGCCTGTTTTCTTGCCTTTACCAGCTTCTAGAGGCTGCCTACATTCCTTGGCCCATAGCCCTCTTTCCTTTTCATAGCCAGTAATAGTCTGGCTAGTTTCTCACATCAAATCACTCTGACTCTAATCCTTTTGCTTTCCTCTTCCACATTTAAGGGCCTTTGTGGTTACTTTGTACCCACCCCGAAAATACAGGATAATTTCCTTATTCTAAAGTCAGTTGGTTAGTAGCCTTAATTCTAACACCCCCTTGCCATGAAATTATGCCAACTTAATTTATTCACAGATTTGAAGATTAGCAGGTAGATATCATTGGGGTGGGCCCATTCTTCTGCTTATCACATACTGAGTAGTTAAATAATATTATTTAATTTACTAACCATAACATTTTAAAAAGTTAGGCATAATAGGAAAAGATTGATATTTACAAGATTCCTTTTCAAAATAACCCAGTGATATTAGATAACAACAAAGTCAGCCAACTGTATATGTACAGTTCATTAAACTAAACATATTTTATTATTATTTTTACAAATAAAAAAATTTCTGTGGACAATAATCAAATCCAATTGTAAACTATAGAAATGTAGAAATATGTGATGGTAGATGAATTTTCACTAGAAAATTCAATTTTTTATAATTTTAAGAAGCAATAATACAGGTTACTTGTGAACAAAATTTTTAATTAACCTTTAAGATTAAACCCTTGTGCTAGAAATGAAGGGGAGATACAAAAGTCATAAAAGAACTATGCCTCTTGGAATTTTCTATCTGATCTCTAAGAGAAGCCATTCATTTCCCAAGCCAGTAAGTAGCATGTGAACCGGTTTATATTTAAGTACATTAAGTCTTTCAGAACTACTTTCAGAGTGAGACAAATGTGGACTAGAGTCCTCAGGGACAAGGCAGGATTTCTGAGCAGCTACCTACAATTGTGACTCATTGTTTTCTCTTAAAGCTGGTAAATATTATGGACTCACTTCTCTTGTCCAATCTTGACTCTGAAATACAATTCTAAGTTTCCACTGACCCCCTGAAGCCCGTGCACAAACTCCAAATGTGTCTACAGGCTTGGTGAAAAAGGTCTGTTCTGTTAGAGAATTAGATATGATTAGACTGATGAGGAAAAGAATAAGTTTCTAAGGACAAGGAAGCATCCAAAAATGCCCAAGCACCTCCTATA
The DNA here is from genome assembly GCF_009873245.2 of Balaenoptera musculus. Lineage (NCBI taxonomy): Eukaryota > Metazoa > Chordata > Mammalia > Artiodactyla > Balaenopteridae > Balaenoptera > Balaenoptera musculus. The sequence continues at coordinate 34,466,163 of NC_045796.1, forward strand.
CAATCTGGCACATAATTCATGCTTAAAATCTGTAAGTTCTCCTACATTCTTTCTCCTCCCAGTGACTGAAGGTCTGGAGAAAAGTCTGAGCAATATGAGTTGGATAGCAGAAAGAAAACAAGTCTTACTGAAACAGTGTAAGGAAATATATATAACCAGCTAAGTTTACTTGATAGTTAAAGCCTTTCCACTTAGAATGGTAGATTTCTTAGGCAGGATAATTCTTTGCATTCACTGCATCCCACTGACAAAACTAGACAATGTGTATTATTCTCTGCATTTTAAATCACAAGACTAACACTTATTTCAAGAAGAAAATTAATGTCAAAGGTATAAAAAAAGAACTCGGAAATTTAAACCCATACATTTTTACATTTCTCCACTTTTTTATTACAAGTAATTATAAACTGATTTTCTTTTTTTATTCCACAGGCCTATTGGAACAAGTCTGCCACTTTAACATCTGGCTTAGAAAATATACACAAAAACACTTTATTTCAGTTTCTCAAAGAATCATTCCATGTCATTCAGACTTGAATAGAAGTTCAAGAAGTTCAAGAGAAGTTCCTTCTCTTAATGGTTCTCCTGAATAGTACTCATTACAGTTAACAATGAAGTAAATAAATGTGTAACTAATCATTTAATATCTTCCTCTTCCCTCCCCACAAGAATATGCATTCCATAAGGAAAGGGCAGTGTCTGCCTTGGTTTCTGTTATATGTTCAGTGCCTTATGCTTCTATAGCTGCCCAATGAAAAAATTAAATGAATAACTAAACTCCTTATCCTTGAGATTCACCCTAGATTAATTCTGCATGGATTACCTCATTTTCCTAAGTGTTACTTCCAGCCTTTTCCTATCACCCTTCCAACCTGCTTCAGTCCCATCTCCAGCTCTAGAGTACCTGATACTTAAACTTCCCACACAGAATTTTTTTAAGCCTGGCTCAAGTCTAACCTTCTTCTTAGAAATTATAGAATCTGATATAAATCTGCATTACCAGCCTCTGACTTGACCTTAGCATCTTTCTTCTGCAAACTGACTTCATCTGCTTCCCAGGAGATGACATACAGTTTATACAGTTTAAGGTAGATGTTGGATAACATATCTGATGGTTTATACCAAAATTTTACTAAAATAAGTTGAATACTTTATTAGTTGGGACTCCTGCCTTATAAGCATTATAAACTAATTTAGCTAGGTTAAGCAAGAGAAAGAAAGAATTTATTATAAGGTAATAGTTACATTTCATTAATGCCTAAGGACAGGAATGTAGGCTGGCTTTTGAGAAATGCTGGAACTAGAAAAGTGGAACACATCAAAAACCTGGAAACTTTCTCCTCCCCTCTGCTTCTTGCTGAGTACTAACTTCACCTATTCATCTCTCTCTGAAGGTTACAGAGATACAGTGAACAAAGATGTCCATCCTACAGCATCCTAACGTTGCATCTTACCCATTCAAGTGGCTCCCCTAATTTTCAATTTAAATTTTAGAGCCCAGATTTAAAACCCCATGAACATCCATCTTGATTCAGATGATGGGTAAACAAATTGGTGATGGGTAAACAAATTGTGGTATATTCACACAATAAATACTGTGAAACAGAATGAACTATTGAAACATGCTACAACATTAATGGATCTCAGGAAAATTACACAGTGATATATATAAATGTCAAATCACTATGTTTTATACCTGAAACTAATCTAATATTTTATGTCAACTGTATTTCAATTTAAAAAATATATATTAGACAGTTAAATGAAGCCAGACATGAAAGACTCTATACTGCTTGATTCCACTTATATGAAATACTAGAATAGGCAAAACTAATCTATAACAAGTCAGTGTTTGTTTGGGAGGGAGGTAAGTGGGGGTTTTGACTGCAAAGAGGCACAAGGGTACTTTTTGGATGAAGGAAATGTTCTATATTTGTGGTTTTGTGGAGGTTACAGTGTACATACTTGCCAAAATTCATCAAATTATCCAGAAATGAATGCTTCTGTGTATATAAATTAATGCCATCAATTGTTTACTTCTTCTTAAAAGAGATGGCAGACCTACACCATGGAAAATGGATAACAGTTTTCCCGTTGCTCGGAATTTTGAAAGAAAAAAAATAAAGATTGATAACAAGAAGATTTGAGTAAGAAGTGGTAAACTTCTGGGAATGAGTAAGAGTTTGAAATTATTTGTGCCCAAGTAAGTGCTCACAAACAGGCACCAACTGCAAAGAATTTCCTCAATAATAAAGTGGAGAAAATAACACTTTCTGTGGATATTAGCCACCCTCTTTCCCCAGCCACTCCAGCTTGACCAATGAATGGGCTCGTGAACAAAGTACTCAAGGCATCAGTGATAGAGGCTATGCATGGGTTAAAAAACATGGTCTTCTCTTCAACAAGAACAATTCTGACTGTTATTATTGCTAAATATCAGCTGAGCCATGCCATCAGCTGAGCCTGATGCTAATCCCCTTTTGTGGCACCGTACCCAAGGGGATTAGTTAGCCAGGATGGTCACCCCATCATAGAGGAGGAAGCAACATGTCATGAGAATAAACACGATAGATATGCATATGCCTTCCCTGTCTGCACCGTTTTGTAAGCACCACTACCCATAAGCTAATGAAATTCCTGATTTTCTATTGTGATAGCCACAAAACTTTGCTTCTGGCCAAAGAACACATTTACCAGCAAAGAAAAAAATGAGGAAAATGTTCACACCCATGGAATTTATCAGTTTCATTATGTGTCACATCACTTCGAATTTCCTTGCTTGATAGAAAAAGTGGAATACCCTATTAAAGACAAGTAACAATACCTTGTTCAGCTAGGTGCTATCCTACAATATTTTGTGTATGTTTGGAACCAGCAACCAATATTATGATATTTTTCTCATAGCCAGAATATATTGATTAAGGAACCAAGAATTGGGAATGGGAGTGTTTCTTTCCTCTCCCTGTTATTCTTAGCACCAAATCACAAAAGCTTTTGTTCCCATTCCCCACCTTTTGGCTTTACAGGTTTACAGGACTTAATTCCTGAAGAATAAATGTTTCCACTAGTAGACCTAAACATGATTCCACCAAACTTGAAGTTTAAACCTTGAACTCTTCATGCCACTAAGCCAATAGGCAAAGAAGGGTTTGCTGATTATCAGGGAGAAATATAGTTACTGCTACATAATTAAGGCAGAGAGGATTCAAGGGATTCTCTGGGTTGTCTCTTAGTACACATATGTCCCATGAAAAATAGGTTAATAAAGTAGTGGAGCAAGCCAAAAAAGAAGGGCCAGTAATAACTCCAGCCATTCAAAAATGAAGTTTTGCATCACCCAATCAGGTAAAGAACCATAACCAGCTAAGGTGCTAAATGAGGGCAAATGGAATGGGTAGTGAGAAAAGGAAATTATAAACCCTGACTATGGCCTCTTATTTACTTGTGAAAATGAGGCAGGTAGAAGCTAAGCCTATTTCCTTTTCTGACTTATGATATACATATTTGCATATATCAATCAGTTTGTTTTCTAACCTTCCTATTCTTCTATCTAATATAAAGTGTATTAGTAGAGATTAACCTTATAGTTCAGTCCGTAAGTTATAAGCTATCAAAGGAGAATTGGAATTAAGTTAGAAAAGGAATGGACATCACCTAGGGATAGATAGTGACTCATGGAATTATGTGTCAACCTTTTTGGAGAAAAGGTGAGCTATATGTGGCCAGATGTATATATGGCTATATAAAGCAGAGTTATATCATATTATATAGAAGCATGAAGTTGAATGGTTGTTGTTTTTGAAGTTAAAATATGAGTAGAAAGGCATTTATAGACTTTGAGTTGACAAAGTGTGAACTCTGCCAGACTGTGCTCAACTTGACATCACTCCTGTTCCCACTTGCTCTGGACTGAATGTTTGTGTGCACCTAAAATTTGTATGTTGAAGCCCTAATCCACAATGTGATGACATTTGGAGATGGGGCCTTTGGGAAGTAATCAGGGTTAGGTTAGGTCATGGGTGGGGCCCTCATGAAGGGACTGAAGCCTTTATAAAAAGAGTAAGAGGGCTTCCCTGGTGGCACAGTGGTTAAGAAACTGCCTGCCAATGCAGGGGACACGGGTTCGAGCCCTGGTCCAGGAAGATCCCACATGCCACGGAGCAACTAAGCCCGTGCACCACAACTACTGAGCCTGCGCTCTAGAGCCCACGTGCCACAACTACTGAAGCCCGCGTGCCTAGAGCCTGTGCTCCGCAACAAGAGAAGCCACTGCAATGGGAAGCCCATGCACCACAACCAAGAGTAGCCACCACTCGCCACAACTAGAGAAAGCCCACGCGCAGCAACGAAGACCCAATGCAGCCAAAAATAAATAAATAAAATAAAGAAATTAAAAAAAAAAAAGAGGAAGAGACATGAGATCTCTCTCATTGCCATGCGAGGATAGAGTGTTAAGATGGCAATCTGCAAACCAGGAAGAGCTCCCTCACTAGACACTGGATCTGCTGGCACCTTAATCTAGGACTTCCCAGCCTCCAAAACTGTGAGAAATAAATAGTTGCTGTCATCAAGTCTAAGGTATTTTTGTTATAGCAGCCCCAACTGACTAAGACAGCATTTTATCTTTTGGTCTGCTTAAAGGAGAAGAACTTGAAACTCCATTTCCCAGACCCCCTTTAGATGGTTCCAAGTTAGTCTGCAAAGGGCAAACAAGCAATAACATGCTGAAAGTAGCAAAGAAAAGAAGCATTATTTTCTGGCAGCAGTTAAAGAAATATGCATAGGTAGACATGAGATTCTGAGATGAGGGCTTCCAAATCATCCACTTTGGGTGCCTGAGGCAACATGAACATTAGTAGCCACTTCTTGGGGATTCTTAAGACTCACAGCTTCCAGAGGAACTCTTGAAAATCCACTCTAGGTCTGCTGGCCTCTGAGTCTTGGCTTCCCTACCCTCAATCACCAGCCATAACTATGGTTACATCTGTAATTCTTGTGTACAACCCCTTCCTGTTGAATAGTCAGAGAGGCTCCTGCTTTTTAAACTGAAATCTTCCAATACAGGAAAATATCACAAGTTTGAAATGGCCAAAAAGTAATTGAGAAATAAAAAGAAAAAAAGAAACAAATTACAACCAAAAACCACCCTTGATATCAGTTCTGATGAAACCATAGATCAGGGGATTTTGCTATACAATAGTCCACCTCAAGGGCTACTTGTATGGGAAATAAAAGGGCTATTGTTATCCTCATTTATTGTAAGAAATTATTCGAAAACTTTTTTCTGGTTATGCATTTTTTGATGGGAAAAGGAGGAAAAGTAGTTCACTACATGACTGTGAACTCAAAGCTTTAGTCGAAGGAATGAACCGTCTTTTTGGTTCTTACTCTCAAGGCAGGATAATCCTTCACAGGCATATCTCTCAGCCAGATTTCAGTTAATCTCAGCAAATTTATTATAGGTGAGCTCGTATTACTGTATATAATCTACCACATTTAATGTTGTAACAATAGAATTGAAGTATTTTATAAATTATACAACATTTTAGATCACTGAAAATATGTCATTTAATATCAGAGGGCATCAAATGATGAGTGAGTTAGTGCTCAAGGAAAACAAATTCCAGTTTCCTGCTCCAAGAAACATTTCATGCCAGTGACTAAAACTGGGGGGTTTGTTTCAAAATTAATCATAAAACTAATGCTGATTTAGAAGAGATCTTTATGCATGCAGCAGTTAAGTTAATCTGAACAAAGTCTCACTTCTAAGTATTAAAAGTTCAAAGTGAAAGCTCTCTCTGTTTGTGATTTTATGTTTAGCTTAAAAAAAGATTACTCTCATTTAATAGAAAATACTTGTGGTTGTCAAAAGAAACGTTATGGTCGATTAATGGTGCTGGTAAGAGCATTTAAATATTTCATTGTTACAGAAAACTCATCATTCAAATCACTGAATATTTATTCACTTTTCATGTGTTAAGAACAAGGCTAAATTAAAGAGGTTATTCATTAAATATCTATTTATCTTATAAGGACTAAATGAAGCTTTTCCAACTAAAAATAATCGTGGCCTCTTGCTACATTTTTAGCATGCTAGCAAATGACGTACTGACGTACGAAGAGCTAAATAGCTACAGTGAACCCAATGAGCTTTTGGCAAGAGGTCAAACAACGTTCTATGAAGCAACACTACTGTCTACTATACAATGTGACACCTAAATCTATCAGTAACATAATATTCAGCTTCCAGATAAGTTTCACTGTTGACATATTCCTCTTAGCATCAAGTGACAAGAGAAACGTGTCCATTAAAAAGTTCTGAACTCCAGGCACTCCAGGGGCATGACAACCAAATCTACGTTCAACTAAGCATTTTGGTCAACTGATAAAAATGTAACAAGTGACAACCAGTTGTGGAAGAAGTTGATTCTAAGGCAGTTGCACAGAGGGCAGAATACCTGAAATGGTTCCAGAACATGTTACAATCCAATCTGAAACAATGCATGAACAGGACAAGAGCCAGAAAGTGATAACAACAGAGCAGCTACAGCTGTCAGAGATGGAGCAGAAGAGAAAATATAAGTTTGAGAAAGACTGAATAAAGCTACAATCTGCAAATGACCTCCAAAGAAGCAGAATTTTCTAATGGGCAGAAATCGGTAGAGAAAAGACAAGAGCTGATTATTTTTAGGCAATATTGTTTAGTCCTCTGACAATGTAATGTTATTTATGAGAAAATAATGATAATAATTGTCATTTGTTGATACCTACTAGATGCCAGGCATTGTATCAGGGCTTCTATTTCTTTATCTTATTTAATCCTGGTGATAACACTTCAAGATAGTCATCATGTGAATTTTATAAATGAGGAAAGTAAGGTTCAGAAGCTAAGCAACTTGCCCAAGATCACACAGCTAGCAAGTAAAAGTGACGTGGAGGATAGATTAGGAGGATGTAGAAACTGGCCCAAATGATTCAGAAACTGGAGGTTGATTTTCTGGAGAAAGTGCTAAAAAATAGACTCCTGCATTAAACAAAAAAAGTTCTGGAGATTGTAAATACTGTATTGTTATCATGTTTTTTCCTCAAGTTTGAAAATAAGAATGGAGTCCTCTTCAATTTATAGAGACTGATGATTCAGTCATATGCTACCTCTTCCTATAATTACCTTAGGTAGCTCTCTTTAGCTGTCTTCAGCTACTTTTTAAAATTTCCTTTCTTACTTTGTTTGAGTCAGCCTAGCAGAAAGTTCAGAATATCTACGATGTGTTTCCCTAGTAGTTTAAGAGAAAAATCAAGTGAATAAAAGCATCTGTATACTCAGGTGATGTACTAGCAAACCAACAACTTTTTCTAATTAGCTGTGCAAACTTCAGCAACTCAGTAGCTTTGTTTGTGCCTCATTTTCCTCCACTATAAAGTAAGGGAATTGGACTGGATGACATCTAACAAATTTATCAGCTCTAAATTCTACAGTTTTGTACACCAAGCTGTTAACTGTGGCTGACTCCAAGGAGTGGACACCCATAGGAATGTCTGCCTTTATTACAGCTCTTGTTTTTTTCTTTTCTAATAATATGTAGTACTTTTGTAAACAAACATCACTATAGATTTTTCAATCCATTATTTTGTGATAACTGGCCTAACAGAATTCTATTATCTTTGGTGCATACCACAGCAAATATCCACTAAGTGTCTTTTAGAAGTAATCCTCTGCATACACATGTTAAATATCTAGCAGAGTACCCTCCCTTCCTCCTTTTACACTCAGAGGGGATTGATTTCATTGGTCCTTTCAGTAACTAAATACCCCATTCTTTTCAATTTCGTCTTTTCTTTCCCAACTTTATTTTACATACTCTAACAAGTGACTTGACTGGGCCCCTCACACTATCTGACCAAACTCAGTGTGACTTGAACTCTGAAAAGAAAACCTTTGCATTTCCCTTTTGATCGTTTTAAGGGTATGTCAATCTCTGAATATCACTCTCTTGTTCTAGCAAGAATAAGTCTGGTCGCCACTGCCAGGTCGTTATCAAATTTCTCTTGCTTTTGTGATAAGCGTTTGGGATTTCAACTAACTGAGGGAAGGCTCCCTGAGACTGGGGCTACAGCTGGATTCCCTGAATTATCTGTCCCACATCTCTGTGCATCAATGGAGCTAAAGCCTGACAGCTAGATTATAATGTTGCCTTTGTGTAACATGAAAAACTTTTCTTTTGTCTGTCAGATGTAAATTTACTAGGTCTGGCATCCACAAGGTCATTTTGAGGAAAGAATGCTTTGGAGTGGATCTAGTTTGAGTTTTGAAGCAGCAGTTGTTTTTGCCCTTTTTTTTTTTAACCTGGTGATTTAAACCATTTCTTTAAAAAGAACTGTTCTTCAGGTCCAGAAAAATGACTCAGACAATTTTCCTTCTATTGGTTTCCTTATTGATAAACTATAGCATAGACCCTATTTACTCAGCCACGCAATTTTGAAGGATAATCCAGGACTTGGATTTAAAAAAAAAAAAAAAACAGAGTATCTGGCACCCATTCTCATCCAGTGTTGTAACTAACACAACTTCATCCCATCTAGGTGGTTAGATTTAATATCTCAACTAAAAGGGAGATTGGGGCACTCAAAAAGAGCCCTTTTCCCTCTTATTCTCCCCTTTCACTTTCCATTTCTATTACAATAGCAAATGTTATTGTTGCCACTGTACTGCTAGATATCTCCCACACTGCCTACCTGCTTTTCAAATTTTACCTTTCACCATATTAAAAGCACATTTAGAATCACATTTCTCCCCAACAAATTGCAATGAAGATGTTCTCCAAGGTAGGAGTTATTTTAGTTACTGTATTCATTTCTTGGGTTGCAGTAAGAAATTACTTCAGGACTTCCCTGGTGGCACAGTGGTTAAGAATCCACTTGCCAATGCAGAGGATACAGGTTTGAGCCCTGGTCCAGGAAGATCCCACATGCCGCGGAGCAGCTAAGCCCTTGTGCCACAACTACTGAGCCCACGTGCCACAACTACTGAGCCCACGTGCCACAACTACTGAGCCCACGTGCCACAACTACTGAAGCCCACGTGCCTAGAGCCTGTGCTCTGTAACAAGAGAAGCCACCACGATGAGAAGCCTGCACACCACAACAAAGAGTAGCCCCCCCTCGCCGCAACTAGAGGAAGCCCGCGCGCAGCAAAGAAGACCCAATGCAGCCAAAAATAAATAGATAAATTTATATTAAAAAAAAGAAATTACTACAAATTTAGTGGACTAAAACAATAGGAATTTATTCCCTCATATTCTGAAGGCCAGAGGTCGAAACTCAAAGTGTCAGCAGAACTTTATTCCCTCCAAGGCTCTAGGGGAGTATCCTTCCTTGCCTCTTCCACCTTCTGGTGGCTCCAAGCACTTTCTTGGCTTGTGTACACATCACTCCAATCTTTGCCTCCACAGTCACATGTGTGTCTATGTGGAGTTCCCCTCTGCCTCTAACTTATAAGGACACTTGTGATGGTATTTAGAGCCCAGGCAACAGGCCACGGTAATCTCCTCATCTCAATATCCTTAATTTAGTCACATCTGCAAAGACCTTTTTTTCCAAACAAAGTAACATTTACAAATTTGAGAGATTAGGATTTGATATATTTCAATGATATCTGCCATAGAGGGCCTGGGCCATAAGTAATTTTACTTCTTTGGATCCTTAGAAGAAATATTCACAATTTATCTTGTTAAAGAGTTGATATCAAGTATCTTGATGTTCATTTATATGATATCAACCTACACTGTCCTCTTAATTTTCCTTATCAACCTTGAATATTTGTCCCCAGATGGGGCAGTTGTCCCTAAACTGTCCCTACCTCAGAATGATTTCTCTACCTCCTTCAAATGTCTTCTCTACTTTTTATCAATTCTCTGAAAAACAAGGTTTATTCTTTTGATTAATAAAAATATTTATTATATTAAAGGCTACCTTTATCTCCCTCTGTATTCTGTATTCCTTTTTTTAATCACTTATTTTTTGAGTCTCCATCAGTTTCCAAGGTCTATGAGAGACACTGTTTTTAATCCCAAAGTCCCCTACTCTTAATTTACCCAGGAGTCCTAATAAAGGCTTCCATGAAAACATTCTTGTAGCCTGTCTTGACAGTAAAGTCTTCAAACTAGGCAGGCAGGTGTGTAGAAAGGTATGGCCAAGACTTTGAGGACTGCAAGATATCCCCCGCTGACATACCAAAATTTCAAATACTTTTTGAGACACTCATTATACCCACAGAAGTTCTAACAGAGGACCTTCAGTAAAGCATGAAGCCTGCCAGCATGTCAGTGAATAACTAAAGGTAGAATGGAATAGTTTACCATTTCAACCTGAAGATCCCTTCACCCAAGGGAGGTGCCACAATCAACAGCCTGCCATGGGGAGTGGTTTCTTAAGAGGGAGAAAAACTAAGTACTCAAAGTCCAGAAGAAAGTAACTCTAACCTGGAGATCCAAAAGTTAGCCCAAGCAAGGAATTGTCATATGAGCAGGAGATCCCACTGAAAAGGTAGTTGGTCAGGGAACCAGATGAAAGGAATCTTCCTGTAGAGAAATCAGGAATTATATTGTCAGAAATTTTTCTAAGCTTGTTTTTGTAATTATAAACTTAATGTAAACTTGTGGAAAATTTGAAAAGTAGAGATATGCATTTTAAAAGACTTACAAAAATTATTCATAATGCCCATCACCCAGATAAAACCATAATTAATGTTTTGCTGTATTTCCTCTAAGTCTTTTTATAAAAATACATGTTTATTGTTTATTGTAATATTAAAGTTATTTTATATACATTATTTTGCATACTATTTTGTATTTTTGCTTAATATTGCATGGAGATCTTTTTCCAATTTTATGGGGTAGTCTTTGCAAACATGAGCCCAATGAGTGCATATTACCCTATCACGTAACTTTACCTAAGCATTCTTTATTCTTGGACATTTGTTTTAGATTCTGTGCTATATAAAAAATGCTGCAGCAAACATCTTAGTGCATAATTCTTTACATGGATCATTGATTATTACTATAGTATAAGTACCTAGATGTAGAAATACTGGATCAAGAAAATTAACACTTTTAAGACTCCTGACACATATGAAATAAAAGCTTATATATAAATAACTTAGTATAGTCCCTGGCATATAGAAAGTACTAATTAATGCTAGCTAATTTTTAATAATAGCTTGCCATTTAAAAATAATAACTTGCCACCAATTTATTTCCTATTGTCATCCCCCTTTAACTAGAATTCTGTTTGAAAAATATCTCTGAATCCCCTTTGAATTTTGAGGATGGATCCCAAGCTTTGATCACCCACCAACACCAACTGCCTACCCCCAGGTTCTGTACTGGTTTCAGGTGTGGCACTTGCTATTTCTCAATCTCTCTAAACTGAACATTCAGAAATGTTCCAATGTTCAGGCAGCCCCTCTCTAAACCACATCCATTAGTGCCATGCTGTACGTAGTTTACATTTTGTGAAATTTGGAGATAAGGCAAACTGACCTGATACCCAGAACTGAACAGATGGCACATATATTCACATCAAAATGAGAAGTGTTCTACTTGGTTTGGTATCCTTCAATGAATAACTTTCTACTTTATCTAAACCTTGTCCACTGAGAAACTACAACGGTTTATTTTCTATTTCATAAAGCACTCAGCATATTGTTACTGTGAACATTTGCTTCTTTCTCCCCTATTTTGAAAATGCACTTTTGCTTTAATACATGGAATTGTGTTATAGTTGCCTTGCACTTGAACGTAGGGATGATTTATAAAGTTTTCTTACAACTGTTTGCTCTGCAATCTGAAAAGGCTGACTTTTCATCACTTTTAAAATTGGGAAGGAATTAGATCATTAAAAGGCAATATCATATCCCTTATTCAGCTGTCATGAAGTTCATCTTGAAATACAATATATTTTAAACATATTTTAAGCTTAAGCATATATTCTATCCAAGTATGAGTTTGGTATCGTACTTCATACTATTATAATAGTTCAATATGTTTTGTGTAATTCCATAAAATTCCACCCTAATGTTTCTTAATAATAGCAAAGATTCAGCTGTACTGCAAGAAAAATCATGTCCTCTCACTTAAAGGTTCATCATGAACTTCTCTTGCTTTATTACTAAGTCTATATGTGACCATTATCCAAGTCTCTCAGCACCACTATTCCAAGTGAATTTTACTGTATAACATCATGAGTTATACACATCATAATCACATAATCTTAGGTAACACAAGCAATCAAATTTATTTTCTTCTGTGCCATTCTCCTTCCCACCTTTCACTTTCTTTAATCCAATAAAAATGCCCAAGAAGAACCTTACAAAAGATCATGCCAAGGTTATGAGTTACTAAGAGGCAGGACTGGAATAGCCAAGAGATATTTGGGACCCAAAACTGATGGAGCTGAAGGTCCTAAAATGGTGTCCAAAGTGGAGTTGGAAGTATACAAAGGCCAAAGATCAAAGATGAACTAAATAGCTGATTACAAGTGCAGCAATAAGGTGACCTTGAAATTATAACAACTTAGTCTTCCCTAAGTAACTCCTAAACATTTCCTGCTCTGGCCAGACGGGGACATGATCATTCTAGGACCCAGCAGTAGAAGGCCAGTGAGCCAAGATTAAAATATAATAAACAAACTATTATAACAAGAGTAAAAAGCATGCAGTCACCAAAAAAGAGCTAGTTCCCACATGGATTGGCATAATGCTTCCAATTGTAGGTCATTAGTGTGCTGATGATAAAGATCTTTTTGACCAGAGTGTCTTCTCTCTTTCTAAGTCCTTTTGTGTCTACTTGCTTTTCATCTCTATAATTTTAATTTAAAATAAAATATTTAAACATCAACTATCTATCTATCTATCTATCATCTATCTATCTATCTATCTATCTATCTATCTGATATTGGGCTAAGGAGATAGAGAATACAAAGCTGAAAAAGAAACTCTGTGCCTTTAAGGAGCTTACAAAATAGTGTGGCAAATGAACAAATTAAACAAATAAGTGTAACTATATGAAAAGTGAAGTATTTTGTGCAGTCAGAGGAAGGAGAGATTACATTCAGTTTAAAAGATTCAGAAAAGGCTTCACAAAGAAGTGACATTTGAGAAAGAAACTGGAAATGATTAAGATTTTTGTCAAGTAGAGCTGGGGAAAGAGTAATTTGCTAGCAAATATGCAGTCACTGAATATTTTTGAACAAGAGTGGCAGGCATTGGAAGTCAGAAAGACGTCACCCTCTGTAGCCAAGTTTTGACAAGGAGGCGCTAAGGTATTGCCTCAACATCTTCAGTGGCAATTTTATTCATTCTGAAGGGAGATTTTGATACTCTTTCTAGCACTGTTTAATTTGTCCCAGGAACTCTCACAAATTTAAAACTGGTAATAAATTTTATGGAATAATTAGCCATTCCTATGACAATTCATTCACAAGATCATAGAAATCTGAACAATGACCTGTTCCTAATTGATAACCTTTGGTTATCATTTGGTTGATAACCTTTCTAGAGAACTATGTCTCTTTTCTAAAGCACATTTGTATATTTCTTTAAAAATTATCTACTCACATCTAGCAAGACAGACATAAATATCAGGACTTGAAATTTTCCATCACAGAGTGTAATCTCATATTTTCTTCTTCTTTTTTTTAATACAAAGAATAAAGTTTTAAAGATACAAAAATGTTATATACCACTGAGAAATAATCATTGTGAATACACAACTATGAACATATAACAGTAGGCACATGCTACATGGCTGGTTGTCAATATATAAAGAAAATGCATATTGAATTCTGTAATCATAATTTCTAGATTTGTGTGGTATCAATTATTTATTTATGTCAATTTAAGATCACCATCAGTTATTTCAAATTAATTTCCTATGTTTGATTTCCTTATTTTGTTTTTTTGTTTGTTTGTTTTTTTAATTTAAGGGTGATTTATTTTACTTAAGGGTGGCAGTGGGAATAGTCATAGATTTCTAATACAAACCAAATACAAAAATCAAACAACCATAAGAATAATGAAAATCTAAATATGAAAAGCTAATCTTTTAGGAGAAAAATAAGGAGACTATCTTTTTTTTTTTGCCAATGGTAATGGATATGTAAGGATATTGACAACAACATTGGAATAGCAGAGGAATTGAAAATGCTATACATTAATCAATGGGAAACTAGCTAAATTAATTATATTGCATATACACAATAAAATACCATGAAGAAAGCAAACACATATATAGTCTTTGGTTGAACCATATACCATTCTAAGTGCTCTACATTACATATACTATCTCACAAAATTTCCCAACAATACTACTACTATCCCATTTTACATATGAGACAAGAAGTTAAGTAACCTGCCCAAGATGACACATATATATATATATATATTTTTTCTGTGTCATAATATTGACATTCAGTCCAGTAATCCTCCACTGTAACAGCTCCTTTACTTTGCAGTGAAAATTGATTTGTATATTTTTTGCCTCTGAGTCCTTGTGGGATTTTGTTTTTAAATTCAAACAGAAAGTCACAAAAATTATAATCATCTTCATCAGTTCACTCAGTCCCATGTAATTAATTTTATTTTTCATCTTGACCTTTTGCTAGCACTTTTATGAATTCATCAGTTTTCCATTAGAGTTCTGAAAATGCTTATTCACTCAGTTCAGCAGTATAATCAGTTACCAGAAACCTGTACTTGTCAGTCTTTTCCATGAATTCCTTGAAGATGAAACCCTTTTATAGGAACATTTTTGCAAAAGCATCAGAGTACACCCAGAACTGTCTGTAAATGACAAAAGACTTAAAAATGACCACGGTTAAAGATTTGATGAAAGTTCATAATAATGCCATTGGCAAGGAAATTTATTTATTTCTGAGATATACATTTTAAAGTAATAACTAGAATTATGACTTATAACATTATACCAGAACATATAAGATCTTTAGAAATTTCATGTAATGTCTGAAACATTTATATTAACATATTTCCGTACAAATAACCCAAAGAAAGTTTAGTATTAGTTGTTTTTTTCTGTTTGTTTGTTTGTTTTTTTATACTGCAGGTTCTTATTAGTCATCAATTTTATACACATCAGTGTATACATGTCAATCCCAATCGCCCAATTCAGCACACCACCATCCCCACCCCACCACGGTTTTCCCCCCTTGGTGTCCATACGTTTGTTCTCTACATCTGTGTCTCAACTTCTGCCCTGCAAATCGGTTCATCTGTACCATTTTTCTAGGTTCCACATACATGCGTTAATATACGATATTTGTTTTTCTCTTTCTGATTTACTTCACTCTGTATGACAGTGTTTAGATCCATCCGCGTCTCAACAAATGACTCAATTTCGTTCCTTTTTATGGCTGAGTAATATTCCATTGTATATATGTACCACATCGTCTTTATCCATTCGTCTGTCGATGGGCATTTAGGGTGCTTCCATGACCTGGCTATTGTAAAGAGTGCTGCAATGAACATTGGGGTGCATGTGTCTTTTTGAATTATGGTTTTCTCAGGGTATATGCCCAGTAGTGAGACTGCTGAGTCATATGGTAGATCCATTTTTAGTTTTTTAGGGAACCTCCATACTGTTCTCCATGATGGCTGTATCAATTTACATTCCCACCAACAGTGCAAGAGGGTTCCCTTTTCTCCACACCCTCTCCAGCATTTATTGTTTGTAGATTTTTTGATGATGGCCATTCTGACTGACCAGTGTGAGATGATACTTCACTGTGGTTTTGATTTGCATTTCTCTAATGATTAGTGATGTTGAGAATACTTTCATGTGTTTGTTGGCAATCTGTATATCTTCTTTGGAGAAATGTCTATTTAGGTCTTCTGCCCATTTTTGGATCAGGTTGTTTTTTTGATATTGAGCTGCATGAGCTGTTTATATATTTTGGAGATTAATCCTTTGTCCATTGATTCGTTTGCAAATATTTTCTCCCATTCTGAGGGTTGTCTTTTCATCTTGTTTATGGTTTCCTTTGCTGTGAAAAAGCTTTTAAGTTTCATTAGGTCCCATTTGTTTATTTTTGTTTTTATTTCCATTACTCTAGGGGGTGGGTCAAAAAGGATCTTGCTTTGATTTATGTCATAGAGTGTTCTGCCTATGTTTTCCTCTAAGAGTTTGATAGTGTCTGGTCTTACATTTAGTTCTTTAATCCATTTTGAGTTTATTTTTGTGTATGGTGTTAGGGAGTGTTCTAATTTCATTCTTTTACATGTAGCTGTCCAGTTTTCCCAGCACCACTTACTGAAGAGGCTGTCTTTTCTCCATTGTATATTCTTGCCTCCTTTGTCAAACATAAGGTGACCAGATGTGCATGGGTTTAATCTCTGGGCTTTCTACCCTGTTCCATTGGTCTATCTTTCTGTTTTTGTGCCAGTACCATACTGTCTTGATTACTGTAGCTTTGTAGTATAGTCTGAAGTCAGGGGGCCTGATTCCTCCAGCTCCATTTTTCTTTCTCAAGATTGCTTTGGCTATTCTGGGTTTTTTGTGTTTCCATACAAATTGTGAAATTTTTTGTTCTAATTCTGTGAAAAATGCCATTGGTAGTTCAATAGGGATTGCATTGAATCTGTAGATTGCTTTGGGTAGTAGAGTCATTTTCACAATGTTGATTCTTCCAGTCCAAGAACATGGTATATCTCTCCATCTGTTTGTATCGTCTTTGATTTCTTTCATCATTGTCTTATAGTTTTCTGCATACAGGTCTTTTTTCTCCTTAGGTAGGTTTATTCCTAGGTATTTTATTCTTTTTGTTACAATGGTAAATGTCCGAAATTCTTAACCACCTACATTGCAGGTCCTGTGTATCTAGAAAACATAGTTCACACAATCCTGTTTCAGGAAGTGAATAGCCTCTTGGAAATACCCAGCCTTTCTTAGGCCCAAAATGTTATTCCTGCTGCCATTTTTCACCAGTTCTCTCTCATATTTCATGTTTGGCTCCAGTTCAGTACTTTCTCTGCTCTCCTGTAGTGCCCAAGGCTATTTTGAGCTTTTGTGATCACTCTACTTTGAAATAGAAGTTGACCTGTGGTTTACAACAATACTGTTAAGTAATGGAATTAAGTATTTGTATTTCTCTCCTCTCTCCTGTCTTCACTGTCACCAAGTTCAAACTTCATGTACAATGTTTTACATATTTTTTAAGGGTTAAACTGGAAAACCTGAATCAGTTGGAAAGCAATCCAGCTCTGGGCATAAATTTTCCCTGATGCTTTTAGTTTACTTATTAACCTGGGGAAGCCCCTCTTCCTGAGAGGTTCTATGGAGTTAAGAAAAAACAAAATTAAATACTGTCTTAATTTCTTCCAATACCGCTGTTAAATTTTATACTATATATATAATGACCTCTTAGAATGGCTATTATCAAAAAGACAAGAGATAAATACTGGTGAGAATGTGGAGAAAAGGAAACCCTTGTACCCTGTTGGTGGGAATGTAAATTGGTGTAGCTGCTATAGAAAACAGTACAGAGGTGCCTCAAAAAATTAAAAATAGAACTACCATATGATCCAACAATTCCACTTCTGGGTATATCCGAAGGCAATGAAATCACTGTCTCTAAGAGATATATGCATTCCCGTGTTCACTGCAGCATTATTTACAATAGCCAAGACATGGAAACAACCTAAGTGTCTATGGATGGATGAATGGATAAAGAAAATGTGGTATTTACAGTTGACCCTTAATCAACATAGGTTACAACTGTGCAGGTCCACTTACATGCGGATTTTTTTCAATAAATACATACTACAGTACTAAATGATCCACAATTGGTTGAATTCAAAGATGCAGCACCAGGGACAGAGAGTACTGCCTGGAGAGTCAGCGTCCTTAACCCCTAACTTGTTCAAGCGTCAACTTTATATACAATGGATATTATTCAGTCAAAAATAGAAAGAAATCCTGACATTTGCAACAACACAGATGGAACTTAAGGGCATTATGCTAAGTGAAATAAGTCAGAGAAAGACAAATATTGTATGATCTCACTTACATGTGGGTTCATGTAAGTGAGAAAAAAAGAAACTCATAGAAACAGAGAATAGATTGGTGGCTGCCAGAGTTGAGAAGGGTGGGGGAAATGAATGTGAAGGTGAAGGTGGTCAAAGGGTAAAAACTTCCAGTTATAAGTAAATAAGTTCTGGGGATCTAACATATAGCATGGTGACTATAGTTAATAATACCATATTGTACACTTGAAAGTTACTCAGAGAGTATCTTAAAAGTTCTCACCACCAAAAAAAAAACGGGTAACTGTGTGAGGTGATGGATGTGGTAACTAACATTACTGTGGTAATCATTTCACAATATATATGTATATCAAATTATCATGCTGTATACCTTAAACTTACACAACATTATATATCAATTATATCTCAATAAAGCTGGAAAAAATTTCATATTACAATAGCTACATTATGAATTTAGAACCATTAATGCTAGTCTAGAAAATGACATTCAGAATTACTATTTAAATTAATAAAAGAAATACAAATAATATCACAAAAAGAAAGAAATAGAATCTGAGAGGCCAATTTTGTCATTTTGATTATATGAATTTACTAAAATCAACAATTCTCTGAATTAATAAGGGTGTTGAAGGAGCAAATGTAACTCCTCCCCTCTTTTTTTTCTTTTTAAACCAAATGACCAAAGGGTCTTGTAACATTTAGAAAAATAAGTAAAGGAAATAGTTTCATGGTATCAGAGTGGGTTTTGATTGATTTGATTTGGCTTCATCCTTTGAAGATAAATCCCTTCGCTTAACAAAAATCCTTAAAATGTCACCTGAATTTTCACAAATGAGGCAATGCCCACCCATGACTTTTTTTTTTTTAATTTAATTAATTAATTAATTTTTGGCTGTGTTGGGTCTTCGTTTCTGTGCGAGGGCTTTCTCTAGTTGCAGCAAGTGGGGGCCACTCTTCATCGCGGTGCGGGGGCCACTCTTCATCGCGGTGCGCGGGCCTCTCATTATCGCGGCCTCTCCTGTTGCGGAGCACAGGCTCCAGACGCGCAGGCTCAGTAGTTGTGGCTCACGGGCCCAGTTGCTTCGCGGCATGTGGGATTTTCCCAGACCAGGGCTCGAACCCGTGTCCCCTGCATTGGCAGGCGGATTCTCAACCACTGAGCCACCAGGGAAGCCCCACCCCTGACTTTTTAACTTTTAAATTAAGTGAACACTCGTAGGTCCCCATCTTACTTGACCTCTCAGTCACTTCTGACATGGTGACTGTTTCTTCCACCTTGAACTTATTTCCTCTCTCACCTTCCAAGATTCTGCTATGTCTTGGATTTATTCTTACTTCTATGGTACTCTTCCTCAGCTTTCCTTAAGTTTCATCTTCCTCCTTTTCTCTGTAAATACAGGTTTTTCCCAAAGTTTCTTCATTTGTACTTTTCTGATTCCTATTAACCCTTTGTCCTGAAACATCTTAGCCAATCCTGTGATTTCATCTGTTCAGCAATGAGTTTCAAATCTATATTTGTCTCTCAGATCTCTCTCCTGAGCTCCAACCCATATATCTATATGTCTATTATACATCATTCATTTCTAAAGCAATAGATCCACAACTGAACTCACCATTTTTCCTACCTCTTTTTCATACCCACTCCTTCAAAACTCTCTGATGTGCATCATTATCTAACTATTAGGCTGAGCCAGAAACTGAGCAATCAACTTTAACCATTCTATAATTTCCATCCCCTATTTAATTTTTCATGCTGTCCTATTGATCTAACCTCCTTAGTATCTCTTAAACCAACCCCATTCTCTCAGCTCCTACCACTGCTGCTTTGGCTCACGCACTCTCCACTTCTTACTTGCAATACCCAATAGCCTCCTAACAAATCTCCCAAGTTTATTCTGAAACTTCTCTATCCACATTTCATACTGATCCTAAAGCTGTTATTCTTAACTGAATGACTAGAAGAAAATCACATAATCCCATCTAAATGATAGGAAAGGAATAGGGTGAAAGAAGAGAGTTTTCTTTAATTAAACAAATCATATTACTGATAAAGTAATTTGGAAAATCTTATTGGAGAGTAATAATTTTTATTTTGAACTTTAAAATCTTTTAAAGGAGGCCATATTATTTCTATGTATATTGAAAAAAAGCATGTATTTTAAAAGGAAAGAAAGGAAAATAAACTATACTGAATAAGATTCTTCAGTGGGTCCACGTTATCCTTAGAACGAAGAGCCATTTGTTTAGCATGTTTTATAAGGTTCTCAATGATCTGGCTCCTATTTATCTCCCCTCAGCTTCTCATCAATGGTTACTAAACATAAATACTATATAGAGCTACAAGTGATAAAGAGCTATTTGATGCCTTAATATCTTTGCACATGCTATTTTTTCTATTTGAAATACCCAGCCTACAGGTGTGCACACAGACACACACACACACTTTTCCTTCTGGCTGGTATCTTGTTTTCCTTCAAGAAACCCATCAAGTATAACTGCCTTTAGAAAATCTTCTTTGACAACAAAATAAATTACTTCTAGTACAAAAAAAATGCCTCTAAGTCTCTGTTCTCATCTTTAAATATTGTGTGAATTCCTCTATTACATTACTCATCACACTGGAATGAAATGCTTGCTTTCCTTATCTATATTCCCTACTAGACAGTGAGCTTCTTGAGAACAAAGATTACATTTTTCATCCTTATATCCCCAATATCTAACCTACTATTTATTAGATGTTTTCTGAAACCACTGAGACTTTTTTAATGTTTTAGTAAATAAGAGGTAGTAAACAAACACCTTAATACAGATTTGTTTTGAATATTTCATATGTGAAATTCTTTAGCTTAAAATATAATACCTCCATAATATTCAGAGAATAATCATTAAATGACTAACTCCAGTCTACAGATTATGTAACAGGGAAACTGAAGTCTAAAGTACTCAATGAAAGTCATTAAAGATAAAATAAGACATAAAATTCCACATTTTTTTAATTCTGTAAAAGTAAAAGCCAGTCAGTTAGTTAAATTAGGCTTAGTTCATTTGGTGATTTTCTCTTTAATTGGCTTTAAAACTCAAATTTATAAGCTTACTAACAAAAGAAGACAAATTACTTCCAGTAGACAGAATGTAAAGAAATTTGGTGAATGCAAACTAGCCTGAATAAATTATACTGCAAATCGTTCTGGGAAAAAAATAGCCCATTTAAGGAAAATAAACTCGCTATTATTAGCTAAAATGGTCCTTCAACGTCTTTATTATGTGTATTAATTATTATACAACCAACTAGTTAGGTCAGCTTAGATTTGTTCCTATTGAACATACAATTAAGAGTTACCATGAAATTTGAGCATACAAATAATGATGTATTCATGACCACCCTGAAAATACATTTAAAACATTTGACTGCCTGCCAAAGTTGTTTATCATCTCATGCTAAAGAATTGCACAGGGAATTGAAGAAATGAAAACAGCTTTTGTTTACAGCTCACCTGGCCTGTTACACAATTACTGTATACACAGTGTGTAATCAGAATCCAGGGTAAGATAACAGCTTTGCTGCCACAAACACAATCAGAGAAAAGAGTCACCTCCAGGTCTCACAATGCTCCCTGGCCATGGCCAACACTTGGGCATTCAGGCCACTGGTACCCAACAGGCTATAAATCAGGGCACAGAGCATAGAACCTTTAGTGTATTATTCAAGGTCAACTTTGCTGACTTTCTGTGGTATCCCTGGACCTACTTCCTTCATTGTCTAACCCTCTAATTATCTACTAGGATCATTCATTCTTCCACTCATTCATTTATTCTTTCACAAAATATTTATTAAGTTCTCACCTTGTAGAGGCTCTGTGTATCATACACAGTACATGGAGAATTCAAGATGAGGAAAAACGATCAAGGTTCCTGCCGTTATGGATTTTATAGTTTATCTGAGGAAACAGGCATTATTCACTTAAATAAATATAATTCTTACCAAGTGTCATAAGGGAACAATATATAGGATAATGAAGACATCTTATGAGGAAGTGAGAAAAGGATCTCCTTTAACTCCTCTTAGTCTTACTTACTCCCTTGCTCAGAAATTGTCTAGTAGCTGTCCATTGACCAAAGCCTTATTTTTCAAATATCTTCATGACTCCATACGTGAAACATGAAGATGTTTGAGAAATATTTTCAAGTGACAGGGGTATTCCTCAGATGTACCTAAGTGTTTTTGAAATATTTTAAGTGTATGCCTTTAAATTCCATATATATTTTCAGCTTGTGTAATTTCTTGGAGTAATAATTATCATAAGCTTATTGTCCATTTTGTAAATGTAAAAAAGAGATCTTTTGGTCAGTGAATAGACTTATAGGAGCTTTTGGGCCTATTCTATTTATTTATGGCTGTGTTGGGTGTTCATTTCTGTGCGAGGGCTTTCTATTTGCGGCAAGTGGGGGCCACTCTTCATTGCGGTGCGCGGGCCTCTCACTATCGCGGCCTCTCTTGTTGCGGAGCACAGGCTCCAGACGCGCAAGCTCAGCAATTGTGGCTCACGGGCCTAGTCGCTCCGCGGCATGTGGGATCTTCCCAGACCAGGGCTCGAACCCGTGTCCCCTGCATTGGCAGGCAGATTCTCAACCACTGCACCACCAGGGAAGCCCGGGCCTATTCTAAATGTTGAAGCTTTGATGGAGCTGTCCAGAAGTTATGGTGAATATGAAAATTTAGCTAAGACTCTTTTCCATTAGAGTTAGACAGGAGAGAAAAAGAATAGTTTCAAAAATCTCATGGTTATCTTGAAGGATAATAATAAAGTTATCTTGTGGGAGACAATTACTGTGCACTAAAAATGGCCCAGCACTCACACTACCAAGGTAAGATTCCGTCATACCAGGATGATATTTAAAGCATCAGAAACTGTAAACCAATATCCACTGTTTAAAAACTTGAGCCTGACTGGTTTTGCATATGGAGCAAATTCTGTAAAAAATATTAATTTGACAACTGTCAGTTCCACATATTCAGAGTTAGTGTCACATGAACTGTCAACCACAGTCTGGTTGAAGAGGGGTTGGATATACTCTGGGGAACCTATCTTATCAGTCTGCCTCACATCATTTTTTTTAAATAAGGGAGCTGACAAAGTCAAGGGCAAAGTAAGAGCTACAGAGTTTACGAATCTCTCAGATTAGGGTTTTACTGCTTAAGTACAGATGCATCCTTGGCTTTAAGATTCCCCCTTTCACTAGCACAAACTCCTCCTTTCCTAGCACCAGGGAATGATTTTGCCACTGAGGACAAAGGTCAATAACATGTTCTAATTCAGGACACAAAGAATTTTCCTGGGGGACCAAAGATATGATGCTACTTTCAGGTAACAGGGATTTTCCCAATTTTTTCAAGATTTTAGACTTGAGCATTCCACCTCATGGGAGAGTAGAAAAGGCAAAGAACAACAAAGCAGCCTTTAGCCAAAAAGACCTTAGAGGTCAGGTGTCCCCTCTCAGAGCCACAAGTTCTTGGAGCTCTTGCCATGCCTGCCTCTGCCCAACCTGTCTGACCTACCTGACTTTGTGCCAGTTCAAGCCTTACAGATCAAACCACCTGTTTAGTCCCTCCCCAGGACCTTGATCTATGCTGCTGACTGCAGCTTCTCAGCCCCGGCAACAGGCTAGGCCAGCTCGTTAGCCAGAACTAGGGTGCTGCTGGCCAGTCCAGTGCTCCCTCCTGACTCCTACGGCTTCTCACCCACCTGAAGCTGTCAAAGCCATGGGCACAAGCTAGGTTTAGCTTTGAAAACGATAAACACATACACAGTCACTGCTTTCTGCAGAGTCTTGCCCTGGGCATTCATACTTTATTCTCGCTTGGATCAGCTCAAAACTTCTCCTGAAAAGACTCCCAGTTTGTGTTTTGTACCTGTTCTTTCTGACAAGGTTATTTTTTTTCTGCGTATTACCATACTGCTTTATTTTTATTTACTTATATTTGCCAACTCCTGGTGAAGGTTTTCTACCTCAACTCCATGGAATCGCTATTTAAATATCCTAAAATTATTAAACTACCCATATCCATCCTGTCTAGCACAGTGGTACTGCAATAGCATCATTTGTTTTCCAAAGAGTTTTGAGACTGTTACCTTGATCACATGTCAGTTAATATTAATTGCGGTTTGGAGATGACAACGATAAAAATGCAGTATATTTAGCAGATATAGCTTACTAAACCACATTCAAAATTGGAAAGTACTATACTATCCAGTGTAAAGTGTTACTTCCCTGCATGAGTGGCTATTTGCAAAGCTGATTTACAGTGTAGCAAATAAGAAAATGGGATGATATACAGCAGCAGAGATGCTGCAAGAATTGCCGTGCAGGCACTGTTCGCAAGTACTACCTACCATAAATTCTCGCAAGATAAAGTGTATACCAGAGGATGCAATGAACCATTTTCTTTATACTTTTTCCATTCTGCCAGAACTCTAAAATTAAAATAGGAAAAGTGAAAAAGAGCCTCTACTTTGAAATCAGAGTGGACAGCGCTAAAGAAGAGATGTGACTTGTTCCAACTCTGGATGGACTTATGTAACCTTGGGCAAGACTGAATCTCAAAATTCTCAGTTGCTTTCTTTTTTATTTTTATTTTTTTAAGGAACAATTATCTTCTCTATCAATGTGAGGATACTATAATATAAAATTGTCATGTGTCACTAAAAAATGGTATATACATGTGTATGTGATAAAACTATATAATTTGACATGTGATATATAAAAAATTCATATGAAATAATGTCATAAAAGAAATACAGTGGTTGCATATACCTGGTTACTATATATGCACAGGGCAAGTTTGCCACTACTCCAGTTCCTGATATTATGAGCTCCCCAATAACGTGAGAAGTCTAATTATAGGTAGGTAAGGGAATTTATTATCTTTTCTATTTACTTTAAAGAAGGGAGATAATTTTTGAATTATTTTTAACTAGCAATATTGAAAGGGATACAAAAGCCAATAACTTGAAAATCGGTCTGAAGCCAGCAAAAACATACAAAACAACAGAAATGCATAGCAATCAGATATCATAGAGTCAATTGTTTCTCAGATGTCCCTGATATGTCTTTGAAATGATCTTGATAAAAGAAACAACCAAAGGATTTTTTCCCAATCCAAAGTGATAAATTTATGATACATAAAAGCTATTAATACTAAAGATGTTGATGAACTTTGATGCTCATTTATATTTTAAACTTTTTATAATAAGGATATAAATAATTCCACATATTGGGTAGAATTTTTTTTTTTTAAGTTCCCAGGCAATAACAACAAGAAATTTTCATTCTTATAGCAACATTCCAAACAAATCTGAGAGCTTTTCAGGATATTTTGCAACTAAAAAGAGAGAGTAGATAAATGAAATTAAAAATTACTTCAGGCTTTCTTCAAAAATCAGTGAAGCTTGGCACATAAAACGTATATTTTAGAAGTAACTTATTTGGGAAAGTCCTACAAATATTAAATGCCTAATATATACCAGTCAGAATGTTAGACATGGGGGATATATTAGTTTAAAAGATAGCCAGGTTCCTACCTTCATGGAGCTTACACCAGTAGGAAATACACAAATTAAACAGATAATTACCAGGGTTGAATAAATAATTATAGGGGTACAAAGTGCTGCAAACTGAGTGGGTGAAATACATATATGATCACTACACAGAAAGTAAAGTTTTAATTGGATGAAGAAAGAGTTAATAATAAAGACTATGAGTCACTTGAGATTCTTGATTCATGAGATGAGAATTACACCATTAGGAGAAAATAAAGATCAGCATCAGTGAGTAAGTGAGACTGGCCAGTTGGGTGCAGAGACCTTTTCAACTTAGATAGCATTTGAGTCTCTTCTCAGCAAGACTTGTAAGAGTTTCAGAAGCACAGTGAAAAAGCCTGTTGTATTCCTAGGTTTATGTTACTATGAACTCCTGAAATTTAGTGATTACAAGACAGAGCAGACATTTCCTGGACACTGAAACTTACATGTAGAGTCAGTTGTCTTTAGTTTATCATATTTATCTGAAGTTCATAAACTTGATGCAATTTCACCCATTAAAGCAGAAACAGAAGATTATTTTTTCCTAAAAACTGTTAACCACAGTTTTTTATATTCTAACTAACATGTAAGGAATGAAATAAAAATTCATATAAATTTTTAAGATATAAGAAGAAACTTAAAGACAACTACCTTCCCAGACACTCCCCAAATACAAGCCTATGCACATAACTTCCACAGGGACATAATTTTACTCTCCTCTGACTTTATTGAAACTGTAATCAAAAGGTTTTTGGGCAGAACTTTTCAGTGTATATCCTAACTTTGCAACTAAGTGGCTTTTTGACCTTTAACAAATTACTTAAACTTTTTGAGTCTTGGTACCTTCATCTGTAGGGATGGAATTAATACCTCCTTGACAGATTTGCGAGATTCCAACTGTGAAATGCTAACTCTTACCTAAAAGAGAGAAGGTACTCAATAAAGTTTCCCAGTTTCTTTCTTTCCCAGCTTCTATCCTTCCCACTTTGCTAAAACTAAGCAAGAGAAAGGAAAACAAAAGGAGAGAGAAGAGGAAACTTGCTTCTCTTTCCAACAAAGCTGGAATCAGAATAAAAGATGACTTCTAGGCACAAAGAGAAATTAGTGAAAACAAATTTGCATTTTAGCTATCAAGTAGTGATTGAGTAGAGAACTTCTGCCCCTATTTCAGTGACAAATACAAAAGAGGTGCTTAATAATTATTAAATTAATTGAAGATAATGAAAAGAATGACTGAACTGAATGCCTGAACTGAAGGAATAAATAAATGAACAGAGTGACAGCCATCTCAAAGGGTCTTTGCACCTCTACAGAAATATTTTTTTGTTGCTATTTCCTCTTAGATCAGTGGTTTTCAACCCTGGCTACATAACAGAATCACCTGGGCAACTTTTAAAATCTCTATGCCCAGACCAATTATATCAATATCTCAGAGGAGTATTAGTATTTTTTGAAATCCCCCAGGTGATTCCAAGGTACTGTCAAAGTTGACCAGTTAGAGGTTCATTTCTTCTATACTAGTCTGTGTCCCACCTTTTATATTATTAACTTGATGACAAACATCACTATTCTTTTCTAACCCAACTATCAGTGACTTTGAAGTTTCTTCTTGTATCTTAAAATTTTATATGATCTTTTGAGGTAATAATTAATTACTCTATTTTATCTTAGCTTTTACTAATAGATAAGGATTAAATGATGCAGCCCTCGTTGGATCTTAGGCCTTTTAGTAACTAAGCCGGACGGGGAATGGTTTTTAATAACAAAGACGTTACATAGATTTGAAATGGATTACAATTCTACAATTCTAGCTGAGCAACAGAATTACCCGTGGAGTAAACTTTCCCTCTCTTCATCTCTACCCTTCTGTCTCAAAAATCCAGCCCCTCTCCACACACCAACTGAAACAGAACTGCAACTGGGACTTAGGCATCAGAATGTTTTTTAAAACCTAGGGAAACTTTCTGCAAAGGAGAAAATTGTTCATATTCCTGTATACAGGTGGCTACCTGCTCTAACCTTCAACACAATTGGCTCCAGCGGTCAATGGCTAAGGCAAAGCCCAGTAATGAGACCCTCACGTAAATATCCTGATGGTTTCTTTTGAAATGGGTAGGATTTCTCCCTTTTGGAGAAATCCAAGCCCTTAAACTATCACTAATGTTCCTGGGGAAAGGTCAGGCCAACATTTTACCTATGCCCTGGTCTGGACAAGTAGAGCCTTGTCACAGCACACCCTCCTTAATCCCAAATTTCCCATGTAATTCCACATTTTTGGAGCCTGACACTCTGATAGAGTGAGGCTGTCCATTATTGGGGCTTTTATTGCATTTATAATTAAATATCAATCTGTTTCTTCTAGAAAGCATAAGACTAGCAGAATACTAATCTACATAGACACATTACTGTGATTACATCTTGGACATTTGCTTTTTCTTTATTCTTGATACCACCTTTCCCCACCTCTCCTCTTCATGATATTTATCCTACATTTCCACTCCAAGAAAACTACGTTAAAAATATAATACCTATCCTACCATATTTTATATGCATAAATACATACAGATTTTTTGCATTATTTGCTACAAAACCCCAAAATCTTATTATACACACTTTTCTGCTTTTCCTTTTCACCCAATAATACCTCATGAAAATTCTGCAAAATACCTTGATATAGGTCTAATTCATTTTTAATAGCTACAAAATAATTCATTATATGCAGCTACCATAATTCAACCATTATAATGGATATTCATTTTCCTCCTGATTTTTATTTTTATTTTTTGCTTAATTAAACATCCTTATATATTCATACTTTAACTCTATGGTTTAAATACCCAGGATGGGATTGATAGATCAAAGGGTATATGAGGTATTTTTGCTTTTTTATTATAATAGCTCTCCTAACCCAAAGAAAGCAGTAATTCATATATCCACTAGCAATTTTTGAAAATATGCTTTTCTTTATACTACTAAAAGCAGTAGGAAGATATCAGTCTTTTTTATTTTGACCAGTATAATCAGGGTATAACGACAACTCATTGTTAAGTTAATTTGCATTTCCCTGACTCATAGTAAGTTTAATTATTTCTTTTTTTTTGTTAACCTTTTAGATTTGCTGTCGTATGAATTGCCCATTCATGCCCTTTGTCCATTTTTTCATTTGGAAACATACCCTCAATGATTTTTTTTAAGGGATTTTTAGTGTTTCATTATTTAGAAAAGAAATAGATTTCAGCTGTGTTTTTGGTAAATGGGGTTTTTAATTTGCAATGTCGTTTTTTTCTGGCTTATTTTTTAAGTTTTGTTAGAAATCCATATATTTATTCTCTTTTAAGTTTGTTTTATAATAAATCATGTATAAATTCTGGTGGCAGATTTCCTGATAATGAATCACCATTCATTTCTAAAATAAAACCTTTATCATAGTGTATTAATTCTTTGACAAATTGTAAGATTCTTTTTCTAATATTGAATTCATTTTTTAACCTACATGTTAAAATGTCAGATTGATCTAGAATATTTTCTCTACTTAAGGGATATAAAAATGTAACATTTATGGTCATATACCATAGGTAGTTTTTGTGTGTGTATATATATATATATATGTATATATATATACACACACACACATTGTTTTTTTCAAAACAAGTTCTTTTTTCCTATCAGACCTATTCAAAATTGAAAGTGGTATACTAAGGTTTCATTATAAATATAAATTCTACTAGATTTTAATTTATTTTCTAATAGATTTTAGTTTATATATTGAGTTGCTATCTTTGGTACACAAAAGTTTATAATCAGCATATCTCCTTCATAATAGTAATTTTATTATTATATAATGTCTTTCTTTATCCTGATTAGTGCTATTACCTTTAAACTTCAACTTCTCTGATATTTATAATGCTACTCCTGCTATATTTTATTTAAATTTACCTTGTATCTCTCTGCTCATCTCTTTGCTATAATGTGTTTCCTATAATGTCAGTACATAGCTGTGCTTTTTTTAACTTCAATTTGATGATCTCTTTTTTTGTAAAGGGAGATTTCAGTCAATTAACATTTAATGTAATGACAGATATAACATTTCATTCCTTATGTTACGTCAGTTCGGCTATAGTGCTTATTTTAAAACAGGAATTTTTCCAACATGATTGACATATTAGGGGACAATTTGGACACAAAATAAATTTTCTGTTTCCTTATGAATCATTTCATAAATATTCTCAAAAACCCTAAGTAAAGGCAGAATACTGTACTGGCTGAACAGAGCCACATCATAATTAATACACAAAATACACCATGCTCACACTTGAGACATATGTTGACTACATCAGTCCACAGTATGTGTAATCCCACATGGTTCTGAATTTCTATTATTTTGAATTGATGAACTTCTCTACATTAAAAAATACTCTTTTGGGGCTTCCCTGGTGGCACAGTGGTTGACAGTCTGCCTGCCAATGCAGGGGACACAGGTTCGAGCCCTGGTCTGGGAAGATCCCACATGCCGTGGAGCAACTGGGCCCGTGAGCCACAACTACTGAGCCTGCACGTCTGGAGCCTGTGCGCCACAACAAGAGAGGCCGCGATAGTGAGAGGCCCGCGCACCGCGATGAAGAGTGGCCCCCGCTCGCCACAACTAGAGAAAGCCCTCACACAGAAACGAAGACCCAACACAGCCAAAAATTAATTCATTAATTAATTAATTTTAAAAATAAATACTCTTTTAACATCCAAAGATGTCTAAGCATCCAGGTTCAAAAACCTGTAAGCAGAGCATGTAAAACAAAAGCTTCAAATATTGAGGAAAATCTTGAAATCTAGTGTTCTGAAAGAAACAAGGGACTATGCGTATCTCCCAAGCAAGAAGCATAAGGGAATCCACATGGTGGGCCATCAGAGACAACTCAGCAAAAATAATGTCTATGCCCCGAATGACTTCAAATGCTGTGAAAGTCAGTAAGAACAAAGTCTAAAGAAGTAGAAAAAAGTTGAAAGACTGTTGAGTATATGAATTAAAGACCAAATAGTATAACAACTATGAACAACCTTTCTCACAATCAAAGAGAAAGTACCATTT
This sequence comes from Balaenoptera musculus, assembly GCF_009873245.2. Taxonomy (NCBI): domain Eukaryota; kingdom Metazoa; phylum Chordata; class Mammalia; order Artiodactyla; family Balaenopteridae; genus Balaenoptera; species Balaenoptera musculus. The sequence goes on from NC_045796.1 coordinate 34,496,878, forward strand.
ATATACAAAGACCTCAGTCACCCAACCCTGCAGCTCATGGGTGTTTTAACTTGTATGTGTCTGTGTGTGTGTGTGTGTGTGTGTGTGTGTGGGCTTCTGAGTAGGGGAAGTAAAGATGGGGAAGGAAGTAGGATGGAATAAGAGCATCTCTGCTGAGGGAAGACTTGCCATCTAATTTTTAATAGTAGTAGTAGAGAGATAAGAAGGATATGTATTTGATTAAGAGTCTCATTAACATAATGATTAAAAGTAGGAAAATATAGAACATAGCAATTAATACGAATAAATAATGAAATGAATCATAACCCTCTAACCACCAGAAATAAGGAAAAGAGAAAAGAAGGAAAGAAAATGTAAAATGCAGTCAGTTCTTTAACTCAGCATATTAATTCCTAAAAATGACTGTCTTTTGCAAAATCATGCAATTAAAAGGCTTATGGGAATAATGGGGTTGGGAGTACAACACTCAAAGACTTTGTCAGTGACACATTAATAAAAAGATCGGAACCTAATAAAAATGAGGGACAGTTTTTCCCTCTTCTATATGCCGCCAGATAAAACTATTTAAATGTTTTTACTTTTTTTCTCTCTTATCCATTATAAGCTCTTAGGTTTTGCTCAAATAATGTTCTTTTGGTTGTGGGCTAATAGTCAGTCCTCATATATCCTTTCAGTTTCAAGACTCCATAATTAACACTACCTTAACAGTCCAAATCAGTAGGATATTATTATCCACATAGACTTAGCTATATGGTTCCATATCCTCCTCTCCTCTCCTCTATTTCAGTGTCTCTCTTCTATTTTACTTGTGATTTGAATATATTGTTATCTCAATTATTTTCTTCTAATGCAGCATATACTCCATGGTTTGCATAATCATAAATATCTTTCCTACACTCTGGAATATGGGTATCTTTCATGAGTGCATTAGGATTCTTGGCTTGAAGTCTTTCTCCCTTCAAGATGTTATTCCACTCTCTTCTATATTACCTTTTATAGATGAGAAGTCCATTTTCAGATTCTCTTTCCTTTGTAAGAATTTTTTTTTTCTTTTTTTTGGATAAAGGCTTATAAGGATCTTTTAAAAAACATTTTACCATGAAATCCTTAGGTGCATGTATTTTCTCATCAATTTTACTTGAACATCATTAAGTTCTCTTGGTTCTCTCTTCATCTCTAGGAAGTTTTCTGCTGTTGGTTTAATCATTTATCTGGTTTTTTTTCTCGTTCTGGAACTCCATTTCTTCACATATTAGTTACCTTCCAAATGTCCTATGATTACCATAAATCTTTTTTTAAAATGTACACACTGAGATATTTCTTTCCTTTGATCTTTCAAGCCACTAATTTTCAGGTCATCATATTCATTAACATATACTTTAGGCATAACAGATAAACTCAGTTGCTTAACACAATTGCAGTGTATTCCTTGATCGCATAAAGCATAAGTGGTAAAAGTTGGGGTGGGGGTGTCTGCTCTGCTCAATCAAGCTTGTTTGAGAGAAACTTGTTGTCTTCAACACAGGGCTTCCCAGGTCACCTCAGACATCTCCATCCAGCCAACAAACTGGGAGAGAGTGGAGGCTCACCATTAGAAGTCTGTCAGTTCTGGAGCTGGTGCACATCACTTCTACTCACATTCCATTAGCAAGAGCTCTATGGCATGGGCATTCGTTAGTGCAAAAGGGGCTGGGGAATGTAATCTACCCAAACGCCCAGGACAAAGAAGGGCCAGGTTTTGTGGAACATATAGCAGTCTCTGTCACCTTACCGAAGATTATCAGTCCTTCAGTTCTTCTGGTAAATTCTTCAGTTAGAAAATCATATTTTTTCTCTTTTGAGGGGAAGGAGTGGATTTTATTTTTGTTTGTTTTAGCTTCAAAAGACTTCTTGAGAAGTACTTGAATCTCCTTGAGAATTCTAGATTGTAGTTCAAATTATTATCTACCTCATCCAGAAGTTCAATTCTGTTTGGCATGTGTTTTGTTTGTTCTAACCCATCTTCCTCTCTAGTTGCTGGGCTCGTTTAGATGTTTTTGGTTTTGTTTCATTTTTCCTGCTCAGTGGCACTCAAGTCTGGTTGTATAGTACCGAAGTGATGAAAGTTACACATATATTGGAGGCCTCTTTGGTGACCCACCAGCAGTGTAGAAGTTCTTGCTAAAGCAGCTGTCATTCTCTCCCAGACTTAGGTACATGGAAAACATCTGAGAATGGTGCAATTCTCTTCTCCTTCATTAAAAACAAAATGTTATTTCTCCTTTGGAAACCAATGAAAACCACGCCCACAAACATGGTGGTCTTCCACTGGGTTTCCATGAGCCTCTAAGGGCCAAGCTCTCTACAGATTCTGGTGATTAACAGCCCAAGGCTCCTTTAGTGGTCCTGGGCATTTGCCCCACCAGACTGGGAAAAATGAAGGCTTTCTTTTCACCTAGTCGTTCTATGAGTCCTAGCAACCATTTGACTCAGGAAAGACAGTTTGGATGGAGTAGGTAGGTAGTGGAAAGGAAGAACACCCAATGTAGGTTACCATCTTCCTAGAATCTCATGTTTTTAATATTGTTTTTAATCTTTGCACATTAATTTAAAGAAACATTTTTTCCCAACGGCAAAGATTCAGTGTTAATCTTCTAAACTCTATCTGCTTTTTCCTGTGTTATTTGATGAAGAAATATGTGAACAAAATACAAAAAACAAAGATTCTACGATAGTTTAAAAGAAATATAGTTGCATTCACCCCAAGTGTATATAGTAATATAAACTCAATTACTGATGAATCAAGATCTTATTATATGTACCTTGGTAAATAGCTATGATTCCATTGTAATTAGCATTAACTCTATAAACAGAACTATGCCTTTTTTTTCTTTCTTTAAATACTGTATGTAGGTTAACCAAATCTTCTAAACGTTCATTTTTACCATCAACATTTTAAAATAGACAAACAAAACACAGGCTTTCCTCATGGCGCAGAGGTTAAGAATCCGCCTGTCAATGCAGGGGACACGGGTTCGAGCCCTGGTCGGGGAAGATCCCACATGCTGCGAAGAAACAAAGCCCGTGCGCCACAGTTACTGAGCCTGTGCTCTAGAGCCTGTGAGTCACAACTACTGAGCCCATGTGCCACAGCTACTGAAGCCTGTACACCTAGAGCCCGTGCTCTGCAACAAAAGAAGCCACTACAATGAGAAGCCGGCGCACTGCAACAAAGACTAGCCCCCACTTACCGCAACTAAAGAATGCCCGCGGCAGCAATGAAGACCCAATGCAGCCAAAAATAAATAAATAAAAATAAATAAATTTATAAAAAAATAAAATAGACAAAACAAACTTCAGAATAAAATGTTTGATTTATCATAAATTTTAAGCAATTGTCAATTAAAATTAATAAGATTTTATTCTGAAGACAAAATATAAAATAAGGTTCTATATAACAGTAATATTCATGTGTTGTATTAGATTTTTTTTATACACCAGGTTCTTATTATTTATCTATTTTATACATATTAGTGTATATATGTCAATCCCAATCTCCCAATGCATCCCACCACCACCCCCCCACATTCCCCCCATGGTGTCCATACATTTGTTCTCTACATCTGTATCTCTATTTCTGCCTTGCAAACTGGTCCAACTGTAACATTTTTCTAGATTCCACATATATGCATTAATATATGATATTTGTCTTTCTCTTTCTGATATACTTCACTCTGTATGACAGACTCTAGGTCCATCCACATCTCTACAAATGACCCAATTTTGTTCCTTTTTATGGCTGAGTAATATTGCATTGAATATATGTTCCACATCTTCTTTATCCATTCATCTGTCAATGGGCATTTAGACTGCTTCCATGACCTGGCTATTGTAAAGAGTGCTGCAATGAACATTGGGGTGCATGTCTCTTTTTGAATTATACTTTTCTCTGGGTATATGCCCAGCAGTGGGATTGCTGGGTCATGTGGTAATTCTCTTTTTGTTTTTTTAAGGAACCTCCATACTGTTCTCCATAGTGGCTGCATCGATTTATATTGCCACCAACAGTGCAAGAGGGTTCCCCTTTCTCCACACCCTCTCCAGCCTTTGTTGTTTATAGATTTTCTGATGATGCCCATTCTAACTAGTGTGAGGTGATACCTCATTGTAGTTTTGATTTGTATTTCTCTAATAATTAGTGATGTTGAGCAGCTTTTCATGTGCCTCTTGGCCATCTGTATGTCTTCTTTGGAGAGATGTCTATTTAGGTCTTCTGCCCATTTTTTGATTGGGTTGTTTGTTTTTTTAATATTGACCTGCATGAGCTGTTTATATATTTTAGAGATTAATCCTTTATCAGTTGATTCGTTTGCAAATATTTTCTGCCATTCTGAGGGTTGTCTTCTCGTCTTGTTTATAGTTTCCTTTGCTGTGCAAAAGCTTTTAAGTTTCATTAGGTGCCATTTGTTTATTTTTATTTTTATTTCCATTACTCTAGGAGGTGGGTCAAAAAGGATCTTGTTGTGATTTATGTCAAAGAGTGTTCTTACTATGTTTTCCTCTTGACAGTTTTATAGTGTCTGGTCTTACATTTAGGTATTTAATCCATTTTGAGTTTATTTTTGTGTATAGTGTGAGGGAGTGTTTTAATTTCATTCTTTTACATGTAGCTGTCCAGTTTTCCCAGCACCACTTATTGAAGAGACTGTCTTTTCTCCATTGTATATCCTTGCCTCCTTTGTCATAGATTAGTTGACCATAGGTGTGTGGGTATATCTCTGGGCTTTCTATCCTGTTCCACTGATCTGTATTTCTGTTTTTATGCCACTACCATATTGTCTTGATTACTGTAGCTTTGTAGTATAATCTGAAGTCAGGGAGTCTGATTCGTCCAGCTCCGTTTTTTTCCCTCAAGACTGCTTTGGCTATTTGGGGTCTTTTGTGTTTCCATACAAATTTTAAGATTTTTTGTTCTAGTTCTGTAAAAAATGTCACTGGTAATTTGATAGGGATTGCATTGAATCTGTAGATTGCTTTGGTAGTGTAGTCATTTTCACAATATTGATTCTTCCAATCCTAGAACATGGTATATCTCTCCATCTGTTCATGTCACCTTTGGTTTCTTTCATCAGTGTCTTATAGTTTTCTGAGTACAGGTCTTTTACGTCCTTAGGTAGGTTTATTCCCAGGTATTTTATTCTTTTTGTTGCAATGGTGAATGGGATTGTTTCCTTAATTTCTCTTTCTGATCTTTCATTGTTAGTGTATAGGAATGCAAGAGATTTCTGCACAATCATTTTGTACCCTGCAACTATACCAAATTCATTGATTAGCTCTAGTAGTTTTCTGGTAGCATCTTTAGGATTCTCTGTGTATAGTATCATGTCATCCACAAACAGTGACAGTTTTACTTCTTCTTTTTCAGTTGTATTCCTTTTATTTCTTTTTCTTCTCTGATTGCCGTGGCTAGGACTTCCAAAACTATGTTGAATAAGAGTGGCGAGAGTGGGCATCCTTGTCTTTTTCCTGATCTTAGAGGAAATGCTTTCAGTTTTTCACCATTGAGAATGATGTTTGCTATGCGTTTGTCGTACATGGCCTTTATTATGTTGAGGTAGTTACCTTTATGCCCACTTTCTGCAGAGTTTTTATCATAAATGGGTGTTGAATTTTGTCAAACACTTTTTCTGCATCTATGGAGATGATCATATGGTTTTTATTCTTCAGTTTGTTAATAAGCTGTATCACATTGATTGATTTGCGTATACTGAAGAATCCTTGCATCCCTGGGAAAAATCCCACTTGATCATGGTATATGATCCTTTTAATATGTTGTTGGATTCTGTTTGCTAGTATTTTGTTGAGGATTTTTGCATCTATATTCATCAGTGATATTGTTCTGTAATTTTCTTTTTTTGTAGTATCTCTGTCTGGTTTTGATATCAGGGTGATGGTGGACTTGTAGAATGAGTTTGGGAGTGTTCCTTCCTCTGCAGTTTTTGGGAAGAGTTTGAGAAGGATGGGTGTTAGCTCTTCTCTAAATGTTTGATAGAATTCACCTGTGAAGCCATCTGGTCCTGGACTTTTGTTTGTTGGAAGATTTTTAATCACAGTTTCAATTTCATTACCTGTGATTGGTCTGTTCATATTTTCTATTTCCTCTGGGTTCAGTCTTGGAAGGTTATACCTTTCTAAGAATTTGTCCATTTCTTCCAGGTTGTCCATTTTATTAGCATAGAGTTGTTTGTAGTAGTCTCATGATGCTTTGTATTTCTGCAGTTTCCATTGTAACTTCTCCTTTTTCATTTCTAATTTTACTGATTTTGAATCCTCTCCCTATTTTTCATGATGAGTCTGGCTAAACGTTTATCAATTTTGTTAATCTTCTCAAAGAACCAGCTTTCAGTTTTATTGATCTTTGCTACTGTTTTGTTTGTTTCTATTTCATTTATTTCTGCTCTGATCTTTATGATTTCTTTCCTTGTACTAACTTTGGGTTTTGTTTGTCCTTCTTTCTCTAGTTCCTTTAGGTGCTAGGTTAGATTGTATATTTGAGATTTTTCTTTTTTTTTTTAATTTATTTATTTATTTTTGGCTACGTTGGGTCTTTGTTGTTGCACACGGGCTTTATTTAGTTGCAGCGAGCGGGGGCTACTCTTCGTTGTGGTGCGTGGGCTTCACATTGTGGTGGCTTCTCTTGTTGTGGAGCATGGGCTCTAGGCACGTGGGCTTCAGTATTTGTGGCACACGGGCTCAGTAGCTGTGGCTCACGTGCTCTAGAGCACAGGCTCAGTAGTTGTGGTGCACAGGCTTTGTTGCTCCATGGCATGTGGGATCTTCCCAGACCTGGGCTCGAACCCGTGTCCCCTGCATTGGCAGGCAGATTCTTAACAACTGTGCCACCAAGGAAGCCCCAAGATTTTTCTTTTTCCTTGAGGTAGGATTGTACTGCCATAAACTTCACTCTTAGAACTGCTTTTGCTGCATCCCATAAGTTTTGGATCGTCATCTTTTCATTGTCATTTGTCCCTAGGTATTTTTCGATTTCCTCTTTGATTTCTTCAGTGATCTCTTGGTTCTTTAGTAACGTACTGTTTAGCCTCCATGTGTTTGTGTTTTTTACATGTTTTTCCCTGTAACTGATTTCTAATCTCACAGCATTGTGGTCAGAAAAGATGCTTGATATGATTTCAATTTTCTTAAATTTACTGAGGCTTGATTTGTGATCCAAGATGTGATCTATCCTGGAGAATGTTCTGTGTGCACTTGGGAAGAAAGTGTAATCTGCTGTTTTTGGATGGAATGTCCTATAAATATCAATTAAATCTATCTGGTCTATTGTGTCATTTAAAGGTTCTGTTTCCTTATTTATTTTCATTTTGGATGATCTGTCCATTGGTGTAAGTGAGGTGTTAAAGTCCCCCACTATTATTGTGTTACTGTTGTTTTCATCTTTTATAGCTGTTAGCATTTGCCTTATGTATTGAGGTGCTCCTATGTTGGGTGCATAAACATTTATAATTGGTATATCTTCTTCTTGGATTGATCCTTTGATTGTTATGTAGTGTCCCTCCTTATATCTAGTAACAGTCTTTATTTTAAAGTCTATTTTATCTGATACGAGTATTGCTACTCCAGCTTTCTTTTGATTTCCAATTTGCATGGAATATCTTTTTCCATTCCCTCACTTTCAGTCTGTGTGTGTCCCTAGGTCTGAAGTGGGTCTCTTGTAGACAGCATGTATATGGGTCTTGTTTTTGTATCCATTCAGTAAGCCTGTGGCTTTTGGTTGAAGCATTTAATCCATTCACGTTTAAGGTAATTATTGATATGTATGTTCCTATTACCATTTTCTTAATTGTTATGGGTTTGTTTTTGTAGGTCCTTTTGTTCTCTTGTGTTTCCCACTTAGAGAAGTTCCTTTAGCACTTGTAGAGCTGGTTTGGTAGTGCTGAATTCTCTTAGCTTTTGCTTGTCTGTAAAGCTTTTGATTTCTCCATCGAATCTGAATGAGATCCTTGCTGGGTAGAGTAATCTTGGTTGTAGGTTTTTCCCTTTCATAACTCTAAATATATCATGTCCCTCCTTTCTGGCTTGTAGACTTTCTGCTGAGAAATCAGCTGTTAACCTTATGGGAGTTCCCTTGTATATTTTTTGTCATTTTTCCCTTGTTGCTTTCAATAATTTTTCTTTGTCTTTAATTTTTGTTAATTTGATTACTATGTGTCTTGGCATGTTTCTTCTTGGATTTATCCTGCCTGGGACTCTCTGAGCTTCCTGGACTTGGGTGGCTATTTCCTTTCCCATGTTAGGGAAGTTTTCGAATATAATCTCTTCAAACATCTTCTCAGGTCGTTTCTCTCTTCTCCTTCTGGGACCCTTATAATGCAAATGTTGTTGTGTTTAATGTTGTCCCACAGGTCTCTTAGGCTGTCTTCATTTGTTTTCATTCTTTTTTCTTTATTCTGTTCCACGGCAGTGAATTCCACCCTTCTGTCTTCCAGGTCACTTATCTGTTCTTCTGCCTCAGTTATGCTGCTATTGATTCCTTCTAGTGTATTTTTCATTTCAGTTATTGTATTGTTCATCTCTGTTTGTTCTTTAATTCTTCTAGGTCTTTGTTAAACATTTCTTAAATCTTCTCAATCTTTGGCCTACATTCTTTTCCAAGGTCCTGTATCATCTTCACTATCATTATTCTCAATTCTTTTTCTGGAAGGTTGCCTATCTCCACTTCATTTAGTTCTTTTTCTGGGGTTTTATCTTGTTCCTTCATGTGGTACATAGTCCTCTGCCTTTTCATTTTGTCTATCTTTCTATGAATGTGGTTTTCATTCCACAGGCTGCAGAATTGTAGTTCTTCTTGCTTCTGCTGTCTGCCCTCTGATGGATGAGGCTGTCTAAGAGGCTTGTGCAAGCTTCCTGATGGGAGGGACTGGTGGTGGGTAGAGCGGGGTGTTGCTCTGGTAGGTAGAGCTCAGTAAAACTTTAATCTGCTTGTCTATTGATGGCTGGGGCTGGGTTCCCTCCATGTTGGTTGTTTGGCCTAAGGTGACCCAGCACTGGAGCCTACCCGGCTCTTTGGTGGGGCTAATGACGGACTCTGGGGGGGCTCATTCCAAGAACTTCTGTTGCCAATGTCCTTGTCCTCGTGGTGAGCCACAGCCACCCCCAGCCTCTGCAGGAGACCCTGCAACACTAGCAGGTAGGTCTGGTTCAGTCTCCAGTGGGGTTACTGCTCCTTCCCCTGGGTCCTGATGTGCACAGTACTTTGTGTGTGCCCTCCAAGAGTGGAGTCTCTGTTTCCCCCAGTCCTGTCGAAGTCCTGCAATCAAGTCCCACTAGCCTTCAAAGTCTGATTCTCTAGGAATTCCTCCTCCCCTTGCTATCCCCCAGGTTGGAAAGCCTGACGTGGGGCTCAGAACCTTCACTCCAGTGGGTGGACTTCTATGGTATAAGTATTCTCCAGTTTGTGAGTCACCCAATCAGCGGTTATAGGATTTGATTTGGGGGAGCACCCCTCCTACTGTCTCATTGCAGCTTCTCCTTTGTCTTTGGATGTGGGGTATCTTTTTTGGTGAGTTCCAGTATCTTCTGGTCGATGATTGTTCAGCAGTTAGCTGTGATTCCAGTGCTCTCGCAGAGGGAGTCTCTCGTTCTCCAGGATGGAATTTCTTCTGGACTCTGCTGTGTACCTTCCACTCTCTCCTCTTCAGAAATAGGACAGCCAGTAGTCTTCCCTCCAAGGAAATGGCAAGCTAAGTTGTGACTATGCAACAAAGTCTTTTTTACTCCATTGGAATCACTGTTTAAAATTTCACGTTGAGCTTTTACATTTCCTTAATACTCATGAAGGGGCTTGGGTGGTAGACAGAGTCCAATCTTTTGTCTGTATTGGATTTTTGTAACCAGTACTTCCTAGATCTATTTGTACTAATTATTCTCTAGAATAATACTGAATAACAAAGGCATTTTCTGTTCTTTATGATTTTAACAATCACTCATTATAATTAAAAGGCCTTGAAAATATCTTATTTGCCCTGGAATGATGAAAAAACTTAGAAAGAACTAAAAGAGCTATTATTTTGACTTAAACAACAATTACTCTTTCGCTCCCATCACAACTCTTTCTTACTCCCAATACAGGGTTTGGTAATTTGGAAAAAAGAAGAGACAGGTAATGAAAAGAATTATGTGAAACTATCTCTTTTAACCAATTCAAAACTTCACTTTTAGAGGCCAAGTGACTACTGTATTTATTATTCAATAAACTTGTAATTTCTAACAATGACGCAAAATTTTATAACAATCAGGCCATTTGTTTTTCCCAGGAAGCTTGCCATAATAGAATTACCTTTCAAACTGCATACTGTTATTATTCAATGGTATTAAAACACTCCTACTGTGAGCATTAATTTGCACAAACTACCATTGCACTTGCTACTCATGAAAATACAAATAATAAATTAAACATTTCAAAACTACATTTGAATTTGAAAATATGTCCAATATCACTGGTTATCCCAAATAGAAGGAACTAGCTGTGGTAACTGGGTAAAAATATGACTGCTTACATCTGATGTTTTCCAATAACAGAATTTCATGTGCAAAAAAAAAATGTAGTTGGTTATAATTATGAGGACTGTTTTTTGTGAGCCATCCTCCTCATTTCTCCTTTGAGAGAAAGCCAATACAGTAAACTGTGGCTCTCCCATAAAATTTAGGGTATATGTTTGTAACACCTAATTTGTACCCGATACTGGGAATATTGATAGAGACTAAGTCTGCAGGACGGGCACAGACTAGTGGAGCAATAGACATATCCATCAATTACTACACTTTAAGTTACAATGGGGCTAAAAGATGCAGTGAGAGCTATATTAGTTAAGATTAAATTAGCGGCTATAACGGATAAATTCCAAAATTTCAGTGATTTAACACCATGGAAGTTTATTTATTTCTCACTCCTACAATGGTCCCATGCAGGAGTTGCTAGTTGGGCAGTTCTCCTCCAAGCAATGACTCAGGCACCTGGTCTCTATTTTTCCAACAGTTCTACCAGCCTCAATACACAGCTCCTGAGATATCCTTGAGGGGTTCTTAAACCAGCCATCTGAAAGTGGAGGATGTCATTTGGGAGGAATTTAGAGTGGAGCCTAAGAGCTCCACTAAACACATTGTTTCCACTCACATTCTATGGCCATGTCAAACAAGTGAGGCTCTGCAATGTTTCCTTGTGTGCCAGAAAGAAAAAGAAATGTATTTGTTATTCTCCAGCAAGGTCTGCACAGAAGTAGGGAAATAAAGGGAAATTTCACAGGGATGTTAATTCTGCTACTAAGTTTTCAGAGACATATCCACTTTCCAGGTAAACAATGCATTGCTAAGAACAGCTGAGGCAGAGGTAACAGCTTATGTAAAGGCAAAGAAACATGGAATCATCTGGAGTATTGGTGGAAGAGTAGGCTGTAGTGTGGGTGGAGTGTAGGATGCAAGGGTAGCAAGACATGAAACTAGAAAACCAGAGACCAGATTATTTAGTTCATCTCCACAAAACTTATTGCATATTATATTTTATATGCTTTTAGGAGTTGAAATGAGAAAGAACATACAGAAAAAGACTCATCAACAAAAAGCTGCTTCCAGTTCAGTGGAGATCACAAGAAGAGAAACCTGATTAAGAAAAAAGATAGACTCATGACATATTTGAGGGAAGAATCAATAGGACTTTGTGTCTGATGGATGGGAGGTGGCAAGAAAGATAAGAGGAATAGGCAGGGATGAAAAGAGAAGTATAAAATGACTTCCGGACTTCTCATTTGGAAGACTGGATAACTAGGAGGGGGAATGCAGGAATAGAAATATATTTGAGAATGGGTAGGGTCAATTAATGAGATTTAGTTTAAGCTTTTTGAGCTCTAGGATATGGGACATCCATCTCAAGACTAGCAAGTCTTAAAATTCACATTTTGTGTGATTACGATTTTGCTCAATCATGGTGAAATGCATCATGGAGGAGTGGGGAGGAGCACATCATGGAGAGTGGCCAGTGAGCTGCACTTGGAGATCTTCCTGAAGGACCCAGAGGAGAACCACACTTGCGTTACTATCAAAAAAATCCCACCCGGATTGCAAATTGGTGCAGCCGCTAGGAAAAACAGTATGGAGGGTCCTCAAAAAACTAAAAATAGAGTTGCCATATGATCCAGCAATCTCACTCCTGGGCATATATCCAGACAAAACTATAATTCAAAAAGATACATGTACCCTTATGTTCATAGTAGCACTATTTACAATAGCCAAGACTTGGCAGCAACTTAAATGTCCATCGACAGATGAACAGATAAAGATGTGTTATATATATACAATGGAATATTACTCAGCCATAGAAAGAATAAAATAATGCCACTTGCAGCAACATGGATGGACCTAGAGATTATCATACTAAGTGAAGTCAGAAAGAGAAAGACAAACACCATATGACATCACTTACATGTGGAATCTAAAACATGACACAAATGAACTTACCTATGAAACAGAGACAGACTCACAGATATAGAGGATAGACTTGTGGTTTCCAAGGGGGTGAGGGAGGGAAGGGTTAGGTGTTTGAGATTAGTAGTTACAAACTATTATATAGAGAATGGATAAACAACAAGCTCCTACTGTGTAACACAGGGAACTATATTCAATATCCTGTGACAAATCATAATGGAAAAGAATATGAAAAAGAATATATATGTATAACTGAATCACTTTGCTGTACAGCAGAAATTAACACAACATTGTAAATCAGCTGTACTTCAATAAAGTGAAAAAAAAAATCCCACCAGTCATCTAGTACTGGGGAGACCATCAGCAAGGAATCCCCACAAGCACAACAGGCTGTACATGAAGGCAGGGCCCTTCCTCGACTCCTTGGTTGGGGACACCAACAGGGGCCAGGTGTCGGCCAGCCAGGAGCTCAAGTAACAGGCCTCTATCTGGCCAAGAAATATGAATGGAACCTGGCCCAGGCCGGAAGAATGCCGTTCTTTGGGCCGGCCAGCACCAGCCCTATCATTTTCCCCGACATCAGCAAGGGTGCGCAGAACCTCAAGTAGAACAGTGCCGCCTGGTGGCCGGCCTCCGGGGGCCACCGAGCAGGGGCGCTGCGCCAGTAGCACAGGCGGGGCCCTGCGCCTCGACGTGACGTGACGCTGCGCGGATCTATCCTGAGCGTCCCCACGCCAGGGCGCTACGTCTACGTCACGCCGGCCACCAGCCCTGCCCTGAGCGCCCATCTCCTTGTGGAGGTCTGTGTCTGCACCAAGGGCCGGGTGGCATCTACCAGGCCCTGAACAGGTAGCGGGGCCGTGTCTTAGAGGAGGCTCCGGTGGCCGGCACCACCATATTTTTCGTGAAGTCCCATCCGCGAGGCCTTTGGCTTCACCTCCGACCTGAGGTCCACACCGGCCGCCAGCCCTGTGCGTGTCTGACCCCCGCCGACCCTGCCCGCGGACCCCTTCCACCCCACCGGCAGCCCCAGCCAGGTCACGCGGAGACACGTAAGCACAAAGGCCTGAAGGAAGGCGTACCCAGCCCCAGACAACTTACAGGACAGATTATAGGCGGCCTCGCAGCCCCTCCGCCCAGGCGGGACTCGGCGCAGCACCTGCGTCCAGCTGGCGATCGACCGCAGCCACGAACCCTCGCGTCCTCCTGGCGACGCCTCGCGAGACTGTCCGGAGCCCTGATGCCCCGCCTGACAGGGTTCTGGGGCCCACTGCGTGTCGTCTCTCCACGTGAACACTGGGTACCATTTCTTTCCTTATCTATTTGAAGATTTCAGAGCAACAGAAACGCCCTCGCAGCAGGTACTTATTGGCTGGTGGAAGTGGCTTTGGGGGTGAGACGCAACACTTTTTCATTTCTTCAGGGGGAAACTCAAATGTCCTCCCAAAACATTTTAAATTAACGCATTAAGAGGTTTATGTGGGTACACATTTTTTTTTTTTTTGGCTCAGTCATTCACAGCTGGCTAGAATCAGGCTCTATTGTTTCTGTCTCTTCACTCTATTTGCCGTATCTCCTACTCGAACTTCTTCCGAGTTGGTCAATAACACTGTTTTATTCTATAATAAAAAAAAAGCAGCCCTCCTATAAAATACCTCATCTAGCTATCACTCCATTAGACAAAATACTTTCCAAAAAAAAAAAAGAGAGAAAGAAAAGAAAGGAAAAGGACTTCCTTACTTCCTCTGTCCACCCCATAGAGTTCTGTCCAATCACAGGAACGAAACTGCTTTCGTTAATGTATGCCATGAGTCATCTTCTAATTGACAAAACCAGTAGATTCTTTTCACCCAGGCTACCAGGAGTCTTTGGGAATGTGGCTTTTTTTGACCACACCCCTCCAATTTAACAGTATCTGCCCCCTCCAGGTGTGATGATAATGCTCTCTCTTGCCTTGTAAATACTATCCTCTGCTGCCACTCCAGCATATACCAAATTGTGATGATTGAAGCTGAGGTTCTGAATGTTTTGAAAAGTTTAAATAAGAAATCTATCATAGATAATAAACTCTCCTTCCAGAATGGTGCCGTGAAATCATGACCTTTTGACCAAGGCAGATAGTTACTCTCCATCTGTGAGGACATCAACAATTATATGTCCAGCATCACTCTCTCCTTCTTCAAGTCATGGAACCTCTCCTTTCCTCCTGATGACTGTCTGTCTCCCATGCTGGAGTTAGTGGTTGGGTGGACAATCAAAGGGCCACATTTACTCCATCACACTACAGGATTGGAAATGTGTATTAGTTTGCTAGGGCGGCCAAGACAAAGTACCAAAGACTGGATGGCTTGCTGAAACAATAAAAATTTATTTTCTCACAGTTCCAAAGGCTAGAAGTCCAGGATCAAGGTGTCAGTAGGGTTGATATCTTTCGAGGCCTCACTCTCTGGCTTGTAGACAGCTATCTGCTCCCTATACCTTCACATGGTCTTCCCCTCTGTACACATCTGTGTCTAAATTTCCTCTTCTTGTAAGAACATCAGTCATATTGGATTAGGGCCTGCCCTAATGACCTCATTTTAACTTAATTACATCCTTAAAGAACATATTCCAAGAAATACAGTCACATTCTGAGTTACTAGGGGTTAGAAATTCAAAATATGAATTTGGGGGAGAATACAATTTGGCCCATACCTGGGTGAACCAAAGCTGGCCAATCAGTATATCCCATGCCCCTGAATAGAGAAGTTGGTCCCATTTGGGGATATTTTCAGGCAAGGTTATGCAGTGTCTTTTTGAGGATTGATAAATATGTGGAAAAAGGAAGGTCATATCCTACTTTCTGAGTTCCACAGTTCCAAAAATGATATAGGTTTGGAGCTTACCTATAAGCTTACAAGGCTTCTTTTTTTAGCCACGTAGAGGAAAAACTGTCAAGGATCAACATGAGGAAAAAAGACGTGAGAGATAGAGAGGAGGAGAAAGAATTCTGATATTATTTGACCACACATATCCAGCATGTCTAAACTAGGGAACTTCTATAATTTTTACTTGAGGCCATATGTTTTTCTTTTACTAACTAGTGTCACTTCCAATTGAAAAAAGCCAAACAAACTGTACCGTGGAAAAATAGATACATTTGGCAAAGTAAGGTAGACTGACTGTTGTGTTGCGGTAAATATGAGTCAATCATAGGTTACCAAACATTGCTAACAGTCAGTGCCCCTACTGAAACAAATCTAGGATGTGTTGCAGATCAAGTGATCACTACCCTCCAGAATTTTTCCCTGTATGGAACTTCTTGGTAAAGGGAGGCCATGGCAAGTCCTTGGTAATAACTTGAGAACAACTTCAGTTCCTCAACCAACTTTTTATTGGACTCCACCAACATACCCATTAATATGCAAGACAAGAAGAGCATGAACAAACAATTCACAGAGGAGAAATTTCTCAACCTTTCTTGCAGTATTAATGCAAAATAAGGCAAGGTGTCATTTTTCCACTATGAAATTTGTGAAAATGTGTCACAATCCTAGTGCTGATCAGGAAGTATTTTCTAGCTCTCTTCCTTTTTTGTACATGGTAGATTTGTATTTCCTGGGCAACTTATGACTAATGGGGATGTGAACATAAGTGCTACTTTTCACTTCCAGCTTAGAATATTTCATTTCTGATTTAAAACCCTCCAGATCTCTCCTGGGTAGGATTCTAGAGCAGAGTGCCCATCTAGCCTGAAAAAGATACATAGTTTGAGCAAGACATAAACCTAAGTTACTGTAAGTCACTAAGGTTTGGGGGTTGTTTGCTACTATGGATAATATAGCCTGTCCTGACTGAAACAAAATATAAAACATGACAACATCCTATTTTGATGAAGGAGATTAAAATTGCATATTTATGTATTGTTAGTGACAAGTAAATTGGGGTAAATTTTTGAAGTATACATTGACAGGATGTCCTACGAGATCATTAAATTTTTAATCTTTCTTTTGGTAATATATCCTAATATAAAAAGGACAAAGGGAGAATAGAAGTATTAGCACTGGTAACAGAAGTTTTCTTTTCTAGAAAATCTAGGGACAAATTAGTTTTAATAAAGTTCCAGTGTATTATAAGTTAAAAGTGCCTAAGCTGAGGTCAGGCCCTGTATTAGTCAGGGTTCTCCAGAGAAATAGAACCAATAGGCCATATATGGATATTTATTTAGGAATTTATTATAGATTTATTATCGGAATTGGCTTATGTGGTTTTCGAGGCCAAGAAATAGGACAATCTGCTGTCTGCAAGTGGAGAACCAGGAAAGCTGGTGGTATAATTCAGTCCAAAGTCTTGAGAATCCTAGGGGTGATGGTGTTAAGTCCAAGTCTGAGCACAAAAGATGGATATCTCAGCTCAAGTAGAGCGTGTGAATTCACCCTTCCTCCACCTTTTTGTCCCATATAAGTGCTCAACAGTTTGGATAATATCCACACACATTGGTGAAAGTGATTTTCTTTATTCAGTTTACTGATTCAAAAGCTACTTTCTTCCAAAGATACCCTCACAGTCACACCCAGAAATAATATTTTACCAACTATCAAGGCATCTCTTAGCCCAGTTGAGCTGACACATCAAATCTTCCCCTTGTAAGCTAATTTTTCAAAGAAATTAAAGTCCATACTTATTCCTCTACAATTACTGCTGAATCCCGGCAGAAGCATCTCACTCAGACACCTGGGTGGGTTTCAAGTTTCTTCAGCAGCTGTGGCCTGGGATTTTTTATTACTGGAATGCTTGTGGTCTCTCATTCATGTTGATAAGTCCAAAGAGTTAGATGATTGCACAAGATAATCAAGGCATGCACCTGTTAACAGTTTAATTTGTTTCTTAAATTGGCCTCTTTATTTTATGTAGGACTCTCACCATTGGTAGGTTTTCGGTGACTATTTCTTTTTCATTTTCTTGACCTCTGAGTTTCTCTCTCAGGCCTGGCCATTTGTTTCATTTGTTTTTCAAATCATACTCTTTAGATCTCTGGTGTAACCACATGAAGTCAGTGAGTTTTTTATGTTCCAAAGGTACCTTCCCCACCCTAGAGTGGATAATCTCACCAAAACAGTAACAAACCCTGGCCTGGATTTAATCTTTTGCCTGGCTTACATTTAATATGGTTCAATTTGTCTGTCTTCCCTTAAAGTCTCCATCTACTCATTTTTTGAACATGTTCCCTAAGGACACAGGACTCTTCATGCTGACTATCCACCAGTAATAGCTTTGTCACCTCAAAACCCATCCAGCAGTTCTTTGAAGTGTTTACATTGCTCTTCCTTTCTCAAATCTGCTCAGATTTCTGTAACTATTTGGTGTAGCTCCCCGATCTTCAGGCGGTTCACTACTTGCCCTTTCCATAAGTATGATTGGAGTGAAAGGTAAGTAAATGGATTCCAACACCATTCTTGCCTGGAAGCTGGGAACTGAGACAAATGACATTAGTCATGCAGCCCAGCTCCAAATCTGCTTAAACTTCTAGTTGGCCTCACGCCTTCATTGAAGAACTAATCCACATTAGAATGGGATCTTCAATCACATATCAAAAGAAGTGAGAGGTTTTAAAATTTACAATTTGAGCCTTGGGGCATTTCATTAGATTAACAGATGGTATGCAACATATTGGGAAATACAGGAGCTAAAAATGGGATTGGCAAGGCTATACTCTCAGGGATCATTTCTATAGCTCATTACTAGAGAAGTTTCCCTGAACATGTAGAGCACTGATAATAAACCAGTGATCTAGTAAGTTAAAAAAAAAAAAGGTGGGGGGATAAAACTCCTATAATAATGGGAGTTTTGTGTTTTGCTGTAGAGGAACTCTTTGTCTGCAAGACCCAGAGCCTTTAGACTTTAAAATAATAGAAAAAACTCTGGAATTTACTAGAATAGTTTTGAAGTTCTGGAGGCCAGAAATCCAAAATCAAAGTGCCAGCAATGTTCTCTCTTATTTATTTATTTGGTTGTGCTGGGTCTTAGTTGCAGCATGCAAACTCTTTGTTGAGGCATGCATGTGGGATCTAGTTCCCTGACCCAGGATCGAGTCCGGCTGGGCCCCCTTCTTTGGGAGCGTGAAGTCTTAACCACTGTGCCACCAGGGAAGTCCCCACCAGCCATGTTCTCTTAAGGCCTCTCTTTTTTGGCTTGCAGATGGCCATCTTCTCCCTGTTTCCTCCCGTGGCCTCTTCTCTGTGCATAGCCATCCCTGGTGTCTCTTTATCTTCTTATAAGGACACCAGTTACATTGGAATAGGGTGCCATCTTTAGGACATCACTTAACTTTAATTACCTTTTTTTAAAGCCCTGTCTCCAGATACAGTCACATTGGGGGTTAAGGTTGGACACATGAATTTGTTGTGGGGAAGGGAGGCACAGTTCAGTCCGTAACACCAGGTACATGGTGTACTTCAATAAGAAAGTTAAAAAGAAAAGATGAAGCAAACTCCATAAAATGGGAACACTTTAATGTAAACAAAGAGAGTGAATTCACTGTATGAGTTTAAGATATCCCACACCTTCCAAGAAAAAATGTGATGGAGTGGGCATGAAGGTAGAGATGGGAGGCAGATGGGGGAGAGTAACAGAAAGGAGGTGAGAGAGAAAGAGATGTGGGGAAGGAGGAGAGAGGGGAGAAAAAGGGAAAGATGGAGAGGGGGGTAAAGAGAGAGGAGAGGAAGAGAAGGAGGGAAAGAGGAAAAGGGAGAGAACGAATAAATGGGACTCCACAAGAAGCAAATATATGGCTTAACGGTTAAGTAAATGAACACTGGAGGGTGACTGCCTGGGCTTATGTCTCAGTTCCGTCACTTAAGAGCTATGTGACCATGGGGAAATCACTAAATCGTTCTATGCCTTTGTTTCTTAACCTCTCAAATGAAGTAAAGAATATACCTACCTCATATTATAATTTATAGAATCAAATGAGCTAATACATGTACAGACTGGCATATGTTTAAGCAAGTGCTATATAAACATCTACTATTATCAGTCAAGTTTAAGACTTCCACCTGAGATCCAACGTATAAACAACAAATGAGGACCTACCTGCCTCTGTGAAGATCCAGAGACAGTGCGCAGCTTGGGAAATAGCCCGTTCCCTTTTTCACTCCCATGCTTGCCTCTCCTGCTTGGGCCTAGGTTTGAATAATCACAGCCAGCTCTGAATATAGAGCTAGACAGATTGCTCCACTGAGCTGTGCTGAGGTGGCTGGGATGTACACTGTAGTTCTCGTGATTTTATTTATGCCTGATATTTCCCAGCATAAACCTAATTTCCCATCTAGGAAATGCTCATATCCTGCCTTTCCATGATAAGGCTAAGTGAGAAATCTGTAGTTCTCAAATGTAATTTTTTCTACATGGGTTATCTTGCTAAGTTTTTTGCATTGAAACAACCAAAACAAAACAACACCTCAGCAAAGACCTTTTTATTCCCCTCCAGTTCACTGTGATACAGGTTGATAGAGCACACCAGCACTGAAGATTATCCTTTCTGAAATGTGAGAGTGTCGGTGTTTTGCCCATTTCCTACATGGGCACTTCCAGAGGCTACAACACCATGCAGTAACTGGGAGCTGGAAAACCACAGGTAACGTTTACTCTGTGTGCTTATTAAAAGGTGTTAACCAGTAATTGCATGGCATCACCCACCTAGACACATCTGAAACGGTATTTTTACCCTGAGTCTGAGGTATGTTTCCTTGGCATAGATTTTTATAGCTTTTAAAAAGAATATGGTTCTATAGTAGATGCCAAATGTGTGGCTTCATCCAGTGCAATTCAGATGGCAGACAAGATGTGGTTCAGCAGTTATGGGGGTTGCAGTGAGTCAGCTATGGAGACAGACGTTTCCATGGTGACCTTCCCCATTCATTCAGTGTGAGGCCTCCTTACACCCATGAGGATTGATGACATGGCATTAACACAGATAATCATAATGAAGAGAGCTCTCAGACAGTGGGGCAACCCAACCCTGACATGTGTGAGGGTTCCATGGAGGAATTTAGCCAATGTGTAGAGGAAGAAAATATTGAACTACAGGGAAAGGAAATCCATTTCTTTTTCTTTTATAGAATAGTTTTCCTGCCAGAATGGACCCTGCTGCTGACAGACTTCTATAGTCTCCCCTCTGAGAATTCTCTTACTACTACGACAAAGTGAGGGTGGAAATAAGTAACCCAAAGAAGTGATTCACTAAAGGTCAAAAGACACAGGATGAGAGAATATAGAAGGGGCATAGGCTTAAACTCTACTCAGTCATCCTGGTTTGTTTGTTTGTTTAAATACTTTAAAATGTCCTTTAGGAGGTCCTTTTAGGAAAAGTCTTTTTCCTGAAAGACTTACCTTTTTCTATAGCTTCATGGCAACATTTTTGTTCCTTTCAGGGAAAAAGTGCTTTTCACATTGTGCTAATAGCAGCACTTTACTTCTGTGTTCACAGATGTAGGGCATTGTACAAACAGAGAATGTGAAACATTAGGAGTCTACTCTCTAACTCATATGCCAGCCTGGGTAAAATTATAGACACAAAGAGAGATTATGCTTTCTCAGAGCAGGATGCAGATTTTCACAGGCTCCCAGGGGATCGGGCCTTGTGATTTAGCTAGTTGTTTGCACGGTTATCTCATTTATTAAATTTTAAGATTCCATAGAGCAGAAACTTCATCTTATTCATCTTCAGCATTATCAGCTCCACTCCCACTGCACGCACACATGCAAATATACACAAGTACATGTGCACACGCAAACATTAATCTAGCATTGTTCTTTATACACCACATACTATGTTACTACATATTTATTAAATGAGTGGATTTGATCAGCGACATAAAACCTCAGGTGAGGCAGTTAAGCACTTTGTATGTGAAGTTTTAGAAATCCATAGAGCTAAATTATAACAGTTTTTAAAACTATGTAGCACTGTTTTGCTTTTTTAAATGTTTACACAAGTGGATTTGACACAAATACAATAAAGCCTGAGAGGCAGTAAATGACAAACATGTGTGAAGAAAATCAAGAGGCTCTGAAGGCAGCTGGACTATTCAGATTGATTAAATGACATCTGCAGAATGCTGATGGCTGGACCTACTGTGGCATTTATTAATCTATCAAACATTTATTGAGAACCTACTTTAATAGCTATTTGCTCTGTGCCAAGCACTATTCTAAGTGCTTTATGCATATTAACTTATTTAATCTTCCCTAAGAGGTAAACACGATTATTAAAATACCTATTTTTCATGCAAGTAAACTGAAATACAAGTAATTTAAGTAACTTGCCAAAATCCACACAGATAATAGAGCTGGAGTCATAAATTGAACCAAGCAGCCAGGCTCCAGATCACAAGCTCTTAACCTCTGTGTGATAACTGCTGATTCTTGGGCTGGGAACTCAGAATAAAGCCAGAATCAGGAGGTACATACATTTTCTTTGTTTTCATAAAGCTTAGAGTTTTGAAGGAGAGACATGCTGAAAACAACCAATTACAATCACAAGTGGCAAGTGCTATATGAGAGCCAAGGAAGAACTGTAGAGACAGGGCAATATAAATCATCATAACCTAAGGATTATGAGGCTTCTCATAATGAGGAAAAGATCGAGATAGTAAATGAGGCGAGTGCCATTTTTGTACTGACCTTGTGATGGTCGTTGGTGATGAGGTATGAATGGCTGAGCCAGAGGTGTTGAGTCATATTCAGGTGGGAATCTTTCCAAGTGATTCCTAAGGTCAGCTGATGATCTTTGAGAGACACACTTCTGGTAAGTGTGTCACAGGACAGAAAGATAGCATCTGACTAGACAGGGACCATCATACCAGGTAAAATGTGTCAGCAGAGACTGTTGGGAGGGACAGTATTGCCACAAAGCTAGAAGTGTAGATGTGGACCTTCTAGAAAACAGCACAGTAATAATACTGAGAAGCTCTGCTAGGGTAAGAGAATGCCATAGATGTGAGAAACTTTGGGGAGCCAGGCACCTGCTAGAGAAAGTCCCTCTAAAAGTCAATCTAAATCTTAATGATAATTACACAGTTTTATTCATCACCATAAAAGTTAGTACATATTGAACAGTTTCTATTTATCCAGCTTTATGCTAAGACTAGGGGGAAAGTGTTATTATTACAATTGTTGTTGTCGTCATCATTGTTGTTTATCCTGATCAAAGTTACGACATAGTAGAGCTGAAGCTTTGACCCATTGTCATCGCACAACCCCCAGAAGTTGTTTGTCACTTAAGGTTGCTGATTGCCACCCTTTTGACTCTGAAGTTTGATAATCAAATCTATGGGGACACATTGAAAAAAATGTAAGTTTTTTTTTCTCACTTCAAAGTTTTTATGAACTTCAAGTATTGGTTGATTAGCTTCTTTCATACAACACTAATTACAGCAAAATATGTAGGGACAGGGCAAAGTGGAGGTCAGAAGAAGCCCTAAAACTGGGGAGAAATATATTTTAAAACATCAAGGAAATGAATAAACAAAGAATCAAGAAGACAGACATAAATATTGGAAGTCAGAGCAAGTCGGGAGTTTTAGAGGCCCCAGCAAACAGCTTCTAGATGATCAGCAGAAATAGAAGGGGTAAAAGCAAAACGTGTGACCAAACAGGCAGGCCATCAGAAATTGCCAGGGGAGCCAAAGAATTGTAGGGACAAAGCACGACTTGTGGGACAGGAAGCCAGGACAGGGACCCTAGCCCAGGCGGCCTACTCTCCTGCACCTACTTCTTGGGTTCCCTCCCATCCTGCTGAGAATGAATGAGCCTGGGTGGAGAACCACATTTGGGGAGAGCAGAAGGCAGTAACCAGGAGTGAAGCTGTGAGTGGAGGCAGGTGCTGCTACATCTGAGTTAGTTTAAATTGTTAATGGCCTCTCAGTGTTTCCTAGGTATACCTCAATGATTAAAATAGCATTCATTTTTAAGAAATAAATGACTGAAAAATCATTCTTAAAATCTTCTGGGATAAGAAGGGTCTTATTTGGGAGCCACAAAATTTTAATGCTTTCTAGTACAATTCTTTCCTTCTGTAATTTTGCAATTGCCCTGTACCTTGCTTTCTGTATCCTCTCCTAACCATCATCCCTTCCAGGCTCTTCAGAGGGACCAAAATGTGGCATACTGGGGCATCATTGGAGTATGTATTGCTCCTGACACCCATGTTTGAAGGCACTTTATGCATGCCCCAAATTGTACCTTTACATTTGATTACAATTACTTTACAGGATATTTGTTCATCTTTCGTGCATCATTACTAGGACTGCTAAATATTGGGAAAAGGGACTTGAAAATATCCTTTCTAAATTATGGCAATGCTTAGATAAATGTATTTTCAATATCTAGGCACAATTAGTTAACGATACTATTCCTTTTTTTTTTTTAATTTATTTATTTATTTTTATTTTTGGCTATTTTGGGTCTTCGTTTCTGTGCAAGGGCTTTCTCTAGTTGCGGCAAGCGGGGGCCACTCTTCATGATGGTGCGCGGACCTCTCACTATCGTGGCCTCTCTTGTTGCGGAGCACAGGCTCCAGACGTGCAGGCTCAGTAGTTGTGGCTCACGGGCCTAGTTGCTCCGCGGCATGTAGGATCTTCCCAGACCAGGGCTCGAACCCATGTCCCCTGCATTAGCAGGCAGATTCTCAACCACTGCGCCACCAGGGAAGCCCTCCTTTTTTAAAATATAGGTTCAACATAAGGTCGTTGAACTCAGATAATGTACTTATTTGAAGATCTATACCTGAATGAGTTTCAAGGAGAGTCCTCAAAATCTAACCAGTTCACTAATATTGTGGACCAGGAAGTAACTTCCCTATTTTAGCAATAGGAAGTATTTTTATGACCTGTAGTACCTTGGGTGGTACTTTGGGGAATTATGAAGCAAGAATTTCCTTCCCTGTTTGCAAACCTCTAGCTACAAGTTATTGCCTTGGTCTTGATGCTTCCGGCTGGCTTATTAAGGGTCTGATGTATTGTCTTTTGTCCTTTTGACTTCTGTCACTGTCTTCACTTTCCCGTCCTTTTTGTGGTATCTTCTCGGTTCTGGAATCTCTTTTTGGTTGCTTTTTCTCCCTTGTACAAAATGTTGTCTTGTCTTTTCGGCATTTCAAAAGGTTTCCCCAGTGACTTGAATTTGAAGAAAGCTGCATGGTCGCAGATCAGTGGAAAGCTTAGAATGACAGTGAAATCCCTAAACAGGGACTACTCTTTCTGAATGGGGAAACCTAAAAATAAAAGCTGTCTGCAGCTGGGACTGTGTGCCAAGACAACTATCACTGAAATGCAGAGGAAATTGAAAGCATAAATAAAAAACAACCTTGCTAGAAAGGACTAAGGTGTTAAATTGGTGCAAAGATAGAAATCTGGAAAAGGCCAACTTCATAGTAGGTGGTTTATCACCCACAGATAGTTTAATATGGTGGAAGTTTGATTCATCCAAGAAATGTCAGCCCCAAGAATGCAAGGATACAGCAAAGAGGCTCTAAGTCAGCCTAACTTCCCCAAAACAACTGGAGAGCTCCACGTTCCCGGGGCACCACTATCTGCTTTTCTTCATTCTACACGAGGAGCCCTGATTATTTTCCACCAACGTGCTCCTTTGGAATGGCGATTTTTTTGAATCAGCAGTCCCAATTCCAAGTCTCCCTCTCCTTAACCCCATTCTTGCCTGGACTACATTTCACATCATCCTACTTTTGTGCTCCTGTAATCTCACTCTTACTGCTGTTCCAGTGCATTTTGACCTCCAGCTTTTCAACCCCTCCCTCTTAATCCTGTCTGTCATCCTTGCATAGTTTCACTTCCTTTTCTCTTGGAAAAGTTTAGACCACCCCCTTGGTTATCACTTGTTTGTACCCAGGCTGTGATAACATTTGAGGAAAAAGAAACATACAAATGTGCAACTAGCGCTACTGAAAATGTACAGTCATCTCTTCACGGGACCATCCAATGCTGCTCGGCAATTCCAACGTGTCCCTGTTTCAGCTCCCTCATCTATGAGCCACAAATATGACTTCAAATCTTCACCAAGCTTCAAAATCCTCTTTATTCTGTATGTCCCATTGTTTCTTAACATATGATCTGTATGGAAAAAAGTGGGGCTCTCTATAGTACACAAGACTTCAAATTATTTCTATCTATATGGCATATCACGTACTTTCTACCAGCGTAGTTGAAAAAGTGCTCCTTCTAGTTCTTTTTATTTGATCACCCACTCTTCTGGCTTTCCTTCAGATTATAAAATCATGCTTATTTTTCTTAATTTAGCAGGAAAAAAAAATCTCTCAAACCTATGTTCCTTCTCTAGCTACCTTTCCTGCATTCTCCATCCTTCTATTGTTAAGAAGAATAGCCTTCACTTACCATCTTTACTTATTTACTCACTTCACCATATTTCATTTATTTAAAGAATATAATTCTTTAACATCATCATAAAGGAATGCATGTACCTATTTTTAAATGAAGAATTCCAGACCTACCACTGTCCCCCTCCCGATTTGGCTACTCTTGGGCACCTCTTTTAACACTTTCGGCCACATGAACACTACCATTTTAATATTACTCTTCACCAATGGATGTATTTTTTTCCTTCCCTTATTTAAATAGAGTGGATTCTTCAGTTCTGATAGAGCTTTCTGAGTTCTTGTGTATCTGAAAATGTTGCTGTTCTACACTCATGCTTGATTAATAGGTGATTTGGGCATTGAATTATTTGTTGAAAAACAGTTTCCCTCAGAATTTTGAAGTCAGTACCCCTCTGTCTCTAGCATCTAATGTTACTATTGAGAAGTTCAGTGTTATTCCGATTATTGTTTTTTTTTTTATAGTCAATTTTAAAGTTAAAAAAAATTTCTCAAAATTCTCAAACATACAGAAAAGTTGCATAAGTAGCACAAAGAATTTTTTTTCCTATTCTATCTGAGCATAAGTTATCAATCTGAAGCCTCAATACCCTGATTATTTTAGTATATATTTCCTAAAAACAAAGATATTCAATATGCTCCTACATAATAAAATGCAGCCATCAAAATCAGAAAATTAACATTGATGCAACACTGTCAGCTAACTGGTTTAATTCTTTAGGCTACCTCTTTGGACCCTATTCAAGTTTGCCAGTTGTTCCAATAATGTTTATATTTAAAGGATCCAGTTCAGAATCACCTCTTACAGGTCTCTTTAGTCTCCTTCAGTCTGGGACAATTCTTCAGTTTTTCCTTGGCTTTTATAACATTGACACTTTTGAGAAGGACAGGTCAGCTATTTTGTGGGACAAATGACCCTCCAGTTGGGTTTGTCTCATGATTAGATTCAGAGTATGCATTCTTGGCAGGACTATAACAGAAGTGGTGCTATAGCCCTCTCAGTGTATCATAACAGCTTTATAATGCATGGTCCATCTCTTTCCATTCTTTAGCTTTTAAACCTTTAAACCTGTGTCATTATATTAAAAGTATATCTCAAGTAGACAACATGTAATTGGATACTCCATTATTTATCTATTCCGACAGTCTTTGCGTCTTAATTGGTGTACTTAAATCATTTGAATTGATGTAACTATTGATAGGGTTGCATTTAAGGCTCCAATCTTACTATTGCTTTCCATTTGTCCCATTTCTTCTTTGTTCATTTTTTTTCCTCTTTTGTGTCTTTTGGATCATATAATTATTTTGTAGTGTTCAATTTTCTTTCCACTGTTGGCTTATTAGCTATA
The DNA here is from genome assembly GCF_009873245.2 of Balaenoptera musculus. NCBI lineage: Eukaryota > Metazoa > Chordata > Mammalia > Artiodactyla > Balaenopteridae > Balaenoptera > Balaenoptera musculus. Next base: position 34,524,088 of record NC_045796.1, read on the forward strand.
TCTATTTGCTTTATATTTTTAGTGGTTTCTCTGTGGTTTACAGTATACATCTTAACTTTTCACAATTTGCTTTTAAAAATTATTTAAATGATTTATTCAACATAAAAATAATATTATACCTCTTTATGTATAACGTGAGGACATTACAACTATGAACTTACATCTCTCCACTTGGCACTCTTGTTATCATATACTTTGCTTCATCAATCCCAAAATACATTGTCATTATTTTTGCTTTAAATAGTATGATATCATTTAAACAAGTAAAAAATAAACAAAACCAAAAAATAAGAATTTTGTGGAAGCTGAAAAGGTTCTGGAGATGGATGGTGGTGATGGTTATACAATAATGTGAATGTACTTAATACCACTGATCTGTACACTTAAAAATTATCAAAATGGTAAATTTTATGTTATGTATATTTTATTACAAGAAAAAAGAAAATATTTTATATTTACTGCTAATTTACCATTTCCGGCACTTTTGAGTCCTTTGTATACATCTGGGATCATTTACCTTCAACCTAAGAACTTTGTTTAATATTTCTTGTGGTTAAAATATGCTAGCAATTCTTCCAGCTTTTGTTCCTCTAAAAAAGTCTTGCAACAAAAGCAAAAACGAACAAGTGGGACTACATCTAACTAAAAAGCCTCTGAAACAAAATGAAAAGGCAGCCTACTGAATGGGAGAAAATAATTGCAAATCATGTATCTGATAAGAAGGTCATATCTGAAATATATAAAGAACTCATTCAAATCAATAGCGAAATGCAAAACAATCAGATTAAAAATGGGCAGACTATCTGAACATACATTTTTCCAAAGAACACAAACAGGTAGCCAACAGGTACATGAAAAAAAATGCTCAACATCACTACATCAGGGAAATGCAAATCAAAACCCCAGTGAGCTATCCTCTCACACCTGTTAGAATGGCTATCATCAAAAAGGCAAGAAATGACAAGTGTTGCCAAGGTTGTGGAGAAAAGGGAAGCCTTGTGCACTTTTGGTGGAAATACAATGATGCAGCCACTATGGAGAACAATATGGATGTTCTTCAGAAACTTAAAAATAGAACTACCATATCATCCAGCAATTCCACTCCTGGGTATTTATCTGAAGAAAACAAAAACACAAACATGAACAAATACGTGCACCTCTATGTTCACTCCAGCATTTTTTACAATAGCCAAGACATGGAAACTAATAATTGTCCATCGATGGATGAATAGATAAAGAAAACATGATATATTCATCCCATGAAATATTTTTCAGCCATAAAAAAAATGAAATCTTACCATTTGCAACAACATGTATGGACCTTGAGGGCATTATGCTGAGTGAAATAAGTCAGACAGAGAAAGACAAATACCATATGATCTCACTTATATGTGGAATAAAAAAAAAAGACAAAACGGAGCTTGTAAATACGGAGAACAGATTGGTGGATGCCAGAAACTGGAGGTGGGGAGGTGGAAAGGGGTGGAATGGGTGAAGAGGATCAAAAGGTACAAACTTACGGTTATAAAATAAGTCCTGAGGATGTAATATACAGCGTGGTGACTACAGTTAATAATACTGTATTTCATATTTGAAAGTAACTAAGAGAGTAAATCTTAGAAGTTCTCATCACAACAACAAAAAAATTATAACTATGTTTGGTGACAGATGTTAAGTAGACTTATTGTGCTGATCATTTTGCAATATGTGCAAATATCAAATCATCATATGGTACACCTGAAACTAATATGTTGTATGCCAATTATACCTCAAAATTTTTAAAAATAATTATCTAAATAAATAATTTAAAGTCCTTATTTGCGTGCTTTTTTTGAAAATATTTTGTTGGATATAAAATTCTTTTAGCATTTTAAAATACTGTTTCATTGCTTTCTGACTTGCATGTTTTTGAAAAAAAGTCATTCTCATATGCCTTTTTTGCTTCTGGCAGGTAAGGCTTAACTCATTTGTGAAGGAATTACAGTGCCCTGCTATCTTTTGGCCAATGTCTGGAAATAATTGTTTCACATATTTGGTCCAGTTTTCTAATTGTTTACAGAGAAAAGGCATATTCTATACCAATTTTTTCCTCATGGATAAAGCAGAATTTGCCATCTCATCTCACAAATTATGTTAGATATAAATAAATTACTTCTTCCTATTAAAAGACAGAGATTCTTCACCTGGATTAAAAAACAACAACAACCACCAAAAACTCAAGACCAAACTATAACTTTTTATTCATTTTCTATTTCTCTCATCTGTTTATTTGTTCCTGTCTTCTTTCTTGCTTACTTTCTTTTAGATTAACTTGATTATTTTTTTCTTTGAATTCCTTTACTGGCTTTTTATTTTTAGTGGATGTTTAGGGTATTTCAACATGCATTATTAACCTACCATGGTCTACTTAGAGTTAATTTTATAACATTTTAAATAAAATGTAAGAACTTTGCAGAGTTCCTTTTATCCACTCCTGTCCTTTTTGTTATCGTTGCCATACATATTATTTCTACAAATATAGAGTTTATAGTTTCAATCATATAGTTTGTTTTCTCAATCATAGGTTTTTATCATATGAGTTTTACAGAAACTAATTGAATATAATTATATGTTTAGCCACGTATTTACCAAGCATAGGTGAAAGAGATGGAGTTAAGAATGTGCTTGGGTCCCCATATTCTCAGAATTCTATATTCCACCCTTCTTGTCATTCATGAAGGAAAGCAACTTCTCTCCCTCTCTTCTGTACTTCTGTGTTTATTCCACTGTAGTAGAGACTTTGTTAACCAGAAGCAAAAGCTAGACTCTGAAATGTTTCATCTCCATTTCTTCCAGTATCTGGTGTGTTCTCTCTAAAAGAAAAAAAAATGTATCATATTATTTTTCTTACTTAACTTTGCTGACTCTTCCCCTGACCCATATTTTGCTGTTTGAAATCCACTCTCTGTCTTGGTATCATCCATTAAATGGGCCTTGACTCAGTCTTGTGCCTTGTCTCTCATTCTGCTTTAGCCAGGCTGAGCTCCTTTTTGTTTCCTGAATTCACCCTGCCATTTCCCAGCCTGTGTTTTTCCTCTGGTTCTCCTTTGGAAGAAGAGTACCTTCATCCATTGACCATCTGGAAAAGCTCTTTTGAACTCTCAGGTCATGCATCATCTGTACCCACAAAGCTTCTGTTTCATCTCCCCTCTCCCAGATGGTAAAAACCATACCTTCCTTTGGGCCCCCAGAGTGCCCTGTATCTCCTTCTGCCTTTGTTCTCTTAACATTTAACTGCACTTGTTTGTTTACCTGGCCTTTACAAGCATTTTTAGATCATAGAACACATCTCTTTCCTCTTTGTTTCTGGCACAGTGTCAGCACTAGAAGTTGCTGAATGAACAAATAACTAATTGACTGAATATATGAAGGAAGGAATATAAGTTTGAATGTATTAAGTTGTAGTGGGTAATTTTAAGGTGGTAAATATTTTAACAAGGAAGCAGTGTCTTAAACTGAAGAAGTTAAACTGAGATGAAAATGTAAAGATTATATCACATAGAAATAGTTAAGAATGACAAAAGATCCTATCTGAGATTTCTAAATATAAATTGGATCCCTGTGTACAAATTTTTCCATTTTTTCCCTTGAGAAATATAGATTGGTATGCAATCTATAGCTGATTGGCATAGGATGCTCACAGCATCTGACCAAGCATAAGAAGCCAGCATAAGAGAGTTCAAGAAAAAGAATGTCTTCCATGGAAAGACAAAATGCAAATGCAAATGTGCTCGACCATTTCAGGAACTGGTAGAGGAATGGATTTAAAATTCTAAAAAATTTAAGTCCAAGGCAGAAAAAAAATATGTCTCTTAAAAATCAGTGTTTCAGTGATGAACAATTTTGGCCAATTAAAGTTTAGACTAATTGCTATGGTGATTTTGGAAAAGAATGAAGCTAATGAGTTTCTGAATGTCAACTGCAATTTTTGAGTACTTTTAATTTGCAATCTCTTTATTTAATGGAGAAAGCATTGAAGACTCAGCCTGAATGTATTCAAACTGCATTTTAGTCTTTACAGCTGTACTTTACCATAGGAATTATATTTTACTGTAATATCCACTCAGTTTTTAGAAGTAAAGTCTTAGATATCTCCTTTAGGAGTGTCAAATCATACCCTCTGTCAGATTCTAAAAATAAGTTTGTTCAGTGTTATACAGGATAAGACTCTGGCCTGATATACTAATCCTCTGATCTAGAGGAAAATAGTTGACAGATTGCTTGACCTAGCAAATCATTCAGATAGCTCTGCTAGGAGCGATGGCCCTGCCATTTTTTTTTAATATAAATTTTTGATTCTTGTCAATTTTCACTGAAGGAAACTTTAAGAAAAATGCCCAAGGGTTTTTGAATTCACTGTAGTTTAAATGTCTATTTCAAGTAGATAGAAAGCAATCCTCTATCTTTCCTACTTGTGCAGAGGCAATTGGGGGAAATAATGAGTGACAATTGTCTTTTCCTTCCTGCTTTATATATTAATTACAATAAATGTAAAAATACAGCCCAGCCACCTACACATTTAAATCTACTTCAGCCTAGACATTTACCTAAAGATCAATAGTTAGAAACCCTCACAAACTATGTACATACATAAATAATGGGTGCTTTTCCTCCCACTTTAGAACTTTCCTTTTTATTTCCTAGTATTGATGTCTACAAAGAAAGGAGTGAAATGACACTACAAAGTCTAATGCACCAATCACGTGAGCCCCATCATACATGGGAGAGAAGTAATGAGATGATTTTTTTTCATTTTTCTGCCTGCATTTTCCCCCTCTTGATTTTTAGCACCAAGGTAATATTTGATATCAGAAAAAATGCACCAAAATAAAAACATGAAAAGCAAAAAAAAAAAACGTGGCGTCAAACCAAGGGTGACTTTCTGTGTCTGCATTTCAGATTCACACTGCCAATTATTTCAGACATAAGGAACTCAGAGACACAAGGATTACCTACTCCTACAAATACATTATTTTCCCCTTAGTTGTCAGGGTGGCAGGCAACACAAAAACAAACATGAAAATATGTATTTTCAATGTTTTTATATTCAGTTAGTGGTTTACTAGTCCAACATTCACTAAAGCAAACTACTGTAGAAAAATGCCTGCCCTGTGGTTTCTCTCTCTCTGTCTCTCTTGCAATTGAAAGGCTTTAATGAGAAATACCACTAGTTCTGAGGCTTTTAGTTAACATGCATAGGACTGAGTTATGAGCTTTGACTTTTCCCTGACTAACTCAAGGGCACTGATCTTTGCCTTTCTTTTTATTTTATTTTATTTTTTTGTTACTATCATCCATTCTGTTTGTTTTTTTTTTAATTGAAATATAGTTGATTTTGAATGTTAATTTCTGCTGTATAGCAAAGTGATTTAGTTATACATATATATACATTTTTTTTTTGGTATTCTTTTCCATTATGGTTTATCACTGAATATTGAATATAGCTCCCTGTGCTATACAGTAGGACCTTGTTGCGTATCCATTCTATATGTAATAGTTTGCATTTGCTAACCCCAAACTCCCTGATCTTTGAAATAAACTTTGCTCAAGATAAACAAGCACACAAATGAGGAGTTCAGTACAATTACTTGAGCGCTAGATGGCATTAAATTTAACAAATAATATGTAGGTAATGGTTCATGTTATCTACAGATCTATTATGCTAAATTATATCTAATTGTACTTTTATAATAGACATTCATATACTTTTATCTCCATCAATATTTGAGGCAAATAAATTCTAAGAGAGAACTTGCACCCCTCTCCAGTAGTGGTCAGTTATCAGAGTGATATTACACTTTAGTGATTATTTTAGACTCTCTACATACTACCTCCGTGTGCCTTCAAAATATTTTTCTGTAAATATTTAAATAATTTTTCAAAATCATTCCATGGTATCTGAATAATTTAATAATATTTTAGAAATAGGAGGACTTTAAAGATTTTACAAAAAAAAAAAAGATTTACAGGCAAACCTCTTCCTTTGACATAAGAGAGACAAGACCCTAAGAGATTAAGTGATCTTCCCAAAGTCAAACGTTGAGTTAGTGAACAAGGCAGAACTAGGAAACAAAGACTTCAAGTGTGAGATACATTCATCAGCAATAAATCATGATGAGATGTCAGAATGTTTTCATTGTCTTTTTTTTTTTTTTCTCCAGAAGTTTATATTTTTAAAAGCTGCTTTTAATGGATTATTTCCTATGTGGTCCGGAGGCAGAGTCAAGATGGCGGTGTGGGAAGACGTGGCGTTAGCACCTCCCCACAACTAGGGTGCCTGCCAGCCGCTGGTGGGGGACTCTGATGCCCAAGGAGATGGGAGGAACCCCAAAGTGAACCTGCAGCTTGCGGGATCTTGTTTCATGAGCGCAGGGTCGGGTGGAAGCCCCTGCAGTGGGAGCTCTGAGTCCAAACCACTGGACTAATAGAGAACCTCAGACCCCAGGGAATATTCATCAGAGTGAGGTCTCATGGAGTTCCTCATCTCAGCACCAAGACCCAACTCTACCCAAGAGCCTACAAATGCCAGTGTTGGAAGCCTCAGGCCAAACAACCAGTAAGACAGGAACACAATCCCACACATCAAAAAAAAAAAAAAAAAATTGAGACAGCAAAAAAATATGTCACTGATGAAGGAGCAAGGTAAAAACATACAAGACCAAATAAATGAAGAGGAAATAGGCAATCTACCTGAAAAAGAATTCAGAGTAATGATAGTAAATATGATCCAGAATCTCGGAAGTAGAATGGAGGCATGGATTGAGAAAATACAATAAATGTTTAACAGAGATCTAGAAGAACTAAAGAACAAACAGAGATAAAAAAACACAATAACTGAAATGAAAAATACACTAGAAGGAATCAATAGCAGAATAACTGAGGCAGAAGAACGAATAAGTGAGCTGGAAGACAAAATGGTGGAAATAACTGCCAAGGAGCAGAATAAAGAAAAAAGAATGAAAAGAATTGAAGACAATCTCAGAGACCTCTGGGACAACACTAAATGCACCAACATTCGAATTATAGGGGTCCCAGAAAGAGAAGAGAAAAAGAAAGGGTCTGAGAAAATATTTGAAGAGATTATAGTTGAAAACTTCCCTAACATGGGAAAGGAAAGAGTTAATCAAGTCCTGGAAGCACAGAGAGTCCCATACAGGATAAACCCAAGGAGAAACACGCCAAGACACATATTAATCAAACTGTCAAAAATTAAATATAAGGAAAACATGGGAAAGGAAATATTCACCCAAGTCCAGGAAGCACAGAGAATCCCATACAGGATAAGCCCTAGGAAAAACACACCAAGACACATATTAATCAAACTAAAAATATTAAATTCAAAGAAAAAATACTAAAAGCAGCAAGGGAAAAACAAAAAATAACATACAAAGGAATCCCCATAAGGTTATCAGCTGATTTTTCAGTGGAAACTCTGCAGACCAGAAGGGAGTGGCAGGATATACTTAAAGTGATGAAAGAGAAAAACCTACAACAAAGATTACCCAGCAAGAATCTCATTCAGATTTGATGGAGAAGTCAAAAGCTTTTCAGACAAGCAAAAGCTAAAAGAATTCAGCACCACCAAACCAGCTCTACAGCAAATGCTAAAGAAACTTCTCTAAGCAGGAAACACAAGAGAGAAAAAGACCCACAAAAACAAACCAAAACAATTAAGAAAATAGTGATAGGAACATACATATCGATAACAACCTTGAATGTAAATGGATTAAATGCCCCAACCAAAAGACACAGACTGGCTGAATGGATACAAAAGCAAGACCCATATATATGCTGTCTACAAGAGACCCACTTCAGACCTAGGGACACATACAGACTGAAAGTGAGGGCATGGAAAAAGATATTCCATGCAAATTGGAAATCAAAAGAAAGCTGGAGTAGCAATACTCGTATCAGATGAAATAGAGTTTAAAATAAAGACTGTTACTAGATATAAGGAGGGACACAACATAACAATCAAAGGATCAATCCAAGAAGAAGATATAACAATTATAAATGTTTATGCACCCAACATAGGAGCACCTCAATACATAAGGCAAATGCTAACAGCCATGAAAGGAGAAATCGACAGTAACACAATAATAGTAGGGAACGTTAACACCCCACTTACACCAATGGACAGATCATCCAAACAAAATAAATAAGGAAACACAAGCTTTAAATGACACAATAGACCAGATAGAGCTAATTGATATTTATAGAACATTCAACCCAAAAGTGGCAGAATATACTTTCTTCTCAAGTGCACATGGAACATTCTCCAGGATAGATCACATCTTGGGTCACAAATCAAGCCTCGGTAAATTCAAGAAAATTGAAATCATATCAAGCATCTTTTCTGACCACAACACTATGAGATTGGAAATCAATTACAGGAAAAAAAACTGTAAAAAACACAAATACATGGAGGCTAAACAGTGTGCTACTAAATAACCAAGAGATCACTGAATAAATAAAAGAAGAAATTAAAAAATACATAGAAACAAATGACAATGAAAACACAAAGAATCAAAGCCTATGGGATGCAGCAAAAGCAGTTCTAACAGGAAAGTTTATAGCAATACAGTCTCACCTCAAGAAACAAGAAAAATCTCAAGCAATCTAACCCTACACTTAAAACGACTAGAGAAAGAAGAACAAAGAAAACCCAAAGTCAGTAGAAGAAAAGAAATCATAAAGATCAGAGCAGAAATAAATGAAATAGAAATGAAGAAAACAATAGCAAAATCAATAAAACTAAAAGCTGGTTCTTTGAGAAGATAAACCAAATTGATAAACCCTTAGCCAGACTCATCAAGAAAAAAAGGGAGAGGACACAAATCAATAAAATTAGAAATGAAAAAGGAGGAATCGCAACTGACACTGCAGAAATGCAGAGGATTGTAAGAGACTACTACAAACAACTATATGCCAATAAAATGGACAACCATGAAGAAATGGACAAATTCTTAGAAAGGTACAATTTTCTAAGACTGAACCAGGAAGAATTAGAACATATAAACAGACCTATCACAAGTAATGAAATTGAAACTGTGATTAAAAATCTTCCAACAAACAAAAGTCCAGGACCAGATGGCTTCACAGGCAAATTCTATCAAACATTTAGAGAAGAGCTAACACCAATCCTTCTCAAACTCTTCCAAAAAATTGCAGAGGGAGAAACACTCCCAAATTCATTCTACGAAGCCAACATCACCCTGATTTGAAAACCAGAAAAAGATACCACAAAAAAAGAAAAGTATAGACCAATATCACTGATGAATATAGATGCAAAAATCCTTAACAAAATATTAGCAAACAGAATCCAACACCACATTAAAAGGATCATACACCATGATCAAGTGGGATTTATCCTAGGGAGGCAAAGATTCTTCAATATATGCAAATCAATCAATGTGATACACCACATTAACAAACTAAGGAATAAAAACCATATGATCATCTCAATAGATGCAGAAAAAGCTTTTGACAAAATTCAACACCCATTTATGATAAAAACTCCAGAAAATGGGCATAGAGGGAACTTACCTCAACATAATAAAGGCCATATATGACACACCCACAGCAAGCATCATACTCAATGGTGAAAACCTGAAAGCATTTCCACTAAGATCAGGAACAAGACAAGGCTGTCCACTCTCATCACTCTTATTCAACATGGTTTTGGAAGTCCTAGCCACAGCAATCAGAGAAGAAAAAGAAATAAAAGGAATACAAATAGGAAAAGAAGAAGTAAAATGTCACTGTTTGCCGACAACATGATATTGTACATAGAAAATCCTAAAGATGCCACCAGAAAACTACTAGAGCTAATCAATGAATTTAGTAAGGTTGCAGGATACAAAATTAATGCACAGAAATCTCTGGCATTCCTGTACACCAACAATGAAAAATCAGAGAAATTAAAGAAACACTCCCATTTACCATTGCAAGGAAAAGAATAAAATACCTAGGAATAAACTTGCCTAAGGAGGAGAAAGGCTTGTACTCAGAAAACTATAAAACCCTGAAAGAAATCAAAGATAACATAAAGAGATGGAGAAATATACCATGTTCTTGGATTGGGAGAATCAACATTGTGAAAATGACTATACTACCCAAAGCAATCTACAGATTCAGTGCAATCCCTATCAAACTACCAATGGCATTCTTCAAGAATTAGAACAAAAAATTTTACAATTCATATGGAAACACAAAAGACCCCGAAGCCAAAGCAATCTGAGAAAGAAAAACGGAGTTGGAGGAATCAGGGTTCCCAACTTCAAACTATACCACAAAGCTATAGTAATCAAGACAAATATGGTATTGGTACAAAAACAGAAATATAGATCAGTGGTACAAGATAGAATGCCCAGAGATAAACGCATGCACATATGGGCACCTAATTTACAACAAAGTGGGCAAGAACATACAATGGAGAAAAGACATCCTCTTCAACAAGTGGTGCTAGGAAAATGGCAGCTACATGTAAAAGAATGGAATTAGAACACTACCTAACACCATACACAAAAATAAACTCCAAATGGATTAAAGACTTAAATGTAAGACCAGACACTATAAATCTCTTACAGGAAAACATAGGAAAAACACTCTTTGGCATAAACCACAGCAAGATCTTTTTTGGCCCATCTCCTAGAGTAATGGAAATAAAAACAAAAATAAACAAATAGGACTTAATTAAACTTAAAAGCTTTTGCATAGCAAAGGAAACCATAAGACAAAAAGACAACCCTCAGAATGGGAGAAAATATTTGCAAATGAAACAACAAAGGATTAATCTCCAAAATATACAAACAGCTCATGGAGCTCAATATCAAAAAAACAAACAATCCAGTTAAAAAATGGGTGGAAGACCTAAATAGACATTTCACCAAGGAAGACATACAAATGGCCAAGAGGCACATGAAAAGATGCTCAACATCACTAATTAGAGAAATGCAAATCAAAACTACAGTGAGGTATCACCTCACACTGGTCAGAATGGCATTATCAAAAAATCTAGAAACAATAAATGTTGGAAAGGGTGTGGTGAAAATGGAACCCTCCTGCACTGTTGGTGGGAATGTAAATTGATACAAACACTGTAAAACAGTATGGAGGTTCCTTAAAACAACTAAAGATAGAACTACCATATGACCCAGCAATCCCACTACTGGGCATATACCCAGAGAAAACCATAATTCAAAATGAGACATATACCACGATGTTCATTGCAGCACTATTTGCAATAGCCAGGACATGGAACCAACCTAAATGTCCATCGACAGATGAACGGATAAAGAAGATGTGGCACATATATACAGTAGACTATTACTCAGCCATAAAAAGAAACGAAATTGAGTTATTTGTAGTGAGGTGGTTGGACCTAGAGTCTGTCATACAGAGTGAAGTAGGTCAGAAAGAGAAAAACAAATACCATATGCTAGTGCATATATATATAGAATCTTAAAAAAAATGTTACTGATGAACCTAGCTGCAGGGAAGGAATAAAGCGGTAGACATAGAAAATGGACTTGAGGACATGGGGTGGGAGGGCAAAGCTGGGGCGAAGTGAGAGTAGCATTGACATATATACACTACCGAATGTAAAATTGTTGGCTGGTGGGAAGCAGCAGCATAGCACAGGGAGATCGGCTTGGTGCTTTGCATGACCTAGAGGGGTGGGATGGAGAGAATAGGAGGGAGGGGATATGGGGACATGTGTATGCATATGGCTGATTCGCTTTGTTGTGCAACAGAAACTAACACAGTATTGTGAAGCAATTATACTCCAATAAAGCTCTATTAAAAAAAAAAACAGAATCATGTGGTCCTGTGGACAAAGCCAAACATATTCAAATAAATGCTTAAATCCTAATTATTCACTAACACTTTATAGATAATCCTCAAACCTACTCAGCTGTGGGTCCCTGAATTTCTAACTGGGTTGATCTTATTTATACTTTATGTCAAGCAATAATGTTAAGAAATTAAAAAAATAAAAATAGATTATTTTCTCACCAATTCCCTAAAATATAAGCTTTTATTTTCAAACCTTAAGGTTTTTTTTTTTTTGAATTAAAAAAAGTACTTTCTGTTGAAGACTTAAGGGTTTTGTACATTAGGAAAGAATAACTTAGAATTTGGAAATTGACTTTAGAACTTTAGAAATGTTTGTCAGTTTATATTTCCCCTGAAAATCCATTTGGTATTCAAGACACTGATTCATCAAGGATTTAGGGGTACTTTGTTATACAGTGCCGAAAGTGAACATGTATGTTTGACATCTGATTTTGGTTTTTTCCCTTTCCTACTTTAAGCCCATTTGGTATTTGGTGACAAGTAGAAGACTGCAAACTCAGTCAAGAAAAAAAAATATTTTAAAAATAGACAAGTTAATAACTGTTTCATATTCAAGGGGTTTTATAGAAACTGACTGGCCCATTGAACTAACTGTGTTCTTTTTTTTAATGTGAACATCTTTGCAAATCCTTTAGTTTAATTTTGAAGAAGAGTATTTTGTTTGTTCTGTAGGACCTTGTGTCTAATGATGTAGCAGACATTAAGCAAATGTTACTGGAAGTTATTTGAGACTATGGCCTGGGACTTTTTCATTGTAAAAAGTATAAAGTCTGATATTTTATATTATATTTATACATGTAAATGCCTCACCACTTACTGAGTCACTCGTAAGAGAAATAGACTGCAGATTTAAGAGATCAAACCATAAGGGATCAGCAAAGCCATTCAAAGTTCCCCAATTAACAAATTTATGAATCAATCTTTTTTATAACTCAATTTAATTGCTATTCCTTTTGTTATAGATTAAGAACTGAATTACACACACACACACACACACACATTGGCCTGGTGTTCCATATTGAGAGATATGCATAAGTGATTGTTTTAAAGTGACTAATCGTCTGTCCCGCCCTTACACGGATTGTACCCAGCCAGCCGTTGCTCAGTGACAGAAGCTGCTCTCCGTGGGATACAGCTTTGTATGTACACCTCTAGTCTAACACTTATAATGGTGCTTTTTATCATAATCACAAAGCATTTAATTGCACAGAGCAGTTTAGGAAACAGAGTCTAGGTCTAGACATCATAATCTAAGACAGATAACACTGACGTGGAAAACATACAGGGTAGGCAGACAACAAAATATTAAGCAATGAGTAATTACAAAGATAAAACTTAGCAGTTTCACTGTATTTTTGTTCAGGGTAAATGCATTTTAGACAACTCACCTTTGACTGCTAAATGCTTTAAAGGGTCATCAGATGCTATTATTTCCTCACTGAGCTTTCATTACTCCAGAAATCATACTTTCTGAGCACTTTATCACTGGATAAAGCGATAAAGGGTGAGATGAGGAATATAGTGAAAAATAAATAAGTTCCAAGAGTCATTTCTGTACAACATCATTTAAGCCAGGTGTTCTCACCTTGCACAACATGTACACAGCTAATTACTAAAGACCTCCCTCCTTCATACAAGGGATGACTATAATTATCAAGCATTTTTTGCATTACTTAAAACATTGATTAAAAACACAAGAATAAAAATATTTTGGAAAAGGGTAAAGAGGACAAAGAAATATATATTCAAGGAAATAGTAATAACAGCAATAATGATACTAATAACAAACAGCTATTCCTATTAAATCTTCCTACAATCATGTCAGACTCCTAATATTCTTTAAAAACCTTTTGGCTCTTACCAAAATATCTTTATTTCAAGAAGAGAAGGAAAATTTGGGCATTTTCAGGTATTTGTGTATTACAATGATTGGTTAGCAAAAAGAGAGGAAATTAAGGAGAAAGGCATTTTTTTCTTGGAATGTTTTCTGATATGGACTAATATATTTTAGTACCTACAACCTGCAATTTTGGAGTCAAACAAAATAAATCAATATGTAAACTGGTAAATATTTTAAAGGCTATCACTCCCTGGTGGTAAAAACTTTAAATTCAGTTTTCTATGCTTGCTAACGAGGAAACAAAATAATTATAAGTGTAAAAAAAAAAGTTTGCCCTGAAATAAGGATTATAATAGTTTTAAGTTGCTAAGTTCTGGTCAAATCACACTCAGTTCTGCTTTAATGGAACATAGGTGTTTCTAAAAATCTCCACACTGGGCTTCCCTGGTGGCGCAGTGGTTAAGAATCCGCCTGCCAGTGCAGGGGACACGGGTCCGATCCCTAGTCCGGGAAGATCCCACATGCCCCGTGCGCCACAACTACTGAGCCTGCGCTCTAGAGCCCGTGAGCCACAACTGCTAAAGCCTGCGCACCTAGAGCCCATGCTCCGTAACAAGAGAAGCCACCGCAATGAGAAGCCCGCACACCGCAACGAAGAGTAGACCCCGCTCGGGGCAACTAGAGAGAAAACTCGCGTGCAGCAATGAAGACCCAATGCAGCCAAAAATTAGTTAATTAATTCATTAATTTTTAAAAATCTCCACACTATGCAAAAGAATGCAATTAAAACCATAGGGGCTGGGGCATGATACTCCAAAAATTTGTCAGTGGAACATTAAAAAAAAAAAAAAGTAAAAAACCTAATGAAAATGGTAGCACAGTTTTACACTTGTTAAATGGATAAGAAATACATAAATACTACAATAAATATGGCACTTTACTTTGAAAAGGACCTGAAGTTTGTTTGTGAAAGGGTCGCAGTTTGTGAGTCATTGTGAAGTGTGGAAGGAAGGTTTTCTGAGTCACCAGGAAGTGAAGCATCAGATGCGGATGAGTGTGAACCACTAATTATCCTTGTAAGGTGTGAATGTGTGTACATTTTGTACATTCCTAGGAGGCTCAGCTCAGCAGTGTACAGTTTCCTGTGTTTACCTGTTGTTTTTTTATAGCAGATGAAATGGTGCATAAGCAAAATTTGTCTTATGTGAAACTTCTTTCTTAAAATATCAATTGCATTGGAACACATTTTTAAAAAATAATCATTATAACAGAACTGACTGTACAAGGTTGGTTGAATTCAAAATGTTATTGGTATGTACCAGAACATAGCAAGAAAACAATTTATCTGGGTCTCAATTGTCTGGTACACCTGAGTCTCAAATAGCAATTAAGTGAAAGTAAATGATCCTATGAAGTACACATGGAAACCACAGGATAGTGACAGTTGAAGGAATTGTTAGACCAGAGCACTGGTTCTCAAACTCTAATGTGATCAGAATCAACTGCAGTGTTTGCTAAAACTCAGATTTGCCCACCCCCAAAGTTTTTGTTTCAGTATTTGCATTTCTAAATATTCCCAGGAGATGCTGATGCAGCTGGTCCCTGGGCCACGCTTTGGGAACCACTTGGTTGAACCATACTAACGACTGCTGAAAACAGTTGACAGTACTGTGTGTCAGTACTTACACAGATGAGAAAATCTGTTTTCATTGTGGTTACCATGAAGAATGTGACTTTCTCATCAAAAGGATCCCAATAACCTTTCTCTAACTTTCTTTGCTCCTCTGTTAGTGGAAAAAACAAACAACAAAAATAATAAAGACAAATTTAATGTTTAGGTTCATGCTGTATGATGGGCATTTTGATTACCACCTACAAGTATTTGTCATTCTCCATTGTACAGAAACCACGCACATGTGGTGCAATTGGCCTCCTCCAAGGATGAGCCTTGATTAGAATAAATCATTTAGGTTAAACTCATTCCCCCTGGGCATCCATGATTGATTCACTCAGAGAAAAATTTAGAACTTCAATTCAACAGTTTGGGAAGCAATGTTTGCTTTTCTACAAACCTGAATTAAGAAACAGGTCACTCCAGAAGCTGCTGGCAGTTATTTTATAACCATAAGGCAAGACAGGCTGAGGGCGAAGCTGAAACTGCGGGAGGCCAGAGCCAAGAGAATTACCGAAAAATAGGGCTGGATTCTTCACTGAACAGAGCATGAAGCTCAGACTACCACTATGACTCTCAGTTATGAGAGTGAATTAACCACTTTTAATTTTTAAGCCACTTTAAGTTAGGTTTCTTGTTACTTTAACCAAGAATAAAGCAAACAGGGACTTCCTTGGTGGTCCAGTGGTTAAGACTTCGCGCTTCCACTGCCGGGGCTGGGGGCGCTCAGGTTCCATGCCTGGTCAGGGAACTAAGATCCTGCATATGGCATGGTGTGACCAAAAATTTAAAAATTTAAAAAAATAAAAGTAGCTGTGGGAAAAAAGAAAAAAAAAAGCATAAAACAAAGTCAAAAAACCCCACAAAACTCCTACCTGAATAGATACAGACAAAGGCAAGAAAAGACCGGAGCTAATAGGTAAATCAAGCAGCGAGCATATGGGAAGGATGCAACGTCTCCATAAAAATCTATTGATAAACCTTCTACTTAAATCAAACTTTGGCTATTTATACATCCAAGGACCAAGATCTTATTAGTAAGGATTCCAGGGGGAAAAAATTTCAGTTCCAGCTAGTACAGCCTGGAGAAATCCCCAAAAGGATCGAAGGAAACAAAGTGTCTAGAACAATTAAAGGTACCAGCTATTTCCACGGCCACCCTACCTAAACATAGGTGACCTATCCAGAAGACGAATGTAATCCCCATTCAGGAGTGCAGTTAGTCATTCTTAATAATTATTTTGGTCAACTTCACAAAGTCTCAAGTAAAAAGAATCTTTCTGACCTATTATCCCATACAGATATCTGGACTGAGTAGACTCTACTGATTATTATAGAGTTTTGGACAAAAAGTGAACAAATCCAGTTAGGCAGTCTTACTTTCACTCAACTTACAAAATTTCACCTTAACCAGATTTACTTCTGCCCAAATATGTTCAATTTTTACCAACAGAAAACAAAAAACAGAGCCATGAAAAGTGAAAGATCCACGGAGTCAAGAAAAATAAGTTTAATTTGCCAGTTTGCCTATCAGGAGAAAGATTCTTTCACTGTCATTTGGCCTAAGGGTAAATTAGGCCCACTAAACCAAATAGTTAAACAGAAAGAGCTTTATTTTAGGAGTGAGATAATCTATTGAAATCCCACCTCTGCTATTTAACTTTGGACAAGCTATTTAACGTTCTTGAGTACCAGATTTCTCATCTGTAAAACAGGGATAATATGTAATTTATAGAGGAAGTTTTCTGGTGTGAAAATTAAATAAGACAGCATGTAGAAAGCACCTTACAGTGCCTGATGGATATTAGATGCCTAATATATGATGGTTTCCTATCTTTCCCTTACTCTAAATACCTCATTAGCCTCTTAAAACAAAATATAAAATAGCTATATTTCACCAGATTATTTAGGATATTCATGGAGGAGGGCAATCTGAGTCCTGTTAACCATAGGTGCCTTGAGGGTATGGCTGTACTGGAGGGGTTATCACTTTGAGGGTCCTCTGAACAGTATTGGGTAAGGGGTATCTACTGGCAAAGGAAGCCATAATAATATCCAGGGCAATGTTCAGGTATATACAAGAAAGATAACAATTAGTTCCATAGAAACCAGATATACAAAGTGTTTCCTATTAACAAAAAGGTAGGAGTTCTTTATGTGCCACTTGACCAGCAGCTTTCACATTTGGCAGTGGGACATAAGACCTAAGGACTGAGTGTGTCCATGGAAAGTAAGTCATCAAACAATGAAGCTGCAGGAAAATCATGTGGCATTTTAGGACTCATTTATAAACACATTCTCCTGGAACACTTCTACAAAGCTGGTGAAATTGTGGTCCAATTTACTCCTGCTTGCCAAACAGTAATAATATCAAACTGCTGAGTTTAAGAAGGAAAAGGAAAAAAAAAGGGAAAAAAAAAAAAAAAGAAGGAAAACGATACCTTACCATGTATTAGTGGATGAGTAGCTAGAGTTTTGTTTTGTTTTTTTCTGGTTGTTTTAACCTTATTTTGTCACCTGCAATGTACTTTTAAAAAATCCTTGTCTGAATGATAGGTTCAGCTAAGAAAATTGTAGAATATAGTCTGAAAAACAGAATGCATAGTGTAGTAGTTTTGTGATTTTGCTGCCTGCTACTGTCACCTCATTATTCAAATGGTGTACCTGGGTGTTATTCAGAATATGTAATGTTATAAGAAAATTTAATTTCATGGGATATTAATTCATAAAGCATTCAAAAATTTCTATCATATTTATGGTGAATTTGTAGGACTCTGCCTAAAAGAATATAGAGAGATTAAAGAAAATATTTGTCTGGTGTTTAGCATACAGAGATGATTTTTTTTCAATGAACGTGGCTGGATTCCCCATTGCACCATTACCAGCTAGATGACCTTGGACAGATAACCCAACAATTCCACACCATTAGGTACCAGAATTAGAGAGGGGTCAGTAAGTACCACATAGATCGTTGTGAAGAACAAATTAAATAATGAATATAAAGATATTTTCTAAATTGAAAAGTACTGAGGCAGTTTTGGAATATTTAATTGTTCTACATTCAAGCAGCTCAGCTACTTACACCTGTGTGACCCTGAGAAGTTATTTTGTCTAAGAGCCCAAGTTTTGCATCTATACATTGCAAAACAACAGTAATAACACCTATCTTCTTATCTTATCTGCAGAATTCAAATGAAATTGTATTCTCCAAAAGAACATGGTCAACTGTAAAATATTATAAAATTTTAAGTGAATAGGTGTTCTTGTCCCAATTATACTAACATGAATTCTTAAAACAGAGACACTTCAGTTAAAAATACTAGATTATAAACTCCATGAAGTTAGCGATTCTGTTTTGTTCCTTGATGTATCTTGAACTCCTAGAGCAATATCTGATACATAGAAGGTACTCAATAAATACTTGTTCAATAAATATTAACATAAATATATAGAAAAATGTATTGAAGTTTCTATGTTAAAAGTGACAGGTTGGAAAAAGGAGATGATTTGTGTGCTACTAAGAAATCAACTGACAATGAGAATGAAGAATTTTCTGGAGGGTAAGGAAATTATTTGAGAGAGGACTGTGTACTTTTATTTCATGATTTACATTGGGAAAGAATAGCCATATTACCTTCTCCCTGGGGCCAAGCAATACATTGGTTTTCTTCCATATATATGAAAAAGAAAACAAATCAATGAAAATAAACTAGAAGCAAGCATTCAGCAATCTAGGCATCTTTTCAAGAAAAAATGTGATGTACCTCCTCAAATTGACATCCATTTGTCCCTACATCCTATATCTCTATCTGCATGTACACCTAAAGCTGAATTAAATAATTATTGCTCATAATAGTGACTCAGAATTCTCAAAGAAATGATGTCACATTCAGTGTTGTTCTTTCTAATTCAGAGAAGTATGTAATATGTTTCATAAGTATATCCTACCAAAAAAAGAATTATTACTTTTTTAAGTTGTGGTATTTACTTCTTTCCTCCAAACATTTTAATTAAGCATCTACTATGTGTCATGAAATGTAGATAATTCAAAGAAAGAATAAATATTACCCATATTGTAATGGAGATTATAACTCAATGAAAGATAAAGAGAAATTTAACCTCTTTTTTATTTAAATTATTTTATTCAGTCTATCTATTTTCCTAGACCACCAGTAAATATATATCAGGTTTATTTTCTGTAAAATTTAAAGAACTAAGACATATTAATATGCATCTGGGTTGATATGCATTTTCCTTTCTGGGTATCTTTGATTCTTACTATTAGTTTTTTGTTTGCTTTTGTGTATTTTTGTATGTGTAAGTGTATTAGTCAGGGTACAATAATGTTATCCTGTGTTATTGTCTAGCAGCTTTCAATGTGTATTTCTATCCAAGTATTCATCCACAGTGTATTATAATTATTAATTTACTTGCCTGTCTACCCAACAACTATAGTCTGGGTTTATTAGGGTATGGATTATCGTTTGACTTTGTTTCTCTAATATGTAGCTCAGTACCTGGGATATTATATACACTAAATAAATGTAGAAGGATGAAAGAAAGGAAGGGAAGGAGGAAGGAGATAAACATTCATGTAAATACGTGTCACAGTTTATTCCAGTGGTCACATGATCTGAACCAGGAGAAGTTCTAATATAGAAGTGAATATATTGATGCCAAATTATGCTGGAGATTTAGGAGCATACAAAAGCAATAGAAATAAGGCAATAAGTGATAAGTTTGGAATCAGGAATTAGATCATGTCTATCTACATGCCCTAGTTAACCTCATATATTCTTTTTTTTGAACATCTGTACTGGAGTATAATTGCTTTACAATGTTGTGTTAGTTTCTGATGTACAACAAAGTGAATCAGCTATACATATACATATATCCCCATATCCCCTCCCTCTTGAGCCTCCCTCCCACTCTCCCTGTCCCACCCCTCTAGGTCATCACAAAGCATCGAGCTGATCTCCCTGTGCTATGCAGCAGCTTCCCACGAGCCATCCATTTTACGTTTGGTAGTGTATATATATCAATGCTACTCTCTCACTTCATCCCAGCTTGCCTTTCTCCCCCTGTATCCTCAAGTCCATTCTCTACATCTGCATCTTTATTCCTGCCCTGCTACTAGGTTCATCAGTACTGTTTTTTTTAGGTTCCATATACATGTGTTAGCATCCGGTATTTGTTTTTCTCTTTCTGACTTACTTCACTCTGTATGACAGACTCTAGGTCCATCCACCTCATTACAAATAACTCAATTTCGTTCCTTTTTATGGCTGAGTAATATTCCATTGTATATATGTGCCACATCTTCTTTATCCGTTCATCTGTCGATGGACACTTAGGTTGCTTCCATGTCCTGGCTATTGTAAATAGTGCTTCAATGAACATTGTGGTACATGCATCTTTTAGAATTATGGTTTTCTCACGGTATATGCCCCAGTAACCTCATACATTCTTTACACCACACAAAGAGAAGTCACAGCCTACTGAGCTGGATGGAGTCTACTGTCACAATACAAGTCACCTTGAGCCACGAGAGGTTCAGGTTTCCATAGCCAGAGGAAAGCAGAACATTGTGGTTGTTGCCTCAGTGACACAAGCAGGAGGTAGAGGAAGCCTTAATCATCCTCTCTTTATTTTTACCTTTGGGCCTAAACTACCTAGATAATTGGCTTACCTCTCCATTCTGCCTAGAATGTGGAATGTTGGCAGAGCTGCAAGAGGAAACTTGCCCAGGCTTAACCCATGGTACCAGTTTCTTCATTATTATTCACCCCACACTCTAAATAAACAATAAAACAACTAGTAACTCGCTGAGAAAGGCTCTGCCAAAATGACATGCCTGCTGCTTCCAGACTTGAGAAACAAACTCAAAAGTGATTTGCAGGAAAACAAAAGCACAAATAAAAATCTAGTCTGGTGCAGTCCTACAGAGCAGGTTTTACTGGTAGAGCGGTAGTCTCACTACTACACTACGTGAATGCTCTGTGCTTCAGCCCTAAGGGCATGCCCCCAGGGTTCTGGGATGGCTTCCTACCACCATTCTGTCCACAGAGGGCATTTCTCACTGGTATCTGTTAGGACAGCTGGAAAGATATTATTTTACCAAAATAAACTTTTTTTATTAAAAGTTATGATTGCACCTGCAATACAGCCCAGCATGTGGCATGTCAGCTTTGTTGTACCTTATTTTCCTTACTATTCCAGGAAAGATCTCTATCAATGACTGCCTGCAGAGTAGGGAAAAAATCCAAAATGGAGCATTATAACTTATAGCCTAGAGGATAAAAAAAGAAAAGAGAAAACAGCAACAACAACCTGGGATTCCATGTCCTCCTTTCCCTTAGGAAAGGGAAAGATTTATCTGATTTTGAGTAGCTTAGTTCACATATGCAAGGCTATTTTTTATAAGTCTATGAGAAAAGAAAGTGCTGCATCCAGGCAGTTTTAAACGTATTTAAAATGTGGATGGATATTGCCAAATTACATGCCAAAAAAATGCCTTACGTATATGACCTCTCAAGTCTTACCCAAACCGCGTGCAGTTCATCCTCCATACTGGCTTGTGTGCAGGCTTGGGAGGCTGTGTTTTTCCCTATACTTTCTCCCTGTCCAATCCTTTGTCTTTCTAAATATTTAGCTTAGGGACTTCCCTGGTGGTGCAGTGGTTAAGAATCCACCTGCCAACGCAGGGGACACGGGTTCGAGCCCTGGTCCGGAAATATCCCACATGCTATGGAGCAACCAAGCCCATGTGCCACAACTACTGAGCCTGTGCTCTAGAGCCCGTGAGCCACAACAGCTGAGCCTGTGTGCCACAACTACTGAAGCCTCCGTGCCTTGAGCCCGTGCTCCTCGACAAGAGAAGCCACGGCAATGAGAAGCCCGCGCACCGCAACAAAGAGTAGCCCCTGCTCGCCACAACTGGAGAAAGCCCGCGCGCAACAACGAAGACCCAATGCAGCCAAAAATAAATAAATTAAAAAAAAAAAAAAAAAAAAGGTCTGGGAGCCAGAGAAGTATTAAAATAAAATAAAATAAAATAAAATAAAATAAAATAAAGGTTTAGGTTAACTGGTCCCTACTCAGAGACACCTTTCTTCCCTACTGGGTTCCTTACGTGTTTTCTTCATCAAAATTTTTACAAATTATTACTACTTAATCTATTTCCTTATTTGTATCTATTTCCTTCAGTAGAATTTACATTCCCAAAGGGCAGGTACCTTCTCTGCCTTTTTGATCATTGCATTCTCAACACCTAGCTCTCTGCTTGACATATATTAAATACTCAGATATTTTGTTAAATGAATGAATGAATTGTGTAACCTGGTGTTAAATAACCATATTTAATTTATTGGCCTTGCTAATTATTTACTGCATAATCTTGAGAGTTAATTACCTCCCTAAATATCTTTTTATTTCCTTCCTTTTTAAAAATAATAATAGTTCTAACCACATAGAGATGTTGTGAGCATTAAGTGAAATTATGAGTAAAGAGCACCATGTGTAACAAAATAGAATTCAAAACAGTTATCTGTTATTGCCTAAACTAGAAAGAGGGGCAGGGAGATAGGCGAATGAGGGAACCCAACCAGGAACTCAGTGGGAATTGTATATTCACTCATGACAAGGGGAGGCAATTTGAGTTGTTGATTGGCAGTTTCCTGGAGGCAGAAGACCAACATCTGGTCGACCACAATTTGATTAGAAGGTGCACACATGCCTCTAGAAGGAGGAAATCGTTAAGGATACTTCTCCCATAAGACATTCAAGGGATAGGATTTCCACGAACTATTTTATTGAACTCCTTCTGGATGCTGTGGTGTCTTTCTGTAGGTCATCCCTGGAAGGAACCAACTGTGAAACAGTTGTGACAGGTATAGGATTTTCAGGACTTTATGTTCAATGCCATCCTACCATCACCGCCCATCACTGTATAGCTAGAGACAGAAAAAGGTTGGGAGAAAAAATCTGAAACAGAATATTGAATCACTCTATTGCCTTTATTAAGGAAGCCAAAGAAATCTGTTGGAGTTTGACTTGTAACATCAGAGATGAGATTTACTCAATTGGAAAATGTGGAGAATTTTTTTTAAAAACCTAAAACATTCTACTTTGATATATATTTGTATGTAAACTATCCCTATAAAAGTAAGGAATCTTTTGGTAATGAATTACATTATAAATCATATAAGTGAATTAAAAGTGTCACAAGAACAATACAATATTTATTTTAACTGAAAATGTGTGCAGATTATCATTTGGTAGCCAACATAAAATTAAGACACATTTTAATTTTTACCTAAAAATTTTTTAAAACTAGCCCATTATTGGTTTGAATTGTTTAGTTAATTTGCTTAATCTTGTCCTATTGCTTTGTGAAGGCTTTAACAAAGTATATTACACAAGCTCTATTTCATATGCTAGTCACAGGTTTACCAGAAGTTCTTTTTTTTTTAATTTTTAAAAAAATTTTATTATTTATTTATTTATTTATTTATTTTTGGCTGTGTTGGGTCTTCGTTGCCTTGTGCAAGCTTTCTCTAGTTGTAGTGAGCGGGGGCTACTCTTCGTTGCGGTGCACAGGCTTCTCATCGCGGTGGCTTCTCTTGTTGTGGAGCACGGGCACTAGGCACGCGGGCTTCAGTAGTTGTGGCTCGCAGGCTCTAGAGTGCAGGCTCAGTGGTTGTGGTGCACGTGCTTGGTTGCTCCACGGCATGTGGGATCTTCCCCGAGCCGGGCTCGAACCCGTGTCCCTGCATTGGCAGGCGGATTCTTAACCACTGCATCCCCAGGGAAGTCCTCATTGATTGATTTTGATTGGCTGATTGTCCCCCTTAATGTGGGTTGTATTTTTTCCACTCTTTTTATGTCTAGAAAAATGTTATTAAACATCAGGCAATACAGATTTTACCTTATTGGGTGCTGGATATTTTGTATTCTAAAAATATTTTGAGCTTTTTCTGAGATAAAATAGTTTGATCCTTTGGAGTCCTGCTTTTAAGATTTTTTATGCAAGACTTGAGTCATGTGTATTTTAGTTAAATATTCCCAGTGCCAAGACTAGACCCTACTACCCAGGGCCCTGTGAATTGTGTAGTTTTCCAGTGTGGCTGATAGGTGCAATGACTAATCTCCATCCTACATGATAGATGGGTCCTGTTCCCTTTAATCATTTTGGGTGTTCTTTTCCCCTCAGTTACTATGGAGGTAGTTTTCTCAAATGCATGCACTGATCACTACTTTGCCGACTATACGAGGGTGATTCTCAGTAGTTGTCCAGAATTTTACTTTCATGTAGCTATTTCCTTTCTGGTACTCTAGCTGCCATGTGAACTTTAACTATGTTCTTCTTGGATTCTTAGCTCAGCCTCCTCAAATCAGGAAGTCCACTGATCTCCACCTGAGTTTACCCTCCGTATAATCTGGACATCCTCTCAAGGTTGGCGCAATCAGAAGGTTCACCTCATTTGTTTCCTATCTGTGAAAGATCACTGTCCTTTGTTATATGAGGCCAATGTCTTGAAAACTGTTCTTTCCTATATGTGTCCAGATTTTTAGTTGTTTCAGATTGAAGAGTAAATCTTATTTTTCTTGTTCTATCTTGGCCACAAGTAAGGTCAATGTGTCTTTTAAACTCCATCTATGTCTATATCTATCTATCTATATGGATTTTTTATATATTCAGTTTTTAAGTTGGAGTTTAAATTCATGAGTCTAACCTATTTACATTCATCATTATTACTCATATACTTGAATGTTTCACCAACCTTAACTTATTTTTGTTTACTGTTTCTTTGTAACACTTTATCTCCTAAAAAAAAACAAATCTAGTCTTCCCTATTAAGACAAGAAATTAGCAAGTTCTTAAATTCCTTAATTCTCCTCCACAACAATTCACATCGTGTAATTTTTTTCAAGGCTTTTAATTCTGGATTATTGTGGATGTATTTCCTCTTTTTATTTGGTCTTAAATAAATGGCTACAATAAGAACAAACTTCGCCAAGCCTGTCAATCACCTTTAATTCATATATATTTTGCAGCATCTCTTGGATTTTTCTCTCATCCTACTTTACTTAAAACTGTTGTCTCTGTGCGTTATCTCACGGCAATTCTCTTGAAACTTTCCATGCCTGAGAATTTTTTTTTTATTATGCTGGCATATTTGAAAATTCTATATTTTAAATTATTTTCCTTTAGTACTTATAAAATACCTCTTCGTTATCTTCTTATGTATGTTTGTTGAAAAATCTGATATCAATCTGATTTTAAAGTCTGTTAGTCTTTTATATATGTATATGGTGTGAATTTGGCTACCCACACTCTTATTTATGTATTTTGTTTTTTATTTTTCTAATATCTTCCATAATTTAAAATTCATAATCTGCTTCTGTGGAGATCTGTAATCCAGAAATTCGTTTTGAAATGGCTGTGCTCCTCACGTGTCCTGTTATGTTATTCTGTGAGTGCTTTTTCTTTAGGGATAGCTCCCAAGCTTTGCTGCCCATTAG
This sequence comes from Balaenoptera musculus, assembly GCF_009873245.2. Lineage (NCBI taxonomy): Eukaryota > Metazoa > Chordata > Mammalia > Artiodactyla > Balaenopteridae > Balaenoptera > Balaenoptera musculus. The sequence continues at coordinate 34,550,022 of NC_045796.1, forward strand.
AATCACCTGTGGAACTTTCAGAATCCCTAAAGTCAGGTCCCACTCCATAGCAATTAGATCAACATGTCTAGGAGTGAGAGCTAGGTGTTTTAGTTTTTTTTAACATCTCCATGTGATTTCAACAAAATTTGGGAACCACTGTTCTAGAAGTATCAGCTTTGCTGTCAAGCAATGTGTATTTCCCAATGTGTCAGCTCATTGAGTCAGGGAGTACCTGTGAGGGGGTTTGATGACTCCTAAGATGAAGAGTTCCAAATTCCAGAAAAATCACACCTTACTCCAAAAACCTCTCAGGTCAATGCTTCACCTTTCACCACCCTTGGTAGAATCAGTATTAGAGGGAGATACTCCTTAGATTATAATTCTTTAGTACTAAACTGTATAGAGAACCCCTTAATCACCAGGCCACACCCTACACCAACAAAATCCAAAGCTTTTAAGGGTGGGACCCAGGCATTCATTAGTATTTCTTAAAGTTCCATAGATAATTCCATTGTGCAGCTAAAACAGAGTACCACTCTCCCAAGAATTTGGAGAATGAGGGTGGAGACACAATTGCCTGAGGGTGGATTGTCTTCACCTATTTTTCTTAGTTCCTTAGAAGGAAAGAACTGTTTCTACTGACCAAAATTTACTCTTGAGGATATTGGGACAAGAGTTCTGAGCAGGGATTTGGAGCAGGTGTTAACTGTACCAAGATAAAAGGGGACAGGGGAGCAAGAACAGAACTGAATCTTATCCCAGGTTAAAACCATCTGAGGGCATGCACACACGTGTGTGCACGCGCGCGCGCGCACGTGCGCGCGCACACACACACACACACACACACACCCCAATTGCTGAGAGAGCAACAGAGAGGTGATAACCCAGTGTTGTTCATTTTCCTGTTCTGGTTGCTGAAGGTTGAAAATAAAAGAGGAATCTAGCAGTTGGACTAGTTTAGTATCTCGGTTAAAATCAGCATCAAAATCAGTGCATATGAAAACCATTTCAAAAAATTAAATTAAATAAAAGCTTTGTACATAATGAAAAACAGAGTTAGGCTCTGGGTTCAGATGAAGTTTTGAACACCTTGTGGGCATGTGAATGTCATGCAAGATTTCTTGTTATGTAATTCCCTGTTATATAGAACTGCCCTGCACATTGCAGGACATCAATTATCCCTGGCTCCTGCCTTTCCCTCCAAATAATAATATATTGTGCCAAAATGTGAAGGGTCTTGCAAGCCCTGATAAATTTGAACCTTATCCTAAAAGTCACTGGAATATGTTAAAGTTTTTTTTTTTTTAATTTATTTATTTATTTATTTATTTATTTATGGCTGTGTTGGGTCTTCGTTTCTGTGCGAGGGCTTTCTCTAGTTGCGGCAAGTGGGGGCCACTCTTCATCGCGGTGCGCGGGCCTCGCGGGCCTCTCACTATCGCGGCCTCTCATTGCGGAGCACAGGCTCCAGACGCGCAAGCTCAGCAATTGTGGCTCACGGGCCGAGTCGCTCCGTGGCATGTGGGATCTTCCCAGACCAGGGCTCGAACCCGTGTCCCCTGCATTGGCAGGCAGATTCTCAACCACTGTGCCACCAGGGAAGCCCCAGTTTTTTTTTTTTAAGAAAGGAAAATACAAGGTTTAACTGAGCAGTAGTGAAGTAGACCAGGCTGTTAGTTCCTTAAGGGAGGCACCACCTTGGTGCCTGGGCTAAACCGGGGTTTAGTCAAGAACACGGCAAACAATAGACAATAAATAGATAGGTAGACGGACGGGTGGAAACAAAGAGAAAGAAAGAGACAGAACAGAGGCAGGAAGACCAGTTAGGGGGTTAATATAATTATTTAGTTAATTATTAAAGAAGTACCAAATTAAAGTAATAATAGTGGAATAACAAGAACCGAATAGATGAGAAATACTTAGAAGAAATAATCAATAGGTCCTGTGAAATAGTGCAACGTAGTAGCCAGAACAAGAATTCTGTAGCCCAGATAATCCCTGATTTAGGTAATAATTTCTTTTTATTTTTTAATTATTTGTTCTCTATGTAGTTCATTTTTGTTTTGTTTTGTTTTGGCCGTGCCACACGGCTTGCGGGATCTCAGTTCCCCAACCAGGGATTGAACCCAGGCCAGGGCAGTGAAAGCCTGGAATCCTAACCACTAGGCCACCAGGGAACTCCCAGTAATTCCTTTTAAGCACAGAGGAAGGACAATCACATGAGAAGTCCAAAGATAAAGCTACTAAATTGTTCGTTTCTGTAAGATATGCAGTTTCTCAAACTCATCTATATTTTTCATATAATGTATCAGCATACTCAGGTATATAATAAACTTCAATAAATAACCTGTTGATTTTGTATAAATAAGCAAGGCTGTATTTTATTCACATAATCAAGCTGCTCAAATTTCCATCACTGTTGCAGCTTCAACAGTGGGTCTTTCTGATATTAGCTGTGGTTGAATGAGCAGGGTTTGGTACACATGTACAACCATTTTTTAACTGTTTTTCTAATTTTACACTTTATTGTTGTGGATTTTTGCCAGTTCTTTTTGGACTGATCATATTTTAAAAACACCTACTCACGCACATCATTAATTATCAAAACCAGTAACATGTATATTTAAAAGAAAGCTTAGGCTGTGGCAAAGGAGTTTGAAGGGTGTTAGGTATAAAGGATATACATTGCTAATGTAGAAGTGAATTGAACAAATGCAGCAGTTTATGAGAGAATAAAATCGTTTGGAATGTAGGAGATTAAATGGATTAGAAAAAAAAAGCAAAAGGGCAAGAAAAATTAAAGAGAAGTAGGTCATAGATATCAGTGCAAAGAAGAGGAAGTCCCTGACAACCAGAGTGCCAAGGGCTAAGATTGAGTGCAGGATGGAAAAGAAAACGGAGCAGATTACAGAGAGCTTGAAAAAGAGAGAGAAACAAGAATGAGCAAAGGCTTGGTCATTGATTGATTGGGGTGACTTTGAACATCTTACAGAAGGATATAAAGAAGATGGGTTTAGTGAGAAGAAAAAAATTAAACACAAAAAAATATTTATTGCAGCATTATTCATAAGATATTATTCACAAAATTTGGAAACAACCTAAGTGGCAGTCAATAGGTGAATGGATAAAGAAGTGGCATATATATACAAAGGAATATTATTCAGCTATGAGAAAGAAGGAATGCTACCATTTGCAACAATGTGGATGGATCTTGAGGGCATTATGCCAAATAAGTCAGAAAAAAATACTGTATGATACCACTTACATGTGATGTGGAATCTAAAAAAGCTGAACTCAACAGAAACAGAGAATGGAATGGTGGTTACCAGGGGCTGGGGGAGGATGGGGGTGGCAGGGAGGAGATATTGGTGAAAAAGCAAAAAAAAAAAAAAAAAAAAAGCCACAAAATACAGTGAGAAGAAAACAACAAAAGACATGTTAGTAAAATTAAAGTCACCGTGTGAAACTTATTAAGTGAAGCAGCAGAATTGAGGATGTTGCTACGGAGATAACTGAACTCAGAAAGAGAAAAAATCTTTTAGAGAAGTCAAACTACAATAAAACCCAAAGGAAGACACAAGTATTTATGATGTTTTTCATATCATAGTTCCAAGTAGCAAATTTGTTTAATACATCTGAGCACAGAACAAAAAAAAAAGCTTTCAGTGGTGTCAGAGAAAAAGTATACCTGGGAGGATACTGAAGAGGGCAACCTACCTGTGCTCTCAAATCTAATGTACAGAAACTAAATTATAGCAAGAGATGAGAATTAAATATTGAATAGTCAAGTAATTATGGCAAAGTTTTGGACATTGGGACAGTGGAGCACTTGTGGCTGGCAAGACCGTCAAAATGACGAGGCAGTTTGTCCTCAGTTCCTCCCATGTGTTAATCTTCCTTCCTTTTGAGTCCATCTAACCTCCCAGGTTCTTTGTCTTCTCAAGACCCTATCTCTTTTCCCCAGGGCCTGCCATTGGATAAGCATGGATAATCGCCATTAAAATGTTGGTTGATAATAGATTAATGTGTTTTGCATTTAAACAGGAAACACTTGTGCAAATCCTTTTAGGCAAGTGGACAACGGCATGTATCACTGGGTGTTAAGAATATGACTGAGAGGAGTCAGAGCTGTCAAGACTGCTGGTCTCCCCTAGGCTCTTAGATGCACATCTTTTTTTTTTTTTTTTTTTGCATGTACAGTATTCTATAAAGAAATATA